>NC_089490.1:38871283-39577533 GCF_036850765.1 Saccopteryx bilineata
GAAGTGAGGGCAAAGATAAATGAATGGGACTACATCAGAATTAAAAGTTTTTGCTCAGCAAGAGAAACCGATACCAAAATAAACAGACAGCCAACTATATGGGAACTGATATTTTCAAACGACAGCTCAGATAAGGGCCTAATATCCAAAATTTACAAAGAACTCATAAAACTCAACAACAAACAAACAAACAATCCAATAAAAAAATGGGAAGAGGACATGAACAGACACTTCTCCCAGGAAGAGATACAAATGGCCAACAGATATATGAAAAGATGCTCAGCTTCATTAGTTATTAGAGAAATGCAAATCAAAACTACAATGAGATACCACCTCACTCCTGTTAGATTAGCTATTATCAACAAGACGGGTAATAGCAAATGTTGGAGAGGCTGTGGAGAAAAAGGAACCCTCATTCACTGTTGGTGGGACTATAAAGTAGTACAACCATTATGGAGGAAAGTATGGTGGTTCCTCAAAAAACTGCAAATAGAACTACCTTATGACCCAGCAATCCCTCTACTGGGTATATACCCCAAAACCTCAGAAACATTGATACGTGAAGACACATGTAGCCCCATGTTCATTGCAGCACTGTTCACAGTGGCCAAGACATGGAAACAACCAAAAAGCCCTTCAATAGAAGACTGGATAAAGAAGATGTGGCACATATACACTATGGAATACTACTCAGCCATAAGAAATGATGACATCGGATCATTTACAGCAAAATGGTGGGATCTTGATAACATTATAAGGAGTGGAATAAGTAAATCAGAAAAAAACAAGAACTACATGATTCCATACATTGGTGGAACATAAAAATGAGACTAAGAGACATGGACAAGAGTGTGGTGGTTACCAAGGGTGGGGGGGGAGGGAGGACATGGGAGGGAGGGAGGGAGGGAGGGAGAGAGTTAGGGGGAGGGGGAGGGGCACAGAGAACTAGATAGAGGGTGGCGGAGGACAATCTGACTTTGGGCGAGGGGTTTGCAAAATAATTTGATGACAATATAACCTAGACATGTTTTCTTTGAATATATGTACCCTGATTTATTAATGTCATCCCATTACCATTAATAAAAATTTATTAAAAAAAAAAAAGTTCAACTTAATTTATTTTATTTTATGTATAACTAATGCTTAATGTTATATTTGCACTAAAATTTGGAGGGGATACTATGTTAAAACACAGGTGTGTGTGTGTTCAATAAGGCAGATACCTAGATTTCAATGATTCTAGCAAACTTTATGCTATTTTATTCTTACTAAAAACATGTTTAAAATCTGAAATGTGAAATAATGGTACCAACTTTTTAGCAAGCTTACCAGAATTTATGCACTGAAATATATTTTCATCTTTAAAAACCTAATATGGATAGCCATATGTTTATTCCAAAGATATCACCATTTTCATTTTGAAACTTATCTCTTTAAATTGCCTGCACAATCTTCAGTATATTACTTTAAATATCAAATGGAAAAAAATCATTTTTATTTTAAGAGGAAAATCCAAATAACTTTTAGAGTTAAGTGTGTTCAATAAAATAAAATATCAAAATTTTAAAAATTATTTTACTGAAAGTTATGTATAATTTAAAAGTGGCAATACTATCTTCTTCCTGTATGGCCTCTGTACTGCTTTTTATAAGGCAATTATAATAAAGAAGTTTTAAAATTATTATAAACAATCACATCAATGTCAGATGAAGCATAAAATTGCCAATAACATAAATTTAAATGGTTAATTTCTTATATTTTTATATCAAAAACTGCTTTAAAACTAAACACTGTGAATCTCATTTATGACTCTATGAAGGATATATATATATATAGTATGTTTGCAATTTTATTTTTACTTTTTAACATCTTATTAATTCTGGGGCATAAAACTGACCTAGAAAAAAACTGAAACCAAGTGTTATTCCCCCTCCCCTGCCACCAGAAAGAAGGCTATCAATATGCTTAGGTAGCCAAAGCGGAGGTTGAAGGGCAGTACTAAAGCTGTTTAAGCAAAATTATCGGGAGGTTAAGGCAGCCGCTTTTCTCTTCAGACCTCTGACATATACATCATGTTCTCAATGGTAGATCCTGCCCTTATTAGCCTCATTTGCATGAGCCAAGGCTGTGTAGTCAGCAATGTAATTGCCCAAAGAAGCAATTCTATTATTCCAAGTGAAGATATTTTTACTCTGCCAAATGAGAAAGCAGGATACAATACAAACCATTTGAGATATGTTAAATAAATGTATTAACATTTCCACTAGAGAATTTGATTTCTCAGGAAATACTTGCCTGTAAATCTGATGACACGTGTGCAGAAGAACCAGCCACTTAAAATACTAGTTGCTCCATTTCTGCAGGGCATAAATTTACAACCTTCAGCTTCTATTTCACAGATGTTACTTTCATATATTTGCGGATAGCTACAGATACAGCTGTGCAAATGGACCCAGCAGAGGCCATGCAATGAAGTACTCTGGTTTCCTAAGCAATCAGTGAGAATATAGAGTCTGTCAACGTAACCAAGGAAACAGCTGCATCTGAAACATGCAAAAATGAAAAACCCAATTAGTCCTATAAGTTAACATACTAAAAAAATTTATCGCATATTTACTCAAGTACACAGGATAAGAAATATAATAAAGATGACTGTGGTGTGCTTTTTAAAATTATTACTGTAGAAAGTGTACATACTTGGTGAAATTTTATTTTGCTTCTTGTGCAAAATAATGAATGAAAAACATTGTTGCTAGAGACATACTTAGATTCTAATACAGGGGTGCCACTTAATTGCTATGTAACCTAGAAGTATCATTAACCCTGCAGAGGGTAAATGACAGGATGTGTCTGTGTTTGTGTGTATGGGGGGGGGGTGAGAGTGTGATGTGTGTTTCAGAATATTTGTAAAAAATATGCAGTTAAGTTTTTTAGCAAGTACCTGACAGTTAGGTTATTTATTTATTTATTTGTGTAATAGAAGTGCCTGACATTCAGCTTAGATCCACCAAGGCATCCACTTCAATGGCATTTACTTTTAATGAACACACTGCCAGCTATTTAACTAGATAAAGAACCAGGGAGATAACCCATGAAGTTCCCCTTTTTAGAAAGTAGTAGTTAGCCTAGATACCGTATTTCCCCATGTATAAGACGCACCTTTTTTCGAAAAATTTGGGGTCTAAAAACTGGAAGCGTCTTATACAGTGGTTGTAGTTTTTTGGGTTTTTTTTTTTTTACTTGCATTTCCCGCGTTTTTGCGCTTGTTTTTATGTATATTGTTGAAGACAGTGATTCATCATCAGACACAGATGAGGACAAACTAATGGCTGAGAGTTTTGACAGTGATGAGGAGTTGTATGGATTTTATGATGAATAAAACTTGAGTTCAATAACTATGTAATATATATGTTTTTTCCAATTTTGGGCCCCAAAATTAAGGGTTGTCTTATACATGGGGAAATACAGTAACTGACCTTTTGTGTGACCCTACTTTCTCCTCAGGCACTTACTACATTTCTGCTCAAATCTTTTAAATTCACAGAAAGAATGGACCCATGAAACCCTAGCCACTCCAACCCCCCCCGACCCCAAACCCCAACAAAGGCTGAACCCCAGGTCTGCTCTCTATCTCTTTACCAAAGATGGGACCTTGCCATGTGTCCCAGGCATGCCATTATTCTCCAGGATTTGTGATAATAAAATTTGTCTTTTTAAAAGTTTCCTGATTGTTGTTGCTGAGGTTTGTCTTACAGTCACAAGAAGAACCACGTGGGCCAGTTCCGAGGCAACAGGGGATCAGGTGGGGGAAATGTCAGTGTGGAAACCCTACTAGTAAGATGGGCCTAGCTGAGTGCCCCAGAAATTAGCTGATAGGCGAGTGCCCAGGCATCCCTACTCAGTAACATCACTATCGATAGACTGAGACCTTCACAAAACAAGTTTGAAATACCTAGTCTCATGCCTAAGAAAAAATGTTTTTAATTAACAATAGGTTCTATTGGTAGCATTTATTCATTCATTTCTATATTTATTCCATAAATAAATATTTGCATTTTCAATGTGACTGGCATTGACCTAAATGAATTGATATTGAGTAAATAAACCTCTGACTTTACCTCAAAAGGCACACCCTTTTCTTACCCTAACATAATAATAGGTCTTATTTCAAAAGCTTGAGTATCTCGGTTCTTCAGTAGCCTATGATTTAAGTCATCAGAAGGTAGGAACATGGTTGGTTTGTTTATGTTGAATCCATATCAATTTGCATTTATGCAACTAAATGCTAGTGCCTAGCCTAGAGAGAGGACCCAAGAAAATGTGTTCAATTAATAATGATTGAATAAATTCAAAACAAAACACTGAATCTGCAGAGGTGGGGGAAGGGAAGAGGTAGGTGAGAAGTAGTAGAATGTAATAATCTCTGAAACTGAATTAAATACAAATATTTTGGGAATTCTTAAGAGGAAATTAACCTAATCTGACTTGAGGAGATGATAAAGCAGGAAAAGCATTATAATATATTGTGTGTGTGCATACTGTTATGGATAACATTATTCAAACTCAATTTTTCACTCAATGCAATTATTCATCTAAGATATAAATGAAGATCAATACCAAATATTTTTTGGATAATATTTTTAAAAGCTATATTACTGTAAATATATCATAAATATCTCTATCCTTATGTACATGAATGCAATCCATTGATTCATTTTCTAAATTTTTTTTTCTTTTCTTTTTTTTTTTTTTGCATTTTTCTGAAGCTGGAAATAGGGAGAGACAGTCAGACAGACTCCCGCATGCGCCCCACCGGGATCCACCCGGCACGCCCACCATGGGGCGATGCTCTGCCCACCAGGGGGTGATGCTCTGCCCATCCTGGGCATCGCCATGTTGCGACCAGAGCCACTCCAGCGCCTGAGGCAGAGGCCACAGAGCCATCCTTAGCGCCCGGGCCATCTTTGCTCCAATGGAGCCTTGGCTGCAGGAGGGGAAGAGAGAGACAGAGAGGAAGGCGCGGAGGAGGGGTGGAGAAGCAAATGGGCGCTTCTCCTGTGTGCCCTCGCCGGGAATCGAACCCGGTCCTCCACACGCTAGGCCGACGCTCTACCGCTGAGCCAACCGGCCAGGGCCTCTAAATTTTTAAGTATCAATTTCAATGAGTTTGAAAATGATAAGACTTTGCTTTAATAGAAAACACAAAATTAAATGCTATAATTTTAATTTAGCCATTATTCTCTAGTAGGTTTTGATGCACTTTTCTCTATTTCACAATACTTATGAAAGATAGTCTATTTCATGTAAACATATTTGAAATAGTTGCAGATTTCATGGTGATCACTAGATTGGTTATCAACAAAGGAAAAGTATATTTCTGGGGTTATAGAGGCATTGCTTTTTAACCTGTGTTTTCTTCATTTTATACACACACAACTTTTCAGCACCTCAGTTATTTATTAAATACACTGAGCAAATATTCTTGGGTATTCTCTATGTTCTGTGCACATTAGGTAATGCAGATTGCAAGTCATTTTAATATTATTGTATATTATATAATATAGCCACGTTTATTCTTTTTATATTGCATTTACACCCCGATAAAGCATAAAAAGAAAGCATAAGGTGACAAAAAACCTAAATCATAGTGATAATCTTTGTCTAAAGTAAAGTGATTTTCAAGTATCCATTGCCAACTACTCAAAGGGCACTTAAGATAATTATATAAACATGTCCAAGACTTGAGAAGAGCAATGTCAAATCTCTTTGCTTGTTATTATTAATAAAAATGAATCCACTGAACCTAATTCATTTCACTCATAAATTTATATGATAGTAGGTGTTTGAAGCCAGCTAGAATGTGAAAGGTCAATTAGTTCAAACCTTTTCTCTTGGACTTGTGCAAAACTTAGCCATTTAATGTAATTTGCCAAGAGTCATTGAGATTGTTGATGGCAGGCAGCATAGTTGATGCTTTCATATATTCAAAGCTCTGGCTTTGGAGTGGGAACCTTGGTTCTACTTCTACTCTAACTTATTTGATAAATAAGTTTCTCTGTGCTCTAGTTTTCCCATCTGTAAAATTATTAGTACTATGCCAATTTCACAGAACAGAATAAAATTGATTCCTTACTAAGCAGGTAGGACAGTGTCCATGTTTACCTGAAATAAAACTACAGAGCACAGTCACTTCCCTTCAAAGACTTCTCACTTGCCCTGCCCCGCCTCCGAAACAATCAACCAATCAAACAAACAAACAAAAATCTAGTTAGAGTTTAAATAACTGTCACATGGCATATAAGTCTACCCATAGCATGCCCTGTTGAATCCTATGTTGTAGATTCATTATTAATAGTGCTCATTCACTTTCAAAGCATTTGAGTTGGGATGGTAAATTACAAAGCATCCTACATACAATATATATTAATAAATAGTTATGTAGTTGTGTGCTTCAACCATACCAATTTAGTCATAATGTTATTCTATACATATAAAAAGATTAAAAAAAAAGCTTCCCTAAAAGGACAAGATAAGCTGCCTGAGAATATGAGGGCCTATAATTTAATTCTTCTTAATTCAATGAAAGCTAAGTGAACCAAAACTACTGCAGTGACCCAGAATTATACAATTATGATAAGAGAGCAGGAACCTTACAGATGGCAAAGAGTGATCATTTTAGGATACATTATGAAAAAAAAAGTATGGTATTTACTAATAGATTAATTATAAGAGGTAGAAAAAGAAAACAATTTAGAATGACGTTTCCCTTTTAGGTTTTAGCAGTGTGGGGTCGTAGTGCCCTTTATTACGAGGAAGATTTGGCAGAAGAATATTTTTAGTAGAGCTAGGACTCTGCATTTGGCAGTAATAAATTTAAGAAACTCATTATTTATATAAATTCTTAAGTCTACTAATTACTTGGAAATAGAGTCGGATCAATCAATACCTGGGTAGAAGGCCCAGAGTGGACAAAAATTTTGCTCATTACCCCATGCCTGAAAAAAACAGATTGCTTATTTGATTCCTTAGCATCTCTCTAAAATAGATATTCTACAGCACATTAAATCAATATTTCTTATTTATAATATATTTGTTATTTATGGCATCTTCTTTAGTTAATGTAATAGAATTTATAGGTATAACCTATCTATATACCTAATATTTTAATAAATCATAATATTTTTATAACTTTAATATAAAAAGATATAAAAAACTAATTTGTTACTGAGTATATTTATATGTAAAAATACATCTTTTGTAGAAATGACTGAACTAGAAGATATATTGATATAGTTAGTCCTTTACTTCCCATACCCAATATCACCATGGCTATTGCAGGTTTAATGGAGACTGATGATAGTAGTTATTAGAAATTCAAGTAAGATCATATGATTTTATAATATGGTTAACAAATTCTAATTAATTTCCAAATAAAACATAGTATTTTCTTAACATGGAAGTTTCATTCCTGGTTAATTCGATGATTATTACATTTTTGTATTTTCTGTCATTGTGTAAAATAAAATTCTTGGCTCAGATATTATAAAAAGGTTTTAAATTCATATTAACATATGTTGAAATTTTCAGAATGGTACAAACCTTGTAACCCCCTTTTTTTATCATGGAACTATTCTATGCTTGGAAGGATTTATGATATCCATTATCAACCACCCCTGCTAACTGCCATTTGTTTCAGTCAGTTCTATGGATTAGAATTAAACTAGAAATTTTCAAATTGTCTCCAAAATGCAAGATAATTCTTTGAAAACCATTGATTTAAAGTAAATTTCTCCAGCTTACTAAATCACTCACCACTCTGCTCAATTCTATATTTGTGTGTCAAGCATTTTTCATCATAACTGAATTATAATTGAAAAGACAAAACAGAAATATATTAGGTGAAAGTCTAAGTTGAAAATATGGTCTCACTTTTAAATATTGAAATTGAATGTTTTTTTTTTCATTTAGATATTTAATGGAAACATTTTCTAGGGATAGAAGAAATTAAATATAGTACTCTTTTTTCCTAAATCTTAAGATTATAATCCATCTGCCTTATACACAGTAGATGCTCCATTAATATTGTTTGACTATATAATCATCAAATTTATTTCAAAATTGAGCTATGCTCCAGAGAAAGGTCATCTTAAAGGTTCTGAATAAACAGCTTCATGACATTTCAAGTCTTAGAAGATAATTTGAAAAGCAATACAAAAAGGTTAGACCTATAAAAAGCTATTTAGATATTATCAAGTAAAATGAAAATCTGGCCCAGAAACACAAAATTATATAACATGCATAAAATTTTTGTTTGATATATGAATTTAAAGCATAAAACATCAAGGAGCCTAAAGCTATAGTATAGTTAAACTTTTAATTTATATGCATAATACATGTATTGGTTTTCACCCCCTCTAAAAGAGATAAATGAGATATAATTCTGTAAGTTTCAGCCCATACTATATTTGAAATTAATTACATAAAACTACTTTTAATGAGATTGATTATACTTAATTTTTGGCATGTAGAGAGACACTTTAGAATTGCTTAAATGGATTAATGATCTCTATACTGTTTTTGCTGTACAATTTAAAGAGCATTTTTCTATGGTAAAATGAAGAGAAAAAAATAACGTATCAGTACAGGTAACTGTAACAGAAAAAAAATGTAGCGAGGCAGTATCAAGACTATCCAAGAACAAAAATACATACATCATACACAAGCAGTCAAGTTTCCTTCTTTTTATCTTTTGTCTCAAAGTAAAATGTAACACAAAAACTTTTGCCTGGGAAGCAAAAAATTTTGCATGGTATATCAAATTTCAAAATATAAACAAAACAAGAAATTCAACTTCTTCATAAAAGTCACTTATATGTCAAAAATTACAATACTCTTAGAAGTTAATAATCATTAGATTTCTTGGTTCAGAAATAATTTAAGAAAACTCTGATCAAAATATATTTTATCTGTAGCAAATTCACATAAAGCTATATTTATACAAGCCTCCTGCCTCTACAGAAATAGGTTTTGAAACGATACCTGATTTTATCATGGACCTTCAGATTTAACACTTTGAAATAGAACTCTTGCTTATAAATGAAAAATAGTGTTTTGGTTATATTTAGTATTACATGGAAAATGTAAAACTCCTAAAATAGACAATAAAAGAAATGGGTTTCATTTAAAGTTTCTAGAAAGAAAGCCATAAAATTCATTGCTATAACACAAACTACTTGTATGCTTAGAAAGTAAAAACAATGGTTATTTTAGCAATTTTAAAAGACATTTGCTTTATAAGAAGAATGAAATAACCACGAGATACATTCTGAGGAAAATATTAATTTTCATATGGATGGCACATTACAAGGAATCAGATCTCATTTCCACAATGATTCCAATTAGGAAGTACTTAATAAATGTTTGATAAATATGTGAATGAAAGCATTTCACTTTGTTATGATAATTCTGGTAGCAAGTAGGGATTGTTAACTTGAGCATAAATCGAAAGCTTCATAAATGGGTTAAACCCACAACAACTTCACAGTCTAGTGTTGATAAATTACAATCCCATAATTACAAAATACTGTCCTATCCTGAGTTAGAAGATGATGGGAGGAATCCCCCTCAACACCTTGCATTAAAGGCTATTCAAATTTTTCAGAAACATTTTAAAGCAAAAATGTAGTTATACTCAAACCTTTGTAAAATACTTCATTTATTTTATG
The DNA here is from genome assembly GCF_036850765.1 of Saccopteryx bilineata. NCBI lineage: Eukaryota > Metazoa > Chordata > Mammalia > Chiroptera > Emballonuridae > Saccopteryx > Saccopteryx bilineata. The sequence goes on from NC_089490.1 coordinate 38,881,009, forward strand.
TAATTTAAGCTGCATTCATAGAAAGTATATTTTAACAGAAAAAATGTTTCTAAATTAGTTATCAACTTTCTGTTAATATTATTTTAATGGTTGTTCATATTTTTCATTCAAAAGAAACTGCTAAATTTAATATTATAGCACTATCATTGTTTTACTTTATGTTACATCTTCTTGGTTTAGCCTATAACTTCTCCATCCCAAAACCACAGAGACTTTTTCTCGTTTCTTCTAGTTACACTGTAATTCTGCTTTTTATTTTTAAGTCTCAGAACACATTTAGGGTCTGCTTCTACTTGAAGTGTAATACTGAAACCTAGTTTCATTTATGGCCTCAAATGAGCCATTTCCCCAATATCAATTACTAAAGAATCATGCATATTCTTATTAAGTTATGGGCAAATTTCCCATATATCAAGATCCTCATATGCAGGGATTGTCCTCAAAACTCTCTGTTAGTCAACTGTTCTTACAATGGAACCATATGACTTTTGTAGCTGTCACTCAAGATGGTATATGAACTCTCATCTGATTACCCTTCCTTTACAAGAATGAGTTATCTGTTTATAAAATATTACCTTAATACAATTTTAAGAATTATTTTGGTCTGTTTTTGGTATATATTTTTAGTATAGCATTCAATGTGTGAATTAATAGGAAAAAAATTGGTATCTTGGCTAGATTAAGACATATTATGTAAATTCATAAATTATATTTTAATGTATTTAGAGCACCTATTATTTTTCTCTTTTTAATTGAAGTTAATGGTGTAGTAAAGTTCTTTTTATTGAAAACTTTTGCAAGTTAATTCTAAGATTTTGCATATATTTTGCTGCTATAACAGGTGATGCATAATAATTTCCAGATATTGTGACAGATATAGAGAAACCTTTAATTTTATATGAATTATTTGTATTGGCAAACTTTACTAGGATCTGTTTTACATTAATTATAAGACTCTTTCAAGAAGTCATAAATGAATTGGTAATTTTTAACTGCAAAAGCTCAAGAATTTCTGAAAAAAATCAAAGAAAATTACCATGAATAAAGAAAAAAACACAAAGTCAGGAACAAAACCACTGATCACAGAACAAAAATTATTTTAGTAAACAAAAAATCCTGAAAATCAATGTTAATTAAACGTGTATTTATTGAGTTTTACTATATGTATCATTTGTAACTACCTTCTCATAGTTCTTCCATGCTGTGGCATGTATTCGTAATTAGTTCTTTGTTATAGCTGAATAATATTCCATGGTGTGGATATAATAAATTTTACCTACTTATTCATCATCAGTTGATAAATATTTGGATTGTTTAATATTTTCACCACTAAGAGTAAAACTATAAACATTAATATAGAAGTTTTTGTGTGAACATATATTTTTATTTTTCCTGAATATATATTAGTAAAAAAAATTGCTGGGACTTATAAAAACTCTAATTAATTTTTTGAGGAACAGGCAGACTCCTTTCCAAAACACCTGCATGCGCAATTTATTTAACATCAGAAATGTAAGAGGATTCCGATTTCTATAAATTGTCACCAATGCCAATTCTTATTCACCTTTCCTTTTATTATATTATTGATACTAGTGGATATAAAGTGTTAGATCATTGTACTCATTTGCTTTTCTGTTCTTTTATCATTAAATGCAATGTTAGTTCATCTTTTCATTTTTTAAAAGTTAAATATTTTTTTTCAGGTTGAGGAAATTCCACAGTATTATTAATTTTCTGATTGTTGTTATCATGTAAGGGTGGTTCATTTTGTCAAATGCCTTATATCCCCTGCATCTATTTAAATTACCATGTTTTTCCCTCTATTCCCTTGATATTGTATATTACCTTTACTGATTTTAGGATGGTAAACAAACCTTACATTACTGGGATAATCCTAGATGGCCATAGTATGTAATTCTTTTTATTTTTTTTAATCTTTATTTTATTGATTTTAGAGAAAGGAGGGAGAGAGGGAAAGAGGGAGAGATAGAAAGAGAAACAGAGAGACAGGAGTATCGATCTGTTCCTGCATGTGCCAGGACCTGGAATTGAACCAGCAACTTCTGCACTTTGGCTTGATGCTCTACCAAACAAGCTATCCAGCCAGGGCTGTAATATTTATAATATTCTGGAATTGTTGTGCTATAATTGTGTTGAGAGTTTTTCTGTTCAGACTAATAAGATATATTGGCCTGTAGTTTTCTTGCACTGTCTTTGGCATCATTATTATTGTAATACTGGCCTCAAGGAATGGACTGAGAAATATCTCCTCTTCATTTATTTTTGGAAGAGATTGTGACTAATTTCTATTAATTCTGTTTTAAATGTTTTCTAGTATTTGCTGGTAATGCCATTTACACCTAGACATTTCTTAGTGTAAATATTTATTTGCTTGTTAAATATTAATTTAGTATGTTCAGTTGTAATAGATCTATTCAGATTTTGTATTTTTTCTTGACTCTGTTTTAACTTATTTGTATTTTTCTAAGAATGTCCACACTTCATCGTAGTTACCCAAATACTTATATCTTGTTTTCACTAATAATTTTTCTTTCTATAATTCCAGCAATAATGTCCTATCTCATTCCTAATTTTTGTAATTTGATTCTTCTTTCCATTTTTTCTTAGTATAGGTAAGGTATGTTTATTTTGTTAAATTTTTCAAAAGACAGACTTGGGGTTTTGTCAACATCCTTTATTGTTTATGCTGTAATTAATTTCACTCTATAGTTTAGGATTACTTCCCTTTGACTAGCATTATGTTAAGACTCTCAATCTATTCCATAGTGTTGAGTTGGAAAGTGAACGAATATTGATTGAGATATTCCTTATTTTTTAACATAGACATTTATAACTATAATTGTTATTCTAAACATTGTATCATCTATATCCCATGAGTTTTGGGATGTTATACCCTCATGTTACTTAATCTCAAATGATTTTCTAATTTCCTTTCTGTTTTTTCTAATCCATTGAGTTATGTGAAATATGTTATTTAATTTCTACATATTTGTAAATTTACCAAATTGCTTTACTGTTTTTAATTTTTAATATAATTTTGTTGTAGTCAGGAAACACACTTTTATTATATAGAAGATTTTAAGCATATGGAATATAATGGAAAATGTTCCATGTGCATTTCAGGAGTATGTTATTGTGTGGTTGTTGATTAAAATGTTCTATAGCTATCTTCAAGTTCAAGTTAATTTATAGTGTTGTTCAAATCTTCTATATACTTATTAATCTTCTGCCAAGTGCTATATCCATTACTGGAATTGGAGTATTGGGGTTTGCACCTATTATTGTTGAATGAGCTATTTTTCCTTCCAATTCTTAAAGTTTCTTTTTTGTGTATTTTGGGTCTCTGTTGTATGGCATGTACATTTAAAATGGCCACATCTTCTGACCTATTGGCTCTTTTCTCATTATAAACTGAAGTTTATTTTCTATAATAACCATCTGTTTCTTTTAAAGTCTATCCTAGTTGATATTAATATAGATATTCCAGATTTCTGGGGTTGCTTTATATTTTTTTGTGACAGAGACAGAGAGAGACAGATAGGAACAGACAGGCATGAGGGGAGAAAGATGAGAAGCATCACTTGTTCGTTGCATCTCCTTAGTTGTTCATTGATTGCTTTCTCATATGTGCCTTGACTTGAGAGGGCAGCTACAGCAGAGCAATGACCCCTTGCTCAAGCCAGTGACCTCTGAGCTCAAGTCAGTGACCATGGGGTCATGTCTATGATCCCATGCTCAACAGCAACCCTGCACTCAAGGCAGATGAGCCTATGCTCAAGCTGGCAACCTCAGGGTTTCGAACCTGGGTCCTCTGTGCCTCAGTCCGATGCTCTATCCACTGTGCCACCACCTGGTCAGGCTTCTGTGGCTGTATCCTTATGTCTTATGTTTTTTTTCATGCCTCTATTCTTCTGAAAATGCTTTATTTTATATTAAGTGAATATCTTCTAGGGTAAAATTTTAATACCTGTAATGCTATTTTTATTGTATTATTTATTTTCTTAATAGCTGTCTGAGGCTTACCATATACATAAAAATCTACCACAGATTTAATTGACCAGAGATATTAACTTAAGGTCTAGTGTGATGTAGAAAATTTACTTCTGCAGTGAACAAGGAGGTGCATTACTTACATTATTTACAATAGCCAAAATTTGGAAGCATCCCAAGTGTCAATCAGTATGAGTAGATAAAATTGCTGTGGTATTTATATAGTGGTATACAGTAAAAAATAAAAAAATCTTACCTTTTGTGACAGCATGAATGAACCTAGAAATTATTAAACTAAAATAAGCCAATTGAGGACAAGAACCACATGATTTTACTTTTATGTGAAATCGAATGAACAAAATAAATAAACAAAATAGAAACAGACTCATAGGTACAGAGAACAAACCAACAGCTGTCATATGGAGAAAAGGAGGAGGCTGGGTGAAAAAGGGGAAGGGATTAGCAAGTAAGAAAAAAAGACCTCATAGACACTGTCGGTCAAATAAGTTTGTAAAATATAATTTTTATGTTTGCTCGCTTATACTTTGCATTGGGGCTGGATAGATCCAGGTATCTGTGGTCTGAGCAGAAGGAGATGTGGCAGAAAGAAGCCATGCTTGCAAAGTGAGAGCAGAGAAAATGCAGAGTGATGAAAGAGAAGCCATATTGGCAGGGAAAGAGAAGGTATGCAGATGGGGAACCAGAGGTGAGAGGCCTTGGGAGCCCTGCTGAGACTGGTGAGGCTTTTGATTCTAGGATAAACTTTGATTTGGGAAAAACTAGAGAACCATTCTTCTGGTTCTGGAACCAGAGAATGTGTCAATGGCTTTGGGAGCTCCTGAATGAGTGAAAGGGAAGTGTTTTCCCTGTGTGTTTACTCATTTGCCAGCATGAGACTTTAATTAAAGAATGGTCCACCATTCTTTGGCTCCACTCTTTCTTTACCATCTGCCCGAATCCAGTGAAAACCTGCATGTGAATGGCTATGATGGCAGCAGCTACTGGCCATATAGACGCAGACAATAGTATGGTGATCACAAATGAGAATGTAGTTGACAGAAGCAGAGGAAGGGTGAGGGGCACTGAATAGTGATGAAGAAAGACATGACATGGTTTGGTGAACACAGAGCAATGTACAGATGATGTGTTGTGGAGCAGTATGCCAGAAACCTATATAATTTTGTTGACCAATGTCACTTAGTAAAATTCAATTTAAAAAATAAAAACAAAATTAAAAAAAATATTCTTACATAAGTCTCTATTCTTCTAAATTTTTTTACTTATGCTATTATAGATAATATATACTTTACAACTATCTATATATATGCTTGATATCTACTTCTCACAAAAATTAGGGGATATTTTATAGCTTCATATTTACTTTGAAATATCTCCTAATTTTTGTGAGAAGTATATCAAACAAAATGATGATTGTTAAATATTATAAAATAGTTCAATTGTGGCTTCTCAATAGAATTAACTTTTTAATAAATAGGAGATTTTTTTTGCTAAAATAATGCATAAATACCTGGATATATTAAATTCATCTTCATAAGTAGCTTCAAGTTGACACCCACTCTTTTGATAGTCAATTATATTTTCTAGGTATATTTTTCCAGGCCTTCTGAGAATGCATAGATAAAAATATTCCTTATTATATTCTTCAGTCAAACAACTGCACTCATTTGCACACATCTATAAAAAATAAGAATATTTTCAATGTCTGTCACACACTATAATATCATAATTATTTCAAAGCTTACATTTCATGCTTTTTATTATGCATTACATTTTTGTGTTTCTTTAGCAAAGGTAAAAAAATTCAGTTTTGATTTCTGTCAAAATCATGGTCAGCAAATTCAGTTCACAATCAAATTATGAAGGAAATATGTAAATTATAAAAAGCTAAAATATATCCATTATACAATTGTTTTTAAAAATACTTTAAAATGTTATTTTAGCCACATTTTTATAGATATTGCTTAGATGTTAACTGATATGGTGTAACATATATTCAGACCCAGATCCATGGAAAAACTGGATTCTGTATAACTAAATATTTTTTACTTCTTGAGTAACATTCACATGTAAACCAAGGGTAACATTTTACTGCATCCCTGTATAAAAATTAGTAAAAGGAAAAAGTTAACACATTAATTTTAAAATAAACTATTTAAAACTTAAAAACATAAATTTACCCTTTTTAAAATAAATTATTAATTTAACTATCATGTAGCTCTTCCATAAATGTGCCCAATGAATTTAACCCACAGAATTAAGTAAACTTTGTCACTAGAGAAATGTACCTCTTGTGGAAAACTTAAGACCAGGCATAGATTTTCCTATCTCTCAGAAGTAAATTCAAAATATGTATAGAACTTTGATAACTCTTTTGTTGTTTTTTTAATTGATATTTTCATGTTTCCTTTTTGGTTTCAATTTATTTATATTCAATAATTCATTTTCTATCAGTTAAAATGATAGTTAAAAATTTGGTTATGTGATCTAATCTTTGGGTGATAGATCAATGATTTATAGAAATCTAGTTAACCTCTGTTGGGTGAGTCAACTGAGAATCTATTTTTTTGATTTTTCTATTTGGTGCTCAAGTAAATTAAGAATTTAAGTCCATTTCTATATCTGTCCCTATATGTCTATGGGCTTGTACTTCAGAAAATTCTTTATCCTTCAATATTTGAGCATGTGATTATTTCCTACAGACAGAGTGTATTTATTGTATTTTTTTTTAACTTAAGAAGCATGTTATAATAGGTTTACAAAGTTAAGTAAGAACTTATTTAGGAACCAACAAATATCTGCATTTTGTGATACTTTATTATTTTCTCTCCCAATATATATATTTAAGTATGTATAAATGCATGTTATTATATTTTTTATAAAAATTGTGATTGTGCATACTTCATCAGTTTTATAAAAACAAGAATATTCTTTTATGCTACCTCAGTAAAATAACAAAGTTAGGAAATTAACTATATAACAAAATTTTTCAAAATTTTCCGATTATTAAAATACACTATATTTAATAAAATCCAATATGTACATTCTCTACCTACATCAAACTACAAATTGGGCCCTGTCTGGTTAGTTCAGTGGACAGCACGTTTGCCTGGTATGTGAATGTCCCGGGGTTCGATCCTCGGTCAGGGCACACAGGAAGAGCAATCATCTGCTTCTCTTCCCCTCCTACAGCAGGTGGCTCAATTGGTTCAAGCATCAGCCCCAGGCACTGAGGATTGCTCAGTTGATTCCAGCATCAGTCCCAGATGGGGGTTGCTGGATGGATCCTGATCTGAGCTTGTTTGTCTATTTTTGCCTCTCTCACTTAAAAACAAACAAGCAAAAATCTACATATTAACCATGGTACAGTATTTTATATAGAAGCCTCAATTCTTAGAAAAATATTATAGCAAAAACTGTGTCAGACAAAGTTAAAATATCAAGAAAGACCATTCAAGATCACTGCAATAGAGGAGAGAGATGAAACTCAACTCTACTGAAACAAAGACCAGAGGGTTTTTAAATGCTGTCGTGAACTACTGGAAATATACTGGAAAAAATTAGGGGTGGACTGATCAATGAGATGTGTAAAGTACATTGACTAACACCTGAGCTACAGAGGGTCTGTTTGTCCTTTGAAAACAGACCCTCTGTAGCTACTAATTGGTACTCACTGAAGTTTGGCTCCAACTGGCACAGGGAATAGGAGACAAGCGGTGCTATTGCCTTTAATACTGACATTTCAGAGAGCTGGTTCTCAAGTCCTTCAGCAAAATATTCCCTCAGTCCTAAAACTGGCATGACTCAGAAAAGATTTGTATATATTTCAAAAAGGCAGATAAAGAATTTATAACTGTAAATTTTCTAAAGTAAATTCTTTAAGAAAAAGGAAGTTAGGGGTCTATAGTCAAAGAGAAACTTATCTAAAGTTTAGTCATAGCAAAGGAAACGCTGAGAATATCTTCCTTATTAGCTAAATAAAAGTAGTCATGTGTCCCTTAATGGCAGAAATACGTTCTGAGAAATGGATCTTTAGGCAATTTCCTAGTTGTGTGAACCTTGTAGAGTGCCATTATACAAACTTACATGGTGCAGCCTGTTACTCGCATAGGTTATGGGGGAGAAAAAATAATTTTCTCTGTGCCTTTTTGGGTTCTAGGCTGAGTATCCATGGAATAAAAGACAGATTAAAACAAGAGAAAAACAAACTGAGGTTAAATAACATGTATACCTCCTGTATACATGGGAGAGACCCAGAAAAACCAAGTAGCTTACCGAAATAACTGCAGCACCTCCTTAAACATCATCTTTTGCTTAAACAGCAGATGGCCAGCCTAGATCCCATGACCCACTGGGCTAGGTTTCACAGGAGGAAGAAAGAGAGGCTTGCAGTATGGATATTCAAGATATGGGTTCCCTGGAGCTTACTATTGGGTTCAATTGAGGGACTTAGACACTTTCTGGGGGGTAAACAGCCCCAGGGGAGGACTCTCTCGGTCTTCCTCCCTGAGACCAGGGGCTGCCAACCTGGTAAAACATCTAGAGGAAACTGTCAGCCCCACTCAATTTAAACCTACGGCTCACCTCACTAGGACAAATAGAACTGGAGTATCCAGCAGTGTCTGAAGGGTTCCCATTAATGTTGTATTTCCAACCTCAGCTGCCCTAACACACCGAGCTTACAACCTGCAGAGAGGTTGGTGGAGTGAGTCTAGTTGGAGACAACACTACAGTTTGTTTTTTGTTGTTTGTTTTTTTACAGAAGATGTTGTGTGAAGAGCAGACAGCTGCAAGAGGAGGTGGAGCAGTCAAAACGTGGAGACAAATCTTATGGAGCTTGGAGCTTTTACAGAGCTGCTGTCATCTCTAAGCAGAAGGAAGCTGATCCTTATATACAGACTGACCCCTTCCACACTACCCAGGCACAGAAAACACAGACACAAACAGCAAACAGAGGTGTAGCTCCAGACTGGTAGCCCACAGCATGTTGCAAACAACTGTTGATGCCAAGCCAAGAGGATCCAGACCAACAAAACCTATAGTGTGTGGCAAACCACACCAATTCCAGATGTAGCTACCTACACAAGCAGTATGCCCAAAGGAGGAGTTCAGCAGGCATCAGATACTGTGGAGAATAATTACACCCAACAACACAGACACTGCATAGCATCCAATACACATGATCAAAGTTGACTCCTAGAGCCAGCCCACCTAAAGGGATAACCCAGCCCAAGAGAGAATCAACTGCATTCAATACTCACATATAACAGGCAGGTAAATATTACCCTCAAGAGCAGGGGTCCCTAAACTACAGCTCGCGGACCACTAAGGCCATTTCTCAGACCCCCACTGCACTTCTGGAAGGGGCACCTCTTTCATTGGTGGTCAGTGAGAGGAGCATGGTACGTGAGTGGCACCGCAAAGTGCGGCATCAGTCACGTACAGTACTACTTCCGGTGACGTGGGATGCCCATGTCACGACTCCAGAAGCATGTCATATCACTTGTTATGGCTAGCAGTGACAAATATTGAACTGGACATTGACCATCTCAGCCAGAAGCAGGCCCATAGTTCCCATTGAAATATTGGTCAGTTTGTTGATTTAAATTTACTTGTTCTTTATTTTAAATATTGTATTTGTTTCTGTTTTTTTTTTTTTTTTTTTTACTTTAAAATACGATATGTGCAGTGTGCTTAGGGATGTGTTCATAGTTTTTTTTTTATAGTCTGGCCCTCCAACAGTCTGAGGGACAGTGAAATGGCCCCCTGTGGAAAAACAGTTTGGGGACGCTTGCTCAAGAGGCAGTCCCAGAACAAGAAACTCAGGTGGGCTACAAGTCAATATTACTGAGCACATCTTCTTTATAAAAATGCCACAACAAATTCGAAAGTCAGAGAAGAATTACCAAATATACAGACAACATGGACAGACAAAAAATATGACACAAATAAATCAACAAAACAAATCCCTTAAAAAAGAACTAAATGAAATGGAAGTAATCAAACTACCAAATGCAGAGTTAAAATAATGGTTATTACCTCATACCAAAACCTGGCAAGGATGGCACAAAGAAAGAAAACTACAGACCAATATCTCTAATGAATACAGATGCTAAAATACTAAACAAAATACTGGCAAACCGAATACAACAACATATTAAAAAAATAATACATCATGATCAAGTGGGATTCATCCCAGAATCTCAAGGATGGTTCAACATACGCAAAACGGTTAACGTAATACACCATATCAACAAAACAAAGAACAAAAACCACATGATCTTATCAATAGATACAGAAAAGGCTTTTGATAAAATACAACACAATTTTATGTTTAAGACTCTCAACAAAATGGGTATAGAAGGAAAATATCTCAACATGATAAAGGCCATATATGATAAACCATCAGCCAACATCCTATTAAACGGCATAAAACTGAGGACTTTCTACCTTAAATCAGGAACAAGACAGGGTTGTCCACTCTCTCCACTCTTATTCAACGTGGTGCTAGAAGTTCTGGCCAGAGCAATCAGACAAGACAAAGAAATAAAAGGCATCTATATCGGAAAAGAAGAAGTAAAGCTATCACTTTTTGCTGATGATATGATCCTATACATCGAAAACCCGAAGGACTCCACAAAAAGATTATTAGAAACAATAAACCAATACAGTAAGGTCGCAGGATACAAAATTAACATACAAAAGTCCACAGCCTTTCTATATGCCAACAATGAAATATTAGAAAACGAACTCAAAAAAATAATCCCCTTCACGATTGCAACAAAAAAAATAAAATACCTAGGAATAAACATAACAAAGAACGTAAAGGACCTATATAATGAAAATTACAAAGCATTGTTAAGGGAAATCGAAAAAGATACAATGAGATGGAAAAATATTCCTTGTTCTTGGATAGGAAGAATAAATATAATCAAAATGGCCATATTACCCAAAGCAATATACAAATTTAATGCAATTCCCATCAAAATCCCTATGAGATTTTTTAAAGAAATGGAACAAAAAATCATCAGATTTATATGGAACTATAAAAAACCCCGAATAGCCAAAACAATCCTAAGGAAAAAGAATGAAGCTGGGGGCATTACAATACCTGACTTTAAACTATATTATAGGGCCACGATAATCAAAACAGCATGGTATTGGCAAAAAAATAGACACTCAGACCAATGGAACAGAATAGAAAGCCCAGAAATAAAACCACATATATATGGTCAAATAATCTTTGATAAAGGGGCCAACAACACACAATGGAGAAAAGAAAGCCTCTTCAACAAATGGTGTTGGGAAAACTGGAAAGCCACATGCAAAAGAATGAAACTCGACTACAGCCTGTCCCCGTGTACTAAAATTAATTCAAAATGGATCAAAGACCTAAATATAAGACCTGAAACAATAAAGTACATAGAAGAAGACATAGGTACTAAAATCATGGACCTGGGTTTTAAAGAACATTTTATGAACTTGACTCCAATGGCAAGAGAAGTGAAGGCAAAGATAAATGAATGGGACTACATCAGAATTAAAAGTTTTTGCTCAGCAAGAGAAACTGATATCAAAATAAACAGACAGCCAACTATATGGGAACTGATATTTTCAAACGACAGCTCAGATAAGGGCCTAATATCCAAAATTTACAAAGAACTCATAAAACTCAACAACAAACAAACAAACAATCCAATAAAAAAATGGGAAGAGGACATGAACAGACACTTCTCCCAGGAAGAGATACAAATGGCCAACAGATATATGAAAAGATGCTCAGCTTCATTAGTTATTAGAGAAATGCAAATCAAAACTACAATGAGATACCACCTCACTCCTGTTAGATTAGCTATTATCAACAAGACGGGTAATAGCAAATGTTGGAGAGGCTGTGGAGAAAAAGGAACCCTCATTCACTGTTGGTGGGACTGTAAAGTAGTACAACCATTATGGAGGAAAGTATGGTGGTTCCTCAAAAAACTGCAAATAGAACTACCTTATGACCCAGCAATCCCTCTACTGGGTATATACCCCAAAACCTCAGAAACATTGATACGTGAAGACACATGTAGCCCCATGTTCATTGCAGCACTGTTCACAGTGGCCAAGACATGGAAACAACCAAAAAGCCCTTCAATAGAAGACTGGATAAAGAAGATGTGGCACATATACACTATGGAATACTACTCAGCCATAAGAAATGATGACATCAGATCATTTACAGCAAAATGGTGGGATCTTGATAACATTATAAGGAGTGAAATAAGCAAATCAGAAAAAAACAAGAACTACATGATTCCATACATTGGTGGAACATAAAAATGAGACTAAGAGACATGGACAAGAGTGTGGTGGTTACCAAGGGTGGGGGGGGAGGGAGGACATGGGAGGGAGGGAGGGAGAGAGTTAGGGGGAGGGGGAGGGGCACAGAGAACTAGATGGAGGGTGACGGAGGACAATCTGACTTTGGGCGAGGGGTTTGCAACATAATTTGATGACAAAATAACCTAGACATGTTTTCTTTGAATATATGTACCCTGATTTATTAATGTCATCCCATTACCATTAATAAAAATTTATTAAAAAAAAAATAATGGTTATTAGGATGCTCAAGGATGTTAAAACAACAATGAATAACACTAGAGAACAAAATTTTTTTTGCATCCATGAAAAAACTTGTTCTTACCTAATTCAAGTGTTCTGATTGCAAATCTACCATTAGTTTTTCTCTGTAAGCTACAGTTCTTTTGCAATTCAAGATTTTAGTTTTTCATCTTATTGTAAAATTTTCAACATTTAGTTTAACATAATGAAGTAGAATGTCTTCTTGGGCATCATCTTTGTGAAAATATAATAATTTATATAATGCAGTATATACATTAATACTCTAAAAGATATGATAGCATCAAAATTTGTCTAAAATTTCAAAATAGAATACATTAAAACACTTATTTTAATAATAAAATTTGCATAAAACTTATTTAAATTCTATAAGGCCAAAATTTGCATTTGTAGCTCTTGCATTTGTGTAGTTGTTTAGGACAATCTCATTTGTTGTTCCAGCAGTAGTCTGCTCATCACTAACAGCTCCAAGATTTTTGAAAAACTTATCAAGGTGACAGTTCAGGAAGTGAATCTTAATGCTCATGTTATATCCAATGTCATGGAAAGCCAGCAGCATCCTTTGAACCAGAAGTTTATAATTTTCTGCTTTTTTGTTGCTAAGGAAGTTCTTTGTAACTGCCACAAAAAACTGCCATGCTACTTTCTCTTCCTTATTCATTTTCCTGGCAAATTCTTCTTCACATATGAGGGTTTGAATTTGAGGTCCATAGAATACACCTGCTTTTATCTTCTTGGAAGACAAAGCAGGAAAAGCAGAAATAATATGTTGAAAGCATTCACTTTCTTTATTCAAAGCCTGAACAAACTGCTTCATTAAGCCAAGTTGGATGTGAAGTGGGGGAAAAGTGATCCTGTCTCAATTAACTAGAGGTTCATTCACAGTATTTTGCATCCCTACTTCCAGAGCTTCACGTTTTGGCCACTCCTTCTATGTCCAGTGTTTCTCCTGACCTTGGCTGTCCCACAAACACAGAAAGCAAGGATACTTCATGCAACTTGTCTGTTATCCTAGCAGGAAATTTACCATTTTACAATCCACACAAATAATCCAGTTATGCTCCTCATACTTCAGAAAGTTGAGGACAACCTTTATGTCATTAAAATCTTCTCACAGATGAGTTGAATAACCAATTGGAACTGCTGCATAAACATTACCGTTGTGTAGGAGCACACATTTCAGACTCTGTTTAGAGCTGTCAAGAATTAGCCACCATTCTGTTGGACTATAGGTGGTAACACCTAGCTGGCTGAGAAGACTACTGAAATCATGACATAAACAAAGTGTTTGTCTTTGGAAAAAAGTCCACAAAATTTTGTTCACGCTTCCTAAAATGGGATACTTTAGCTGACCAATGAAGTACATTTTTTTCTTGAAGCCTGGAGGCTAATAACTCAGCTGCTTTCTTTGATAGGCCCAAATCTCTTACTAAGTCATTCAATTTTGGTTGGCTAAATTGCTGAGGGGTTAATGACTGCTTGGCATCAGAAGAAGATCCTTCAGATTCTACAACCATTTCCTCATGCATATTTCCTCTACAACCATTTCCTCATGCAGATTCTACAACCATTTACTCATGCATTTCCTACAACCAAGACTACTCTATCCAGCAAAGCTTTCATTTAAAATTGAAAAAGAAATAGTTTCCCAGACAAAAAAAAAAAATGCTCAAAGATTTTATTACAAATAAACCAATACTGCAAGAAATGTTAAAGTGCCTGCTATAAAAAGAGCAAAAGAAAAAAGAAATCAAGAGAAAAGGATTGTAGGTTTAATGAATAAAATAAATATAAATAAGTACATATCAGTAATAACCTTAAATGTAAATAAATTACATGCTCCAATCAAAAGATATAGGCTAGTTGCATGGGTAAAAAACAAGACCCATATATATGCTGTCTACAAAAGACCAACCTCAAAACAAAAGATGCACATTAACTGAAAGTAAAGGGATGGGAAAAAAAATCATGCAAATGGAAATTTAAATAAAGGCTGTGGTCACAATATTAAAACAAAGGCTTTAGTAAGGTACAAAAAAGGTCATTACATAATTATTAAGGGAACAATCCAACAAGAGGATATAACCATTATAAATATTTATGCAACCAATATAGGAGCACCTAAATATATAAAGCAGATTTTGATGGACGTAAACTATTTGTCATATATGGCCTTTATTTTGTTGAGGTATGGTCCCTTTATTACCATTTTGCTAATAGTTTTGATCATAAATCAGTTCTGGATTTTAACAAATGCTTTTTCTCCATCTATTCATATAATCATTTGTGGGGTTTTTTTTATTCTTCATTTTATTTATGTGATGCATCACGTTTAGTAATTTGTGAATATGGAATAATTATATCCCTGGGGATCAATCTCACTTGATCATAGTGTTTGATCTTTTTAATGTATTGCTGGATCTGGTTTGTTAATATTTCGTTGACAATTTTAGGATCAATGTTTATTAGGTATATTGATCTATCCCTAATTTTCTTTCTTTGTAGTGTCTTTATCTAGTTCTGAAATAAGGATAATGCTGGTCTCGTGAAATGAGCTTGGAAGTCTTCCCTCCTTTTGACATTTTAGGAGTAGTTTGAGGACAGGTGTTAGTTCTTTGAATGCTTGGTAGAATTCATCCTGTCCAGGACTTTTGTTTGTTGAGAGGTTTTTGATTCCTGCTTCAATTTCACCAGTCAAACTCTTTCTATTAGTATTTGCTAATTCTTCCTAATTCAGTTTGGATAGTTATATGTTTCCAGGAATTTATCCATTTTGTTCAGATTGTCCAATTTTTTGGCATATAGATGTTTGTAATATTTTACTTTAATCATTTGTATTACTTTTGTTTCAGTTGTTACTTCTCTTTCATTTCTAATTTTATTTATTTGAGTCCTCTCACTTTCTCTCTTTTTTTAAATGACCCTTGTTAAGCTTGTTTTTCAAACGAATCAATCTCTTTCCTGGCTCTCTGTGGGCTTTCATGC
Organism: Saccopteryx bilineata; assembly: GCF_036850765.1. Classification (NCBI taxonomy): domain Eukaryota; kingdom Metazoa; phylum Chordata; class Mammalia; order Chiroptera; family Emballonuridae; genus Saccopteryx; species Saccopteryx bilineata. The sequence goes on from NC_089490.1 coordinate 38,896,648, forward strand.
TCTCATCCAATCTGATTCTTCTCCCAGGCTGGCTACTTCTGCTCTATGGTCACCATCTTGGCTCACACTGTCCATGCACCCAGCAGAGGAATTTCCCCCTTACTGATTCTTCCTCCCCCCATTAATCTTCAATCTGCAGGAAATGGACTGGTGGTTCCCTGGAGAGTCTGCTGGTCCTCCTTCCCAAGGGGTGAGGTATAGGAGAGTTAATATCGTTGGCGGGGATTCAGGTATTCCCTGGGTTGTCTGAGGCTGTAGCTTCCAGATGTACAACTGATTACGTATAAGTTCCATACTAAATTAGGCCAGCCAGTCTAGCCCCTCATCTTTTGTTAAATCCTAGTTGCTTACACTAACCAATCAAAAATAGAAAGTATTTCTTCTGTGTACTTCCTAGGACTGGGAACCTATTTTAAACTGTAAAACTGCTCGCACTTTACCTTCTCCTACTCCCTTATCTATAACCAATGTAAATTCTTTCAAAACAACTTTTATCTTTCTTCCCCAAAATATAACATATGAAAGAGCCATCAACTCCAGGTCAGTGAACATAATGTCTTCCCCATTATCCTTGCTGCTGTGGTTTCAGACTGCATGCCTCAGAACTTGGCCCTTTTACTTGTTGGCATACAGCTCAATAAACCCATTCTTTTAGAAAAGCTTTAGACAGTGAAAAGATTTTGGCTTAGTAAAAGAAATGAAAGAATACTTCTGAAATTTCACTATTTGATAGTGAAACTAACTTCCTGTCATATATAGATAGATACACTACTCACAAAAAGCGGATATTTTATTGCTTCATGTTTATTATAAAAAACATCCTCTAATTTTTGTGTGTAGTATGTACACAGGTAGTTCATTTGGTTAGAGCACTGTCTCAATATGCCAAGTGTGTGGATTGAATCCTCACTGGGTTACATACAAGAATCAGCCAGTGGATGCATAATAAGTGGAATGGTAAATTCATATCTCTCAAAATCAATAAATAAATTTTTAAAAATTTAAATACTGAGAAACAGCAAAAATAACTTACTATCTAAAATATTTAAGTTAATTTCCAAGACTAATAACTTATTCATCAAACTCCCTTTAAGATTATCATCATTTGCAGCCCACCAGTACAAAGCTTTGTTTATAAATTCATACTGCTTCTTACCAGTAACCCCCACCTCCAGCAACCAAGGCTTTGAAGTGCATCCATTTCTTTCTATAATTTCTCTTTTTTTGGACACTAGTAAGATTCTATTCAGATGTTGTTTTTCCTTTTCAAATAAATCTGAGACTTTTGTTTTTATTATCAATAAAATTGTCTTGTAGTCTTTTGGAGGGTCAACTGTGAACAAATAGTTCTGTAAAGATCCAAGTAAGATGCCCTCAGGGTCAAACCTGAGGAGCTTGGACTGGAAACAGTGCTTTGCTCTGAGACCCCTGGATATTCCTCTCTTCAGCTGTCACAGTGACTTAAATAGAGTATCAGGTCTGAAGTCCAATTTCTTTTTATATATTCTCAAATGGCAAGTTTAGTTTGTCTCTTAAGAAAAAAAAATATTTTTGGAATTGATTATATGATCCAGTTTGGTCTGGAGAGGCAGAAAATCTCTGTCAACTTCATTTCCTCAGGTAATCCTAAAAGAGGGCATGTTCTGTTCTGGGATAGGACAGGCATAGGTCTTATAAATTCATCATCCAGCTGACATAAATAAACAGTGAGTTCAAATGGTCACATCAGTCTGCCTGTCTTGGACAGAATTTTTCTTAAGTTACCTTTTCAAAATCTTGTACACTCTTTTGCCAGGCCCTGTGCTGAGACTGACTGGTCTTTGGTTTTACACAAGACATGACATTACACAAACACTGACATAAGTTTTTATAGGGTCCTCTCAGTCTCATAGGCATTCCTTTCTTCATGTTGTAAGTGATGTACATATATCTCTCTAATGGCCATAATTTCTCAAAGGAAAAACTGAAATTGCAGTGGACACTCTGGGAAAGTTTGACATGAACAAGTTTGTTCATTTGACAGATGTATAAAAACAAAAAGGAGTAAATTCTCACAAGAAGAGTCTCTGCTCTGTGTGTCTAACATAGTGTTTAATGTACAAGAACCCCTCTTTCATTTTCATATTTCCGGGATTAATAAGCACTAGATTTTTAATTACATGGCTCTATGAAATTGTCAAGGATGTCAATTAATATTTAGACTGTCTATATTAATAGCTTGATTTTGTGCCTGCTTATTTTGTAAAAGTAAGTTTTTTCTTCTACACTTAAGCCTCTACTACTCTTGCAGTGAGGAGATAATTACTTTGTAACAATCATGATTTTACAAAGTAGTAGTGCTAGCTCCCTTGCACTACTTCAGTTTTGCAATCGTTTTTCTTCCTTTTCTTGGGAAATTTATAAAAATTATTAATGATAAATGGCTTTTCTTTTATTATCTGTATATTATAGAACTATTTCTTGAATAGTCAAAAATACAGAAAAATAGTTAACTGTGCCTTATTCATATGTCTTTTTCTCTGCCAAAAATTTAGCAAAGCAGAAAATGTGAGTGGGCAATATAATCAGTCTTGTAGGTAAATAGAAAATTAGGCCCTTAAAGTTTTGGCATAAATTTGAAAGTTTCAATTTTTGAAAATATATGAACAAAGAAATTTACATATATTTTAAAAAGCTTATATAATTTTCTAATAATCAAATGCCTCTTTACACAAATGAGAATAATTAATTAACCTTGAAAGAACTATTCTATCATAATTTCTTCAGATTAATGCTTTTAAAAATATGAAATTACAATAATTGACATTTTAATAAATGATATAATTTAAAAGGATTTACTCTTGTGAATTTTTATTGATTTAATTATACTGATATACTAGAATAATTTATGACAATACTACAATTAAGATAGACTTAATATAATGATATAAATTGCAATTTCCAAATCTGTGGTCAATTCTAAAGACCTACCACTGGTATTAAAATGAATTAATAAGTTATTTTCTAATACCTGAACAATTTTTTTAATTTACAAATATTAGTCTTGATGTATAGTTTAAAATTACTCCTAGTTTTTAGATAATGAGAATTAAGACATACAAATATAATTAATTGGTGTATAGAACTGAGCAAAAGTAGATTTTCATTTGTGAGTATGCAAGACACAGACTTTATTCTTTTATTATTTATTATTGTATTATTTTTCATATGAATGACTATAAACCTACTTTTGCCCCCCCTGTATATTTTTGTATGTATATATGTTTATTTTACTTAACATAAAAATTGTAAAAGTTATATAAAAATGTGTGATCATGAAAAAATAAAATAGCCAAATCATTATTGGATTGATGTCTTTGTGTTTTCTTTTGAGTCTTAAAAAAACATATGTTGGCCCTGGCTGGTTGGCTCAGTGGTGGAGCGTCGGCCTGGCATGCGGGGGGCCCGGGTTCGATTCCCAGCCAGGGCATGTGGGAGAGGTGCCCATTTGCTTCTCCACCCCCCCTCCTTCCTCTCTGTCTCTCTCTTCCCCTCCCGCAGCCAGCCAAGGCTCCATTGGAGCAAGGATGGCCGGGGCGCTGGGGATGGCTCCTTGGCCTCTGCCCCAGGCGCTGGAGTGGCTCTGGGGCAGGGCATCGCCCCCTGGTGGGAAGAGCATCGCCCCTGGTGGGCATGCCGGGTGGATCTCAGTTGGGCGCATGCGGGAGTCTGTCTGACTGTCTCTCCCCGTTTCCAGCTTCAGAAAAAAAAAAACAAAAAACAAACAAACAAAAAAAAACAACATATGTTGCCTGACCAAACAGTGGCGCAGTGGATAGAGCATATGCCTGGGACACAGAGGTTCCAAGTTTGTGCTCATCCAGTTTGGACTCACTGGCTTGAGCATGGGATCATAGACATGACCCTATATTTGCTGGCTTAAGCCTAAAGGTCGCTGGCTTGAACCCCAAAGTGTTGACTTGGACAAAGGGTTACTAGCTCAGCTGGAGCCCCCCAGTCAGAACACATGAGAAAACAATCCATGAGCAACTAAGGTGCTACAACAAAGAATTGATGCTTCTCATCTCTCTCCCTTCCTGTCTGTCTGTCCTTGTCTGTTTCTCTCTCTCTCTCACTAACAATGAAACAAAACAAAACAAAATAAATGTTAGTTACTTTCTTTAAGGTAGTAGTTATTTTATAAGACTACAAAGAAATAAAATATGTCCACAAGATGATAAATATTATTTGTTTGTGTCCTAAGAGAAAGTATAGAGTTACTTAATTAGTAATTTTAACATAATATATAATGTTCTTTAATATGATGATAAAGTTAAGTATAGCCTAAAGTTAAAAACTTTAGTCATCTATGTACATAGTTATATATCTGTAATTGGCTATATGCATACATGTAAAAGTATATTAAGCTTAATACATATGTTATATATTTAAAAAAACAATAAAATATATATTTGAGAGCATACTTGAAATTAAAAGGTCTGAGGAATTTGAAGTCTGTTTGGCTGTATCTGTAATGCCTCTTTATTTGGTTGCTTTTGTGGTAAATAGTATTATTGTTTTACAAAATTGACTTAATGTTAATGAATTTATGAAATAGCTTACAAAGTTTTATTAAAATTTTATGTGAATCTTATTTCTAACATTATTTTTTTTTATTCAATGAAAGGAGGGGAGGCAGAGACACAGACTCTCACAAGCACCCCAACCAGGATCCACCTGGAAAGCCCACTAGGGGGCAATGCTCTGCCCATCTGAGGTTGGCAGAGCTCAGTTGCGCCAGTGCTCAGCAACTGGGCTCTTCTTAGCGCCTGAGGAGGAGGCCATGGAGCCACCTGGGGTCAACTTGCTCCAATTGAGCAGCAAAGGAAGAGAGAGAGAGAAAGAGGGGGGGAGCAAGAGGGGTGCAGAAGCAGATGGGCACTTCTCCTGTGTGTTCTGACTAGGAATTGAACCCAGGACATCCACACACCAGGCCAATGCTTTAGCACTGAGCCAATCAGCCAGGGCCTCAAACACAAAATTAAAATATGGTGTTGCTTCTATAAAATAACAAAATTAAGTTGTGTCCAGAGAAAAGAGATTATAAATATTTTGTTAACTCTAAATTTTATTAATCATTTTGACAAAATTTTTCTTATTTGCCTAAAATAAATATCCTAAAATTTTTGTTTTTTATTGTTTGAATATATTGCCCTAATTTGTACAAGATGAAGGAGAGACAGGGAAAAAGAGAGCCACTCTTTGTCTTGCGTTAGGTCCTGTAATTGTTAGTGGTAAATTGAAGAGGGATTAGAATTCTCCCAGAGATTTTAGTATATCCCAAAAGACAATCAGTGGTAGTTCTTTATGACCTTTAAACAAAAGTGACATAATCATAACTGTGTTTGAAAAGCTTTAATAGCCAACAAATTATAACAGAGTACCAAAAGACTAGAAATAAAAATGACTGTTAAAACTCATTATGCTTTTATATTGCAAATATAAGAAATTAGAAATATTTCCAAATAGATTGTTAGTTGTTTATTAAACTTTATGTAAGTCATGCACATCTTGAAACTTTAATTTGTAAACTAAACAGTTGTAACATTTTTTTCAGATCAGACAATTATGAGTTAATATGTCCGAGAGAAATATGAGAAACTACTAAGTATGTTTACCTTACCTTCATTCTTTCACATTGGAGCAAATATAGATAATCAAGGTCTTCAGATTTGTTCATATAGACTGCAACATCAGTCCAATTTTCAGCAAGAAAGAAGTAAGCCTCGACAGTCACATCACATTTTTCATCCTCAGCTACTTCCAACCAAAAAGATAAAAAAATAACATCTCACAAATTTGATCTTAAATTGAATTATTAAAGACAGTTGTCAAATGATTGGTAAAATCAATTTAACACCTATCACAAAATAATGTTCTCTATCTATGCTAAGTGAAATAAACGAGGCAAAGAAAGACAGATATTATCATATGATCTCACTTATATGTGGAATCTAATGAACAAGGTGAACTGAGGAACAGATAGAGGCAGAGGTGGGGTCACAGAGAGAAAAGGCACAGCTATAAGAGGAAAGAGAGATGAGGGGACAGGATCAGAGAAGGTGAAGGGATTAGTGAAATTATATGTACATAACACATAGACACAGATAACAGGACAGCAAATCCCAGAAGGAAGTGGCGGAGGCAGCGGGGGAGGGGGGCAAAGAAGGTGTAATGGGGAGCATGTGGTTGGGGGTGAGGGTGTCCCACTCAATAGTGGGACATCTGAATCCATGTTAACACAATAAACTTAAAAATTAAAAAATCACTAAAAACAAAACAAAACTCTAGAGTATTAAATTTAAAAAAGACCTAAAATAAAATAAGTCTCGACCCTCTCATTTTAAAAATTGCCTGTGACAAGAGAAGTGAAGGCAAAAATTAATGAATGGGACTACATCAGACTAAGAAGTTTTTGCTCAGCAAGAGAAACTGATAACAAAATAAACAGAAAGCCAACTAAATGGGAAATGATATTTTCAAACAACAGCTCAGATAAGGGCCTAATATCCAAAATATACAAAGAACTCATAAAACTCAACAACAAACAAACAAACAATCCCATAAAAAAATGGGAAGAGGATATGAACAGACACTTCTCCCAGGAAGAAATACAAATGGCCAACAGATATATGAAAAGATGCTCATCTTCTTTAGCTATTAGAGAAATGCAAATCAAAACAGCAATGAGATACCACCTCACACCTGTTCGATTAGCTATTATTAGCAAGACAGGTAATAGCAAATGTTGGAGAGGCTGTGGAGAAAAAGGAACCCTCATACACTGTTGGTGGGAATGTAAAGTAGTACAACCATTATGGAAGAAAGTATGGTGGTTCCTCAAAAAACTGAAAATAGAACTACCTTATGACCCAGCAATCCCTCTACTGGGTATATACCCCAAAAACTCAGAAACATTGATACGTAAAGACACATGCAGCCCCATGTTTATTGCAGCATTGTTCACAGTGGCCAGGACATGGAAACAACCAAAAAGCCCGTCAATAGATGACTGGATAAAGAAGATGTGGCACATATACACTATGGAATACTACTCAGCCATAAGAAATGATGACATCGGAACATTTACAGCAAAATGGTGGGATCTAGATAACATGATACGAAGCGAAATAAGTAAATCAGAAAAAACCAGGAACTGCATTATTCCATACGTAGGTGGGACATAAAAGTGAAACTAAGAGACATTGATAAGAGTGTGGTGGTTACGGGGGGGAGGGGGGAATGGGAGAGGGAAAGGGGGAGGGGGAGGGGCACAAAGAAAACAAGATAGAAGGTGACAGAGGACAATCTGACTTTGGGTGACGGGTATGCATCATAATTGAATGACAAGATACCCTGGTCTTGTTATCTTTGAATATATGTATCCTGATTTATTGATGTCACCCCATTAAAAAAATAAAATTATTTAATAAAAAAAAAAATTGCCTGTGAAATAGAGCCTCAGAGCAAGATACATCATTAAAAATAATGTAATAATTATAAACAATGCATTTCATAAAAAAACACTTTTACAAATTACAGTTATATAGGAACATTTCAAAAAAAATTTTAATGATCCTTAATATATTTATGATAAAAATGATCACTGGGCCCTGGCCAGCTGGCTCAGCGGTAGAGCGTCGGCCTGGCGTGCAGGAGTCCCAGGTTCGATTCCCGGCCAGGGCACACAGGAGAGTTGCCCATCTGCTTCTCCACCCCTCCCCCTCTCCTTACTCTCTGTCTCTCTCTTCCCCTCCCGCAGCCAAGGCTCCATTGGAGCAAAGATGGCCCGGGCGCTGGGGATGGCTCTGTGGCCTCTGCCTCAGGCGCTAGAATGGCTCTGGATGCAACAGAACGACGCCCTAGAGGGGCAGAACATTGCCCTCTGGTGGGCATGCCGGGTAGATCCCGGTTGGGCGCATGCGGGAGTCTGACTGCCTCCCCATTTCCAGCTTCGGAAAAATGAAAAAAAAAAAAAAAATGATCACTGCCTCATCTCAATTTTCTCAGGAAAGAATGAGGAAGGAAATACATGTGTGTGTATGTGTAGGTATAGGTATAGCTACAGATATACATATGTATACACATATACAAAATTTAGCTACTTCACACTCTATTGTGAGACATATCTGTGAAACAATAAAAAATGAGACTGCAAAAAAGCAAAAGAATTTGCCCTACATTCAAAAGAAAACTTACTAAAAACAAACATAGATAGACCAGACTTAGAATTTTGCACAAAGACTATAAAACATTTATAATAAATGTGTCAATGTACCTATAGAGAAAGATGAATATAATTGGTAAACAAATAGGGAATTAGGGAATGAGAAATTTGGATACTGCAAAAAAAAAAAAAAGGAAATCCCATAATTGTGGGCAGAAAGGAGCCAATAATGCTGAACTGAGAGCCTATTATCTTTTATTAATGGATATAATATTACAAAGGAAGGAAAGAACATAGGAGGCCTCGTAAATCTCCTTGTAAATATAAATACATCTAGTGAAACGACCAGTAATATTTGATAAGAAAATATGATTTATCCAGAGAATCTTATAGCTAACACCCCCTTTTTAGGATTCCTTATGGTTAACAAACCTAACATCTATGGTTCATGAAGCATGACTTCCTGAAAAAAATTCATGTAAGCTAGCAACTTAAAACTGAATTGTAGAGAAGGTTCATGAGATGAAATCCCCTGCTGTGTGCAGCTCTCATTTAGAAATCTCACATACCACTCTGGAAAAAGGAAAGAAGTTAAGAAGTCATGCATAATGTTCCAAACCTTTCCAAACTTACAGTGGAATTTGACTGCTTAAAATCTTAAAACGATAGAAAATTAGTATTAACATTAGTAATAAAATAATTGAGTGGGACTATTAGAGATGAGCTCCCCCCAAATAGAACATATTTAATAAGTTTAATGTCAACAAAAATTATATCTTCTATATGATAAGAAAAATAATTCAAATATAGTATGCTAGCATCAGATAATCAATTGAGGGGTGTTCTTTCTATTTTTCTGGAGGAGTTAAAGTATTAGATTTCATTCTTTGCTGAATATTTGGAAGAACTTGGATGGAAAACCAGTGTTTTTCTATATATTTGCAGTGTGTTTTACTTTGTTGAAAGATTTTTAAAAACTATTATTCAGTTACTTTAGTATCTGTAGGATTATTCACATTTTATATTTATTATTGAATCAGTGTGCCAACTAGCATTTTTCTAAGAATTTACATACTTTATCAATTTTTTTCAATTTAAAAGAAAATATTTTTCATGATATTGTGATTAAACATTTTAAATTAATAATTACCCCTTCCTTCCAAAGCCTCAAAAGAGATATTAAAAAAATAGTAAAACAAATCTTTTAATCCACAGAGATAACAGGAGGTGAAATAATAGTGAGCACATATTTTTAACATTTTTTGAGAAGCTGAAAAGATGTGATGAATGTAAATTAAAATTACTGTGGTGATCTTTTATAATATGTATTAATATGGAATCATAATGTTGTATATCTGGAACACACATAATGTTACATGTCTATTATATCTCATTTAAAACAATATAGATCAAATCCCCCAAAGTCACAATTTAGTGAAATATCAGAACACTGAGACAAATAACATAGAAAATGTCTTCCGGAGAGATAATCACAAGTTGAATATAAAGAATTGAAAGGTAGTCTATAACACATGATTTTACATTATTACACGGCTTCCTTCCTTTTCCCCTTACCATAGATCTCATTGATTGTCATGTCAGTACTGGCAATATTTCACAATCATTTCTACATCTGTGTTTATTCTTTTCCTCAAATAACTAATGATACCATGTATAATCTTGCACAAATATTACTCAGCATGTGGATGTGAAGTACATGTAATGGGAAAGCTAGGTTAAACAATATATACATTTATAATTTTGTCCTGAACAGCTAACAGAGGGATTTTACATTTTGCCAGAAATGAATAAACTTACCAAGTTGTTAAACTCTCAATTTTTTGCCAGAATTACAAAAGAAAAGTTACATATTTGTAGTATTTTTAAAGTTTTCTTTGCTATCATTATGAGTAAAGCAGAGCATTTCCTAATGTATGTTTAGGAATACTTTCTATTTGTTCTATAGTTTCTTTTGCCATTTGACTGCATCTATGACAGTTTTGCTTTTCATGTATTCAAATGACCAATCCTTTATTTCTGATGTCTACGTTTTGATTAAAAGCTATGAAGGCCTTCTCCATTCAAATTTATCAAGTAAATGGGTAATATATTTGAATATTTTTTATCTTTTTAAATTTTTATATTTAATACTTGTATTTAATATGAATTTATCCTATAGAATTTTAAGTTACAAATCTGACTTTTCTTTCTAGTTGACTAGCCAATTATTTGACATAAATTATTAAAGAGTTCCTATTTCCTCTAATGATTGAGATGACAATTTTGTCAGATGAACAATTTCTGAAAGACTTCAATTTATTTTTGAACTTTATAATTTTGCTTATTTCTGATTATTAATACAGAAAGCACTGTATTTCTCATTACTGAAACTACATAATATGCTTTAGTATATGACAGAGCTAAACTCTATCTCACCTCATCACACAATACAATTTTTCAGGGTATAACTGGCTTTATTTAATTTTTCACATAAACTTTAAGAAATAAGACAAACATATAAATGCATTGCTGTTATTTTATTAAAATATTAATAAATATATGTGATCATATGGAGATTAGAAATCTTTAATACATTAAGTCTCCACTCCAACAGCATGATTTAGCTTTAGAATTTTTTTAAAATTTTGTGTCTTTGTAACTATACTATAGCAATGTTTAAAGTTTTTTCAATTTAGACCTTACACATGCTTTTTAATTTAAGTTCTAAACATTTTAATATTACCACTGCTGTTCACGTAAATTTTTTTCCATTATGCCATTTAATTAGTAATTATCTGTATATAAAAGCAATGTATTTCCATTTAGTATATTAATTAATTAAAATAATTATTGTCAAATTGTTTTGAAAATATTGTTATATAAGTAAAAAAAAAACTAAACCACATTTTAAAACATTCTTTTCTAAACTTATTTTTTTAATTTTATTTTATTGATTTTAGAGAGAGAACGAGAGAGAGCAGGAGAGAGACAGAAACATCTGTTCCTGTCTGTACCCTGACCTGGGATTGGACCAGCTATTTCTGTGCTTCAGGATGGCGTTCTAACCAACTGAGCTATCTGGCCGGTGCAAAACTCATTGTTTTTTTAAATCTTGGTGTTAATCCCCGAAATCTAAAATAGGCATAAAAATAATAGCAAGTATTTAACAAAAAAAAAGACTTGCAAGTGCAGTAGTATGGTAAGAAAAATAGTATTGATGGAAATATTGCTTTGGAGATATTCTACTCTTTTTTGTTGTTGTTGTTATTTTTCTGAAGCTGGAAACGGGGAGAGACAGACAGACTCCCGCATGCACCCGACCAGGATCCACCCGGCACGCCCACCAGGGGCAACGCTCTGCCCACCAGGGGGCGATGCTCTGCCCCTCTGGGGCTGGCTCTGTTGCGACCAGAGCCACTCTAGCGCCTGGGGAAGAGGCCAAGGAGCCATCCCCAGCAGCCGGGCCATCTTTTTGATCCAATGGAGCCTCGGCTGCGGGAGGGGAAGAGAGAAACAGAGAGGAGAGAAGAGGGGGAGGGGTGGAGAAGCAGATGGGCGTTTCTCTTGTGTGCCCTGGCTGAGAATCAAACCCGGGACTTCTACACGCCAGGCCGATGCTCTACCACTGAGCCAACCGGCCAGGGCCGATATTCTACTCTTACAATAATTATTTTAAAATTGAAAATGTAATTTATAATGAGTAAATTACAATTGATATCTTACTATCTTCTAGCACAAGTATTCAATAATACCCACTATTTTATAAAAAAGTGAATTAAAAGTAATTTTGGTTTGTGATATAATTCACAAGTGCAGCAATCACTATGTCTTTAGAAAAAGTTCACTGGCATGTATTAAATGTTCTAAATGTATATATTTAATTTGGTCAACTAAACTGTAGTGATCACAAGCTTTAAACAAAGAAAGATATTTAAAAAGAACATATATTTTTGTGCTATGATTGTAACTTTCTTAACTATAATTCATATTCTTTTATTCCACTTCTCAACTCATTATCCATTCAGTTAGTATCTTTTTTTCTCAAACCTAATAATACATATAATGAACATAGATGATGACATTGAAAAGAAACAGTGCATGTCAGCTCTTCCTCAAGTTGTGCACTGTAGACCAATTGTCCTTGAAGGGGTTTCTTCTAATTAATTACCATCTCTTTTGTAGAGCAATCATATTGGCAAGAATTGATTGAGCATGTAAGACACTTTATTTAGTTGTTAGAAAATTCTCTTAATTAAAATAATTTTACTACTGGTAAAATTAATTCATCCTATGAAAACTTACCATCTTGATTTTAATGTTCCTCTTCAATGATATTTTATGGAAAAAAGGAAATAAACTCTTAACAGCAACAACCAGAAAAAAAGCAGAATTACATAAAATGTGTCATTCTATCTATACCCATTTTTCCTTTTCTCATTTGTGCTAAAAAAATTTTTTTAATGCTCCCCAAAATGGTTGCATTGTTGAATCCTTGTACTAACATTAAAATATAATTTTGGTGGTTTTACTTAATATTGTTGACTACAGAGCTGTATCACATTGACTTCTCTCACTAGGACAGCCTAAATCATTTAGAATCTCACATACGGAGGTCACATAATTCTTATTTTTATAATAATTTGCTAAGTTTATTTAGGTCTGAACATAGATTCATGAAGTTATGGTGAATAAATATGCTATATGTTATTTTAATGATAATTGCTCAAAGCTGATTTTTCCATGAATAATTTTGACTTCATATTACCCACATGACCTAGAAAATATATTTGTTGTACTGTTGCCATTCAAAAAACTAACTCTATTTGCTTAGAGATAATTTATCCATGAACAATTTTATTTCCTATTTTATTCTAAAAAATACATTTACTATTTTATTGTTGTTATATGTTATCTTTAGCCATCTTAAGTTTTCAAAGATTAAGAAAATGTATACATGCATTATTGCTACTTTGAGACAATGGAAAATCAAGCATAAAGATGATGTTGGCACTGAAGTCCATAAACTGATTTGACCGGTAAGAGTTGATTATGTTTCTCAATCTCCACATTAACCCTTTATGTAGTACGGATGTTCACATATGTTCTCATGCCTCCTGACCATCCAGAGTACAATCGTACATGTAAATATGATATATATGTTTGCTCTCTTGAGCTGGAGCAGTAAATATATGTTCTTCTTGTTTCTATAAATTGGTTATCAAACAAATATGATTTTAAGTTAATAAAACTGTAACTGGAACTAAGTTCATTTTTTGAAAAAAAGAAAAAACACAACTCACTCCGGGGGAGTCAGAGAGCATGAAAAAAACTCACTACTCAAAGGGCTTAAAGTTATTTCGGAGATTTTACATATTTTCTGTGTCCACCTCACTACAATTCCAGTTTGAGTGTTCTGTAGTGCAAGTGGAACAATAAGTATTTTTTAAAAGCTCCTCAGATGATTGTATCATGTAGCCAAGGTTTAAAACCACTGAGCAACACAATCCCTTAAGAGTCCTGAGACCAGATATTTTAGGTACTTCTCTGACCACAGTTGTTGTTGTTCTTGTTTGTTTGTTTTTGTGTCATTTATGAAAGAGTAAGTATTCATAACATGGTCTCTTAAGTTCCTTTTATCACTTACAATGTAATCAACAAGCCATTGCTCTCTTCTACCACATTTGGTATTGAGTGTGATTTGCTTAATGAACTGATAACTATTTCTGTCATTAGGGGTTGTTAATTCTCCAGAACAACATTTTATAAGCATGATGAAATAAATTATTATGTTTTCTGTTTAAAAGACTAATTGTCAGTTTACTTCCACAGTTTCAATGAAACGTTAGCCTTATAAGTGCAGCTGCTGCCAATTGAATACAATAAGTCATTAGTTGAGAACAGACATCAAATCTATAAATTTTTTGATTGTAGATAAACTATAATGCCAAAATATTATTGACAGAGGAAACAGTACTTGACAGAATTAATTGGGGTACCATACTGTTTAAGAATATGAATTAATTCATTGTATGGCCAATAGCCACGGCCACCATCACAGCCGTCTGGCCCGTGCAGGTTCGCATTTGATTCCACAGACGGTAGTGAAACAACAGAGCCAATAACTGGTGGGCCATTACCTTTAATCCTAGCTTGTACCCAGCAGGCAAGAAATATACACAGTGAGAAAACACTTCCTTTTCCATTCAGGGCTCCCAAGCCACTGATTTATCCGAGTTTCCTAGAATCAAATGTTTGTACCTCACCAGCTTTATTCACTTCTGTTCCCCATCTCCTTCTCTCTGCACAAACTCTGCACTAACTGGCTTCTCCTTCAGCACTCGCCATCTTAGCTGCTTCTCCTCTCCTCCACATGGCCTTTTTCTGCTCTCCCCTTTAATGCTAATCTCAGGAACCAAGAGAGAGTAAGCTCCCGGTCTGTCCCATTTTATAGTGTAGAAATCAAAACCTTTAATCCAATATACAAACAAGAAAATCTCTGATATAAAGTCACTTATCTGAGGCATAATGGGATTCCTCATGAGAGTGCACCACCCCCTATCATACAACAGTCAAGGGTGTGGGGAAAAGCTTAGTCTTAAAACTAAGCCTTAGGCTATAACGACCCTGCCTGCTTATAGACTGTCCCCCACACCCAATGCAAACTATAAGTAAGCAAACATAATATATCATATTTACAAACTTATCTGACCAACATTCACATAAGCAAAATCAAATAGTATTCAAAGTGTAATCAAACAACAGGAAATTATGCTCATCAAAATAGATTTTGAAATAGAAACTGCTAGTGTATAAAATAATTAAAAATATATTTTTAATAAAATATGTTAGAATTATTTCATTTCAAGCGTTAAAGCAAAAAAAAACAACCTTGAATATCTGTTGACATTTCTATCACTTGCCCTCTCTATATCTTTATTATATGTGGCTTAAGTGTCTGTTTGTCGCCAATAGCTTATTGGTTGCTTGCGTAACTGTACTAGCCAATGGGGTGAAGCTGCCATGGCTGAACGCAAATTGAGCGGGTCAGGGGGAATGTGAACATTTGTTTGCATTGCCAATCATCTGCTTTTGAAACAATTTAAGGCTGAACGCAAATTGAGCGTGTCAGGGGGAAGGTGAACATTTGTTTGCATTGGCAATCATCTGTTTTACATAAAAATTACATCTTAACCTAATTTCTTTTAAGAATGCCTAGAAAATACAGCACTGAAGACGAGAGAAAAGGAGCTAAAGCTGCACAAAAATGGCTTTCTCAACAAAAAGAAACCACTGAGCAGAGAAAGACAAGGCTTGCTTCAGTCACAGAGCAAATGAGTCTTTCTCGGCAAAATGAGACTGATGAGTGTCCTAAAAATTCTGATGTAGACAAACTAAATGATGATGTCTTAAATATCATAGAAGGGAATGAAATGACATATTTAAGTGTTGATTCCGTTGTAGCTGATAATAAAGCGAGTGCCAACAACTTTCCAAAGGAATTTTTAAATAGTCTGTTGCCTTCTGGCATGCCACCTCACAAATTGAGGTTAAAGATTGGAGCAATTATTATGCTGTTAAGAAATCTTAACACCAGAAGGGGTCTTTGCAATGGTACAAGACTAGAGGTTCTCCAATTGAAAAATAATGTCATAATAGCTAAGTCTTTGACTGGCTCCTCTAAAGGAGAAATACATGTCATTCCAAGAATTGATTTGGGTCCATCTCAAACAGGGTTGCTGTTTCAATTGAGACATAGACAATTTCCTATAAAACTTACCTTTGCTATGACCATCAATAAGTCTCAGGGCCAAACACTTAAGCATGTTGGCATTTTTTTACCCGAGCCTGCATTTGGACACGGTCAACTTTATGTTGCCTGTTCAAGAGTTCGTGAAAGAATGAACGTAAAATTAAAAATAATTGATGGTCCTCTGCAAGGCGAGCTTAAAAATGATGGAAAGATCTACACAAGAAATGTTGTGTACAAAGAGATCTTTGACATGTGAATTAACATTTTATTATTTAAATCACCTTTATTTATTGAGCTAGCAGTGGCTCTTAAGAAATGTACCGCCAGTGGTTTCCTTCATTGCACTCTACTTTAAGCAATTAAGCAAGTAGAAGAAAGAAACCCCGTGGGGCAGTAAGCAAAGGGGCGTCCTCGCCGCCTGCCCTGGGTAATTCAGTTTGAATTAGCAGACACCTTTGCACAAATCATTTTAATTACAATTTATAATATCTAGAATAGCGGTCATTTCATATGACCACCGGGCTTTCTAGTAATTCATAACCAAGAATTTCCACTTATTTTAGGCTTCCATCACCTTAC
The DNA here is from genome assembly GCF_036850765.1 of Saccopteryx bilineata. Taxonomy (NCBI): domain Eukaryota; kingdom Metazoa; phylum Chordata; class Mammalia; order Chiroptera; family Emballonuridae; genus Saccopteryx; species Saccopteryx bilineata. Next base: position 38,913,183 of record NC_089490.1, read on the forward strand.
ATCAGCAGTTCTCAACCTGTGGGTTGCGGGTCATGACCCCGGCGGGGTCACCTAAAGCCATTGGAAAATACATAATGTATATCAGGTATTTACATTCTGAATCATAACTGTAGCAAAATTACAGTTATAAAGTAGCCACCAAAATTATTTTTTGGTTTGGGGTCACCGCAACATGAGGAACTGTATTGTGGGGTCACAGCATTGGAAAGGTTGAGAACCACTGCCTTATACTATACTTACCTTGAGCTCTTGTCATGAAGACAAGGAGACCACATGGAGTACACTGAGGAACCTGGGGGAGACTGCCTCATAATCCCCTATACTGGTTTCATGAGACAGCTGGACCCCCAGTTCTTATACATATTTATTGATACAAACATATCAAAAGCAGAGACAAGAAGGAGGAAGTCAGAAAGCAGAGAAGAGAATGAAGAATTCAGGAAGGGGAATTTCTTTGGAGCAGATAAAAGGGCAAGGAAATAGCTTAAATGTTCCCACCTACTGATTAATCAGAATTGCTAATTCTATCGCTATTGTGCTGAGTTCAGCACAGTACTGAGTTCAGTACTTTGTCAGGAAATCCACTGTGGCCTTTGCCTCAAGGCTCTGAACTCTGTCCCTGTTCTGTGTTTCTATTCAGGGCCTCTACAAACTCTCTACTGTTTCTACTTTCTCTAATCTGTATCTCCACTTAATTTTATTTTTCTAAATGTGTCAAACTCTACAATAATTTCCTGTTTCTTTCAGAATAAAATTCTGCATATTTTAACCAACATTTAATTCTAGCATTGTCCTCTCCCCAACTCTTAACTCTTGTTCTCAGAGGTTCAGCCAGGCATTCAAAAGAATAATTTCTTTTAGTTTTGTAGTTTTGTTGGTTTGTCTGTTTTCTTTTCACCTGCTTTATTGGAGGTATGATTGACATTGAAAAAATTGATGCTGACACAATATGAAGTACACATCCATGAAACAATAATCATAATTAATATAAAAAAATTATCCATCACCTCCAAAAACATTTCCCATTCCTTTTGTTTATTTTGTTTGTTTCTATTTCTTTCCTTGTGTGCTAATAGCATCTAATATGAGGTATACCCTTTTAGCCAATTTTATTTTATTTTTTTATAAATAAATTTTTATTAATTTTAATGGGGTGACATCAATAAATCAGAGTACATATATTCAAAGAAAACATGTTCAGGTTATCTTGTCATTCAATTATGTTGCATACCCATCACCCAAAGTCAGATTGTTCTCCGTCACCTTCTACCTAGTTTTCTTTGTGCCCCTCCCCCTCCCCCTCTCCCTCCTTCTCCCCGCCCCAATACTATATAGGATAGTATTAATCTTAGGCCTTATGTTGTACAGATTTCCAAAACTTATCTTGCATTACTGAAACTTTGTACCTTTTAAACATAGATTGTTTTGGTTTTTTGTTTGTTTGTTTGTTTTTAGTATAATTCTCTCACTTCTCCAATTCCTCTACCCTGGCTTCATTCTCCATATCTCTGTGCTTGAGTCTTTTTACCATGGAAATATTAACTGACCTCCAACTTCTTCCCCAATTGCTCATATTTTTTCACTCTTTTTATTTTTTTTTTTATAAAAAGAAAATCTCTTTAGTTATACGCAGTCTTAAAGGATATTTCTGTGGGAGTATTATACTTCAACTTACAATTATATATTTATCACTGCATTTGCCAAATAACTCCCCTCCCCCCCAAAATGAGATCTATAGGAGGAGGGAAGAGCTCTAATTTTCTTCACAATTATACAGAGTGGGTCAAAAGTAGGTTTACAGAAAACACAGACTTCATTGTTGTATTATTATTTATTAATTATAGTATTATCTTCCATGCTAACAACTGTAAACCTAATATTGCCTCACCTTATCTTGGGCTATGCAGAATTCCTGAAATGTAGTAGGTACTAGGCATATGTCCATTAAGAAAAAAATCAGAAAATAAGATAATTAAATTCACTTCTTTATTATTTTGTGTTTGAGATATAAAATATTTTGTGTGATTAAAATATGAATACCTTATAAATGTTGAAGTGATTCAGGCAAATTAAAAATAATTTTATATTAGTACCTGTAAATCCCAATTGCCACACATATTTAAATTGAGTGGAATGAGGAACTTTAGCTTGGTAAATATCATGGCTGATGGATCCACAGCAGCAGGGGTACAGATGAATTAAGCAAATATTCTTCAGCAACCAACATGCATATCTTGTGCACCCTGGAGTGCACACATACTAGAAAAAGAAAATAACAAAAAATGATATATACCTCATCGAAATGTTTCAGTATATATTTTAGCTTATAAAATACACAGCTAATTTCTAAAACTACCAACTTAAAAATAGTTTATAGACCACATCTTTTTTTTCATGTATTGTGTATTTTTTCTATTTGTTTAACTTCTCTTTCTGTTCCATCATTCATCATGTTATATATTTAAAATGCCTATGTAACATTTATTTGACTGACTCACTCCTTCATCTGTAACTTTAGTCTACAATATTCTGTTTTATAGGCTACATATATTTTTGAATTAAAAGTGTGGTATAAATTAACAGACACACAACTTAAAACACATATGATCCAATAAGATTAGCACATTGAAATACCAAAGTACTATTTGAATTTGTTGGGTTTTTAAAATTTAAATAATTTTTTAAAAAATAACATAATGAGGACATAATGGCTAATAAGATGATCTAACTATACTAATCTCTTGTATTTTCAAAGAAATATTTCATAACTGGTTATATCCTCAATAAAATTAATGAAATTAAACAATTTCAAGTCATACCCAAGATTTCATTAATTTTTAAAACACATCTTACTGAGGTCTTAAAATGAACAAATAAGATAAATTTAAGCCTCAGAGACAGACTGGAGGTATATAGTCTATTTATAGCGTACCTAAAATTATTTCTATATCTCTGAATTTCCAATGAGCAAATTTGCCACAAGTTTGGCAGAGGGAAGCACAGCTGAGTCTTGGGACCCAAAGAATCACTAACCTCTGATATTTATTTTAATGGAATTACTACACTAATCAAATTGTTTCAAGTCATAATAACCTTCTATCTGGTTTCACAATACAATTTTTATTGGACAGAAAAAAGCTGTCTCTTAAAGTATGCCTAAGATTAGAAATAATCAGAAAAATCATCATTTAATTATATCAAATAGCCACCAAGTTGTGGGAGACAGTTTATACACTGACAAAGTCCTTACAGACTAAGGCTTAGTTTAAGACTAAACTCTTCCCCACACCCTTTTTAAGACTAAGATCATCCCCACACCTTTTGAAGACTAAATTCTTCCCCACACCCTTAGCTGTTGCATGGTGGGGGTTGGCACACTCTTATGAGGATTCCAGTTTATACTTTAGATATGTGAGTTTGTATCAGAAATTTCCTTGTTTTACAAGTGGATTTTTTCTCTGCACTATAGAATAAAGCTGGCCCCGGGTTTTTGACTCTTTTATGGTTCTTGCAAACCATCAGCTTGGCAAAGAGGCCTCCCAATCCCATCCTGTTTCTTTCTGTGTTTATTTCATCATCTGCCAACATTCTTCCATTAGGACCTGGGACATTACGGGTCATGCTGGTTTGCAGCACAAGGGAGTACAATTCTATAAAAAATTTCTGTCCTGAGATCAACAAAAGTTTAACCCATAACATTTTTACTCAGATTTAAAATGTTGAGTCTTACAATGGCATCAACTAATTTTCAATGTCAGTGAACATTGTATCTTACTGGATTTATGTTCATTATTGAAACAAACATTTCAAGGCATAATAAATTTAAATTTATGACTGCACAAAATAAATTTAACAAAGTAGCATATTATGAAGAAACCTGTAGAGTCATATCTTCACTTACAACAAAACTTTATTAATGAAACAGAAAAAACGCTCCATGTAGAATGGGTTCACTCATTGTTGCAGAGTAGATTTAGGGTTACCAACTCAACTGCCTTGGACTTTACACTGTTAACATCAACATTTCTGTGTCTTAGCAAACTGGTCTGTTTGGTTGCCATAAGTAGATTTTATATTCAAAGTACTATTTTTGAAATGAAGGATAAAAAACAGCTGCAGTTGGCAAGTGACAGGAGAGAGAAATGATATTCTGTTCTTCTAGACCTCTGAAATGGGTACGTGTGGGTGTGTGCATTTATGGGGAGTTGGTTACCACAGCATAACCTATTTAATATACTCAGCAAAGTTTTCTCTATCTAGGAACAAGACTAATCTGGATACTGAGGATTGTTTCAACTATAAAATATTTATGAAATTTATTACATTGGCTCTTTATTAGAAAGTATATAGTTTATATTTCTGTAAGAAATTAATATTACTGTTACCATAAACAACTAAGAAAAATATACATTGACAATACCAGTTTTAATTTATCTTGTACTTGATTGTCAAGTTTATTTATATGAATTGAAAACAGCAAACAGTTAAGAATTTGCAGTGTTGTTTTTGGAAGTGAGTAAGGTGCCAGGGGGCGGAGATCTACAGACACACATTTGAAACTAAACATCAATCTAAATGTTGACACTGAACTAATTAACTGGAACATATTAAAAAACTAAACTTGAACTGACTTTGAACTATAATAAGCTTTTGAGAACATAATTTTGGTAAGCAAACATTGAAATTAAGACAGTGATAATCTAATTTCACAAAGACAGTAAAAACAGGCAAGAAAATCTAGAAAATTGTCCATAAAAAAGAAAAGCAATTTATTTCTTATATCTCATGTCAGTAAATGTTACGTCAGAAAGAAAATTTTGTAGTATCAAAATTTTGTCATGCCAGGTGGATCCCGGTCGGGCACATGCGGGAGTCTGTCTATCTCTCCCCGTTTCCAGCTTCAGATTTATTACCCTAATATATCATATGCTAAATATAGTTAATGATGCTTTTCTTAAGGTTTTCTTTTTATTATACAGAAAAACCAATTTGATAGCTTAAAGAAGATTTAAAAACAACTCGTGATGTTGTTATAGGTGTTGTTATTTTAATAGCCTCATTTCTTAGGCAAGAAATAATATGTTTTAGGTATTCTGCTTCTCATGCTGTGTTAAGAAACTGTCCCCAAATCATTGCCTATACTGCAGTATCTATTCCTTAATGATTCCATTTATATTCATTTTAAGAAATTACCTGTCCTGGCCAGTTGACTCAGCTGTAGAACATCAGCATGGCATGTAGAAGTCCCAGGCTCAATTCCAAGTCAGGGCACACAGAAGAAGTGACCATGTGCTTCTCCACCCATCCCCCTTCTCTCTCTCTCTCTTAAATATATATATTTCATCATTGTTCAAATGAGTTCGAAAACATTATCTTATTTAATTCATTTCATTTAAATTTTCAACAGCCTTGTTAGTAGTTAGTCATAGTATATTTTGTTCCTTGACAGATTTAGTCATATATAATTCTTTGTATTTGTTCCAATAAAAAGACAACAATTAAGAGATATTTTTCCTTTTATTTTTAAGTTCATATCCCTCAATCTTTATAGGGCTAAGACATCCTATATACTTAGGATTCAAATTTCATCTTTTACTTTAGGTTTGTTTCTTCTTTACTCTTAACTAGAAGTAGTATATGTACAAGTGTGTTAATTATCTGACAAAAATATTTTCACTAAAAATGTGAAGTAAACAATCTTATCAATCTGAAGTTTCGTTATTTTTCTGACACTGCTATCATGGCATTGTCATTGACTTTCACTCATCCTTCTTAGTTAGTACTAATAAAACATTAACATTTCATTTATTTATAAAATATTTTATTTTACCTAGTTAAAAATTTTTAATAATTTTTCAAAGCACTGATGAATCCACACAGAAAAAAATAAAATATTCAATGATTTATTGCCTATAAGAAACTCAGTTTAGTTTTAAGAACACACGTAGACTGATGGTGAAAGGATAGAAAAAATTTTCAAACAAGAAAATTGTTATAACTGACAAAATGTTACTTAGGTAAAAATGGTCAAAAGAGACAAAAATAGTCTATAATGATAACAGTATCAATTCATCAAGAATTTAATACACTCCCTATTAACATCCCAATGTTGTTTTTATTTTTTGTAGTAAAATTTATTTTTTAATTAAATTTATTGGATGACAGTGATTTACATAATTATACAGGTTCAGGTGCTAAATTGTACAACACATATCTGTATACTGTATTGTGTGTTTACAAGCACTCAAATCAAGCCTTTATCTAACATCATCATCCATATACACCCCCCATTTAAAAAAAATAGAACAAAGAATTGTCAGATTTGTATGGAACCACAAAAGATCCTGAATAGAATAGAAATCCTGATTTTAAAAAAAGAACAAAGTCATAAGTATCACACTGCCTGACTTCAAATTATACTACAGAGCAAGGATAAAAATAAAATAAAAAAGTATTGTTTTGGCAGAATAACAGACACACTGCCCAGTGGAACAGAATTAAAAACCCTTAAAATAAAATTGCATGTGTATGGGCAAATAATTTTGACAAAGGAGTAAAATAAATTGCAATGGAGAAAAGAAAGCCTCTTCAATAAATCATGTTAGGTAAATTGGAAGGGCACATGCAAAGAATAAAACTAGATTACAGTATATCCCCATGTATAAAAATTAATTCAAAATGGATCAAAAACCTAAATATAATATCTAAAACAATAAATTACATAGAAGCAAACATAGGTGCTAAACTTATGAACTTTGGTCATAGAGAACATTTTATGAATTTGACCTTAAAGGCAACTTTGGGAAGTAAAGGGAAAAATAAAGGAAGAGATTATATGAAGCTAAAAAGCTTCTGTACAGCAAAATAAACTGACAATAAAACATAAAGGCAACCATCTCAGTAAGAGATATTTTCAAACAACAGCTCTAACAAGGGGTTAATATCCAAAATATATAAAGAACTCATATATCTCGTCACAAAATAACAAACAATCCAATTAAAAAATGGGCAGAGGCCCTGGCTAGTTTCTCAGTAGATAGACTACCAGCCTGGCATATGAATGTCCTGGATTCGATTCCCAGTCAAGGCACACAATAGAAGTGACCATCTGCTTCTCTCTCTCTCCTTCTACCAATTTGCTTCCTCTTTCCCTACCACAGCCAGTAGTTTAATGGGTTCCAGCATTGGCCTTGAACACTGAAGATAGCTTGGTTGGACCGAGAGTGTCAGTCTCAGGAACTAAAAATAGCTCAGTTAATTTAAGCATTGGCACAGATGAGGGTTGCTGGGTGCATTCTGGTCAGAGTACATGTAGGAGTCTGTCTCTCTATCCCCCCTTCTCTATTTATAAAGAAAAAAATAGAGAGAGGAATGGGCTGAGGACCTGAACAGATGCTTCTCCTAAGAGGACATAAAATGGCCATCAGATATATGAAAAGATGTTCAACTTTTTAGCTATTAGGAAATACAAATCAAAATTACAATGAGATACTGCCCCACACCTGTAAAAATGGCTATTTTCAACAAGACAGGTAATAACAGGTGTTGAAGAAATTGTTGAGTACTAGGAATCCCAACCTCTACTGGTGCGAGTGTAAACTGGTACAGTCACTATGAAAAACAGTATGGTGATTTCACAAAAAGTTAAGAATAGAATTACCATATGATCTAGTAATCCCTCTTCTGGCTATCTACTTGAAAAACTCAAAAACATTTATTGCAAAGATATATGCACCTCTATGTTCTTTGCAGCATTATTGATGGTGGCCAAGACATAGAGACAACCAAAGTGTCCTGTGATAAAAGATTGGATAAAACAATATGGCATTTATATACTACGAAATACTGCTTAGACATGAGAAAAAATGAAATACATCCACTTGTGACAAGAAGGATGGACCTTGAAAATATTATGCTAAGCAAATTAAGTCAGTCAGAAAAAGCTAAGAACCATATGATTTTACTAGTAAGTGCAATATAAAATGAAAACTTATAGACACATTCAGTAATATGGTGGTTACCAGGTGGAAGGGGGTGGTGTAGTATAGGGTAAAGGGTACCAAACGAACAGTGACAGAGAGTATTTGATTTCGAGTAGTGGAGACACAATGTAATATACAGATCATGTGTCATAGATATGTGTACTTGAAACCTATATAACCCCATTGACCAGTGTCACTGCCCAAAATATTTTAATTAAATCTCGATATCATATTTGTAAGTATTCATGCATTCAAATTTGGAGCTCCTTGATATATAAATCAAATGCTAAAAGAACTAAAATAATTTAATAAATAGCAATACAGTAGTACTTGGGGACTTTAATACACCCCTCTTAATCAAAGACAAGATCCATTCAGAGAATCATGAAAGAAACAACAGTTTTGAACAAAATTCTAAACCAAGTGATTCTAACAGACACACACAGTATATTACATCCCACAGAAGCAGGATACAAAATTCTCAAAACACACATGGAACATTTTCTAGTATATATTATTTGTTAAACTGAATACAAAGTCAATATATTCAAGAAAAAAAAATTATACTGACTGTATTTTCTCACCACAATAGTGTAAAATTAGAAATAAATAACAGAAGGAAAGCTGAAAAATCCAGATACATATGGAAGTTAAACAACAAACTAACGAAAAACCAATGGCTCAAAGGAAAATAAATAATATCTGAATACATATGAAAATACAAACAAAACATTATGAAATGTATAGGTTACAATTAAAGCAGTTCTAAGAGAGAAGTGTAAAAGATAAACACATGCGTCGAGAAAGATCTTAGTTAAAGAATATTTGTACCTCAAGAAAGTAGAAAATTAAGAATGAACTAAGACCAAATTTAGCAGATGGAAAGAAATAATAGATTAGGACAGAAATAAATAAAATAGAGACTAAGAAAATAATAGAAATGATTAACAAAACTAAAATTTAGTGAGTTGAAATGGTAAACAGTACTGACAAAATTTTAGCTAGACCATCCTAGATAAAAAAAAGATGAATCCAAAAATTATAAATATAAAGAGACATTTCACATTAATCAGCAAAAATACAAAAAAATTGTAGAGACTACTATGAACAATTACATGCAAACATATTAAACAACCTATAAGATTTGAGTAAATTCTTGAAAACATACAGTTGGTAAAACTAAATCATAAATTAATTAAAAATCTGAAAAGAAAATGGAAGAGAAAGGAGTTTAAGTCTGCAATCAAAAACCTCCCAACAAATAAATTCCAAGGTTGGTTATTTTACTGATGTCTTATAACAAATATTTAAAGAACTTATATCAATCCTCTCAAACTCTTCTAAAAATTAAAATAAGGCCAGCATTACCCTGATGCAGACCAATATCTCTGATAAATATAAATACAAAAATTTTCAACAAAAGTTAGCTAACTAAATTCAATGATGCATTAAAGAGCATACACCCTGATTAAGTAATACTTATTCTTAGAATATAAGAATTGTTCAATGAATGTAAATCAATACAAGTAATATACCATATTAATAAAAAATATAATATAAAAATCATGATCATCTCAATCAATTCATATAAAACATTTGACAAAAGTCAATTGTCTATTCATGGTAAAAATTTAATCACTTGGGTATACAAGGTATGTCCCTCAATATAATAAAGGCCATATATGTCAAGCACACAACTAGCATCCCATTCAATGATGAAATGGTTTACAGCTTTTCCTGGGAGATCAAGAACAAAAGAAGGGAACACATATTCAACACTTTTATCACTTTTATTCAACATTAATATCGCAAGTCTGAGCTGTGTAATTAGGCACAAAAAAAAAAGAGACATTCAATTTGGAAGGCAAGAAATAAAATTATCTTTGTTTACAGATGACAGAATCTTATATATAGAAAATCCTGCCTGGCCAGGCAATGGTGCAGTGGATAGCGCGTTGGCCTGGGATGCAAAGGACTCAGGTTTCAAACCCCAAGGTTGCCAGCTTGAGCACGGGGTGCTGGCTAGAGTGTGGGATCACAGACATGACCCCATGGTCGCTGGCTTCATACCAAAGGTCGCTGGCTTGAAGACCAAGGTCACTGGCTTAGTAAGGGGTCACTCGCTTTGCTCTAGCCCCTCAGTTAAGGGACATATGAAGAAGCAACAATAAACAACTAAAGTGCCTCAAGGAAGAATTGATGCTTCTTATCTCTCCCTTCCTGTTTGTCCCTATCTGCCCTCCCCTTGCAAAAAATAAAAAAATTCTAAGGATTTCACAAAAAAAGCTGTCACAAATACTAAATGAATTCAGTAAAATGGCAGTATACAATATTAACATACAGAATTTGATTTTGTTTCTATACACTAACAATAAATTACCTTAAGAAATAAAAAAGAATTTCATTTGCAGTACAATAAAAAAAATACTCAGAAAATAATTTAACCAAAGACATTTAAAACTAAAAGACACTGATAAAAGAAACTGAAGAAGAAAAAATAATCAAAAAGTATCCTGTGTTAATGGTTTGGAATAATTAATATTATTAAAATATCCATACTAACTGCCTGACCAGGCAGTGGCGCAGTGGATAGAGCATCAGATTGGGATGTGGAGGACCCAGGTTTGAGACCCTGAGGTTGCCTGCTTGAGCACAGGCTCATCTGGTTTGAGCAAAGCTCACCAGCTTGGACTCAAGGTCTCTGGCTAGAGCAAGGGGTTACTCAGTCTGCTGAAGGTTCACGGTCAAGGCACATATAAGAAAGCAATCAATGAACAACTAAGGTGTAGCAAACTGATGATTGATGCTTCTCATCTCTCTCTGTTCCTGTCTGTCTGTCCCTATCTGTCCCTCTCTCTGACTCTGTCTCTGTAAAAAAAAAGAAAGAAAAATCCATACTAACCAAAGTCATCTACAGATTCAATGTGCAATCCATATCAAATATCCAATGATGTCTTTTACAAAGATAAAAAAGAAATTCTAAAATGTGTATGCAACAACAAAAGAACCCAATAAGCAATGTAACCTTGAAAAACAATAACAACGTTGGAGGCAATAACAATTTGATTTCAACCTATACTACGAAACTGTAGTAACAGAAACACAAAGGTCCTGGTCCTGGACAGTTAGTTCAGTCAGACAGCGTGTCATCCAGAAACACCACAGTTGCAGGTGCGATGCACACATTCAGGGCATATAAGGGAAGCAACCAATGAACACAACACTAAGTAGAACTACAAATGAATGCTTCTCTCTCCTTCTCTTGCTTGCTCTCTCTCACTTCCCCCCTTCCTTTCTCTGTCTCCCTAAAAATCATAGAAACAAACAATCAAAAACAAAAACAACCAAAAAACCCCACTATGGTACCAGTATAAAAACAGACATACTAATGGAACAGAACTGAGGTTCCAGAAATGAACCCACCTAAATATGAAGAAATAATTTTTCACACAGGAACTTAAAACATACAGTGGAAAAAAGAAAATCTCTTTAATAAATGGTCCTGGGAAAATTGGAAAGCCACATATGAAAGAATGAAACTAAACAGCAATTTGTCACCAGACACAAAAATTAATTCAAAATAAAATAAAGACCTAAATATAATTGATGCTGTTTTTCATAGCATAGTCACACATATTTGATAAGGTTGCCATCAGAAAAGAGTAAGTCATTCACAGGCTAAGAAGGACATAAATATCCTTTATTACTTGCATAACTAAAGAAAAGTAAATTTAATAGTTAATCATTAATCAGTTTTAATACCAATCAAGTTTTTGTAGCATTTTTAATATTACTTCAACCCATTAGAATTTCCATTTTAACGTTTACCTAAATATTTAAATTAAATATTGTGGTAAATGCTTTTTTATCTTTAAAAATACATATTGAACAAAATCTTCCTTCAAAAAACTTACAATTCTTTCAGTATCATTTTTCCATGATCAACCTTTATGTCACTGATCTTAGCTTATACATTAGAAACTTAAATCTTAAATTTGTTTCCTAAATAAACAATTGAAAACTTTTTCTTAATTATTTTTATTACTTAATTCTTAAATAATTTCTTATATGTCACATGAATTCTGATTTTGTTTATATAAATCTATACTATATAACTGTTGGTTATATATTTTAATAAATTACCATGGGAGTAACATGATTTTCCTCAGACTTTTGTTTCAAGTCATGGTGGATGTATTATTGATCCTTCAGGTCTTTCTTATATCTGCCTTTTATAACATGAGTTTTAATGAGGAAATTAAGGAACAATATGTTCCCCAGAGTCATTATGGTCATTTTAAAGTTCAGATCATTCATCCTGGATGCCACCACTGAGATCTTAAACATCATTGTTAAAAAGATAGAATACATATTAAAAATGTGCCTTTGCCAGTTATAACGTTGGCACATAATTTTTTAAAACTGAAGTTTAATTTATGTTTCCTAAGTTCTGTATTCACTGTTCAACAAAATGAATAATATTAATTTTTAACATAAAAATTTAACTAGGTGATAGTGCATATTAAGCTGTTTTGGTATAATTATGTAATTAAATTTTGCAACCTCATTGTAAAAAGTTCTCATTATTAGCATATTGTCAAGAGGAAAATTTTTGTAAGTTGAGACAGAGTGCTTGTAAAAAGACATACTAGCTTTTACAACAGATGCAAGAATAATTAGGGACTGACCCAGATTTGCTAATAATATTCCTTTTCAAAATACAGTGGCCACAACCACCACCACCAACAACCCTGTCGCTTCTATTCTTTCGGCAACTACAACCTTCTTATAGTGCCCATCCATCTGCCTGTAATTCTAAATCTCTAAGCTGTTCTGTCCAATCCCAGACTTAGGTAGAAACATGTTATGAAAAGTTTGGAAAAGGAGGTAGAAAATATATTTATGTATATATTTAATTATACTTATATATGCTTAAATGTTAGTATAGCTCTCTCTCTCCCCCTCTCTTTCTCTGTCAGTTTGAGGAAACAATACCTTCCTTTGAATGAGTATTACAAAGCATAGGATAGAATCATGGTCTTTCTTGTTCGACAGCAAAAGCCTGGTGTATAGAGTTCCCACCTAGTAAGTTTTCAATACATCTGTTTTCAACTAGAGCAACTAGTAATATGACACAGAATAAATAAGCAAAGAAACCTACGAGATTAAAAACAAAAGATAGAGACCCTCTTCAGACTGCCCTGACTGGGACTTCTACACACCGGACTGATGATGCTCTACTGCTGAGCCAACCAGCCAAGACCAACAAGTTTTAAGTGAATTTTGGGGGGTGACATTGGTTAATAAAATTACATAGGTTTCAGGTGTGTCATCCCATACTACATCATCTGTATACTGTACCGTGCATTTATCACCTTAAATAAGGTCTCTTTGGAAAAATAAAATAAAATAAATAAATATGCCTGACTAAAGATTTTACCAAAATTTATTGAGTAGGAAAAAAATTAGTTAACCCCTGGGCCTCTTTAATACCTGTGATTATATCTGTAATCAAGATGTTGGCTATAAATTATATGTGGTTCTCACTTTGCAGTGTACATTGCCTCATTTTTAATTAATGCCCTTATTGGGTCCTTAGACTCTAAGTAGCAAGTAAAAAGCACTACTTCATAAATTGTTAAAGCCAATATCAGAATCATGTAGATCAGTGGTCCCCAACCCCCCGGGTCGCGGACCGGTAGTGGTCTGCGTGCCATTTGGTACCGGTCCGCAGAGAAAGAATAAATAACTTACATTATTTCCGTTTTATTTATATTTAAGTCTGAACGATGTTTTACTTTTTAAAAATGACCAGATTCCCTCTGTTACATCCACCTAAGACTCATTCTTGACACTTGTCTCGTAACTTTGACAATTATATTTTAAAATACCACAGTTTTTACACCGGTCACATAATTTTATTTTGTGCATTTATTCATCCCACCCTAAAGGCTGGTCCATGAAAATATTTTCTGATATTAAACCAGTCTGTGGCCCAAAAAAGGTTGGGGACCACTGATGTAGATTACAATTTATAAAATTAGGTGTCAATATTGGGAAGAACAGTAGTTAAAACCACGTCAGATGTCTAAACCAGACCTACTTCAACTCCTATTATACCAACAATGTAACTGATTAGACCCCATTTCATTCTCCAGAGTATCATGTATGGATGATAAAGTAGTAAACCACATACACATTAGCAGGGGCTATTCCTGTCTGAGTGGGTAATGAAGGAGCAAATGTTTAAGGACAAGATTTCACCTATGAACATGACCACTGCTTCCCTAAGTAGATGACAAATGGACCCACCAAACATAACCACCATTTTAAAGTAAATGGGGGATTTTAACCAATGAATGATGAATCTAATCCTTGTTAGATACAGAACCAACCAATTATACTGACACTTTTCTTTTTTTCTGACCTGCACTAATTCACCTGTGTCGATAAGTACAGATGGTCCTAAAACTCAAACTAGAAATAACCACTAAGTATAAATATAAAATGACTTATTTTTGTCTTTCATGAATATCTTTTAAAGATGACCAAACACAATTCTTACAGCCAAATTTATGTGTTCAGATGAAAGCTTCTCTAATCATTTTAACCTAGAAAATTTATTTTTAACACAAAAAAAATCTGTGTATTTGTTTTCTGTTGCTGCTGTAATAAATTATTATAGCCTTAGAAGTTTCAAACATTCATTCTTTTAAACTTTTTTTTTTTTTGTATTTTCCTGAAGCTGGAAACGGGGAGAGACAGTCAGACTCCCTCATGCGCCCGACCGGGATCCACCCAGCACGCCCACCAGGAGCGAAGCTCTGCCCACCAGGGGGTGATGCTCTGCCCCTCCGGGGCATCGGTCTGCCGCCTGGGGCAGAGGCCAAGGAGCCATCCCCAGCACCCAGGCCATCTTTGCTCCAATGGAGCCTTGGCTGCGGGAGGGGAAGAGAGAGACAGAGAGGAAGGAGGGGGGGTTGGAGAAGCAAATGGGCGCTTCTCCTATGTGCCCTGGCCGGGAATCAAACCCCGGTTCCGCCACGCCAGGCCGACGCTCTACCACTGAGCCAACCGGCCAGGGCTTTAAACATTTCTTGAGAACATAAGTCTGAAGTCACTCCTACTGGGATAAAGTAAAGATCTCAGCTTCTGTAGGTCGTCAGGGAAGAATAAGTTTTGTGGCCCTCTTCAGCTTCTATATGTATGCCTGTGGACTCTTCCTACCTCTCAAAGGAACACTGCAGTCTCTGCTTTGGTAACCACATCACTATCTCTGTCTCTGACTCCTTCTGTAGACTTCTTATAAGGATCTTTGTAGTTATTTTAGGCCCATCTGGATAATCCAGGATAGAGACTTTATATTGTAGTAAGATCCGTGTCTTAATTACATCTTTAAAGTCTCTTTTGTCACAGAAGACAGCATTGGTAGGTCCTGAGGATTAAGATATGGGCATATTTGGGGTGCTACTGCTCAGTTAACCATACCCTAGATTCCCAGAGAGTGTTCATGAAAGTTTGCCTTCAGCTTAACATTTACTTTGATACCCATTTTTAGGTCCATGGCCTTAGCATTATTACAGATTTGATGACTCTAAGTGCTATTAATGAGCTTCTTGGGAGGAAAATGCCATCTTAAAGATCCAAAACATAATATGAATGACAATTATATAAATAACACTTTTCCTAATAGTTTCACCAGCAATTTCTCCTTAATTATAAAATGCAAATTTTCAAATTTTCAAAACTTCCCTAGGTGTATCTTTTTACTATTTATTTTTTCATTTCATTATTAATAAAAAAACATTTGTCACCTTTACTTTACCTAAGGCATTTAAGTATTTATATTAGTTTCATTTAAATATCAGCATTTCAACCATTCATTGGGATTACATTCATTTAGATAAATTAAGCTGTCACTCCTTACACTTAAGCTGTTTAATTTACTTATTACTTGATATAAAAATTCAATTGAAAATAAGAAATGTGTGGTGACTGTGGAGTAGTGGTAGTGAAAGATTTAGTGGGGATAAATGGTAACAAATAAACTTGGGGGTGGGGCAAACACACAATATGGTGTATGGTGGTGTTCATAGAATCGGGCACATGAAACCTGTATAATTATATTAACCAGTGTCACTCCAGTAAATTCAAGTAAATAACATATATAAAGAAATAATAAAACCCTTTCCATTCTTCATGTTATAATATCAAGTCAAATCAAATTTAGGAAGTGTCTGTCATGCCAGTGGTTGAGGCCAGGCAGGTTCATACTGATTATGGGCAGATGACAGAGGATCTACGGAGCTGGAAAGTGTTGGGTTATACCCGTTATTAGAGGCTCACAAAGACAGGCGAGCAAACAAACAAAGAAAAGTTGCTTTCCGCAGTGGAGTGCAAGAGAGTAGGGAAACCACTCCTCATGGTTGGAGGCTGAGGGAATCAGGGAACAGAACCTCTGTAATGCCAGTGGCCGAGGCTGGGAAGGCTCACACTGGATTTGGGCAGACAGTAGAAGAACTGTGGAGCCGGAAAGTGTCAGGCCATACCCATTTAATAAAGTCTCACAATGGCGAACAATCACACAGGCAGGGGATACCAACTCTCAGGCAAACAAACCGAAATGGCCCCTCACAGTGGTGGGTAGGCAATCCATATACACACGATCCCCAGTCTCTCTCTTCCCAACCTCTCCTAAGCCACAAGCACCCACAGCCTTACATAGACCACACACATGATGCTGCTATGCACCCATGCACCAGTCAGGCAAAATGCTCGCAGCTGGTAACACTGCAAGCAAGCCTAACACAGCTGCCCCACATGGAGGTTCGCAAGGACAGGTGAGCAAATAAACAACAAAAGGGAAAGAGCTCATAAAGGAAAATCTGTTATTCACAGTAAGGGCAAGGGAGCAAGGAAAACCACACCTCATGCTGGTGGCCGGAGAGCTAGCTGGGAGAATCCCCGCTCAAGGGAAGCACCGGTAGCCTTCTATAGGCCATGCACACCTCTCTCTGCCACGTGCTCATGCACTAATCAAGTAAAGCACTTGCAGCTGGTAAACCTGTGAGCAAGCCTAACACAGCTGTTTTCCTTACAGGAAGTGTGAGAGAAGTTAAATTTAGTAATACTATAAAATCTTTTAAACTTACTAATTATTATAATCAATCAATAGAAAACATGTGGAATTACAAAGTACTACTCATTGTATACTAGTTAAGTTCTATAGCTTGCATACAGAAGTGACATTGATATAAGCATTAATCCGAGTATTTCTATTTTTGTCTTAGAACTACTCAAGAGTAAATTTTCTGTGGGTGGAGCATAGAGCACATTCCTAGCAGCTGTGGTTGATGCAATGCTGTGAGAACACTCCAGCTCCCAGAACCCTCCTGAGCATACCCAGGAAGGGAGCTCACCAGCAATAAGGAAGTGACTTAGCGTCAACCACGCAGCTCCCTGATCTTTTCAGCCATTGGCTTTGAGGAACACGCTGTAACATCCTATTGGCTGAACCCATGTATAAAAGCTAGCTTACTTCCTGAATAAAGCGAATCTGCGTCACTGAACCTGGTCCCCAGAGTCGGGTCTTTGCGTCTCTGTCGTCCTCACCCCCAGCAGGACTTGTCCACAATTTTCTGTATATGAAGACCTTGATATAAAATAGAAGCTGTGTGATAACTTTAATTTCTATCAAGCCTCTAAATTGAGAACATCTGTTGCTTCATTATTGCTTGCTACTGTGAAAGCAAAGTCGAGAGGACCCAGATAATACTATGTGACTTTGACCATAAAAGAAGTTCTAACCACTTTATGTGATTAACAATTGTAGGACAATAAAACCATTTGAGAAATGCTTAAATATGAAATCTAGGCAAGTATTTTTCTTATACTTTTAGAAAATTTTTAAGTCAAAATATGCTTTTGTTCAGATTTACAATATGACAGTGATCCAAATTATTAAAACAATTTGAAGAACTAAAATAAAGAAGTAACATAATGCACATTAAAAAGATTTAAAAGCTAGTGTGAAGAAGCTATTTTTTAAGCAAGCAAGAGAAAGAGAGACAGGAAGGGAGAGAGATACAGTACTTTATTTGTTCACTGATTGCTTCTTATATGTACCAAATGTCTAATAATATAAATATGGAGAAAAAATCCAAATGAATTTAATCTAAGTGAATATTTCAGAGGTAAAGATTGAGAAGTAGTATATACCCCTCTTTCTGAATTGGATGTATATATTCTGGCCCCAATAAAGGAAGGGAAATAATAGAAAAGCTATTTGACCTAACCAACTATATGCACCTATTTCTCAGATGCAGGACATAAACCAGACAAAGGGTTCTCAATCTGGGATCTATTTTTTGCTATGGTCTTCTAGTTGGACACAGAAGCTTCTCTTTTTTTCTAAATTTGAGATTCTTTAAACTTTCACAAAGTCTATTTTTCTTTCTGTGTACAAGTTTTACTATTTTTAACTTCCACAGCCTATACTTTGTCAAAGGCAGATTTTTCAACTATAGCAATGTAGCTATTTTGAAACTGATATTTCTTCACTGTGGAGGATGCTTAGCAGCAAACCAGGCCTCTAACCACCAGATGCCAGTAGCAGACCCAAACCGGATTTGTGACAACCAAAAATGTCTCTAGATATTGCTATGTGTCCCTTAGGCACAAACACACTTGGTGGCTCTAGGGATCCTTTGCCTGACTTTATTATTATTATTTTAAATTTTTTATTTAGATGATTAAATTTACCAGTGTGACATTGGCCAACTAGAGTACATAGCTTTTGGGCAAACATCTCCACATCCTTTGGACAGTCCATTATGTTGTATACCCATCACCCAAAATCAAATCATACTCCATCACCTTATACTTGTCCCTTTTTATGTCCCACCCCCTCCCACACACCATCCCCTCTCCTTCTTCCTCTCCCTAGTAACCACTGCACTCCAATTTATGTCCATGACTGACTTTATTATTATCCAGAGATGTTTGTGTCTCTCAACATAAATTATGGCACTAACCATCAGGTCTTAAATCTGAAGAAAGTATTTCTGAGAACTGTTAAAGAATGAAAATATCGTGGCGTATATCTGCTTGATGGTACAATCAGAAGTATCTTAAGCAGCTTAGAATCTAGTTCTTGGGCCGATTAAAAATAATTTCACTTTTTCTGTTCAATTTAAGCTTTAGTAGCAGATCATAGTATTAATTTTAGATTTTTTTCATTTTCTGTATGTGTGCAAACTAGTATTTTCTGTGTTCATAACATACTTAGCTAAACCAACCTACATTTTTTCATTTGTTATCTCTTATAGTTTTATATTTAAAAAGCATTATTGAGGAGTACATAGTGCATAACAAAATTACTTGCACTTTTTATCAAAGGCACTTCTCTCCAAAACCCATGTCAAAGTAGGTCCGTCTACCTCATATGAGGAGAGAAATAGCCTGCTAGTCAGGATATGAAGTCTGTGTTTGTCATATAAAGAAGTATCATTCCAAGTAGGTACCACCCACTATACTTGGCATAACTTGCCATTGCTAGAATTTTGCTGTCTTCTCTGTTAGGTTATTCCTGTTCAAAGAAACAAAGGTCTCTACCTTTATAGAGCTTAAATGTTGTTCTAATATAGTCTCAAAGGCAATAAAAAAGTACATGAAGAGCTATTTTGTTAACTGGAAAACAATGGCAATAGTTGTTAAGAAAAAAAAACATAGAATAAGGTAACATTATGGGCTGAAAGGGAGTTTTAAACATTTTAGATAGGGTGTCTAGGGAAAGACTTAATCAAAAAGGTAAAAGAGCCTGACCTGTGGTGGCGCAGTGGATAAAGCGTCAACCTGGAAATGCTGAGGTCGCCGGTTCGAAACCCTGGGCTTGCCTGGTCAAGGCACATATGGGAGTTGATGCTTCCAGCTCCTCCCCACCTTCTCTCTCTCTCCCTCCCTCTCCTCTCTAAAATGAATAAATAAAAAAAAATACAGAATTTAAAAAGGTAAAAGATTTGACAGAATGCCTAAACATAGTGAAAAACCCCATGAAAGAGAAATTTGTGTCAAAATATTCAATACAAAGACCCTTAGGCAGGAGCATGCTTGGGTTTCTCTAGGAACTTCAAAGAGCCCACTCTTGATATTTCCGTGTGACCCAGAAGATAATGTACTGTCTGGGGTTAAATGCTTACCTGATCTAGCCTCTAAATGGTCTAATATTGTGAGTCGTGTGTGTATGTGTGTGTGTCTGTGTGTGTGTATGTGAAAGAGAGAGAGAGAGAGAGAAATATTCTCTTTAGATTTTCTGTTCTTGCAACTAAAATTTTAAAACTCTAAATCCTATCCTAAATGCAAATTTCACTCATATGGAATACTAATTTGAGCTTACTTCTTTCAGCGTGAGTTTGCAAAAGTCACGCTTGTTGAAAATAATTAAAAAAAAAATTAACTAGGGGATGGAAATAGAAGAGAGAAATAAAACAGATGGTAAAGTTAAATGAGATGGGTTTTAAAGTTTTTTACTGTTGATTCCCCTATGAAGACTTAAAAAGATGTGATAAAACATAAACTGCATTCTTATATCTGTGTCCTTGGACCAGTTGTATAGAAGAACAGAAGCAAAAGAGCTATGTATAAAGTTCTCATGGCATTTTCTTTGATGATATATAAAGTAGTCAACAATTCTAAACCATAACAGCAAGAACCTATAAAATATTTGGATAGACATAAGCCAGAAATTGTAGCACTATGTGTATTACTTATTAAAAATAAAATTAGCCTGACCAGGCAGTGGCGCAGTGAATAGAGCATCAGACTGGGGCATGGAGGACCCAGGTTTGAAACCCTGAGGTTGTTGGCTTGAGAGCGGGCTCATCTGGTTTGAGCAGGGGCTCACCAGCTCGAACCCAAGGTTGCTGGCTTGAGCAAGGAGTTACTCAGTTTGTTGTAGCCCCCAGTCAAGGCACATATGAGAAAGCAATCAATGAGCAACTAAGGTGCTGAAACAAAGAATTAGTCCTCATCTCTGTCTCTTCCTATCTGTCTGTCCCTATCTGTCCCTCTCTCTGTCTCTGTCATAAATAAATAAATAAATAAAATTTATTAGTAAATCATTAAAACTTTAAAGAAAATAAATCCTGAATTACTGCTATGAGGCCACAAATATAGTTCTTGAATGCATAGTGCTTTTTTTGTAACATTACCTGCATAATATCAATTACATTTTTTCTTTTAGTGGCTGTCGTTTATTCATTTTTATAAACACAAAATTACAATAAGAACCTTTCTCCTTTTTTGCCTTGAGCTCTTAATTTCTTCAATGATTTATTCTTATATTGTGGTTATTAGAAATCAGACTCTCATTTGGGAAGTGACAATTGTTTTATGATGGGGACCATTTATATTATTAATGTTGAGAATGCAATTGACATTGTAAAAGTGTTGATTAGAAATTCCTCATCAGAATTTCAATGAGGAAGTTCAGCATCCTTATGCCACTTTCATTACAAAGACAATGAATTGAAATAGAGAAATTTAACTCATAATAAAAAATTTGACTTAGAATTAATAAGGTTCTGACCTTGAGGGTTTTTCTTTTAACCTTTAATGTCATCCATCCTGTTACATTTAATAAAACTCTTAATTTTAAAGACATTATGAAGTTTGCTATATTTTTCAAATTACTTCAATTAAATATATATTCAAAATATTATTTTTTCTGATTATAATTTTAGTTCAATATCATTAATAGGAACTAACAAATGTCTAATTGTGGATTTACTTTATTTTACCCTATGTTATATACATCTGTACAATACAAATATTATCCAGGCCCCAATGGCCATCAAAATACTGATTAACTTTGGGATTATCTCCAACTTTAACTCAGAGCCTCTCTGTGATTCCCAAAACCATTTTTCCCCATGATTCTCTCTGGTTCCCTGGTTTTCTGTTCCTGTGTTTTTTTAATTTATCCCTGGACCACATAGGTCACAGCCTTCATATACTGTTTCTAAAAAGTCATTTTAAATATACTAGAAACATCTTATGTTAGTTAATGTTTCTAGTATAGTTAATTACAAAGTTCTGAATGATTATAGGATGGATGTCAGTTTGTGCTTTGTGTATTTTGAAGTTCTGCTATTAAACATATAATTTAATTTTCTAAGTTGACCCAATTATGTTTATAAAAAAAAGTTCTTCCCCTATAAAATTTTCTTATATCGAAATCTACCTTATTAATAAAGCTAAACCAGTATTCATTTTACTTGTTATATGATATCTTTCCTGTAAATATGTCAGTATCTTTTTTATATAAAATAAGTCTCTTATAAATGTTTCATTGAGTTTTGCTCTTTGTGTCATTGAAAATCTCTGTCTTTAAACTGAAGTATGTAATCAATTTATGTTCGCTGTGATCTTGGATATAGTTGGATTTAAGTGTATCATATCACTGTTTTTTTTGTTTTATGCCCTCTCTATACTCTTTACATCTTAATGTAAAATATATAAATATATTTGTTTTCTTTAAATAGAAGAATAGTTTATATCTCTCCCTAAAATATTATAGCTCATCCAATAGTCTCTTTTAAATTAGTCGACATATTCAAAAGTTAACAATGCAAACATCAAATAAGAAAAGCAAATATTAGTTATAGATTTCCAAAAATAGTATAACCTAGAAAATACATTTTATATTTGCATGCTAAAAGTAAATTGAATATGTAATAATTTTTTTTTTTTTTTTTGTATTTTTCTGAAGCTGGAAACGGGGAGAGACAGTCAGACAGACTCCCGCATGCGCCCGATCGGGATCCACCCGGCACACCCACCAGGGGAGAGGCTCTGCCCACCAGGGGGCAATGCTCTGCCCCTCTGGGGCGTCGCTCTGCCTCGACCAGAGCCACTCTAGCTCCTGGGGCAGAGGCCAAGGAGCCATCCCCAGCGCCCGGGCCATCTTTGCTCCAATGGAGCCTTGGCTGCGGGAGGGGAAGAGAGAGACAGAGAGGAAGGAGGGGGGAGGGGTGGAGAAGCAAATGGGCGCTTTTCCCATGTGCCCTGGCCGGGAATCTAACCCGGGTCCCCTGCACGCCAGGCTGACGCTCCACCGCTGAGCCAACCAGCCAGGGCCAATAATTTCTTCTTTTTTTTAATTCTGTGAACATTTATTTTATTTATTTATTCTTTTAACATTTTCTTTATTCATTTTGAAGAGGGACAGGGAGAGAAGGGAAAGAGGAGCAAGAAGCATCAACTCCCATATGTGCCTTGACTGGGCAAGCCTGGGTATCATACTGGCAACCTCAGTATTCCAGGTCGACTCTGCATCCACTGCACCATCACAAGTAAAGGAATATTTTATTTCCTTAAATATATTGCATGTTAATTTCTATCATTCATAACCATTATACAAGTTGAAAAATATGTTTGTAAATGTATATTAACTTAAATATAAACTCTTTCAGAACTCAGTACAACTAAAACTAAGATTATTAATCAATATAAAAATTATATATATTTTTTTCATTTTTCTTTTATTCTTTTTTTAATTTAATTAAATGTGTTTACATAGATTCCAGGGTCACCTCTAATGCATTACCCCTCCCCCATATTCCCCTCAACATCTCCCTTGTCCCCATCCCTACAGCGCCCTCCCCCCTTCCCTTCGGGTTTATCCCATCCTATCATCCCCTTTCCCTCTGTCTTCTTTTCCTCCGGTCCCTTTGATCCCTCCTCTGTCTCAATTCTGTTCCTCAGTTCTCATTATTCCTTAGATTCCTCAAATGAATGAGGTCATATGATATTTTTCTTTCTCTGCCTGGCTTATTTCACTCAACATAATTAAAAATTATATTTTTGAAAAGAAATTATAATGTTAAAAATGTTTAGTAATGTACATTATCATTATAATTACCTAAATTTTAACACAAATAGGAGGTTACTAGCATTCCTTTCTTGCTAATATTTTATGTAATGGAAGTCAGTAAACTTAGTAGGATTACAACAATGAAATGTCTGTAGGTGATGAAAAGACCTGTCAAATTCCTTTAAAAAGCAGTTCAAATTGGCTATAGAGTCATTAACATAGAGGTAATTGGTGAGGCACTAGAATACTTAAGATCTCTCAGGGAAAATGTTGGTAAAAGAAGAAAATCTTAAAAATAAAATCAGAGATAAGTACTCAGAGATCATCCTGAAACAAAATAGATACCAAAAACCAAAACATAAACAGGATAATTTAAAATAATTTCAAACTAAAATAAAAGAAATATTTTAATTAGAAAATTTCATATTAAGAAAGGATAGATAAATTTTAAAGGAGAAAGATAAAGGGGATATATACTTTATATTAAAAATGCATATGTGCCCTAGCCAGTAGGCTCAGTGGTAGAATGTTGGCTGGGTGTGTGGATGTCCCAGATTCAATTCTCAGTCAAGGCATACAGAAGCAACCATCTGCTTCTCCAACCCCTCTTTCTTTCCCCTATTCTCTCTCTCTCTCTTTCTTTTCTGCAGCCATGGCTAACTTGATACGAGTGAGTAGGCCCCAAGTGCTGAGGATGGCTCCATGGCTCAGTGGCCTCTGCCTCAGGCATTAAATATAGCTCAGTTGCCGAGCAAGGGTAGCATTATCCCATAGGGGGCTTGCTGGGTAGATCTCAGTTGGGACATATGCAGGACACGGTCTCTCTGCCTCCCCTGCTCTCACTGAATTAAAAAAAAGGAAAGAAAATGGATATGTACAGTACTTGAAAGTGTACATTCTGGAGTCACACAGACTAGATTTAAATCTAGCTTCATCTATTCTTATTGATACATGTATACTTAAAGAAATATTTCACTAGCTCAGTAACATTTTATTTCTCTATAAAATCGAATGGGATTTATGTGTGGATCAAATAAGGTCATATCATAAATTATAAGTTAAAATGCCAAATGCATTATGCTGCTAAATAAATGTTATATTCTTATCCTATATATTCTTGTATAACAACAATAATATTTTAGTATATGTTTGCAAAGTGCACATATAAGTTTGTTCAAGGTCCTATTCATAAGTTGCTTTTCATTATATTTAAACATATTCTATTAAAATATTTTATACCATAGAAAACGAGAGAAAATGAATAGCATATTCCTACCATCTTTATTTGCCAAAAACCCATTTTAAAAAATGTAAAGCATTCCTGGTCCATGGAAAGCCCCACTTGTACTCTCCGTGATTTCATTTCCCCACCTCTCTCCCTCCAGGCAGGCCTAGAAACACTGTGTGGATAAGTAATTCTCATGTATGTGTTTACTCTCTGCTATAGATTTATGCAACCACAAAAAATATGAATTTGTGTTTTAAAATTTTAATACTTCATTATCACACTGCACATATATAATTTTTCAATAATATTTTAAAATCTAACTTGTTTTTGATATGTATAAGTATTAATACATGTAGCTATTGTTCACTTATCATTTTTATTGTTCCCTTATTTTAACCACCGTTTGTAATTCCATAGTATGATAATGCCATGATAAATTGATCCATCTTCCTACCTTAGCCTTTACTTTGTTTCATATTTAGAATGAAAATTCTTATATATATATATATATATATATATATATATATATATATATATATCTCATTCAGTACAAACCTGATAATTTCTCTAATAGACAAAACTGTAAATGGAATTTCTGAGTTGTAGGATATGCCTTACTGTGTATATATAGTACATGCACTATATTTATAAAATTATTTCAAAAACTATACAGCAAAATAGGCATATTTTTTATATTCTGGCCAACAACTACCAGACTAACTTTATTCCCCATCTAGTTTAAGAGCTTAAAACATTAATAACTGGGGTCTTATGTATAGAGAAAAATATCACTAGTACTTAAGTTGCTATATTCTTATTTTATAATAAAACTCTCCTCAGGCACTTATTAATGCTCTCCCAACATAACCCTAATAAATTAAAAATCTCTATTACTAAATTATATATAATACGCTTAAATATCCATATAAGAATACATTTGTGGCTTAGATTGATAAAAGCATTCGAAGTACAGAAAGCCTGAAGCTATTGTGTTTTTGACGTGCTAAATTACTTTGCCGTGTATTAAATTACTTACTCCGAATCTTCCAATTATATTGCAACACCATCCTTCATTCAGACAGTTGATGCTGAGCAGTCTATAGCGGTGAATTACTTTCTCACAGTTTTCCCCAGTAAATCTTGGCATACAACTGTAAATACATCAGTGTAAATAAGAAAAGTTGCTAATTAAATATTTTCACTAAAGTCTATTAACAGCCAAAAATAATAATGCTTTGTTTAAATTACATTCAACATATATTATTACATGATTTTTCAATCATTAATTTTGTCTGTGAATATTTGTGTTGTTCACAAAGGAGAAAAGATTTATCGATTTAAAAGGAATTATAGTAAATGATATTTTCTTTTTCTTTTTTTTTTGAGACAGAGAGAGACAGAAAGAGGGACAGATAAGGACAGATAAACAGGAAGTGAGAGATGAGAAGCATCAGTTCTTTGTTGTAGCACCTCAGTTGTTCATTGATTGCTTCCTCATATATGACTTGACCAAGGGCTACAGGCAAGCCAGCGACCGCTTTCTCAAGCCAGTGAGAAATTTGGGCTCAAGCCAGAGACCATCGGGTCATGTCTATAATCCCATGCTCAAGCTAGCAACCCCTTGCTCAAACTGGTGAGCCCGCACTCAAGCTGGTGGCCTTGGAGTTTCAAACCTGGGTCCTCTGTCCCCTGCATCCCAGGCCAACACTTTATCCACTATGCCACAACCTGGTCAAGCAACTAAATTTCATTGATGGTATTCATACTGTCTTTGAAGAAATTAAGGGTAAATCAACTTTAATCTAACCAGATATTAACAATAAAATATAGGCTATATAAAACTACTAGAATAAAAGAGGCCATTATTAAAATGTGATGAAAAAGATGAGAAATGAGATTTCTAATCTTTAGTAGAGCTGTTAGATACTGATGCTGAACTATCAGATGTGGACACCACATATGAATTTTAGGCACAGTATAGTGAAAAATAATAGTATGCTCATATTTGGGCTAATTATCATGTTTTGTTTACTGTCATTTTTACATTTTTTAATAAAGCATTCTTATAAGTGCCTGATATTAAGCTTTTGATTGTTGAGGCATCCGTTTCAAAGACGTCCATTTTGATTAAATACAGCATTGGCAACTGTATGACACCTACTAGCTGCACAGATTGAAGAAGCCAGGTCTCCGTACGCGTGCAGTGTTCCTTTCACAGAGCTCTGGACAGTCCAGATAACAGACCACTCGAGCGACAGACTGCTTTCTTCTTCTCATTCCATAATTGCTCTCTTATGTTTCAATTCACTAATAAATAGCAAACTTTCAAAAACTTATGCACACCTTGCTCAACCCTAAGAAAGGCAGAACCCCAGGCCTCTACTCTCCCACTCTCTCTTTACCTGACTATTTTGCTGCCTGGCCCTTGGGGTTGCTATTAATTCTCCAAAACCTATGAGTAATAAGCCTTGTATTTTCAAGCTCCTTCATGATGTTACAGTGCATTTCACAATTATATATAGTAAGAACCACAAAGGCCAGCCCAGCCACAGCGCTGGTTCTGGTTGGAGAAATATCTGTGGAGACTCACCACAAGCAGTGGGGTTCAGGTGAGTGCCCCAGGCATTCTTAGTCTGACAGACAAGAAACAAGGCTGGATTCCAGTCCACTGCAGTTCATTAGCTGCAATCAATAAGGTGCTAAAGAACACATACCAGTGTTCCAGCTTCCTTTGGCCTCACTCTCATTAATTCGTGAAAAATATTCCTGTACTTTAAATCACATTTAGTAAGCCAAGTGGGATACTAAATTAAATGACACCGTCTCTCTGTAAAGTAAACACTAGAGAATTAAGACCAAAAATCATGCTTCTTAAGAGTATGTTGTTACAAATGGAGTTAAAAATGAAATGAACTGCACCATATATTCATTATCTTAAAATTTTTATAAGAACAAAGGATAGTTTCACAAAAGAAGAAATCAAAGGTCATGTTAACACAGTTTAACTGAAATAGCATCTATAAAACACATTTGTAAATTACCTTTCCTGCAGTTCAAGACACAGCTTTGAATTTTCACCTTGTAGAATTGAATCATTCTTTCATTTATATCAGTAATAACCATCCATTTTTTCCAGCACCTACTATATGCCAGTCACATGATAATTACTTTTAAATAATGTTATATTTTTCTCATTCAGTCCTTATAAACCCTGAGGACAAGTCCTGCCGGGGGTGAGGACAACGGAGATGCAAAGACCCGACTCCGGGGACCAGGTTCAGTGACGCAGATCCACTTTATTCAGGAAGTAAGCTAGCATATATACACAGGTTCAGCCTAGAGGGTGTTACAGTGTGTTCCTCAAAGCCAATGGCTGAGAAGATCATGGAGCTGAGTGGTTGGCGCTAAGTCACTTCCTTATAGAGGGCGAGCTTCCTTCATGGGTATGCCCAGGAGGCTTCTGGGAGCTGGAGTATTCTCAAAGCATTGCATCAGCCACGGCTGCTAGGAATGTGCTATGCACTCCACCCACAAAACCCTAAAAGAGATATAGTATAACCACTATATCATAAAAAAAAACATTCTGAGAAGTTGAGTTATTGCTTTGGTTATATCACCAATTTTAAAGCTGTTATAAAAATTAAGTACAGCCTAACTTTAAATGTATTGATAAAACATCACCTATTAAAACTTGTTAAGATATCTTTACTTCTCTCATTCTGAGGATCCTAATCATTTACTCAGAAATCATGTCAAATATTTTGTTACCAAAGATATCATTCTTACCCTTTCTTATTTGGGGTACGTGTGACAGAAAGAAGAAAGCACTAGAATATCAAACATTGGTGAATTGTGGCTATCATATCTCAGTTTTCTTTTTGAGTGAGAATGAATTAAATTGGCTAAGTCTATCTAAGGACATGTTATGGATCTTGGATTTAGATTATTCTAAAGTGGTAGTCAACCTTTTTATATCTACCGCCCACTTTTGTATCTCTGTTAGTAGTAAAATTTTCTAACTGCCCACCAGTGCCACAGTAATGGTAATTTATAAAGTAGGGAAGTAATTTTACTTTATAAAATTTATAAAGCAGTTACAGCAAGTTAAAGCATATAATAAGGCCCTGGCCAGTTGGCTCAGTGGTAGAGCGTCGGCCTACGTGTAGGAGTCCCGGGTTCAATTTCCGGCCAGGGCACACAGAAGAAGCGCCCATCTGCTTCTCCACCCCTCCCCCTCTCCTTCCCCTCTGTCTCTCTCTTCCCCTCCCGCAACCAAGGCTCCATTGGAGCAAAGTTGGCCCAGGCACTGAGGACGGCTCCATGGCTTCTGCCTCAGGTGCTAGAATGGCTCTGGTTGTAACAGAGCAATGCCCCAGATGGGCAGAGCATCGCCCCCTGGTGGGCATGCCGGGTGGATCCCGGTCAGGCACATGTGGGAGTCTGTCTGACTGCCTCCCTGTTTCCAGCTTCAGAAAAATACAAAAAAAAAAAAAAAAAGTAAAGCATATAATAATAATTACCAAGTACTTTATGTCAGATTTTCTCTAAGTTTGGCAGAATAAATCTTTATAAAACAACTTACTATAGTTTAATCTATCTTTTTATTTATACTTTGGTTGCTCCGCTACTGCCCACCATGAAAGCTGGAATGCCCACTAGTGGTCGGTAGGGACCAGGTTGACTACCACTGTTTTAAAGTATGGTTTCTGAGGAGGAGGGAGGGTCAGGGCTATGAATTAAATGAAGATTTAGGCCCTGGCCGGTTGGCTCAGCGGTAGAGCATTGGCCTGGCATGCAGGAGTCCCGGGTTCGATTCCCGGTCAGGACACACAGAAGAAGCGCCCATCTGCTTCTCCACCCCTCCCCTTCTCCTTCCTTTCTGTCTCTCTCTTCCCCTCCCGCAGCCAAGGCTCCATTGGAGCAAAGATGGCCCGGGTGCTGAGGATGGCTCTGTGGCCTCTCCTTCAGGCGCTAGAATGGCTCTGGATGCAACAGAGCGATGCCCCAGAGGGGCAAGCATTGCCCCCTGGTGGGCATGCCGGGTGGATCCCGGTTGGGCACATGCGGGAGTCTGCCTCCCCGTTTCCAGCTTCGGAAAAATGAAAAAATAAAATAAAATAAAAAAATAAATGAATATTGAATGTTTACTTATGAATGAGATCAGATCAATAGGTTGCTAGATGAAATTAGGCAGCAGCAACTCTGAGAAAGATGTTTCTAAATAAGCAGAGTTTATAGATCATGAAAAATTAGACCAAAGTGTTAGTACTTTCACTATATACTAAGGAGGAAGTCCCAAAACACCATCTGTGACACTTGGTCTGTGGAGGTTTAACACAAAGGCAGAGGAAACCATAATTAGAGAATCTTCCTGTTGAGTCACAAGCTATCAACCCTCCAGGCCTCCACTTCTGCTCACGGCTTGAAATCTAAAAGAAGCTCCTAAAACTCATCCAAAAGGGAAATGACATCTTATCAACTAAGCCTGCAGTCAGGGAAAGAGAAGGTTTAGATAGTATTCTTGCCACTGAAGAATTTAATCCAGATTAAACAAAAAACAAAAGGAAAAGAGCAAACTCTAGAACAACATGGACCCTTCGATATATCTTCTAAGAACTATTCTGTATAAATAACTGGTCTGCCTAATATCTACTATGAACTTTGGCAATTTAAAAAATTTCACACCTTTTATTTTATTTAGTTTTCCTGCTCTTTCTTAAATCATATTTCAAATTTAATAAAATAAACTATATTAGCTTAATTCATTACCTATGGCATTACAATAGATATAAATATTAAATGGAAGTAATTTTTTCCAACAAAAGATATTTTTCCAGAACATGTACAGTACAGTACCCAATACTTTTATTTTAAATGAACATTTAGTGCAAAATTACATTTGATTACAATTTACATTAAAAATGCTGCAGTTATTAAGACCAGAGTCATTTATATAAAGATCATGAGATAGTCTTCTGGAATGTGCAATGTGAAAGAAAACACAGATATAAACATAAATGCAACTGAGGATATGAGAAAAAAATAGAGGCTGATCACACTAGATAACCATCTGTGTAAATATGCTAAAAAGCTATCCCTGTATATCAATGTCAAAATTAAATAAAAATAAAATAAATGAATAAAACAAAATATTTGGTGAAAATTGACTCTAAAAGATGCTTGGCATATTTATATATATATATGCATGAAGAGCTTGAATTTCTATAAAAGAGATGATTTCCATGCCATATAAGTTTTGACGCTAAGAAAATTTATGCTTCTTACATATTAATTGTAAACCAGAATTTTGATGCAAAAGCCAAAGAAATTAAAACAAAATAGTTACAGCCAAACTCATTTGAACAAGTAAAAACAATGTTGTATCCATTGACACAAAATTTAATTTCTAGGAATTTTTCCTGAAGGAATAATTAGATGTATTAAATTTAGATTTATATCCATATTTATCCCATGCTATTACAAATGAAAGTATCATCCGAAAAAGGGCATCTCCTGATCAAATTCTAGTGTCTATCATCACTCTACCCATACTGCAAAGAATCCACAGACAGTGTAAACAAGAAACTAAGCCCTTTCTAAATTGTCCATTCTTCTTTAGATGCTTTCATCATTAAAAGGGACTATGGCCTGGCCTGTGGTGGCGCAGTGGATAAAGCGTCGACCTGGAATGCTGAGGTTGCTGGTTCAAAATCCTGGGCTTGCCTGGTCTAAGGCATGTATGGAAGTTGAAGCTTCCTGCTTCTCCCCTTTCTCTTTCTCTCTCTCAATCTCTCTCTCTTTTTCTCTCTCTCTCTCTCACTCCTTTCTAAAATGAATGAATAAATAAATAATAATAAAAAAGGGACTATGGTCATAAATTTGATTCTCACTGTATATTTAAGAATTTACTTTATATAACTAGTTTAGTTATCTTTTTTCTACATACAAATGTAGTTTTATGCTATGCTATTAAAATGGAAAGAAGTGTGCTATTCTCAGGCTACTGCAAACAGTTCCACATGATGAAAGTACCGGGAGATGAGATGAAAGAGATGAGAAAGGAATTTGTAACATATACCAAAATTTACCAACTATATAAAACCTAGGAGTAAAATTCAGGGAATTGGAAGTGAGTAATAAGATTTAAAACAAACAACAAAACAAGTATAAAACATGAGAAAGGCCTATACAAATCAATGCTAATGTGCAATTAAACTGATGACTATGACTGACTTAAATCAGTGTAACTGGCCCTGGCTGGTTGGCTCAGCAGTGGAGCCTTGACCAGGCATGGGGAAGTTCTAGGTTTGATTCCAAGTCAGGGCACATAGGACAAGTGACCATCTACTTCTTCCCCCAATCTCCTCCCCCTTCTCTCTCTCTTCCCCTCCCACAGACACAACTCAATTGATTCCAGCATGTGAGCCCCAGGCACTGAGAACTCCTCTGTGGATCCTCACCTCAGGTGCTAGAAATAGCTCAGTTGCAAGCATGGCCCCAGATGGACAGAGCATCTGTCCCAGAAGGGGTTGCTGGGTGTATCCCGGTCAGGGCACATGTGGAAGTCTTTCTCACTGTCTCCCCTCCTCTCACTTAAAAAAAAAAAGTGTATATATAAATATCTGCATAACTAAAGTTCAAAAAGAAAGGGACGTGCCTGACCTGTGGTGGCGCAGTGGATAAAGCATTGACTGGAAATGCTGAGGTTGCCGGTTCGAAACCCTGGGCTTGCCTGGTCAAGGAACATATGGGAGTTGATGCTCCTGCTCCTCCCCCTTCTCTCTCTCTCTCTCTCTCTCTCTCTCTCTCTCTCTCCTTTCTAAAGTGAATAAATAAAATTTAAAAAAAAGAAAAAAAAAGGGAGAGTGAAAAGAGAGACAGAAAGGTGTCACCTTGTCAGATTAACATTTAGATCTGAAATCAAAGTGATGTTAAGTCTCCTCTGCTTACCTTTTTTTTTGGATTTTTCTGAAGCTGGAAACGGGGAGAGACAGTCACACAGACTCCCGCGTTCGCCGGACCGGGATCCACCCGGCACGCCCACCAGGAAGCAACGCCCTGCCCACCAGGGGGCGATGCTTTGCCCCTCCGGGGCGTCGCTCTGTTGCGACCAGAGCCACTGTAGCACCTGGGGCAGAGGCCAAGGAGCCATCCCCAGCGCCCGGGCCATCTTTGCTCCAATGGAGCCTTGGCTGCGGGAGGGGAAGAGAGAGACAGAGAGGAAGGAGGAGGGGTAGAGAAGCAGATGGGCACCTCTCCTGTGTGCCCTGGCCGGGAATCGAACCCGGGACTCCTACACGCCAGGCCGACGCTCCACCACTGAGCCAACCGGCCAGGGTCCTCTGCTAACCTTTAAAGCCACTGTCTTTATTTTATTTTATTATTTTATTTTATTTTATTTTATTTTATTTTATTTTATTTTATTTTATTTTATTTATTTATTTATTTTTTTTACAGAGACAGAGAGAAAGCCAGAGAGAAGGATAGCTAGGGACAGACAGACAGGAACGAAGAGAGATGAGGAGCATCAATCATCAGTTTTTCATTACGACACTTTAGTTATTCATTGATTGCTTTCTCATATGTGCCTTGACCGTGGGGCTACAGCAGACCGAGTAACCCCTTGCTCAAGCCAGCGACCTTGGGTCCAAGCTGATGAGCTTTTGCTCAAACCAGATGAGCCTGCGCTCAAGCTGGCGACCTCAAGGTCTCGAACCTGGGTCCTCAGCATCCCAGTCTAATGCTCTATCCACTGCACCACCACCTTGTCAGGCTGTCTCCTTTAATTATCTGCCACCATCTAGTATATCTGGGATCTTCAAAATCTATAGTACTACTCATGCTTCTACTTCCCCTTACACTGTGATCAGTTGGTTATATCGAATTCTTTGGGTACTGAATTGCATCACTAAACTTTCATGCTGGCTCTACTGAGACAGCTGCCACTCTGCCCAGATAAACATATGCATTTTACTGCTCACATCTTTGCATTTATTCTACTTGGCCATGCTTTTCTCCTGTTCATGACAAGTCCACTGTCAGTCCAAGCTGCTTCTCAGCTTTTCATAACCCCTAGCTTTGCTGACCTCATTAAAAACATCTGTTACTCAAACTTCTCCTCTAAGGTAACTAGAGAACTGCTCTACTACCACGGAGAGCTGTGCATTTGGAAGATCCGCACAGCAGACTTCTACATAACCAGGTCCTTTTGGTTCTTATGTAGTTCTGTACACTCAGGAGCTCTGCGGATGAGCCCAGCTAATGGCACTCATTCCCACCCTTGAGATGACTACTCCTGTATGGAGAGAGAATTGGGTTTCACAGACCCTCTTCTCTTTCTTTTCCTTCTCTTTTTTTATCTTCCTTCCTCCTTCTCTCCTACCTTCCCATCTCTGGCATACACTTTCCAGTTCAACATATATTCTATTATATGCGTAACTGTGCAAAGTCATGTTTACAAGTTAAATGCCTTTAAAGTCTATATGTTCCATTGAAATCAATAGGTGCATTTGAGTACTTAATTCCAGTTTAGCTTAACTTTGTATCAGACAATGACATGCCTCTGCTCCAGCATCCTCAGTTCTACAACATGCACACTGTCCATTTTCATTTGGATTTGATCCTGACGTGCGATGAAAGCCATTGAAATATCAAAATTTGTAGGAGCATGTCTAGATTATGTATAATTAGTCTGGCCTGAAAATGGACATTGGGTTATTACAAGCCTGTAGTTTAGAGACTAATCAAGGGACTATTATAACAATACAGGAGAAATGAGATGTATTCTATAATATAGAGAAGAAAAAATAAAGAGAAAAGATATTCAGGAGGCAGAGTGAACATAAGCATGAAAATCTTGTTGACATTTATTTACAGGAATGAAACTAATACAAGGTGTCAAGTAGTGTTTGGTAATATTCTTCATATTCTTAATACTTCTGATACTTAGTATTTTATGCTGTTTCTTTTCATCTGATTATAGTTGTTATTTATTGCACTTCTTTTATAATTCAGAACAGCTACCAAATATTTTTATTCCATTAATGTTAATCTTCTCTATCCCTGATATATAATCAATCA
Source organism: Saccopteryx bilineata (assembly GCF_036850765.1). Taxonomy (NCBI): domain Eukaryota; kingdom Metazoa; phylum Chordata; class Mammalia; order Chiroptera; family Emballonuridae; genus Saccopteryx; species Saccopteryx bilineata. The sequence continues at coordinate 38,948,344 of NC_089490.1, forward strand.
CATTCTTTACTTTTTTTGAAAACAAAATTTTAATTATTTCATCAGTGTGGATACATAATTTTCCCTCATGAACAGCCTGATTTTTTCTTCATGATGTTTACTTTTTTTCGCTTCCTACTATAAGTCTTGAGTGTTGTTTAATTTATTTCTTTTAGTTCTAGATCCTAATTCCTTCACTGGACATCCCATTTGCTTCAGCGGTCATATTTTAGCACCTATTTTACACACACACACACACACACACACACACATCCAAATATTATCTCATTACCAATTGAGATTTACTTTTGTAATATTATGTGCATTTATAAACATGCATGTGTATACAGGTATTTTTTTCCTATTCTAGTCCATTTTATATTTAGTAAAAATATTTACTTTCTTCATAATATATTACCTGAATGATAGGTTTTCTGAATCTTTGCATACACATAAATATTTCTCTCCCCAAACTATATAGAGTAGTCAGGTATAATATTTGAGGAAGTCATTACTTTTTCTCAGTAGTCTATAGTATAGATGCTTTCTACTGTTCTTGAGACTGTAAATGCTATTTCACTGTTGTGAAACTAGCTGTATTACAAATAAACAATGTGGTGCCACTGTGATTATTTTTTCTTTGTAAGTAAATTGTCTTTTCTGCCTTGAAGCTTGATAGATATTCTCTATCCATCAGTTTCACTTGCATAAAGAGACTTTTTAATATGCAGACTTAGTTCTTTCTCCAACCCAGAGAAATATTTTACAACTTGATTAATTATTGCTTTTCCTCCATATGTTCTTGTTACTCCTAAAGCTGTTATTATTCACACGTTAGATTTCCTTGACCTATATATCAAGATACTCAACGTTTGTCATCATGATATAGTAACTAACTTATCCATTAAGTCCCCAACAAGTAATTATTGAGCTCCTCCTACCGTATAGTTATTTTTCTAAGCATGGTGCATATTTCAGTGAACAAATTCCTTTCCGTCATGAGGTTCATCTTTGAGTGGGAGAGGTCAGGTAAAAGTGGATAAATAGTTGCTATTTTTCCAAAGTTTGCCAGCAAATTACTATTTCATAAGACCAGAAGAATTTAGAGTGAGAGTCATGTATACACATGAAGATAAAAGCAGATCCTCATTTCTTTATATTTTTCTCCCTATAGTTTAAAATACTTCTTTTACAGAAATATTCTAGCTCTCCATTATTTTGGAGAGCATTTCCCTTTTAATCTTCATCTAAGTTATTTAATTAAAAAGTATATTTTCGGCCCTGGCCGGTTGCTCAGTGGTAGAGCGTTGGCCTGGCATGTGGGAGTCCTGGGTTCGATTCTCGGCCAGGGCACACAGGAGAAGCGCCCATCTGCTTCTCCACCCCTCCCCCTCTGCTTCCTCTCTGTCTCTCTCTTCCCCTCCTGCAGCCAAGGCTCCATTGGAGCAAAGTTTGCCCGGGAGCTGAGGATGGCTCTGTGGCCTCTGCCTCAGGCCCTAGAATGGCTCTGATTGTGGCAGAGCGACCCCCAAGATGGGCAGAGCATCGCCCCTTGGTGGGCGTGCTGGGTGGATCCTGATCGGGCGCATGCGGGAGGCTGTCTGACTGCCTCCCATTTCCAACTTCAGAAAAAAAAAAAGGTTTTCTAGCTGCAGTCTTCCTATGTAGGTATACACATGTGCACTCTTGAATCTCTTATTTGATTATAGTTATCTAATTTATGGCATGTTGATTTGTTTCTCTTCCAGAGACTTTAATGCCTTCAAGTTGTATTTGTTTTATTTTAACAGTATTTCTTAATTTTCTGGCCTTTTTTTGCATGAGATCTTTTTCTTTGCTAACTGATCAGGTCTCAGGTTGTGTTGCTACAGGGAATAAGTGACGCATCCTTCAGCAAATAGAAGGCCAATTGGGCCAGAAAAGTTGAAGCTGCCGGGTTACCAGTCCCCTCCTGAGGACCATCAGCCTGGCTTCTCTCCTCCATGATATGTTGAGAATACTCCCTCTCTACTGTTGAGAGGCTTTAGTCCTGAATTTTAGAATTTAGTTGATTCTTTCTGGTAAAGGATACAAAAATATTAAGGGGGTTAATTTTGACTAACTTTCCATTATTCAGAATATTCGTACTGGTTAAGTATTCAGTATTTTCTGGTTATTGTTCTGGTGCACCATATGTTATTTTGAAAATGTTTTTTTAGCTCCCAAAGCAAGAAAAATCTACATAAATTGCTTTTGTTGAGATAGTCAGAGAGGCTAATTCCTAACTCATTTTCGCTGCTCAGGGTGTCCAGCAGTCATTTTTTGTCAAAGTAGTCAGCAATTTTAAATATAAAGATAGAGGAAATACACCTTCTAGATCTCCATGTTCCTCTGATATCAAAATTATAGTTGTATTTTTGTTTAAAAAATATTTTTTATAATAAGCATGAAAGTATTAAGAAATGAGGAATATTTTTATGAGACTAGAGTGTAAGAGGGACCCAAGTAATGGTGATGAAAATGTTTAAGGTGTCATTATTTATGGTAAAAAGAAGATTATATATGGAAAAGCAGAGAATAACTGAAAAAATACACATAAGGGGAGAGGATAAAGATAATGGAAATAGTATATATTAATGAAGAAGATAGGAGAAAACACACTTTCATTGTCTCCTTTTCCCCCCTAAAATTGTTTCCTATAACTGCCCTAGATTACTATTATTAGTTTGCACTTTGTCAATTAGGCCAATATTTATTAAACAATTGGCTTAAATCTATTTCTTTGACAGTATCAAAAATCACGTTAAATGACTTATGGAATAAATGCTACTGATTTTAATGAGAAATGTCAGGTTCTGTTGGGGACATTGCTTTGAACAAAACAGAGTAATGACAGTAATACCACAGCAACATTATATCACCAGCATTTTGGTAAATACAGTAGATCATGTTATAAAGTAATACTATATTATTTTTATTGTTAAAGTATAAAGAAGTCACAGTAAAACCAAATAAATAGTATATTTTAAATATAATTTATAAAATATTTTTCAAACTATAAAGAGAAGCATATTTTAATAAAATTAAATGTGTAAATGCCATTATAACATTATTGATTGCTGAAAAAATTTAAAGTAATATATTAAAATAATAAAGTAAATATACCATAAAATAAAAAAAGTGAAAATTGAAAATTAACTATATTTGATTTCTTTTTTAAAAAACTAGCTTCAAAGATAGTATGCCAACAGTGTCACTTTTGGATAAGGAGTATACGCTTGCTTAAAGTTTTCCAGCTGTTAAAATAGCTCTTTCAAACTGTACTATTCCAGGAAATGAAAAAGAGATAGTTACAAAGTAACTTGAAATAACTTTCTCCTACTCTGTTATCTTGAAATACTCCCCTGACTTGTTTGAAGACCTGGAGTGGGTTTTCCGTACTTTTTTTTTTTTTTTTTCAGGGTTTGCCATTCTGAGTGAGTTAATTTTTATCTTAAAGAAAGCATTGTGGGGCACTGGCCATTTGGCTTAGCAGTAGAGCTTTGGCCCTTCCTAGTCAGGACACACAAGAGAAGTGCCCATCTGCTTCTCCACCCCTCCCCCTATTTCTTCTCTCTCTCTCTCTCTCTCTCTCTCTCTCTCTCTCTCTCTCTCTCTCTCTCTCCTCCCCGCAGCCAAGGCTCAATTAGAGTGAAGTGGCCCCAAGCACTGAGGATGGTTCCAGGGCCTCTGCCTCAGGTGCTAGATTGACTCCTGTTGCAACGGAGTAACACTCCAAATGGGAAGAGCATAGCTCCCTAGTGGGCTTGCCCAGCGGATCTCAATTGGGAGATGCATGCAGGAGTCTGTCTCTGCCTCCCCTCCTCTCACTTGAAAGAAGAAAGGGAAGGAAGGAAGGAAGGAAGGAAGGAAGGAAGGAAGGAAGGAAGGAAGGAAAAGAAAAAGGAAGCATTGTGTTTCACTTTTGAGTTATTTTTGTTTTATTGCCTATAGATAGGGATTCTAATGCAGAGTTACTTGCATCAATTTCAATACTGTCCTGTACCTATTCCACCTTTTGGAAAAAAAACCCTTTTAAGTAAATAAGAACTTATTGTTATAATAGAGCCTAGCAATGCCACTATATGCTTACTTACTGTGACTTGTATGGGTATAGACAAATGTTTAGACTTAGAGACTACTCATCCCATCAATTTTTTTTTTGCATAATCTGGGAGCAACTAAGTGCTTGTCTGGATCCCAACACATAAATAGTTCATTTTCATCATTCTTTAAACCTTAAAATAGAATTAACAGACAAAAAGATCTACATTTTGGTATAACATTGGCATGATATACTGCAATTCTAGAATACAGAAAGACAAAATTTACAATATTAAATCTCAGACTGTGAGTCTGAGAGAAAATTATAAACGCATCAAATATAAAAACATATAGAGATAGGTGCCATGAAGTAAACAAATAAAGTCAGGTTAAAATGGAGAGAGTAACTGAGAAGAGATAGTTTTGAAATGTTAGTCAATATTGATAAGGAAGACTTCTTTAGAAGCTGTTTATCTGAACAAAAGTCTGAATGAAATGAATATCAAATTATTGTAGTGTCTGGCAGGAATTGAATAATCAAAGGGAATGTAGTAGGAATTTATAGTGGAAAGACAGGCAGAAGCACAATATGGCTAGTCTCAAAAGCATTTTAAATACTTTAAGTTAAATGTTACAGGGCAAACCATTGAGTGGCAGTAGATAACAGTAACATGATTTTTAAAACATATACATGCTTTTGTGTGGAAAATAGATGATAAGGAAGAAACCATCTCAAAATGTGCTTTATCTGTAGCTCTCACTATACAAGATCAAGAGAAATCTATCTTCTAGTTGCTCTGACCAAAACTAGAAAGCCATTATACATAATCTTTTTTTAACCCATACAGTGTCTCCTGACAAAAATTTTCTTATACTGAGTTATTCTATTGATTCCCTCTTAAAGGTACACCTAAGATCTAACTAGTTTTCACCATGACTTTTCTCCCATCTCCCTCCATCACTCTCTTCTCCAATCTAGATTACTACTTTAGCTTTATGAGGTCTTTTTGCATCTATTGTACATCTACAAAGTTTCTTTTCAACACAACATTATTTCAAAATATAGTATAATGTCTCTCTTTTGCCAGGAACACTGCAATACTTCCTATTACACTTAAAATAAAAATCAGAGGTGTTAAAATATTCTGTGTGATTAGCAACTGCCCTCATCTCTGGTTTCTTCTCTAACCTTCCAACTCACTTCCTTTAGTTCTTTTTTCCCTAAACATTCTTCAACCTCATAAGCCCCTGACCCTACCAACTCTTTAATATTTCCTAGCCGTATCATATTTTTACATCCTTCCTTACCTGAATTAAATTACATGATCCATTTCTATACTCACTTCTTTCACACACCCTCAAATCACTAATTCCCTCCATTATTGTACTCTGGTTAAAAGCAAATGTTAGTTTAATTTAATAACTAAGTTATTTCATATAGACATATGAGTAATCAAACACGATTTGAGATTGCCACACTTTACTGTAGACCAGTGGTCCCCAACCCCCGGGGCCGTGGACCAGTACCGGTCCGTGGGCCATTTGGAAATGGTCTGCAGAGAAAGAATAAATAATTTACATTATTTCCATTTTATTTATATTTAAGTCTGAACAATGTTTTTTTTTTTATTATTCATTTTAGAGAGGAGAGAGAGAGAGACAGAGAGAGACAGAGAGGAGAGAGAGACAGTGGGGAGGAGCTGGAAGCATCAACTCCCATATGTGCCTTGACCAGGCAAGCCCAGGGTTGCGAACCAGCGACCTCAGCATTTCCAGGTCGACGCTTTATCCACTGCGCCACCACAGGTCAGACCTGAACAATGTTTTAATTTTTAAAAATGACCAGATTCCCTCTGTTACATCTGTCTAAGACTCACTCTTGATGCTTGTCTTGGTCACGTGATACATTTATCTGCCCCACCCTAAAGGTCGGTCTGTGAAAATCTTTTCTGACATTAAACCGGCTCGTGGCCCAAAAAAAGGTTGGGGACCACTGCTGTAGACTACATTCACTTTAAATTTACGTTCACTAACTTTTAGGAGACCCTTATTGCTGCATCAATAAAACTAAATTTTCCTCCCCCTCCTCTGGATTTCTTTATTACACATCTTCTTCTCACCCTGCTTCTTATTTCATAGGAGGACTGAAACACTTTGAAGATGATTCAACAACACATATTTAAATCACCTCTATCAGTTTAAATATTCTACTTTTCTTCCTATTTTAATTGCTGTAATATCTGTCGTCTCATCTAGCCCCCTCCTCTGCTTGCACACTATATTTCATCTCATCCCTCCGGCAGTTTAAAAACGACCTGCTTTGAACACCCTTCGGCTGGCACCCCTTACTCTCTTTTACTGCCACCCTTTACAGGAAAGGCCCATCCATCCATTTCCGTCTATTCACTTGCAAATAGGACCTAATCAATATTTTTCTTTCTACCATTCTGTCAAACTGCTTTTTTCAAGGAAACCATTACTTTCAGTTGTCCATTGCAAAGATCAATTCTCACTTTTCTCTAACTAGACTTAGCCACATAACTTGAGAGAGTATAGCACTGTCTTAATATTCTTAAAATATTGTATCGTTTCTGTGATGATACCATGTATTTTTCTCATCTTAACTCGCTGACTTCTACTTTTTACATTCCCATCCTTAGCCTTTAATTCCCTTAGGTATAAGAATGTCCAAGGTGTTAGTTTACCAACCCTTAACTTGTCTCTCTAGCCTTGCTTCAAAGAAGTTGCATCTTCAATGCCTTGTCCGTGTTGCTGACTTTCAAATGCACACGTGGAGCCCAGATGTCTCCTCTAAATTGGAAACTGACATACCTGACCCCCTCCCTCTGAACCCCTATGACTTCCACTTGTCTGCATCAGGTGTCTCAGCTTATATGTCCAAAACTGACTTTCTGATCTCCACTCATCTCAAACTAGGCTTCTTTTCTGACATAGTTCCCCATTTTAGAAAATCATATTCAATCTTTCAATAGAGTAACAACTTTAGAGTTATCCTTTGCTGCCTTTTATTTCTTGATTCACATTCATTTCTTCAGCAAAAAGTTAAAACTTCTTTAGAAATATATTCCAGATAGGGTCCTTAATTACCATCATTACCCGTTGTCTATTGGAGAAAAAGTATTCAGAGTGGTTCTTTAAAATACTATCAACCAACTAGAATGTAAGTTTTTTAAGGGGGAAGTGTTTTATTTGTTTTCCTTTCTCTTTTTTTTTCTTTTTTCCTGCTGCTATAGAAGAGTTTCTATGATAGTAGAAATGTTTCTGGGAAACTAGGCACTCAGACATATATCCTTAAATTAATAAATGAATGAGTTATTTCATGTTACATCTTGAGTCAAGACCTTTCATCTCATTCAGTAAAATCCAAAATATTTATTCTAAACAAATTAAATAACAAATTAAGCTATTTGGAAAATATTCTGTGTTACACAGTAAAAGGGTCTAGACTAAGATACAGATGATTAAAATACTGTCACTCTCTTGAACATGTTCTAGTAAAATAGACTTTCATAGCAATTGAAATTTATTGTATATAGTTAACTGAATTTTTGGGATATTTTGGAGTATTTTAGTAGATATTTGAGAATTGGTTAAACAATAAAACAACAAAAAGAAACAAAGTATTTAATCATTTAATATGTAATAAAATAAATGGTTTATAAAGATTTTCAGTGTCTTAATTTGAAATTTCTCAGTTGTAAATAACAAAATGTCAATTCAAACACTAAAATGATGGAGGATTTATTGGCTCATATGATCAGACTGTTCAGAAGTGGTCCCTGCTCCTGGTTCTACCTCGTGTTACTCCTCTCAGCCTTACAGTAATTTATAATTTGTCTTTGCCTCCTTTTTGGTTTCTTTGTGGTTACAAGGTGGCTTCTAGTAGCACAGCTACTTGATGCAAGACAGCTTTTGATGTCACTGTAGTGTGACTTCTTTTACTTCCCCTGAAAGCCTCTGGCAGGAGATTCGGTGTCACCCAAGGACAGACTTTCTACCAAATGGTTATTTAAAGTATCTAAGTGCAAAAAAAAAAAGGCATCAGACAACCTTCAAAGAATTTATTTCCTGTGGCCAAATAAACAAAAAGTGGGCAGAACTCCCTTCTTTCATTTTAGTTGACAGAGCAGAATAATGGTAGAGAACAGTGCGAAGAACTTGGTTTTTGCTGTCCCCTGTGTCAAGCTCTGGTGCTGGATATGGGCAAGGTCTCTATGTCCCAATATTCACTGTGAATAACAGTATTTTGTAGCCAGTGTGGACTCTTGAGGTTGGGCCAGCCTGTGGTCATATGATTGTGAGGTTCTTAGGTCCTTGTGCATTTGAGAATCATAAAATTCATGTTATAATTATATTGAGAGTCAGACTCACCTCCTAGAAAACAGATCAAGGATTTTGCTTCTCAGACACCCATGAACAGGTACATATTCAATTCTTTTTATTCTCTGAGAATATCTCTTCCCTTTTTCACACCTTCTAAAGAAACTGATCATTCCTTCTCTCCTCAGCATAATTCCCTTGAATGTTCTATCACTTTTAATAATCTTAATCTCTCATATATTGCTTTGGGTACTAAATATTGTCCCCTCCAGATGCATTCTCGTCATCCTTCTCTATCCTGCAGTGTACTTCGGGATGCTGACCAGGGGCTTCTGACTGGTTTGTACTAATGAGCTGTACCAGCAGAAGGTCAGAAGGTGAGAGGAGAATAAGGTCGGGTACTTACTCCTTCCATTTCCTCACTGCAAGGTTGCCGGTTGGCAATAATTGTGTTCATCTACATAAGTTAATAGTTCATGTCAGAATGTTCCGTACAACAGCTACAGTTCTTTCTTCTATTAACTGCTTTCGGGGTTTGCCCTTTTAGCATACAGGAGGCAAAGAGCTCCCCATTGTTTCTCAACCCAGGATGATTAATCATAGCCTTTCGGTTTCCCTTAACCTTCTCATATCCTTTAGTCTTTCCATTCAACTTTTCTAAATTTTCTCTGAGCAAACCATTCTTTTCCTGGCAGAAGCTTGGCTGATTTCCTCTGAGTATTAAGATAAATTCTTCAAGTGTTCTTTAATTTTCTGCAATTACTTCATCTCGCAAACTCCCTTTATTTTCAAATCATTAGCCAAACTATTGACGCCCCCAACAAAACATCTCTGAGTAATTTCAGAAAATCATCCACACTGTGTTCTACCTGACTGATGACTGAGACCTCAGTGATCCCGTTCTCTGTCGCAGGTTCTGCTGGTGACCTATCTGCTCCCAGCAATGCCACCTACAATGCTTCATTGCTGTTATTTCCTGTTCTAAAACATAACTATTTTTTTTTTTTTTGCCAAGTGTCTATAGATAGCTAAAGTTTTCAGTTATCTAGGTGTTAAGGAAAAAGCTAATTTGCAGGCACAGGTAAAACTTAGCAGCTATCTAATACTGTTTTGCTGTGGGTAATAGGTATAACGTAAGTTCTTGCAAAGTTGTCTTACTGTCTTTCTCAAGGAGGTAGTCTCTTCAGTTACTTTCTCAACTAATCATAGGGATTCAGAACGAGTCCATATGTTCAAAAAGAAAAACTGATACCATAATCACGGCCCTATTCTCCTCTCTTTATTTTATTCCTTCCCCAGCCCCACAATTATTTTTTCCTCCAGATTCAGAATAGAAGAGTAGAAGTTTGGGTTGAGGTCTGTGGGTATAGTAGAGGAAAGGCTATAGATGGATTTTCTGCATTGGCCGTGTGTGAACTTCACCATCTGAATCAGGAATTCTCAAGCATGATCTCCAGATCAGCAGCAGCAGCAGCGCTTGTGAATTCGTGAGAAACACCCATTTACCATTTCCACCCCGGACTTACTGAATTAGAAATTCCAGGGACAGGAAAGAACTAATTGTGTTCTGAACAGATCTTAAGGAGATTCTAATGCAGCTAAAGTTTGGTACAGATACAGTGTAAGAATTACTGATCTAGGAAATCATACCTTTTATACAGCAATGCACAGATAAATTTTTAACATAAAGGCATTTAAAGCAAATGGCTCTTGTTATTCTTATTATTGTCATTGATCCCCTTAATCTCCTCTGAGAAAAGTAAAATAGATTTTAAGAATAATTTTTGATTATTGTTTCAACGTCAGGTTTTATTGATTAGAATTGACTATATCTCCATTACTTCATCGAGTTAGTTTGCAATTTTTTTTGAAGTGTCAGTGGTTAATTTGAGGAGTGAAAATTTGGGAGGGGGGTTGAAATTCTGTTTTTGTGTTTTAAATGTTTACTACACCTTTTTAGATTTCTAAGGCTCAGGTTTTTACTCATCATTCAAATTAGGCTATGTGTTATTTCTGCCTTGTTGAAACAGGTTTTTTTTTAACTTTCTTGTCACTTTTCTTATATTTTACTATTATTCAGGAGTCTAATTTACTCAGTGAAAGATAAAATTTTCAATTAAGTGTGTTAGAGATGAGCACAATATATGTCAGTTTTTTTTTAAAGAATGTGAGCAATCTCAGCAATTAGAACACTCCCAGTGGTTCATGTTAATTTCATGAGTAAGTGTACTTCTAAGCTGTTACAACAAGCTGACCTACTTGACATATTTCATTCATCCTTGGGCAACCTAACTTGAAGTTATGTAACATTCATCTCATTTGAAACATGCTGAACAAAGATTTCCAGATTAATCTCCAACATTTTAAAATAAAATCCGTTAATTGATAACAGAACAATCAACTGAGGATGGCAACAGTGCCTTGGATTTTCGTTTTCCCCTTAATGATGAAATTTAAAAGAAGAACCTCCATACAACCAAAACATTGCTATTTGTAAGGGCCAATAAAAACATCATATAAGGACCAATAAAAACAAATATTATATATACACATATATTTACTCATATTTATATAACTCTATACATATTTTTTAAGGTTGACCACTTTTCAAAGTAGATCTATAAATATACTAGCAATATACAGTTCAGAACCCAGACATTATCAACTAAAAGTCAATATTTTTTAAAGCATAATAATTGGATTTATCGGTAAATTAATATAAGATTGAATGTGTACACAAATTTGATTGGTTGAGTTAGATCATTCAATAAGTTGATATAATGATGAACTTTAATTCCCTTTTGAAAATGTCACATTTTAAAATCTTAATATGCTTTTAAATTGTGTATTTAGATTACTTTAAAATTGATTAAAATATTATTCATTGTACATCTCAGATGTGTATGCATGTTCTAAGTTTCTTTCAGTTTAAGTCTTTCCTGTACCACAGCTTTTAATTTTCTGCTTTTATGAATATTCTAAAATTTAAGCCTGTTTATTGCCTTTCAATAATACCCAACAGAACTTATTTTAAGCAGCCAGATAAAAGCCAAGCAAGTGTGAAGGGTACAAATTATACTTCTTAATGGTGTGAGGAAGTATCTATAAAGCTATTTATGATGGACTAAAATTATAGGTCCACATAATTAGGTCACCTCAGACACTTAAAAATGGGTAAATTTTAGCAAATACTTTTTTAAATAAAACACTGTTTCCTAATAAGTCTGCCTGAAGACCTGAACTAAAAACTGTTACCTGAGGTCAATGAATTGAGGAAGATATGGCTACTCTATATTTTCAAAATATAATATTAACATTGTAAATGTATAATAGAAATAATCCTCTGGGTGCTTAACTTGTCTTTTTTAGACCTTCAAATCTTATTCCTTTACCATAAAATATCACCATTATAAGACAAAATTCATGGTTAAGAACTGTATGACCAAATTATGTCTAAGAATTTCTTAAATATATATTCAAAATAAATACCTCAATAAATTTAAAAATCCATTAAAATCAAACTAAAATGTTTCAGTTTAACTTGAAACTGAATACCATGTGCCATTAAAAAAAATTTAAGCTTAAAACAGAATGTCTTTAAAATTCATGTATTTTTATTTATAAAAATAGAAAATTAATTAATTATACCTGCAAAAATTATCTTTCTCAAAGTTCATATATGTGGCATTATTCTTGCAAGGAAGTGAGTCACACGATGTTTGAAATCTCTTACAAAGCTTGCCTTTAAATATTGGTGAACAGATGCATTTGGTATCCTAGGAAAGATTAAAAGTATATTTTAGTAAGGTTTTTAGATATTTCAAAGATAAAGGATTTTTACCTGAAAATTATTTTCATAAGCATGTAGTGGAAGTTATTTTTGAAACAATATGAAATATTTTATTTTCCAAAATATCACAACAATGTCTCCTATTGAAAAATACCCTTCCTAACTATATATTTATATATTGATATATGTGAATTCAACACTCCTCTAATTATGAGTTGGGGACTATATATCTCCCTTGAATGTAAGAAATTTCTGACTATAAAGTTATACTTTGTGGCTTTTAAAGGTAGGTTTAAAAGACTATACAGTGTCAGTCTAATTACGTTGGAACACAATCCTCAAACCATATCAGGTAGTTAGATTTAGGATTTTGGCTGATACTTCCAGTTTACGTTCCAGTTGATAGCCAGCATAACCACCATACCTGTATGTAAAGAAGCCTTTAAGATGTAAGTAAAAATAAATCCATGTTATAAGTTTTAATATGAATATTACTAATATAAAAATAGATGTTTGTGGGAACTCTTATTTTCTGTAGTATATATTTGACTGTTAAATTTAAAATGTAAAACATAATAATATCAAATAATCAAAAGCTAAGAAAATAAAAAGCAATAAGTAAAACTAAAAAGTTATACAAAATTACATTGTTTACAAGGGAGAATTCTGATCCAAGAGAAAAAAAGAAATTAAATAGTGTTTTTTGAAATTGGAGTTTCTATTTAAAAATGGGAAAAATTAAACAAAGTAGATTTTCTGATTTTTCTGAGTTTGAGTAATATAATCAGTTAATAAAAGCTAAAATTATTTATACTTAAAATACTTTGTTTTTCAAATTGTAAAAATGTATTAAAACCACTGTCTTAGGCCCTAGCCGGTTTGCTCAGTGGTAGAGTGTCGGCCTGGCATGCAGGAGTCCCAGGTTCGATTACTGGCCAGGGCACACAGGAGAAGCACCCATCTGCTTCTCCACCCCTCCCCCTCTCCTTCCTCTCTGTCTCTCTCTTCTCCTCCCACAGCCAAGGCTCCATTGGAGCAAATTTTGCCCGGGTGCTGAGGATGGCTCTATGGCCTCTGCCTCAGGCCCTAGAATGGCTCTGATTTCGGCAGAGCGATGCCCCAGATGGGCATAGCATTGCCCCCTGGTGGGCATGCTGGGAGGATCCCAGTAGGGTGCATGTGGGAGTCTGTCTGACTGCCTCCCCGTTTCCAGCTTCAGAAAGGTACAAAAAAAAAAAAAAAACCACTGTCTTGATGGTTAAATTCAGACTTACGTTTAAAATAATGCAGTCAGCACCATTCTGACATGATATGGATGAATTCTTATTGGTATCAATTTCACAGTTTTGTTTGAGAAATCCTTCTGGATGCTTGCAAATGTAAGCACAGCTTTCATTCTGGCAAATTCCCCTTTTCCAACCAGACCAAGAAACAAAACGTTCCACTGACTCTTCACAGAATGGACCTTAAAAGATCACAGACACAAAAAGAAAATATGAACATAGATATGTAGTCAAACTTATTATTGAAAAAAGTCTCTAGAGTTCACAAAATTGAATTTTGTTTTGTTTTGTTTTGTTTTTTTAGTGAGAGGAGGGGAGGCAGAGAGAGACTTCTGCATGCAACCCAACAAGTTTCCATCCAGCAAGTCCTGTAGGGAGTGATGCTCTGCCCATGTGAGGCCCTTGCTCTATTGCCACTGGAGCCATTTTTTTAGCACCCAAAGCGGAGGCCATTGAGCCATCCTCAGGGTCTGGGGCCAACTCACTGTAATCTAGCCATGCTGCAGGAAGAGAGGAGAGAGAGAGAGAGAGAGAGAGAGAGAGAGAGAGAGAGAGAGAGAAAGAGAGGGAGGGGCGGAGAAGCAGATGGGCATTTCTCCTGTGTGTCCTGACCAGGAATTGAACCTGGAACTTCCACACACTGGGCTGATGCTCTACCACTGAGCCAACCAGACAGGGCCTCACTAAATTTCTTTTTTACCAGATTTTTCATGGTATAATTTATATATTATAGAATGCATCCATTGAAAATCGATAATTCAATAACTTTTGTGAATGTACAGAGCTATTCACTCATCAGCACTATCCAGTTTTAGCCCATTTTATGACCCAAAGAAGACCTCTTTTCTGGTTACTCTTTGTTCACAACTATAGTTCTAGGTACCATTAATCATTCTGTTTTCAGCGATTTGCTTTTTCTGGGCAGTTTATATAAATGTTATAGTACAATATGTTGTCCTTTGTGATTGGTGTCTTTGCTTAGCCTAAGTTTTGAGGATTTTTCATGTTGTATTATGTATCAGAACTTTGTTACTCTTATTGCCAAAGAGCAATTCACAATGTATACATTTTGCTTATTCATTTATCAATTAATAAACATTTGACTTGTTTCACTTTGCATTTTTTAATTGAGATATCATTGATATTTAACATTATATAATTATATATATATAAATTCTAGGTGTACATTATAATAATGTAAATATTGAGAAATGATCATAAGTTCTGTTAAAATTTATTACCACCCATAGTAACAATTTTTTTCTTATGATGAGAACTTGAAGATTTACTTTCTTAGCAACTTTTATAAATTATGAATTCACACACAAATATTTGCATTGATACTTTTTTCATATCTCTTGGACAGATTCCTAGTGGCAGAATTGCTAAGGTATATGACAAATTTATGCATAACTTTTTTAAAAGTTACTAAACCATTTTTGCAAAGTGGCTATTCCATTTTACATTCACACCAGCAATTCATGAGATATCCTGTTTCTCCAGGTTTTTTGTAAACATTTGATATTGTCTACTTTCTTTTTTAGCCATTCCTTTGGGTATGACATAGTATCTCCTTGTGGTTTCAGTGTGCATTTCCATAAAAATAACAGTTTTGAGTATCTTCTCATATGTTTATTATCCATTTGTACACCCTCTTCAATGAAATTCCTATTAAAAATGTAGACTAAATTGTGTAATTTGTTTTCTTATTATTAAAAAGTACTTACTCTTTGAATATTCTGAATAGAATTCCATTATGATATATGTGATTTGCAAATATTTTCTCCTTGTTTTGCCTTGCCTTTTCTATTCATGTTCTGAATTGGTGACTTTTAGGTTAAAAAATGTTATAATTAAAGTCCAAATTATAATTTTTCTTTCATTTTATTAAGTTCAATTTGTAATTTTTTTTTACATATCCTACTTATCATGTTTTTGGTGTAATATCAAAGAAAACTGAATAATCAATGGTAATAAAATTTTATATTTTATTAGAAATGTTATTATTTTAGTCTTACATTTAGATTTCCAATGTGCTTTAGTTAATTTTTTATATGATGTGATGTAAGGATATGTTACATCATATACACATATAAGTATAGGTGTGTTTCTATATATAACTTTTATATGCTGATATACAATTGTCTCAACAATTTTTGTTTGAAAAGACTCATTTTTATCCATTTGATTTTCTTTCAGTATTTTAAAAATTCAATTGACCAACAGGCTTATGTATCAACACACTGTCTAGCTAAATGGAACTTGATAGTACTTTTTGAAGTTGGGCAGTCACCTAACTTTTTCCTTTTCTTTTACAGTTTCACATAAGTTTTGTATGAGCTTGTCAATTTCTATTTAAAAAAAGCCAGCTGGAATATTGAAAGAGATTTCAATGAATCCATAGATAAAGTAGGAAGAATTACTATTTTAATAGTCTGGAGTTCTAATCAATGAATATATAAATACAATACCTTTTCATTTGGTTAGATATTTTTTCATGTATCTCAGTAATGCTTATAGTTTCAGTTAAAAAGTTAAAATAAATTATCTGATATTAAGGATTTTATCATTTTGATACTATTGTAAAGGAAATTGTTTTCTTAATTTTAATTTTGGAATTTTGTTGCTCATATATAAAAATACAAATATTTGTTGGGTATTATCTTGTATCCTGCAAACTTTATAAACTTATA
This sequence comes from Saccopteryx bilineata, assembly GCF_036850765.1. Taxonomy (NCBI): domain Eukaryota; kingdom Metazoa; phylum Chordata; class Mammalia; order Chiroptera; family Emballonuridae; genus Saccopteryx; species Saccopteryx bilineata. The sequence goes on from NC_089490.1 coordinate 38,964,492, forward strand.
CTATTCTTGTAGTACTGCTTTGGATTCCTTAGGTTTTTCTACATATGAAATCATGGCATTTGTTAATGAAGATATAACAGTTTTATTCATCTTTTTTGGTCAGTATGTACTGTACAATTTTGACTAGAAATAGTGAAAGTGCTTATCACTGACTTGTTTTCATTCTTAGAAACAAGTTTGCCAGCCTGACATCATTTGTATGATGTTAACAGAACAATTGTCACTAATGCTTTTGATCAGAGGGTGAGAGTTTTGTTCTCTTTCTAATCTCTAGAATTTTTATAATAAATGCATGTTAGATTTTTGACAAATATTTTGGTTTTACAAATCTTTTTCTGCATATTGAGATTATGTGGTTCTCTCCTTCATACTAGTAATGTGTATTACATTAACTGATTTTCAGAGGTTAGACCAATCTTGCATTCCTGGGGGGGAAAAATCCCACTTTGCTAGAGTACAAAACATTTTATGTTATTGAGTTTAATATGCTCATAACTTAAAGATTTTTAACCTGTATTAATAAGTGATATTGGTTTTTAGTTTTCTTATTTTGGGTATTTGCTTGGTTTTGGTATGATGGTAATAGTGGTCTCATAAACTGTGTTCATTTCTACATTTTTGTAAAGTTTACAAAGATTAGTACTAATCCTTTAAATATGTGTTGGTCTATGTAGATTTTCTATTCTTGAGACAGTTTAGTAATTTGTACCTCTTATTAATTTGTTTATTCCACTTAAGTGGTCTAATTTGTTGGCATGTGGTATTTATAGTTTTTTCATAGAATTTTAAAAAATTTTAATGGTCATTAATGATATACACAATTTAAATCCTGGCTTTGTTAATTTGTGTCTTCTTCTTCTTTTCTTTTCCCCCTTGGTCATTCCAATTGAAGATATGTCAATTTTGGTTTTCTTAAATATGAGATTTTGTATCATCAAATTTTGTCATCGGTTTTTATAATTTTTGTTATAACCTTACCATTTTCTTTCTTTTCTGTTCAGTTTGTTCTTCTTTTTCTAGTTATTTGGGTAAAAGCTTAGGATATTGATGTGAGAGCTTTTTCTTTTTAAATATAAAATCTTAGAACTAAATTTAGCTAAATTTCCTATGTAAATGTAACTACTTCTTTGACTTAGGTAATTTTAAAAATAAGTTTAATTTCCAAAATATTGAAGATTTCTCAAAAATTGTCTGCCGTTGGCCCTGGCTGGTTGGCTCAGCAGAAGAACATCTGCTCTATGTGTAGAAGCCCCAGGTTCTATTCCAGGCCAGGGCACACAGGAGAAGCATCCATCTGCTTCTCCCCCCTCCCCCCTCTCTGTTCTCTCTATCTCTCTCTTCCCCTCCTGCAGCCAAGGCTCCATTAGAGCCAAGTTGGCCCGGGAGCTGAGGATGACTCCATGGCCTCCACCTCAGGCATTAGAATGCCTCGGACTGCAGTGGAACAATGACCCAGAGGAGCTGAGCATTGCCCCCTGGTGGGCATCTGGGTGGATCATGGTTGGGCACATGTGGGAGTCTGTCTGTCTGCCTCCCACCCTCCCATTCTCACTTTGTAAAAAAATAAAATAAAATAATAATTGCTGTTAATTTCTAATTTGACTCTGTTAAGACTGAAATGCATATATTGTACAATTTTAATTCCTTTGGATTAAGATTTGTTTATATATATTATATATAAACAGAGTTGAGTAAGTATGTTAGTCACTTGATGCAATGTGAATCTGTGCCCTAGGAAGTCCCTTGCCTCCCTCTAGTTCCCTCCTTAGAATAATATAAATAGAATAAAGATAGTAGTGATATTAAGGCCCAAGTCTAGGAGTTCCATTGCAGCTTTCATAAAACCTGGATCAACATGTTTCATTGCAGAGTTGAGAGGCATTAGTCAGACTGTGCTCAGTATGCTGTCCTTAGGCACATCATGGTGTCAATAAAAATACCTGCAGTAGTGAACTGACAACCCTTACCATGTCTGTTAACTCTTAATTTTCAATAAAAAAATGTGCTTTTTTTAGTTGTTGTTTTCCTGTATAGGGCTTTGAACAATTTATATGTATGTGTTTGGAGACTTGAACAGTGAAATATCTGACTTCATCCTAAAAATGACAGCTTGTCCTTCGGAAATTATCTATAAGATCTGTTTTAAAGTCTCTGTACTTCAAGTTCATAAACTTGTCAACCAATTCATTATATAACCCAAGGTTCACAAGTATACATGCTTATTGGGGGAAAACAAACTTTATATAAAAGTAATTCATTATTATGTGAACAGGAGCATCAAGAAAATTAAGCAACAAAGAATTAAGTTAATTAGCAATTGAATACAAGCCAAAAAAAGCCTCACTTAAATGATATGCTGTTAATTGATTCAAAGTTTGAATTGTGTACAAAATTCTAAAATATAAAGACATAAAGTCAGCATAAAATGTTGAGTGTCCGCACCATTGATGTTATTTTATTAAAATAATTCAACCTCTAATTTTAGAATATTAGTACATGAGTAATTATTTTGATCACATAAGAAAATACAAATGTGTATTTCTCAATATTCTGATATATTAACATTATACTATTAAATGATTACATCTAGAAAATACCACTCAATTCTATTTAAGACAAACATTAGCATCATGTTAAGAAACTGAATGATAGTACTTTAAATGTATGTAATGCTTGACATTTTCATGGCACTTATAACCATATTTTTTATATAATTCCTAAGACATACCTTAAATTTATAAAAAGACATTATTATCCAATTTTATACTTGAATTTTCTTTTAAATAAAATGTTAATTTTATTAGAGGTTAAGCAACCAGCAACATATCACACAATTGGATAATTAATGCCAGATTAATAAAAAAAATTTGTGCATCCACATAATCTTATTATAACTCCATACTCTTTTCACTACAACATATGACCACAATATTAGTTCCGTAAAAAAAGTAGAAGACCCAAATATCACTTTATTGTTAGCATTAGTACAATATTCTTACTCTAGGATATAACATTATGCTGTCCAGCATTATATAAAGAATATTAAAAAAAATGAATAGAACATTTTTTGGATTCTACAAACAACAATTTCCCAACATAGAACTATACCTTTGTAGATATGTGTCATGGCAGTTTTCAACATAATCCACAGAGTAAAATAGTGAACAGCAAAATGTGCATTTTTTTAGCATTTATTTTAAAATAATTAACAACATTGCAAAGATAGTATTAAGAACTTCTACATACAGTTACATCTTATACAACTGTGTTTATCTGTATAAAAGTAATATCAAAACTAAGGAAATCAACATTAATACAATGTATAGATATTGTTCTATGTTATTTTATCACAAATATAGATTCAGGTGACCATCACCTGTATCAATATACAGAACTATTTCATCATCATAAAGTTTCCTTTAGTTTATCCCTTTGTTTTTTACTTATCCTTTTTTCCTCTACCATTTTTACACACTGGCAACCATTGCTTTCTTCTTCATCTCTATCGTTTCACATTTCAATATTGTTATATAAGTGGAACAATACAATATGTGGGTTTTTTCAAAACTGGCTTATTTTTTATTTGTTTGTTGTTACTTATAAGTGAAAGTCTTAAAAAAAACCTCTAAGTTCTTATGGACTTATCTTATTATAGGAAATTAAAAGAAAAAGTTTGTACAAACTTGCGCAAAGTAGTATGGGATAGTGGCACAGACTGAAAGTGACCAGCAATGATACTCCAAATAGAGAAGAAGTCAACAACCAGAAAGCTATCTGCTACTCACTAGTGAAACCTAGACTGGTGTTTGGAATACTGCAGGTGCAGAGAAAGTAAAGCTCACCTCTTATGCTCAAGTCTACCTAAACTTTCTTTATATGTCATATGTATTCTAGTTAATGAGACCTTTTTTTTTTTTTTTTGCATTTTTCTGAAGCTGGAAACAGGGAGAGACAGTCAGACAGACTCCCGCATGCGCCCGACCGGGATCCACCCGGCACGCCCACCAGGGGGCGATGCTCTGCCCATCCTGGGTGTCGCCATGTTGCGACCAGAGCCACTCTAGCGCCTGGAGCAGAGGCCACAGAGCCATCCCCAGCGCCCGGGCCATCTTTGCTCCAATGGAGCCTTGGCTGCGGGAGGGGAAGAGAGAGACAGAGAGGAAGGCGTGGAGAAGCAAATGGGCGCTTCTCCTATGTGCCCTGGCCGGGAATCGAACCCGGGTCCTCCACATGCTAGGCCGACGCTCTACCGCTGAGCCAACCGGCCAGGGCCTAGTTAATGAGATCTTAGTGGAAATTCTGGGTGTCCAGTTCAGGTCAAAGACTTTTAGTTTCTCACTCTTTCACCTCTCACTCTTTTGTCTCTCACTCTTTCACTGGTGGCCTGGAAGTCATATGTTCTATTTAGTTTATGTGAACTATCCCAGCAGATTGAGCTCCTGGTCATTATTGAGAAAAAAAAAACCCCTACAATGTAAAGATACCAGAATTCAGTGACCTTTGTGTGAGTAAGAAAAACTTGGAGCATTGGCCGTCTGGCTCAGTGGTAGAGCATTGGCTCCATGTGTGGAAGTCCAAGTTCGATTCCCAGTCAGGGCACACAGAAGCACCCATCTGCTTCTCCATCCCTTCCCCTCTCCTCTCGCTTCTCTTTCTTTCTCTCTCTCTCTCTCTCTCTGTCCTTCAGCCATGTCTTGATTAGAGTGAGTTGGCTCTGGGCACTAAGGATGGCTCCATGGCCTCTGCCTCAGGTACTAAGAAGAGCTCAGCTGCTGAGCAATGAAGCAACACCCAAGAGGGCAGAGCATCACCCCCTAGTGGGTTTTCTGGGTGGATCTCACTTGGGGTGCATGTGAGAGACTATCTGACTCCCCTCTTCTCACTGAATTATAAGAAAAACAAAACAAAAAAACCCCAAAACATTGAGTTACGGTGTATTAGTTCACTGAATATAATCTAGCCTAGCTTGACAATCATGAAATATTTTACTAAAATTGAGCTTGTGCCATAACAAGAACTTTAACTTGTGAAACTGGATTATTGGGTGTTTGGCAGTAAGAAAATGTAAAAGGCTGAACAGATGACAATTCACATTATAAAGTATCACTTGCTATAACTTGAGAAGAATTTGAATCCATGCTTAGTAGCTATACCAAAAAAGGTTTAGAAACCACAAATTTAGTATAAATTTTCAGTTACTATTTACTGCTTTGGCAAGATAATATATAAAATAGATACACTAGGGACTATCTTTATGCACAAAGAAAAGAATGTATACATTGGAAATGTTCGGGACCAATATTAGAAATAAAAATGTATACTAGAAGTATGACTATTTCTGGTTTAGAATATATGGGTTCTGCTTCTATTTCTAATTTTTGTTATAGTATTTGTATGAGTCATCATGTGAAAATAAATCCCTTTATATCAAAATAAAAAACCTATTCAATATAAAAGGAATTACTGGAGGGTAAATATAAAAGTAGGTGATACATCATTCCATTTTAAGCTTTTTCAAATACTAAGGCACATGTTCACTGCCAGCAGATGATGAATCTGGATAATACTACATTTTGTTGTTATTTTTTATTTGGGTAACCACATATAATAAAAATAAATCATGCAAAATCTTCAAGAAATCATAACATAATATCTCTAACTTCTAAAAACCATAGCTACTTATTTAGTCAAAACACTTAAACAACCTAAATTTAAAAATAATAAATAGCTCAAGAAATGTTGCAAAAAATAAAATAGTTAAAATTAACATCAATAGTTCAGAGAGTGGTGCAGTGGATAGAGCATCAGACTGGAATGAAGAAGACCCTGGTTCAAAACCCAAAAACACAAGGTTGCCGGTTTGAGCACAGCTTACCAGCTTGAACCCAAAGTTGCTGGCTTGAGCAAGGGGTCACTCACTCTGCTGTAGCCTCCCAGACAAAGCACATATGAGAAAACAATGAACAACTAAGGTGCTAAAACGAAGAATTGATGCTTCTCATCTCTACTTCCTGTCTGTCTGTCCCTAGCTGTCCCTATCTCTGTCTCTCTCTCTCTCTGTCTCTGTCAGATACACACACAAAAAGTTCAGATTTAGTTATTTTAAAATGACAGATTTGTTAATTTATTTTAATAAAAATCAATTATAAAGATGTACAAGTCATTACTAGTGAAAAAGAAGTAAACAAATAAAAAATGCAAACTTTGAAAACAATAAAGTAGCAATTTCTATACAATTAACCAGAGATACTCTGAAAAGTGAGGGATTGGAACAACAAATGATTTCATGCTACATCATATGCATGTGGGCACCTACTACATCAATGTGTTTATCAGTGTATCATATATGCTCTGTGTTTTAATGTACAGTCTTTTAAATAAAAATGAAATAATGTATTTAGCATTTACTCTGCAGTAAAGAATATTCTATATCTGCTATAAATTATATTACATATATTTTTCTCAATTGAATTTGCATGTTACAAAGGAATATTAGGGTAGTACTAAGGAAAAACTATAACAATTGTGTAATAATATCAGCTGTTTCTTCCTGTCAACAAATGTATATGTCTGTATCTTATACATATGTATAATGTATCTATCCTTTCTATTTATACATTCAAAAAATACAACCAATTTTTGTAGTTATTAGGAAAATTAGTATAGAGCCTGACCAGGTGGTGGCGCAATGGATAGGGCATTGGACTGGGATACGGAGGACCCAGGTTCGAGGCCCCGAGGTCGCCAGCTTGAGTGCAGGCTCATCTGGTTTGAGCAAGAAAAGCTTACAAGCTTGGATCCAAGGTCGCTGGCTTGAGCAAGGGGTTACTCGGTCTGCAGAAGGCCCGTGGTTAAGGCACATATGAGAAAGCAATCAATGAACAACTAAGGTGTCACAACAAAAACCTGATGATAGATGCTTCTCCTCTCTCTCTGTTCCTGTCTGTCCCTATATATTCCTCTCTCTGACTCTCTCTCTCTGTCCCTGTAATACATACATACATACATACATACATAAATAAATAAAATAAGTTTTTTAAAAAAAGAAACTAGTATAGAGAAACCAGTCATCCATTTGTCTAGAACTAAAATTTAGTCTAGAAGAAAAGATTTATGAAAATGTTTGCTTATAACTAATTGAGAGGTGATAGGAAAAGAGCTTTAGAATGATGGAATATGTCTGTGAGAGAAAAGCAGGGAATTAGAGAGACTGGGTTATATTTGGATCACTAGATCAATTTCCCCAAATCTCTACAACATTTGAAAATAACTGATGATAAACATGGTGTGACTGAATTATTTGAAGTCAACTATATTTTTAAAAATTAAGACACATATTTTTAAAAATTAAGTAATTTCTCTTTCTTAAGTTATTTATACAGATGAAAACTGAAGCCCTCACTTAGAGTTTAAGAAATACTGATTTATACAATTAGAAATTCACTGATTTACTTATTAGTAATTTTGTTTACTTCTTTCTCTTGAATCTTATATCTTCTCTAATTTTGTGTCTGTTGCTAATTTATATTCTCAATAATTCTTTCATATTATTTTGCTAGGACACAATCTTCCTGATATTAGCATGCATAGAAGGCTATTTGTTGACCCTTAGTCTTGAATGCAACTTCAGTTGTGTATAAAATTAAATTATCAATGTAATTTTGGTATACAGCTCAGTAGACACTGTAATAAAAGCATAGCTTTATTTACTCTGCTACTTTGTGCAGTTAGTAAATTTAATGTACTGTGATAATTTTTATAATTTACTAATTGTTTTATATTTATTCAAAGTTGATTGAGTGCTTGAACCTTTCTGGAATTTCTAAGTAATTTAAATATTTTAACCAGCATGTATTTAGAATCTTTTTGTTACCAATCCTACAATTTTTTGACTCTTTCAACCTACTCAAGTATTTCTTCAGAGTTGATATTTTTTCTTACTGTACTATTTTTTTTCTTGCTGTACTATTTTTATTAGTTTATTCCCTTCTTGTTTTTGTTGCTTCATTCTAAGCTTTCTGTTATATATAGGCTACCATTTCTATAACCATCTTCTATGATGCAAGTGTCCTCTTATTTTTCCATGTTTAAATTGCTCATCATGTTTATATGATTTTGGGGGGAAAACCTTGAATTCCATCTTTCAATACAATAATCATTATACATGCTATTTTTCAGGCCACATATCTGATTCTTGAGTTAGTGATCATGAATTTAATAATGAAGAAACTTAAATTTTTAAATAACTGCTACAGTATCCTTTTGGATGCACCTAAAAATATTGAACTTCTTATTTTTACTTAAGTAGTTCAGCTTTCTCTAGTTTAGTTTTTAATCTTTGTTGAGTTTAGAATTTTACTTTAAGTGTTAATTAATGTAGATTCCTGTATAATATTTTACTTTTCTAATTACAGGGGAAGCATATAATGCACAAATAGGTGAATATATTGACACGTGACAATCTCAAGTTGAGTTCTTGTACCTTCTGACCTCTTTAAGTTTCATGAAATTGATTAACATAAACGTTGTCTCTACAGGGGGTTTTCATGTCACAACAGTCTCGACATACAATATTTTGAGTTTACAACACTCACACCCATAAAAACTTTAAAAAAAAGAGACATGAGTGTTTTGGCTTACAGTGTTAGTGCCGTGCTTGCAGACTACATGGGCGAACTAGTTTGGTGCTTGCGGTGGAAGAACACACAGTAATGCAGCATTTGAATGAAGGATTTGGCATACCCAGAATGCTTACCTGTGCCATTTTTGGCTTACCTATGTTTTTATGTTCCAGATTATGATTCTACAACTGTGTTAGGATAGGTAAATGACTTACGCTAGGGTGAGTTTCAACTTACACCAAAATTCAGGTTACCTCACTATCTCACTATCATAGGAACAAAACTGTGTTGTAACCCAAGGACCCCGGTGCTTATTTGAAAGTTTTCCTTTGCTGGAAAGTTTACTTCTGAGAGCTTTTCTAAGTTTTATTTTTGTCTTTATTTTTCTCATCTAAATTCTCCTTGCATAGTATTAGCATAAACTTTGTATTTTCTCTCTAGACATTTTGTCCACACTACACTGTTTTAAAATAGTTATCCCAACACTTCCTACTAAATTTTCAAGTTAATTTTCCAAAAGATTTTCCAGTAACCCATTCTCACAAGTTTGATATTAAACCTGGAATCTCTCCAATATTTCAAAGTGGGAAGAACTCTTTCTGCTGCCAAAGCATTTTCTAGTGCCTGTTTTAAACTGTAGTTTTCCCTGTTTAGTTTTTTAATCTAACTCACTCTAACTTTATCCAGAATACTTGAAAAATATCTGATAATAATCTTCATTTTATTCTATAGCAACATCATGGTTGTTCACTTTAACAAAATGTTTTATGGAATATAAGCATATATATTAGACCCACAAATTAGTCAAGGTATTAGGCTTTTTTTGAAAATATTTTTCCCACAGATAAAAATTAAGAAAGTAATACTTTGATTCATTAATTTAGATGAATGTTTATGTTTACCAACACTATGTGGCAGGAAATCTTCTGGGCACTAGGGATATGAAGACCTGAGTTGATAGAAAATAAAACAAATGTAAAAAACAAATGATAAAACAGATATACATATATATATATATATATATCATATGCTTAATGATAATAAATGCTATGAAAAAAATACAGCAGTGTGTCTGGAAAAAGAATTTGGGTGTGATTATTTTGTATAGAGTGCTCTAGGAAAACCTCATTAATGAGGAGAATAACTAAGACCTGTAGAGAGATAGTAAACAAACAAACAAACAAACAAAACTGCTGTGGCTTAATTGGGGAGAGTAATCTTACATTCAACTCCCCTAACATTATTGTATTTTTCATTTTTGAAGTACCTTCTAAAATAATATATAACACAAGTTTGGGCACATTTATAATTTATTGCCTCCATTCAAATAAAGCTCCACTCAAGTACATTATATTGTCAAATTTGTTAATTTTTCCCAAGCTAATAGAACACTGCTATCTCACAATAGCTTTCCACAAATATTCACTGAATGACTGAATGAACCAACAAAGAGAATTTCAGAAGAGAGTAAAAGCAAGTGCAAAGCCTTTGATTTGAGAGCATGCTGAGGGAGTTTAAAAGCATGAAGAAATCAGTGAGAAAGTTCAGACTTTAAAGATATGTTGAATATAAAGCCTGCTAGATTCTGATTAACTTAAAAAAGAAAAGAAATAATAAGTCAATGTGTTTTTGTTTTGTGTCGTTTAACGTGAGCAACCAGAAAGTGAGGTTTATATGTTCTTTTTTTCTGATTTGAGATATTTATTACACATACAAGTTGAGCTATCCTATAGGCAGTTGATCACAGTGATGTAGAGTTTAGAGGTGAGGCTGATCTATAAATTAAGTTGAGATTCCAGCATATAAATAATATTTACAACCAAGGCACTGACTGTGATCTTCAAAGGCAGAAATACAGAGAAGAGAGCATTCCATGCATGCCAATGTAAGGAAGGAATCATAGAAATGAACCAGTACCTAAAAATTAACTGGGAAGGAACAACCAAGCAGGTAGAATAAGAGTGCAGGTGTTTGCTTATAACAACCAAAAACATTGAGTAAAAAAAAAAACCTTCAAAAATACAAAGTGTATCAAATGCTGCCAATATCTAAAATAAGATAAAGAATTAGACTGAATTAATTAGCAATTTGGCTTAGCAAGGGAGAATTAAATACATCACCACATTGGAGATGATGTATCTATGGAATGATGGGGTAAACATTTATTTGCAAAAGTTCAAGAGAGAATGCAGAAAATGTATGTAACATTTGGCTGTTCAAAGCGTAGTCCTTCAGTTACATCAGATTTCAGCTAACATCTCATTAAACATGCAGAATTTCAGAACCCACTCTAGACTTACTGCAAGAGAACTGATTTTCCTAAATTTCCCAATGATTTCTATGTAAATTATAGTTTGTGAGGAACTAGACAAAATATCTTTTTTAAGTTTATTTTACGAAAACCACAATGTGAACAATAACTGAGGAAGTTCTTAGAGGTTGTCAGAGCATGTTGCTGAACAAACGGGAAGTTCTTAGAGGTTGTCAGAGAATGTTGCTGAACAAACGCAATGGATTGATGAAGGGAGGGAAGAATGATAATCCAGGCAAGAAAAAGGGTAGTTTCTAGTGTATTGTCTGTGTTGATGAGAGAGAAACATGGGATCCTGAGGAAACAATACAACAAGAGAGAAGACTGAGTTACATGGGCCAAGATCAGGGGTCCCCAAACTTTTTAAACAGGGGGCCAGTTCACTGTCCCTCAGACCATTGGAGGGCCGGACTATAAAAAAAACCTATGAACAAATCCCTATGCACACTGCACCTATCTTATTTTAAAGTGAAAAAAACAAAACAGAAACAAATACAATATTTAAAATAAAGAACAAGTAAATTTAAATCAATAAACTGACCAGTATTTCTTTTTTTTTTTTTAAATAAATTTTTATTAATGTTAATGGGATGACATTAATATTTCAGGGTACATATATTCAAAGAAAACATGTCTAGGTTATCTTGTCATTAAATTATGTTGCATATCCCTCACCCAGAGTCAGATTGTCCTCTGTCACCCTCTGTCTAGTTTTCTCTGTGCCCCTCCCCCTCCCCCTAACTCTCTCCCTCCCTCCCTCCTGCGTCCTCCCTCCCCCTACACCTGGTAACCACCACTCTCTTGTCCATGTCTCTCAGTCTCGTTTTTATATTCCACCAATGTATGGAATCATGTAGTTCTTGTTTTTTTCTGATTTACTTATTTCACTCCGTATGATGTTATCAAGATCCCACCATTTTGCTGTAAATGATCTGATGTCATCATTTCTTATGGCTGAGTAGTATTCCATAGTGTATATGTGCCACATCTTCTTTATCCAGTCTTCTATTGAAGGGCTTTTTGGTTGTTTCCATGTCTTGGCCACTGTGAACAGTGCTGCAATGAACATAGGGCTACATGTGTCTTTACGTATCAATGATTCTGAGGTTTTGGGGTATATACCCAGTAGAGGGATTGCTGGGTCATAAGGTAGTTCTATTTTCAGTTTTTTGAGGAACCACCATACTTTCCTCCATAATGGTTGTACTACTTTACATTCCCACCAACAGTGTATGAGGGTTCCTTTTTCTCCGCAGCCTCTCCAACACTTGCTATTACCCGTCTTGTTGATAATAGCTAATCTAACAGGGGTGAGGTGGTATCTCATTGTAGTTTTGATTTGCATTTCTCTAATAACTAATGAAGCTGAGCATCTTTTCATATATCTGTTGGCCATTTGTATCTCTTCCTGGGAGAAGTGTCTGTTCATGTCCTCTTCCCATTTTTTTATTGGATTGTTTGTTTGTTTGTTGTTGATTTTTATGAGTTCTTTGTAAATTTTGGATATTAGGCCCTTATCTGAGCTATTGTTTGAAAATATCAGTTCCCATTTAGTTGGCTGTCTATTTATTTTGGTATCGATTTCTCTTGCTGAGCAAAAACTTTTTATTCTGATGTAGTCCCATTCATTTATCTTTGCCTTCACTTCTCTTGCCATTGGAGTCAAGTTCATAAAATGTTCTTTAAAACCCAGGTCCATGAGTTTAGTACCTATGTCTTCTTCTATGTACTTTATTGTTTCAGATCTTATATTTAGGTCTTTGATCCATTTTGAATTAATTTTAGTACACGGGGACAGGCTGTAGTCGAGTTTCATTCTTTTGCATGTGGCTTTCCAGTTTTCCCAACACCATTTGTTGAAGAGGCTTTCTTTTCTCCATTTTGCGTTGTTGGCCCCCTTATCAAAGATTATTTGACCATATATATGTGGTTTTATTTCTGGGCTTTCTATTCTGTTCCATTGGTCTGAGTGTCTATTTTTCCGCCAGTACCATACAGTTTTGATTATTGTGGCCCTATAATATAGTTTAAAGTCAGGTATTGTAATGCCCCCAGCTTCATTCTTTTTCCTTAGGATTGCTTTAGCTATTCGGGGTTTTTTATAGTTCCATATAAATCTTATGATTTTTTGTTCCATTTCTTTAAAAAATGTCATAGGAATTTTGATGGGAATTGCATTAAATTTATATATTACTTTGGGTAATATGGCCATTTTAATTATATTTATTCTTCCTATCCAAGAACAAGGAATATTTTTCCATCTCATTGTGTCTTTTTCTATTTCTCTTAGCAATGTCTTGTAGTTTTCATTATATAGGTCCTTTACATTCTTTGTTATGCTTATTCCTAGGTATTTTATTTTTTTTGTTGCAATCGTGAAGGGGATTATTTTTTTGAGTTCGTTTTCTAATATTTCATTGTTGGCATATAGAAAGGCTATGGACTTTTGTATGTTGATTTTGTATCCTGCGACCTTACTGTATTGGTTTATTGTTTCTAGTAATTTTTTTGTGGAGTCCTTTGGGTTTTGGATGTATAGGATCATATCATCAGCAAAAAGTGATACCTTTACTTCTTCTTTTCCGATATGGATGCCTTTTATTTCTTTGTCTTGTCTGATTGCTCTGGCCAGAACTTCTAGCACCACGTTAAATAAGAGTGGAGAGAGTGGACAACCCTGTCTTGTTCCTGATTTAAGGTGGAAAGTCCTCAGTTTTACGCCATTTAATATGATGTTGGCTGATGGTTTATCATATATGGCCTTTATCATGTTGAGATATTTTCCTTCTATACCCATTTTGTTGAGACTGACCAGTATTTCAATGGGAACTCTAGGCCTGCTTCTGGCTAATGAAATGGTCAATGTGCTCCTCTCATTGACCACCAGTGAAAGAGGTGCCCCTTTCGGAAGTGAAGTGGGGGCCGGATAAATGGCTTTAGGCGGCCGCATGCAGCCCGTGGGCTGTAGTTTGGGGACCCCTAGTCAAGATTAATGGAATGCAGGCAGAACTTCTCTTATTTTTTTTAATTGAAATGTGAAAGCAAGACCTCAAAGGGGTGTGATAAAAGGGGTGGAGGTTTGAAGAGAAAAGAGAGAAATGGAATGGATATCAAGGATATTGAAAGAAAGAATGGGAGTGAAGTCAGAAAAATGGCGCTGTGAGGAGCACTCCTGATACCTCTCCCCAAAATTTCAACAACTTCTACAACTAGAGACAGAAAAATCTATCCCTGGAGCATCTGGAAGTCCCACACACTGAACAAGAAGGTATGATTGGGCAAAAAGTTGTCTAAATATATAATCAACCCTGAAAGAAATAAGATGGAGAACAAAACACTTCACCTTCCTCACTAACCTGAGCAAGGGATGCTTTCACTTGGAACTGAGAGAGAGTGGGGGCATGGAAGGAGCCAGGCTCCAACACAGATGTTCAAGCCAAAGAAAGAGTGTGACCATGGCAACTAAGCCCATGAGAGCTAACACTGGCACCTGATCCCAGCAAAGGCGGGAGAGCGGCGGTCGCCATTACCTCCAATATCTTGGTCGGTGAATGCAGACAGTGTGCAAGAGGTTCCTCCTAGCACTCCGGGCGTGGGTGCCCATGTTCCCGGACAGAGGGGCAAGGTCAGAGGCTTCTGCATGGGCTGCTACCAGAGTCTCGGTGTGATCCCTGCTCCCCCAACAAGAATGCACGGGAAGTGTGTGAAAGCGAACTTCCCTACACCCGGACTTCTTTGGGTGGGCAGGGCGTCTCATCCAGCCATTCAGGTTAACATCCCGGGGAAGAAAAAATACAGAAGAGCTAGGGGGAGGGGAGCACAGGCAGCTTGCTAACTGTCTCTGGAGCAGATATGCAGATCCAATCACTGAATTTAACTTAACCCACAGTCTGCTCACCGCCCAACTGGCTTACACAGCTCTAGTTGACAAGGTCTCTCTCAGATCTGCATCTAAGACAAGAGACATGATATTTTTTAGTGTGTCTTGCTATGCACGTAGGGGTGGGGGCAACTTCCTGTCAGCCAATACAGGGTGAAAAAAACATTCCTACAGAACAAACCTGAAAGAGCACTGCAGAAGTTAGGCTAGGCTGTAGGCTTTTTAATAAGGAAGAAGGCTGCAGAAAGCAATCCCACAGAACACTAAGGCAAATTTAACTAGATATACCTGGTGAACTGAACAGAAGTCAACATGCCACCCCTACCTGCTTAAGCTGGTGGCTCTGATTGGCAGAGCTTTCATACTCAGGGCTGTGCACTAAAAAGAGGGACTTGGCAGCTTTTAAGACCTCCTGTTCTGCAGGCAGTGACTAGGGCATCTTCTTTCCAGCCAATATAGTTCACAAAGTACAAAATGCCTGGGGAGAGAGTGCTGAGGCATACTGGATATGCCTGGAGGCTCATAGAAAGACACCTTGAGAGCAATTGGCTCCTAGCCCTGCCTGATTATGCTGGTGGCTCTGACTGATAGAGCCTTACCCAGAACCCTGCACTGAGTGGGAATAGAGTGGGGATCTGCCAGCTCTTTGAGCCTCTTCATCTCCAGGCAGTGGCAGTGGCAACCTCATAGCTGGATCATCAGGTTGCTAATTCAGGAAGAAGAGACTAGGAGAAAGGCTCCAGAAAAATGGACTCTCCCATTGTTGGAGCCTGCAAATGCTAACAAGCCCCAACTAACAACGAGACTGAGGCCTAGTATATGTCATCACCATAGATACACATCAACTGCAAATCTCTACCTAAGCATGCCACAGGGGCAGAGCCTGGGGTACAGAGCCACTAACCAGAAAGAGGAAGAAGAAAGAAAAAGGAAGAAGAAAACCTCTCAAAATCAAGAAAAATCCACAGTTTTTAACAGTCTAAAACTTTTTCCACATTTTTCTTTCATCTTATTTTTATTTATTTATATTTTTCTTCCACCTGGGTCCTTTTATTCTCTGCTCATCTTATTCTTTTCTCTTCGTCTTGAACTACATTATCCATTAGTATTACATTTCCTGTTCTTTTCTTTTTTCTTTCTCTCTATAAGGGTTACACACCAAAACCGTTAACTCTCTTATTTTTCTTTTTTCCCTTTTTCTTTTTTCTCCCTCTCTCTTAGTTTCTTATTTTCTCCTTTACTTTTCTTATCATTCAATCCTCACTCACAAACAAATTATTTTATTTTGGATTCAAATTTTTTTTTTTGTGGCATTTTGTGTGCTTTTCACTTCGCTTTTTAACTCATTAGCATTCCTCCCAACCCCGGCTCTCCATTCTATGTAGTTTTTGTTGCACTTAATACAATAATTTTTTTCTTTTTAATGTTTTTCTCTTATCCCTTTTACTATATCTCTCAGTTGACTATCATTTACAAGAAAATTATTTTATTCTTGATCCAAATTTTTTCCTCTTTTGCATTTTGTGGGTCCCAGCCTTCTTTTTGCCCCTTTATCACTTCTCCCCAACTCAGGCCCTTTGTTATAGGTAGTTTTTGTTCCATTTAGCACAATATAACTCTCAGTTTTTCATGGTACTTTCTCAAAGAAGGAAAGAAAAAAGAAAAAAAAGTTTTTAAAAATTATTTTGTTATATTGTCTATTTTCTTTTACTTTTTATTCATTATTGATTCTCATTAGTGGTATTAACACAACTACCCTCAGATGACATTAAGAAAAATAAAAATCGAATATCATGGATACAAAAGACAGAGATGTAGCATAGATAGAATAGAAAAAAAATCTATAGAAAAAAATTTAAAAGATTAAAAAACTTGGAGTTAAATGACAGAGAATTTAAAATAGAAATCCTAAAAATACTCAGAGATAGACAAGAAAACACAGAAAGGCAATTTAGGGATCTCAAAAAACAACTCAATGAACACAAAGAATATATTACCAAGGAAATTGAAACTATGAAAACAAATCAAACACAGATGAAAAACTCAATTTATGAACTGAAAAATGAGGTAACAAGCTTAGCTAATAGAACAGGCCAAATAGAAGAATGGATTAGTGACATAGAAGAGAGGCAAGTTGAGGCACAACAGAGAGAAGAAGAAAGACTCAAGAATTAAAAAAATTGAGAAAGCCCGATAGGAATTGTCTGACTCCATAAAATAAATTAACATAAGAATAACAGATTTTTTAGAAGGAGAAGAGAGAGAAAATGGAATGTAGAACATATTCAAATAAATAATAGACAAGAACTTCCCAAGCCTGTAGAAAGAACTAAAGCCTCAAATTCAAGAAGCAAACAGAACTCCGAGTTATCTTAACCCCAACAAACCTACTCCAAGGCACATCATAATGAAATTGGCAAAAGCCAATGACAAAGAAAAAAGTCCTCAAGGCAGTCAGGGAAAATAAGAACACAACATATAAGAAGGCCTATTAGATTATCATCAAATTTCTCAGCAGAAACTCTAAAAGTTAGAAGAGAGTCGACCCCAATATTTAAAGTACTGAAAAAGAGGAACTTCCAGCCAAGAATACTATACCCATCAAAGCTATCCTTCAAATACGAAGGAGAAATAAAAATATTCACAGATACAGAAAAGATGATGAAATTTATCATCAGAAAATTCCCACTTTAGGAAATACTAAAGGGGGTTTTCCAACCAGATACAAAAAACAAAACAAAACAAAACCAAAAGTAAAAGCTCCACCAAGAACACAATAAAATCAAATTTATTCTGTGACAACAGAAACAAAAAAAGGGGATAGAACAAAGATTAACAGTAGCAAAGGACGATGGAGTGCAGAAGCACTCATAAGATAGTATACTACAATGAACATGGTAGGTACCCTTTTCATTACTTAATGGTAACCACCCCTGAAAAAACCACCACAGAAGCACATGACTTAAAAAAGGTAGTAACAGAGGAAAGAAGTATGGACTACAACCAAACAAAAACAAATGATAGAAAAACAAAAAAGAAGAATCAAACAAAATACAAAACTAACAGAATGCAAAATATAAAATGGCAATAGGGGACCCTCAAGTATCAATAATTACATTAAATGTAAACAGATTAAACTCACCAATAAAAAGACACAGAGTAGCAGAATGGATTAAAAAAGAAAATCCAACTAAATGCTACCTACAAGAAACACATCTAAGCAACAAAAATAAAAACAAATTCAAAGTGAAAGGGTGAAAAACAATACTTCAAGCAAATAACATACAAAAAAAAGCAGATGTAACAATACTCATATCTAACAATGCTGACTACAAGATAGCAAAAGTAATCAGAGACAAAAATGGTCCTTTCATAATGATTAAGGAGACACTGAATCAAGAAAACATAACACTTCTTAATATATATGCACCAAACCAAGGAGCACCAAAATATATATATAAAACAGCTAATGACTGACCTAAAAACAAAAACTAACAGAAAAAGTACAATCATACTTGGAGATCTCAATATGCCACTGATGGCTCTAGATCTTTCATCCAAACAGAAAATCAATAAAGAAATATTAGTCTTAAATGAAACACTAGAGCAATTGGATATAATAAACATCTATAGGACATTTCATCCCAAAGTGACAGAGTACACATTTTTCTCTAGTGTACATTAAATATTCTCAAGAATTGACCATATGTTGGGTCACAAAAATAACATCGGCAAATTCAGAAAAATTAAAATTGTGCCAAGCATATTTTCTGATCATACAGCCTTGAAACTAGAATTCAACTGCAAAACAGGTAAAAAAGAACCCACAAAAATGTGGAAACTAAACAACATACTTTTAAAAATGAGTGACTCGAAGAAATAAGCGCAGAGATCAAAAGATATATACAGACAAATGAAAATGAAAATACGACATATCAGAATCTATGGGATGCAGCAAAAGCAGTAATAAGAGGGAGGTTTATATCACTTCAAGCCTATATGAACAAACAAGAGAGAGCCCAAGTAAACCACTTAACTTCACACCTTAAGGAACTAGAAAAAACAAAACAAAGACAACCCAAAACCAGCTGAAGAAAGGAAATAATAAAAATCAGAGCAGAAATAAATGTAATAGAGAACAGAAAAACTATAGAAAAATTTAATAAAACAAGGAGCTGGTTCTTTGAAACAATCAACAAAATTGACAAACTCTTGGAAGGCTTACCAAGAAAAAAAGAGAAAGGACTCATATAAACAAAATCCAAAATGAAAGAGGAGAAATCACCACAGATATCAAAGATATACAAAGAATCAGTGTAGACTACTATAAAAAACTATATGCCACCAAATTCAACAATCTAGAACAAGGGTCCCCAAACTATGGCCCGCGGGCCGCGTGCAGCCCCCTGAGGCCATTTATCTGGCCCCCACTGCACTTCCGGAAGGGGCACTTTGTTCATTGGTGATCAGTGAGAGTAGCATAGTTCCTATTGAAATATGGGTCAGTTTGTTGATTTAAATTTACTTGTTCTTTATTTTAAATATTTTATTTGTTCCAGTTTTGTTTGTTTTGTTTTTTACTTTAAAATAAGATATTTGCAGTGTGCATAGGGATTTGTTCATAGTGTTTTTTTATAGTCCAGCCCTCCAATGGTCTGAGGGACAGTGAACTGGCCCCCTGTATAAAATGTTTGGGGACCCCTGATCTAGAAGAAATGGATAAATTCCTAGAACAATACAACCTTTCTAGACTGAGTCATGAAGAAACAGAAAGCCTAAACAGACCAATAAGCAGGGAGGAAATAGAAAATAACTATTAAAAACCTCCCCAAAAATAAAAGTCCAGGCCCAGATGGCTATATTAGTTAATTCTATCAAACATTCAAAGACTTGGTTCCTATTCTATTCAAAGTCTTCCAAAAAATTGAAGAAGAAGAAGCAATACTTCCAAACACATTTTATGAGGCCAACATAACCCTCATACCAAAACCCGGCAAGGATGGCACAAAAAAAGAAAACTACAGACCAATATCTCTAATGAACACAGATGCTAAAATACTAAACAAAATACTAGCAAATCAAATACAACATATTAAAAAAAGAATACATCATGATCAAGTGGGATTCATCCCAGAATCTCAAGGATGGCTCAACATATGTAAAACAGTTAACATAATATACCATATCAACAAAACAAAGAACAAAAACCATAGGATCCTTTCAATAGATGCAGAGAAGACATTTCATAATATACAAAACAATTTTATGTTTAAAACACTCAACAAAATGGGTATAGAAGAAAAATATCTCAACATAAAAAAGGCCATTTATGATAAACCATAAGCTAACATCATATTATATAAATGGCATGAAACTGAAAACTTTTCCCCTTAAATCAGGAACAAGACATGGTTGTCTACTCTCTCCACTTTTATTTAATGTGGTGCTAGAAATTCTAGCCTGAGCAGACAAGACAAAGAAATAGAAGGCATCCATAGCAGAAAAGAAGAAGTAAAGGTTTCACTTTTTGCAGATGATATAATCCTATACTTTGAAAACCCCAAAGACTCCACGAAAAGATTACTAGAAACAATAAACCAAGACAGTAAGGTCATAGGACACAAAATTAATATACAAAAGTCCATAGCTTTTCTATATATCAACAATAAAACGTTAGAAAACGAACTCAAAAAAATAATCCCCTTCACAGTTGTAACAAAAAAAAATAAAATACCTAGGAATAAGCATAACAAAGAATGTAAAGGACCTATATAATGAAAACTACAAAGCATTGTTAAGGGAAATCAAAAAAGATACAATGAAATGGAAAAATATTCCTTGTTCTTGAATAGGAAGAATAAATATAATCAAAATGACCATATTACCCAAAGCAATATAAAAATTTAATGCAATTTCCATCAAAATTTCAATGACATTTTTTAAAGAAATGGCACAAAAAGTCATCAGATTTATATGGAACTATAAAAAACTCTGAATAGCCAAAGCAATCCTAAGGAAAAAGAACGAAGTTGGGGGCATTATAATACCTGACTTCAAATTATATTATGGAGATATGATAATCAAAACAGCATGGTATTGGCAGATAAATAGACACTCAGACCAATGGAACAGCATAGAAAGTCCAGAAATAAAACTACACATATATGGTCAAATAATTTTCAATAAAGGGGCCAACAACACACAATGGAGAAAAGAAAGCCTCTTCAACAAAAGTTCTGGGAAAACTGGAAAGCCACATGCAAAAGAATGAAATTTGACTACAGTTCATCCCCTTGTACTAAAATTAATTCAAAATGAATCAAAGACCTAAATATAAGACCTGAAACAATAAGGTACATAGAAGAAAATATAGATACTAAACTTATGGACCTTGGTTTTAAAGAGCATTTTATGAATTTGACTCCAAAGGCAAGAGAAGTGAAGGCAAAGATTAATGAATGAGACCACATCAGACTAAGAAGTTTTTGCACAGCAAGAAAAACAGACAACAAAATAAACAGAGAACCAAGTAAATGGGAGATGATATTTTCAAACAACAGCTCAGATAAAGGCCTAATATCCAAAATATACAAAGAACTCATGAAACTCAACAATACACAAGCAAACAATCCAATATAAAAATGGGAAGAGAACATGAACAGACACTTCTTCCAGGAAGAAATACAAATGGCCAACAGATATATAAAAAGATGCTCATTTCATTAGTTATTAGAGGAATGCAAACACAACTACAATGAGATACCACCTCACACCTGTTAGATTAGCTATTATTAACAAGACAGGTAATAGCAAGTGTTGGAGAGGCTGTGGAGAAAAAGGAACCTTCATCCACTGTTAGTGGTAATGTAAAGTAATACAACCATTATAGAAGAAAGAATGATTGTTCTTCAAAAAAACTAAAAAATAGAACTACCATATTACCCAGCAATCCCTCTATTGGGTATATACCCCCAAACTCAAAAACATTGGTGTGTAAAGACAGATGCAGCACCATGTTCACTGCAGCATTGTTTACAGTGGCCAAGACATGGAAACAACCAAAAAGCCCTTCAATAGATGACTGGATAAAAAAGAATGGTACATATATACTATGGAATACTACTCAGCCATAAGAAATGATGACATCAGATCATTTACAACAAAATGGATAGATCTTGATAACATTATACGGAGTGAAATAAGTAAATCAGAAAAAACTAAGAACTGCATAATTCCATACATAGGTAGGACATAAAAATGAGACTAAGAGACATGGACAAGAGTGCTGTGGTTATGGGGAGGGGGTGAGAAGTAGGGAGACGGGGGAGGGGAGGGGCACAAAGAAAACCAGATAGAAGGTGACAGAGGACAATTTGACTATGGGTGATGGATATGCAACATAATTGAATGACAAGATAACCTGGAGATGTTTTCTTTGAACATATGTACCCTGATTTATTAATGTCACCCCATTAAAATTAATTAAAATTTATATAAAAAAGAAAGAATGTATAAATTATAGGAAGTTACTAAGTGTCTGGTCTATTTATTAAAAATTTTTAAAATTAGTTAATTATAATTAAAATGAGACTAGGAAGCATCACAGCATGCATGTTTTACTGCAAAAAAAAAGTTCAGGTGTATATTTACAGGTGTTAACTAAGTAGAGACAAATATAACAGGTTTGGAATTTAGCAGGGGGGAGTACAATAGAGAGAGGCAGTGATAAGAAATGTGAAGGTGTAAGAAAGTAATATAATGATGGGCCATATAATTTAATTGCATAAGAAGAAAATGATGTCATACAGAGATAAGAAAGAATGAAAATATGATATAGGCTCAATGTATTTTGGTTCTTTAAAATATTAAGAATTCATATAATTTGTGAACTTGGAAGGAATCAGAAATATGAGAAAGAGTTGTAGTTCTGTAGTAGAATGCTTTAAAATAATGGTGAACTTGCTCTTATTAGTACAGTATCTTTTTTAGTGACAGAATGTACAACATGAATTAATAAGTACACATTTTTTAAAAGTACACATTTTATGATGAAGTAACAATTTTCAGATATAAGTAATATAGTATAAGCACTGACAATTTATTTTTATTTTTTTTTTGTAATGCAAGGTCTGACTTAAGCTTTGATTTAGAGTTATCAATTTCAAAGAAACATACACTTTAAAGACCTATATTAAATGAACACATTGCCAGCCACACAAGTAGATAAAGCATCTGGCCACCTACCTCTTTCTGTGCGGCTCTTTTGAGTTTGAGATCTTGGTTAATTTGGATAATGGACCATCCAGGCCACTTGTTTTTCATTTCCCTAGGTTTTAAATTGCTGCTCTCTTGTTTTAAATTTACCAGAAAAGAGTGACCCCAAGAAACTTCACCCTATACCCCAATTAAAGCAAAATACCACATCCCGCACTTCCATGCACAAGGCTCTCTCTCTACCTGAAGTCTGGCCCAGGAGTGCTGTATCATTTCCAGATCTGTAAGTAATGTCTGCTTTTTCAAAGTTTCCTGATGGTTATGGTAGGAGAACATCTCTAAATCATAATAACATCAAGGTCCAGTCCAACCACAACACTGGTTATAGATAGGCTGAAGACCACACAAAACAAGTACTTACTATTTATATAAAAAAAGAAATAAAAGTATTAAGACACACAACATAAATATATAACAAATAAATTAAGATATTTAAGCAGAAATCCTATTAGAACATCTTAGCAAATTTCATTTTAGTGGAAATCATAATGTGATTTCATTAAAACAAGCTAGCTTTGCTATCCTAATAAGATGCATATATCCATAAAAAATCACAATAAATGAAAGATCATTTTAGACATCTTTGTTTTATTATCATTTCAGTAGGATTTTTTTGTCAATCCTTTAATGAAGTGTCAATATTTCTAAAGCAATTCTGTGTAAAATAATGCACTGCAGTTAGTTGAACATTTTATTCACATAATTTCATTTTAGTTTACCTTTATGTGAAAATGAAGCTATTGTACTCAAAGGATAGGCAACACAAAGACATCACCAAATAGGAAAGTAATTTGCCTTTTATTCCTATGGGAAGAGAAATAAATGGTTGCTAGGAGACCTGCTCAAGTACTTGAAAAATGAATTAAACAGCAAACACAAAAAAAATTAAAGAAAGCCAGTTAACTTGTGACTCATGTTTGATTATAGTTTTAAGACTTTGTCAAAATGAAAAATTGGTTTAAAATGAGATAGAATATTTGATATAAATAAGATTCATCTCTGTTAAAAATAACTGTATAAATGGTTAATATTTCAGACAAATAAAATGACTGTTTTAAATTATTCATTTTATATACACCTTAACAAATACCACTTTAGAACACATTCTCATATTATTAATTCAGTTTCAACTGAGCATGGTATGAAACTTTAACAGTTAAAAATACTGACTTTGTTAAGTTCCTAAGTGTGGCTGTCAGGACTGCTCTTCCACTCAGCTTAGCAGGATAAAGCTCACAGCCTATTCCATGGAGATGAATACATAATATTTTCCTTTACAGCAGGGATCAACATTTTTTTCTCTAAAGAGTCAAATTGTAATTATTTTACACTTTGTGGGCCATTGGGTCTCTTGAACTACTCAGCTCTGCTACTGCATCAAGAAAGCATCTATAGGCTGCACATACACTCATGACAATGACTTCTCTTACTTTGCTTTATTTCTATGGTAAAAATAGACAGTTATTAAAACACTTAATTAATAGTAACTTAGCAATTTTATGAATTATATATTGTCATTATGCCCAATATGGACTAAATGTTTGTGTCTCCCCAAAATTCCTATGTTGAAACTTTATCTCCAAGTGATATTAGGAGGTAAGGGCCTATGAGTGGAAATTAGGATTAAAGAAGGAATGAAGATAGAGATCTCATAAGTGGAATTAGTATCCTTATAAAGGTCATGAGACAGCTTGCTTCATCTTTCTGCTCACTAAACAGAACATATTGTACAAACAGGTGACAATACGTGAATGCAAGAAATCAGCCATCTGCAACCTGGAAGAGGGTTTTCACTAAACCTGACTGGCTGGCACTCTGATCTTGGACTTCCAAGCTTCTGGAACTGTGAGAAATGAATTACTGTTGTTTATAAGCCACCCATTCTACAATGTTTTTGTTATAGCAACCCAAGGTGACTAAGACATTCATTATAGATGAGGCAACTGACGCACATGGAGGATAGTTTATGAAATATACTATACTTAAATCATTTCTCAAACACTTTGAGAAATATCGGCAAGAAGCACAAAATACAAGAATGGATTTAGGGAAGTACCTACAGACGTGCATAATGAATAGAACAATCATTGGCACAAAAGTGTAAATGGATATGGCCACCAAAATAAATACATTCACATTCCCAAACTCTAAGTAGCAGAAGTTAGAAATCAAAGTTAAGTTAGGATATGGGAAGAAATATGTGGTACAATACATATCAGATGTTAGGTGTGTATTGAAAAGAAGGACATAGATGGCATATTCCAATGTGCAATTTTAGGTTAGCATGCATGAGTTTAAATACCGTCTAGCAACCGCAGTTTCCATTTAACAAATGCAAGATTTCCAAAAAAAGAAAATAAGTTTATAATTAGAGAACTAATTTTGAACAATAATAGCAAATTGGTATAGGCAAAAACAAGTAGAAAGGTGATCTTTTATTAATATTTATAGTACCTGCCTCATGATAACAACTACTTGTGTATCTCCAATTAGGTAGGAGAGCAAATCCTCTTCAAATTTAATTTCATTTGATGTGTCATCAAAGCCTTAAAAATTTAAACAGGAATCTGCCTACTTTCTGGCTAAAAGCACCTCAATTCTCAATACCAGACACACAGACATTTCTCAGAGAGACTGAGGAAACAGAGAAATTATATCACACGTATGAAAAAAGTATTTCACAAGAAGAGTTGGAAATAGGACAATCACTAGTGTTTGTAGCAGAGATACTATTAGAAGAAGAACAGTGTACAAATCTACAATTCACAGATTAATAAATCAAAACATGAGATGTTTCTTTAAGAAAAGTAAGGCCTCTGATGAATAAAGACTTGACTATGGAGAGCTGAATTCACAATATGGTATACAGAGATGGCTGTTGGATTGGGAAACAGAAACCTATGTAATTATGTTAAACCAGTTACACTAAATTCAATTAAAAAAATAAAACTTCAACACATTGGTACTACTTATCAAAAGTGAAAGAATATATCTAGTTGATATTAAGAAAATTAAAATGGTGATATATATATTTCGTTAAATGTATTAAAAGGTGATAAAATACATAAGAAAATACTTTTACTCTAGTAAAAATTTAAAACTGAAAAATATTTTCCAAAATTATTACAAATAAATGTATAGTGGTTAAATATGCCAGTATATAAACTATAATTTGTACAAAAATAATAGAATTATCAACATGGAAGACTCTTACAAACATGCAAACAAAATAAAGAACACACTATAAAATTCCATTCCTATAAAGAGCAACTAGGCTCTAGCTGGTTGGCTCAGTGGTAGAGCATCAGCCTGGCATGTGGATGTCCTGGATTTGATTCCTGGTCAGGGCACACAGGAGAAGCAAACATCTGCTTATCCACTCCACCCCCTTCTCTCTCAATTTCTTTTCACTCCCTTGCTATCCTGTAGCCATGGCTTCATTGGTTCAGGCAAACTGGTCTCATATGCTAAGGATGGCTCTGTGGTCTACACTTCAGGTACTGAAAAATGGCTTGATTGCTGAGCAATGGAGACAGGGCCCCAGACAGGCAGAGCATCAGCCCCTAGTAGGCTTCCTGGGTAAATCCTGGTGGGAGCATATGCAGGAGTCTGTCTCTCTGCCTCTCCTCCTCTCACTAAAAATAAATAAATAAATAAATAAATAAATAAATAAATAGCAACTGAAGGAAAACAAAATAATTGTAAAAATTCAAGGTAGTATTTATCTTTGAGAATTTCTGGGGTGCTAGCAATATGTTATTTCTTAATCTATGTTATATTGATATTTATGTGGGATTTTCTTTGTGAAAACTTTATATTCAAAAAGTATATACAACTTAAAATACAAATAATTAAATCCATGCACAAAATTTAAAAGCACATACTGTTTAAAAATAACTTCTATTAAATATAACAGAAAAAAAGTTATTGTTTTTAGGAGTTTACTTATATCATTGGTAATCAAATATTAGCTAATCTTGGAGTCAATGGATGGCTTTGTTAAGACAGATTGCTAGAGCTCATTTCTAAAGCTCATGATTTAGTGGGTCTGCTTTGGTACCAAAAATTGCAGATTTTTATTTCCAACACTTCTCAGGTGATACTTATGCTGTTGCCGCAGGAGCACAGGTTATAAACTACTGATGTTTATTATTCTTTAGAAATATACTTTCTAAGAAGTGACCATCTGCTTCTCCACCCATCCCCCTCTCCCTTCTCTCTCTATCTCTCTCTTCCCCTCCAACAGCCAAGGCTCAGTTGGAACAAGTTGGCCCTGGGTGCAAAGGATGACTCCATGGTCTCATGGTCTTGCCTCCAGTGCTAATATAGCTTGGTTGCTGAGCAACGAAGCAACAGCCCCAGATGGGCAAAGCATCACCCCATAAGGGGCTTGCTGGGTGGCTCCCTGGTCAAGAAGCATGCAGAAGTCTGTCTCTCTGCCTCCCTATTTCTCACTTAAGAAAAATTAAAATAAATAAATAAATATACTTTCCTCAATCGTTATGGTCACCTGCCTAACTCTTATATTCATCCCAGTTCTAGCTACAAAATTGAAGTTTTCCCTGCCCCCTACCACTATTATGATCTTTAGAGGATCCTCTTCTGTACTTCCATAATATTCTTTTAGAATCTTATCTACATATTTTATCTCTGTCTAAGCTTGTAATTTCTCTACTATATGTGGCATCCATTAGGGTTTATTTTAACTTTTAGAATTTTTTTATTATGTATGTTGAATATATAAACAAATCCCACTGATTTCTCAATTTATGAATGGTTTTACATTTTTCTTCTAGGTTGCTATACTCCTTGTATTTAGTACTTCCATTTATTTATTTATTTATTTATTTATTTATTTATTTATTTATTTATTTAAGTGAGAGGCAGGGAGGCAGACAAACAGGCTCCTGCATGCGCCCCAACCAGGATCTACCGAGCAAGCCACCCCCTGCCAGACAATGCTCTGCCCATCTGTGGGTGCTGCTTCAATGCTTGGCAACGAAGCTATTTTAGTGCTTGAGGCAGGGCCATGGTGTCATCCTCAGCAGCTGGGGCCAACTTGCTTAAACCATTCAAGCCATGGCTGTAGGAGAAGATGAGGGAGAGACAGAGAGAGAAAGAGGAGAGAGAAAGAGGAGGGGAGAAGAAGCAGATAGTTGCTTCTCCTGTGTGTACTGACTGGAAATCGAACCCAGAACTTCCAAATGTCAGGCTGATGCTCTATCACTGAGCCAACTGGCCAGGACTTAGTTCTCTCTATTTTAAAGCCAGGTTCACCACAGCTTTCTTAGGGCCCCTTTCCATCTATATTCCTAATGTGATGACCTTAATATAAACCTTGTGTCCTGAGAGACTCCAGCTTCACTAACTCAGCCAAAGTCTGCAAAGGTGTTTTGATATGGGAAATTTTTCTTGCCTCTTTCCTGGTGTGATGCAACTTTCCTCTCAATAAGTAGCCAGAAGATTAACAATCTGTTGCCTTCATTTCTTTATGCCCCCTAGAAATTTTATTTTTATCTTCTGTCACCCTGTTCCTCATCTAAACTTGTTCTTAAGACATTTCTGATGGTCTGCGAATTACCTCATTATTTTCTCTATTCTATTTTGCTTTCCACAAAAACACTTACAAAGAAAATAAATCTCCTGTTTTCACTCTGTTTCAGAAGCAGTACTTCCTTTGCTACATCCCTTCCCTTCTCCTTTCTGCTTACCAAAATCTGTTTTTAATACAAGTAACCATCCACTTGTGCTTAAAAATATTATGTTTTTCACTTTTAATGAAAAGTTTATGTTTTATAATCCATCATGTCCTAATCTTTTAATCAATCAGGACAGAATTATATTTTTAGAACAGTTTTAGAGATCCATATCTTAAATTTTTAAATGTTTTGAAACTTTTTTTTTTATCACAGACATGTACAAATACTCTAGTATTCAGATGATACTACTTTAATTTAGGTATGTATAAATAATAGGTCCCTTACCTCTGTCTGAAGACAGTAGAAATATTATGTCTTCAAATTCTTTCACACCTAGAAGCTATTATTAACAGGCAGGGAAATTTTCTCTGTGTTTCAAAGTTCAAATGCATGGAAAATATTACTCTACCTTTTCAGGCCAAATGAAATTTATGCCATGAAGGTATTCATAAATAAAGATAGAGCCTGATTTCTCTTTTAGTATCTTTGTGTCTAAGAGTGTTATGCCAGACATTTATAACCAAAGAAAATGGAATGGGTAATGTAAACATGCAATTCAGTTACAAAACTCTCCTTTTACCAACTGTCTTAAGTCTCTTGTAAAGCCTTTCATTGTATAAATGTGTATTTGATTACAAAGGTAATGTTGAAGACATTCTTTCAAGGATATTCTTTCAAGAGGGCAGGAAAACATTGTTTTTGTACATGAATAATGACTAAAAGAGATAACATTAAAAAACTTTGAATTACAAACTAATCTGCCCTATATATGTTCTCTTTAACCAGTGAGAAAATTAATATTAATTTTAAGCAGACTTAGTAAATATACCAAAGCAAAAGTTCATTTTTGAAATACGGTTTTTGGTTCAATCAACACTGTGGCCTCCACTGATATTTGCTTACATTATCTTTTAGGAGCATGTTAAAATGATAGCAGTATTTTTCTCACATATTAAGGAGTGCCAAAAATCAATGAAACTGTGAGAGCTAAGACTGAGTTGGTAATTTCTTTTTGTTTTTCTATAATTCTTGAAGAGAAATATTCTTCTTTGTAACAGAAGATTAGCTTCTCTACTGGGTAAAAATGATGTCTAAAACATTTAAATCAAATTTAGTATAATTTTATTTCTTCTCACGATACTTTCTATCTTTCATAAGAAATCTGAACAATGAACAGCAGCTAAAGGTCTATTTACTTTTCATGAAAGTCTAGCTTTGATGAGCAAGATTTTATAGTTTATGTCTCAGGACCATACTTTTCATACATTTTCAGTCTCATCAAAGTACATGGATATGGCTGGTTATTTCAGCACATATTGGAGCATGTATGTGGTGGCTTTCTAGCAACACATTTTTCTTTCTGGAATACTGATGGCAGAGCTATTTGATCTGTGGCTCTATTTACCAAGTGCATATAAACAAATAAGATTTTAATACATTTCTTTCTTTCTTTCTTTCTTTCTTTCTTTCTTTCTTTCTTTCTTTCTTTCTTTCTTTCTTTCTTTCTTTCTTTCTTCTTTCTTTCTTTTTTCTTCTTTTCCAAGTGAGAAGAGGGGAGATAGAGAGATTTGCACATGCAACCCATCTGGGATCCACCCAGAAACCCCCATCTGGGGACAATGCTCTGCCCATCTGGGGCCATGTTCACTGCCAAGCCATTTTTAGTGCCTGAGACTGAGGTTCCACAGAGCCATTCTCAGCACCTGAGGCAATGTGCTCAAACCAATTTAGCCATGCTATGGGAGGTGAAGAGAGAGAAAGAGAATGGGGAGGGGAAGGAGTGGAGAAGTGGATGGTCTCTTCTCCTGTGTCCAGAAATTGACTTGGGACATCCGCAAGCTGGACCTATGCTGTACCACTGAGCAAACCAGGCATGGTAAGATTTCTTAATAAATCAAACAAAAGAAGTTCTATTTTATTTTTATTTTGATTAGTATTATTCTAATTTTGACTTTTTCTTTCTTGTGTTGAAACAAATTGTTATTTCTTTGCTTGATTTCTAGATAAAATACAAGAGAACCTTGTATTTAGGGGCAATGCTGTATGGAAGTAGATAAATAGTTAAATAAAATACATCTTTATCTTTAAGTGTTAAAATGAAAAAAATGAAAAATGAAAATGAGATTGCCTTAATTTTAGACAATGCAGTAAAACATCTGCCCTGGCCATTTGGCTCAGTGGATAGAACCTTGGCCCTGTATATGGGCATCCTGGGTTCTACCCCCGGTCAGGGCAAACAATAGAAGCAACCATCTGCTTCTCTCTCCCCGTCTTCTCCTTCTCACTCTCTTTCCCTCCTGCAACCAATGGCTTGATTGGTTTAAACATCGGCCTGGCTGCTAAGGATAGCTCGGTTGGTCTGAGCATCAGCTCCAGAATGGAGTTGCCAGGAGGATCCCAGTCAAGGTGCATGCAGGAGTCTGTCTCTCTGTCTTTCCTCCTCTCACTTAAAAAAATAAAAGTCCTATTAGAACTAAACAAATTAGTTCTCCTATTCCACATTCACGGGAGCACATTTTCTTCAGTGTTGTGGCTTGCTACATTACCTTCACTTTTTATCTTTTTTTGAAATAATGAGAATCATGCTAAAGCTGTTGAGGTGATACGTCATTATGGTTTTGGTTTGTGTTCCTTTCATATTTAATTATTTCAATTACTTTTCAAATATGTGTTGGCTATTTGTGTCTTCTTTGGAGAAGTATTTATTCAGATCCTTTGCTCACTTTTTAATTTGGTTGATTTTTTGCTTTTGAGTTGTAGGACTCCTTTATATATATATTTAATATTAATTTTTATTAGATCAATGGTCTGCTAATTCATATGTTCTATATAGCTTTGCCTTTTTGTTTTGTTGAAAGTTTCCTTTCTTGTGCAGAAGCTTCTTAGTTTAACATAATTGATGTGTTTATTTTAGCTTTTGCTGTCTCCACTTTTTAAATTGTCTTGTTTCTCTCTGTATATCCATGAAAGTTGATTTTATAAAAGTCAATTGTGGGGAATAGAGACTGTATAATGAATAAATTGAATTGTGACTTTTTTCACTGTATATACTTCTAAAATATTTTCTATTAATCATAAAGAAGGCATTTAAAATATTTTAAATATTATATTTAAGTATAATATTATAATGTAAGGATTATATGGGATTAAACAGAAATTAATAAATTGCAAATATTTTCTTACTAATTTAGATGATTTAATATATAACATAACTACTAATCTTACATTGTTTACACATTAAAAATGTGTTCTATTTTATAAGTTCGCTTAAATTTTATGGTGTTTTAACTGAGTTCTTATTGTTAACATACTCAAATATATCAATATTGTATTCTAAATTTAATACTTTAAATGTGTAAGTTATTTGTGTGTGTGTTTTAAGAAAATGTTCCCAATAGTAAAGTCATAATCTTCTAACATATTTTTCAATAAAACTTTAATATTTGACCTCTATTTTTTTTCTTTAATTAGTGTAGGGATATCTTTTGTCCTGCTTATGTCTTCATAATTTGTCTTGATATCTGTGAGGGCATGACAGTTTTATTTGTTTAGAAACATCACAGCCACAAATTAATCTACCAATCATCTTATTGAATATTTTGGCAAACTCTTTTAGGATATTGATTGAAATTACACTGAAATTATAGACCAAATTGAAAACTAATTGACATAATCATGATAGTCTTCTTATGCATAAATGTACAATTTCACTCACTGTAATTAAACATGTTTAAATGGCTTAAAATATAAGTATGCCTTGCATATCTTGTGGTATAATTGCTCTATAGTTAACATATATTTTTTATTAATTTTACAAAATTTTTCTTTTAAACTGTATTGTAACAGCTCACTAACAGTGTATAAAATAACAGACTGGTTCCCTTGGTAAACTAACATACAAATTATATTATTGTACTGAATATATATTTTTAGATTCATTTGCATTTTCATATAAAATCTTTCCTTTTGCATCTCATATGTTTCTTTTAGTATTATTGCCATTTTTCTTGAGTATAAAGTTGGAATTTCTTATTTAAAGGTGATATGATCTTTTATTTTTCTTTGTTTCTCTTATTCTCTTTTTCTCTCCTTTAGTCACTGTTTCTTGAAAAAGATTTTCTGTGTCAAAATTTATAAATTAGCAGTGCTTTTTCTTGCAGTATACTGAAATTATTCCAAAATTCTTTATCTTTCATTGTTACAATTGAAATGACAGATATTATTATAATTTCTTTATAAGGAAGCTATTAATTCTAGTTCCTATTTGTGGACAAGTCCTGCCGGGGGTGAGGATGATGGAGATGCAAATACCCAACTCTGGGGACCAGGTTCAGTGATGCAGATCTGCCTTATTCAGGAAGTAAGCTAGCTTATATACACAGGTTCAGCTTATAGGGTGTTACAGCTTGTTCCTCAAAGCCAATGGCTGGAAAGATCAGGGAGCGGCATGGTTGGCATTGAGTCACTCTCTTACAGTAGGCGAGCTCTGTTTCTGAGTATGCCCAGCAGGGTTCTGGGAGCTGGAGTATTCTCACAGCATTGCATCAGCCACAGCTGCTAGGAATGTACTCTGTGCTCCACCCACATCTCTCCCTTCTCTTTTAATTAAGGCCAATTGGACTTGATGAATTACAGCTTGCTGTTGTTGTATCCTCTGAATGCTACACATTATGCAACAGAACCCTAGTAGAACTAAAACAATTATAATAACTATTATACTATATGCTAACAGATTAGCTGGATTAAACAGTGAGGCAAGCTTCTGTAATGTTTGACTAGTTAGGAAATAGAATGGGGGTCTTAAACAGGGGATTGCTCTTAGGGGTCGGGATGTCATTTCCCTCCCATTGTGTTACAGAGACCTTCTAGGTGCCGTTAAATACAGTTCAATTTTGATTGTAAAAAATGGACATAGGTCAATGCACGCCTGCTTCCCACAAAGGTCCCAGTTTCTAAACACAAAACAGATGGCTTGCCATGGGCTGTGTACTGCATATGGTTGCATGCTGTCTCTCAGCTTGCAATGTCAAATAACGAGGTTAATGGTCTGTGCA
The DNA here is from genome assembly GCF_036850765.1 of Saccopteryx bilineata. NCBI lineage: Eukaryota > Metazoa > Chordata > Mammalia > Chiroptera > Emballonuridae > Saccopteryx > Saccopteryx bilineata. The sequence goes on from NC_089490.1 coordinate 38,998,331, forward strand.
TCCAGGCCAGAGCCAATGCGGCAGTCTCTCCAGGGAATTCCTTCTCTTGAGAGTGTTCTTAGATGTTCATCATATAGGAAAGGGCAAAGAGGCAACCCTCTGAAGGCAAGGTTAGTGGGGTGGGCCCAGCTGTTGGTAGCTAGGGGGAAGAGGGCTTTTAGGTCAAGTACTGAGCCTTGGCTGGTAGTACCATTTTCAGCAAAGTCCCTGTAGTATGATTTTGAAGGAGGACCCATCCCTCCGAAGGGATGGTATTAAGTAGCATTGGGTCACTGAGGTTACCCAAAATAGTGCCATTCCACTGTTAGGGTTTCCATCCACTATTGTCACAAGGGAGACTAAGGGAGCAGTTACTGGCATATACTGCTGGAAACTGTGGGCTATTAACTTCAACAGGCATAATTATGCCAGGGTGGGGAACAGCCACCCAGATGTAAGGATCTCCTTGCAGCTGGGAGTTCACTGTGATAATGGCACACATGTGAGGAACAGAGTGAGGACCTCCTCCAGGCGGCCATTCAAGGCTGAGGCTGGCCATCTCCTGAACTGGAGGGTTCACAGGAGGTGTTGGAGGTGTCATTGGTAGGGTCATTGTGGGACACCAGGAGAGGCTGTACGTTCCTTCCTGGGATCCAAATTGGATGCAGGCTATTTCCTGGAAAAACACAAGCATAACCTCTCCTTTGTGTTAGAAGGGGGTGTGGTCCCTGCCACTGAGCTGTGCCTGGGTCCTTCCAGTGTACCAACAGTAAAGGGGTTGGGTGGCTATGAAGGCCTCCCCAATGTTTGTAGGCTGGGGTTATACCATTAGAATCAAAAGTTAAATAATTAAAAGTGAATACACTCCTGAGGAGCACTTCTCTGGGTGAGGCCTGGGGCATATCCCCCCTTTCTTTTTGAATTTGAACCTTAATGTCTCTGTGTCACTGTTCTACAACAGCTTGTCCTTGTAGATTATAAGGAATGCCAAGGCGGTGTGTGATTTGCCATTGGGAACAAAAGGCTTTAAATTGGCTGCTGGTATAACAGGGCCCATTTTCAGTTTTAATTTTCCAATGTACACCAAGGCAAAGCATGGCCGTTGCAGGGCACAAATTGCATCTGTAGTTTTTTCTCCTGCTAGGGCCATGGCCGAGACAGCTCCAGAGAAGGTGTCTACTGCTACATGTACGTAGCGAAGTTTGCCAAATTGGGGGACATGAATGACATCTATTTGCTACACAGCATTAGGCTGTAAGCCTCAATGGTTGAAACCCTGTGGTTGTAGGGGGCCAAAGAGTAATAAGGGCCTGCACTGTTTACATATGTGAACTAGGTATTTGCAGGTCATGTGAGTAGATGGGGAAAGAGAGATTTGAGAAAATGGGCAGACATATGAAACTGGGCATGATTAATAGAAGGCACAGTAAAAGCAAAATAAGGCTTGTCCTCTGGATGGAGGGGGATTGAGAAAAAACAATCTTTGATGTCTAGAATTTTAATATTGGCAGCCCATGGCACTGCAGAGGGATGTGGGAAGCCTGGTTGTAAAGTGCTCATCTTTGCCATGTGCTTGTTAATAACCTTTAAATCATGAAGGAATCTCCATTTTCCAGATGCCTTTTTCTGAATTACAAAAACAGGCGAATTATGAGGACTAGTGAAAGGGTCAATATGTTTGGCTTCTAATTGTTGCTGAATTAGTTTGTGTAATTCTTTTAATTTAGAGGATGTTAATGGCCACACTGCTCAACCCAAATTGGTTGGTCAGTATCCCATGTAAGTTTGATGGGTTCTGGAGTTTTTAATTGAACAGTGGCCTTTAGAATTGTGGGGGGGGGGCTGGCTGGTATTAGAGACATGAAGTAAAGACAGCACATCCCGTTCCCAAAGTGTATGTGGCAATTCAGTCATAAATAAAGGACTGAAAACTCCAGTCACCCCATCAGGATCTGTCCAATGGAGTGGTCAGATGGCTTGTTGGGCTGGTCGTACTCCACTAACTCCTTGTACTAAAGGTCTGAGCTGCATGGCCCAGCCTTTCTTTTTATCCTCCTCTCTGATTACAGAAACATCAGCACCAGAATCTATGAGCCCAAGGATGGGATGGCCCTCAACTCGCAGGGTTAGAAAGGCCTTATTCTCAGTTAAGGGTAAGGTCCAGTAGACTCCTGTGTGGAGTTTCTCTCTTATGGTGGGGCTGAGAGCTGCCCCACTTCCCGTTTAAAGGCTCTGAGGCTTTCCATCCATAGTGGTGGTTGAGTGACAATCCCGCTTCCAGTGAAATCCCTTTCTACAATGGGGACACACAGAAGGTGGCTTTTTATTGTTCTTTCCTTTCCTGTTAGGGCACTGCCACGCAAAATGTCCTGTGCCCTTGCATTCAAAGCAGGCTCCTTGTGTTGATTGGCTTCCCTGATGTGAGACACTTAATTGGGCTGCAAGAGCGGTAGCGAGGACCACCGCTGAGTTGCTGCCCGCATCTCAGCAGGCAAGAACCCAATCATCTAGGGTGCAGCTCTAATTAGCCCTATTGCCTGTCTACACTTTCCATTGGCACCTTCCCACACCAATTCTTTAGTTAGAGCATCAACCACATCAGTGTGCATAACTTTATGCTTTACAGCTTCTTGGACCCTTTCTAGAAAAATCTGAAAAAGGTTCATTGGGACCCTGAAGCAATTTGGAAAGCTTTAAGGATCTTCCATGAGCTTTAGTTTGAGTAAATGCTCTAGTGGCACATAGGCACACTTAATCAAAATACTGAGGGGGTCCTGTAGCCTGTACAGCAGAGGAAGCAAATTGCCCTTCTCCTTTGAGGGCTTCTGGGGGGAGGTTAATACCAGCTCTTTGATTTCTTTCACCTATTATTTCACATTGCTCATTGTATAAAGCTTTCCACTGAATTAAGTCTCCCATGGTAAGGAGTGCTTGGGCTAACGTTTTCCAATCATGGGGACAATTTAAATCAGTACTGATATTTTCAAGTAACTGCTGAACATAGGGGGAATGAAGGCCATCTTCCTGGATAGCTTTTCTGAGAGTAACAACTGTGTTTTGGTCATGTGGATACCATGCTTGCGGTCATGCAGCGGTAGGGTTAATATTGACAGAAAAAAGGTGAGGGGGCTCTAGTCCTGATGCTGCATGGGAAATATCTCTTTGCTGACACATGGAGGTATATAGGCTGGCCCATGGGTCTGCAGCAGAAACACGTGTTAGAGTTAAAGCTGGGGTAGAAAATGGCATCTGAGAGGCTGAGGTGAGGCATTGAGCCCTGGCAGGGAATGCAGAAGTAGTGACTTCAGCTTCTTCAGGTGGCCAAGCTGATGGTGCGGTTTCTAATGTATCTAGTTTTGTTTCTGCATGCTCGGCTGCAAGTCCATCAAACTTGGTGGCCCAACCCTTTTCTTCCTCTACAGGGGGAGGTGAATACGGAGGTAGGGGTTCCTCTGAAAGAGTAGTCTATAGGACCTTAGGGACCAGCGGAGGGTCCTCAGCAAGAGCACCGGTCAAGCAGGCATGTATTGCCAATAAGGCAGGAGGAGTGAGGCCGAGAGAGAAGATTTGCCCTCCATGCACCTCGGCCAAACAAATGTTTCAGAGAGCTCAGGCCCAAGTATCCAGGTCCCAGAGAAGCATGTCCCTGGATTGAGGCCAGAGAGAATCTCCCAGTAAGTACAGAGATCCTTTTCACAAACTTTAACTCACTTACTCTGCAATAGGGCGTGCAGGGCTCGAGCCTGCGGGGCTTGATAGTAGGGGAGAAGGTTTCCCATTGCAGAGGGTCACTCACCAGTCCCTTGGATGCCATTTAGGTCCCTGCTCAATGTAGGGCACCAGTTGTGGACAAGTCCTGCCGGGGGTGAGGATGATGGAGATGCAATGACCTGACTCTGGGGACCAGGTTCAGTGATGCAGATCTACTTTCTTCAGGAAGTAAGCTAGCTTATATACACAGGTTCAGCCTAGAGGGTGTTATAGTGTGTTCCTCAAAGCCAATGGCTAAAAAGATCAGGGAGCTGCATGGTTGGCGCTGAGTCACTTCCTTATAGCGGGCAAGCTCCTTTCCTGGGTATGCCCAGGAGCGTTCTGGGAGCTGTAGTGTTCTCACAGCATTACATCAGCCATAGCTGCTAGGAATGTGCTCTGTGCTCCACCCACACTATTTATTTCCTTTATTTTTAAAATTATTTTAACCTTGTATAATTCCTTTAATAGGAAAAAATAAAATTAATATTGAATTTCCTCTATTATTAGAAACATGGCTGGTATTTTCACTTACATGTCATTTATACACAAAAGAATTCATATGCTTATTATGGGGAAGTTAACTAACTTGAATCAGTAAAACTAATTCTGAGTCTAGGTTTTCTTACTATTTACCTGAGAAGGGAGTAATCTTAATAGAAGGCAATTTTACTGTTTTTCTTCCTTTCCATTATACTTTTCTTTTAGAAATACTGCTAACTGTACAGTTAGGTCTTCTTAGCTATCCTCCCAAAGTCTAGGTAATTTATTATTTTCAAACAATTTAGGAACTGGAGAACTGCACTTCCATTAGAATAAATATATAAAACATATTAGTCACAAGTTTAGTCAGAATTATTACAAAAACATAAAATGTAGTTTAACTAGACTTATAATAGTGATCATTTCACAATATATACACATATCGGATCATTTATGTTGTCTACTCAAAACTAATATGATGTTATATGCCAATCTCAAAAAGTATTAAACAAACGAATTAGTTTAATTGTAGAAGCTTTCTATAGACTTCTTAGTAGAAAGAAAGAAGATATTCTTAATACATATTTACATATTGACCTAGTGGTAAAATAAAAGATTGTTCAGAAAATTTTCTATATGTCAGCTGTTTCCATAAAAGTAATGTACTAAAATAGTCTTATTTTACATACTAGCAACTCCAATTCCCAGGAAACAGATAGATTTACAATATGAAATTATTGTGAACAAGAAGGGGCAAAATGTTGGGCAGTGTGGTAATTCCAAAATCAAGACACCTAACATATTGTGCAGATTATTAGACTAAAACCAACAGGATGAAATATAACAAAAAATGAATAAAAATTCTAACCCTTCAGATTCAATATAAGCAATGAATGGAGTAAGTACAGACTATCAGTGGATTCTGTGTGAAACTCAAGGGATTTTAGTAGAAGAGAATTGCAATATGATTAAAATGCTGACACAAGAACCAGAACACTACAGAGGCACCAGCAGTAGTAGCTACCATAAGTTTAAAGCTTACTATCTCCACAGGAGTCAAAACTATCATACACACAGATTTTTCTATATTCTTCTTAGAAATACAATTTTCCATAGGAAATATCTTGCTTCGGAAGCTACTTGTTGTAGAAAGTTCTTCTTGAGTGCATGGATATCAGCATGAGCCAAGGCAGTACTAAAGGTAATAAAACTGGTCAGCTGAGACAAGTGTTTCCCGTGACTAAAGAAGCCAAAGAAAAAGTCAAAGAAAGAAGATAAAGTTGGAGTAAGGAGCCAGTACAGGATTCTGTGAGGAAGAGGCTGATGTTTTCAATATCCAAGGAATGGAAGCACATGAATGACCATCCACAATAGCCACTTACACTCAATTAAAAGTTATTAGCAGTCAGAGTAATGGCGGGGTAGGAAGCGATACCGATAAATCTCCCCCAAAACTCAACAAGATCTTCAACCAGAAACAGAAAAACCTATACTTGGAGCTTCCAGATGCTTCGCAATACACCCAAAGGTATGATTGAGTGAAAAATTGGCTAAATATATAACCAAACCCCGAAGGAAATAGGGAGTAAGAAATGCTCCTCCTTCCTCACTAACCTAAACAGGGCGGCTTTCTCTGGTAACTGTGAATATAGAAACTGAGGCGGGCAAAGGGGGTGAATAGATCCAGGCCGCCGCAGCAAAAACGGCCGAACCAGGCTGTGGCATAGAGATTCAAGCCGAGGAAAATCTGATCCTGTGGCAACCCGGGCAATACAAGCTAACACTTGCGCCAAACCCAAACAAAGAAAGAAAAGCAGAGCGGCCATTTTACCCAGTCTCCTGGTCGGTGCGCAGTTAGTGGGCGAGAATTTCTTCCTGGGAAAGCCACGCACGGGAAGGAGTGAGAACTAATTCCAACGGTGGAGATTTTCCGTGCTGGAAGGTGTTTCACTCAGAGCGAACCGCGGCCGGCCTCATATCCTGGTGTGCACGCGCAGATAAGGAGTGAGCAATTCCTCCGAGTGCCTCCGCAGTGCGCGCCCGTGTTATCGCACAGAGGGGCAGAGTCAGGGGCCTTTGTGTGGGCCAAAGCGGAATCTCGAGCCGTCCCAGCGCCTTGCAAAAGCCGCGCACGGGGACAGAGTGAGACTCAATTCCAACGGTGGAGATTTTCCGTGCTGGAGGGTGTTTCACTCAGAGGGAACCGCGGACGGCCTCATATCCTGGTTTGCGCGCGCAGATAAGGAGTGAGCGATTCCTCCGAGTGCCTCGCAGTGCGCGCCCGTGTTATCACACAGAGGGGCAGAGTCAGGGGCCTTTGTGTGGGCCAAAGCGGAATCTCGAGCCACCCCAGCGCCTTGCAAAAGCCGTGCACGGGGACAGAGTGAGACTCAATTCCAATGCTACAACTTTTCCCTGCGGTTGGGGGTTTCACTCAGAGCGTGAGACTGCTGGCCGGATATCCTGGTCGCAGACAGTGAGTGAGAGTTTCCTCCAAGCGCCCTGGAAGTGGGCGCCCGCTTGTGTTACTGGACAGAGTGGCAGAGCCAGAGGTCTTTGAGTGGGCAGAAAGCCCGCCTGATTATGCTAGCAGCTCTGACTGACTGAGCCTTACCCAGAGCCCTGTGCTGAGTGGAAATAGAGTGGGGAGTTGCCAGCTCTTTGAGCCTCTTACTATCCAGGCAGAGGCAGCAGCAACCCCATAGCTGGATTATCAGGCTACTAATTAAGGAAGGAAAGACTAGGAGAAAGTCTCCAGGAACACGGACTCTCTCACTGTCAGAGCCTATAAATGCTATTGAGCTTTGACTGCCAACGAGACTAAAGCACAATACATGACATTGCCATAGAGACTTATCAACTGCAAACCTCTACCTGAGCGTGCCAAAGGGGCAGAACCCGGGGTACAGAGTCACCGACCAGGAAGAGGGAGAGAAAAGAAAAAGCAAGAAGATAACCTCTCAAAATCAAGAATAATCTGCAGACTTTATAACCTATCCCATTTTATTATATTTGTTCGTTTGTTTCTCTTATCTTCATTCTTGATACTTTTTTTTCCTCCTCCAATTTGGCCGATTAACTCTCTACCGGTCTTACTCTCTCCTCTCCTTGAACTACACTACCCATAAGTGTTACATCTCCCATTATCTTTTCTCTTCTCTTCCTTTCTCTCTATGAGGGTTGCACTCCAAAACCCTTAACTCTCTCTCTCTCTCTCCTTTCTTTTTTCTTCTTTTAGTGGTTACCTCTTTTTTTCTCTCTCTTTCTTTTCTCCCTCTATATTAGTTTCTTCCTTTCTCCTTTACATCTCCTCTCATTCAAACCTCAATAACAAACAAATTATCTTATCTGGGACTCAAACCTATGTTTGTGGCATTTTGGGGGGTTTTTACTTCACCTTTTTAACTCACTAGCAGTGCTCTCATCCCTGGCTCTCCATAATATCTAGTTCTTGTTCCACTAAATATAATAGTAATTTTTTAATTTGTCCCCCCATTTTTCCATTTTCCTCTTATTCCTCTCATCATAACTCTTAGACAACCAACACCTAAAAGCAAATCATTTTATTCTTGACCCAAATTTTTTCCTTATTTGCTTTTTGTGGGTCCATACGCTCTTTTTTTTCTTTTTTCTTTCCTTTTTTTTTTTTTTTTTTTTTTTTTTTTTGCCCCTTTATTACTTTTCCCCAATTCAGGCCCTCCATCACAGGCATTGCTTGTTATAATTCACAGTCCACCACAAGATTTTCTCAAAAAAGAGGGGAGAGGAGAGGAGAGGAAAAGAGGAGGGGGGGGAATAATTTCCTTTTCTTTAATTTTTATTTTATTTTTCTTTATTTCATTATTAATTTTTTTTTAAAAAACAACTCTTCAATTTTTTATTTTTTTATTGTTATTTTTTTAACTTTTTATTCTTTATTAAATCTCATTAATACTATCAACAAAACCACCCTCAGATGCCATTAAGAAAGAGAAAATCGAGTATCATGGATACAAAAGAAAGAGAGGTAACACAGCTAGATGAGGAAAAATCTATGGAGAAAAAATTTAATATATTGGAAACCTTGGAGCTAAATGACAGAGAATTCAAGATAGAAATACTAAAAATCCTCCGAGATATACAAGAAAACACAGAAAGGCAATTTAGGGAAATCAGAAAACAACTCAATGAACACAAAGAATATATGTCCAAGGAAATTGAAACTATAAAAACAAATCAAACAGAGATGAAAAACTCAATTCACGAGCTGAAAAACAAAATAACAAGCTTAGCTAAAAGAACAGGTCAGATAGAAGAGAGGATTAGTGAAATAGAAGACAAGCAACTTGAGGCACAACAGAGAGAAGAAGAAAGAGACTCAAAAATTAAAAAAAATGAGATAGCCCTACAAGAATTATCTGACTCCATCAAAAAGAATAACATAAGAATAATAGGTATATCAGAGGGAGAAGAGAGAGAAAATGGAATGGAGAACATACTCAAACAAATAATAGATGAGAACTTCCCAAGCCTGTGGAAAGAACTAAAGCCTCAAGTTCAAGAAGCAAACAGAACTCCGAGTTTTCTTAACCCCAACAAACCTACTCCAAGGCATATCATAATGAAATTGACACAAACAAACAGCAAAGAAAAAATTCTCAAGGCAGCCAGGGAAAAGAAGAATACAACATATAAAGGAAGGCCCATTAGATTATCATCAGATTTCTCAGCAGAAACTCTACAAGCTAGAAGAGAGTGGACCCCAATATTTAAAGTCCTGAAAGAGAGGAACTTTCAGCCACGAATACTATACCCATCAAAGCTATCCTTCAAATACGAAGGAGAAATAAAAACATTCACAGATACAGAAAAGATGAGGGAATTTATCATCAGAAAACCCCCACTCCAGGAATTACTAAAGGGGGTTCTCCAATCAGATACAAAGAACAAAAAAAAAACATAGCCACAAGTAAAAGCTCAAAGAAGAACACAATAAAACCAAATTTAAACTGTGACAACAACAAAAAGAAAGAGGGGGAGAAGATGGAAATTAACAGTAGCAAAGGACAATGGAGTGCAAAAGTACTCACAAAATAGTTCGCTACAATGAACAGGGTAGGGACCCTTTTCATTACTCAAAGGTAACCACCATTGAAAAAACCACCACAGAAGCACATGAGATAAAAAAGATAGCAACAGAGGAAAGATGTATGGAATACAACCAAATAAAAACAAAAGATAGAAAAACAAAAGAGAAGGATCAAACAAGACACAAAACTAACAGAAAGCAAGATATAAAATGGCAATAGGGAACTCACAAGTATCAATAATTACACTAAATGTAAACGGATTAAACTCACCAATAAAAAGGCACAGAGTAGCAGAATGGATTAAAAAAGAAAATCCAACTGTATGCTGCCTACAGGAAACTCATCTAAGTAACAAGGATAAAAACAAATTCAAAGTGAAAGGCTGGAAAACAATACTCCAAGCAAATAACATCCAAAAAAAAGCAGGCGTAGCAATACTCATATCGGATAATGCTGACTACAAGACAGAAAAAGTACTCAGAGACAAAAATGGCCATTTCATAATGGCTAAGGGGACACTGAATCAAGAAGACATAACAATTCTTAATATATATGCACCAAACCAAGGAGCACCAAAATATATAAGACAGCTACTTATTGATCTTAAAACAAAAACTGACAAAAATACAATCATACTTGGAGACCTCAATACACCGCTGACGGCTCTAGATCGGTCATCCAAACAGAGAATCAACAAGACATAGTGGCCTTAAACAAAACACTAGAGCACCTGGATATGATAGACATCTACAGGACATTTCATCCCAAAGTGACTGAGTATACATTTTTCTCCAGTGTACATGGATCATTCTCAAGAATTGACCATATGTTGGGCCACAAAAACAACATCAGCAAATTCAGAAAAATTGAAGTTGCACCAAGCATATTTTCTGATCATAAAGCCTTGAAACTAGCATTCAACTTCAAAAAAGAGGAAAAAAATCCCACAAAAATGTGGAAACTAAACAACATACTTTTAAAAAATGAATGGGTCAAAGAAGAAATAAGTGCAGAGATCAAAAGATATATACAGACTAATGAAAATGACAATACGACATATCAGAATCTATGGGATGCAGCAAAAGCAGTGATAAGAGGGAAGTTCATATCGCTTCAGGCATATATGAACAAACAAGAGAGAGCCCAAGTGAACCACTTAACTTCTCACCTTAAGGAACTAGAAAAAGAAGAACAAAGACAACCCAAAACCAGCCGAAGAAAGGAGATAATAAAAATCAGAGCAGAAATAAATGAATTAGAGAACAGAAAAACTATAGAAAAAATTAATAGAACAAGGAGCTGGTTCTTTGAAAAGATCAACAAAATTGACAAACCCTTGGCAAGACTTACCAAGGAAAAAAGAGGAAGAACTCATATAAACAAAATCCAAAATGAAAGAGGAGAAATCACCACGGACACCGTAGATATACAAAGAATTATTGTAGAATACTATGAAAAACTTTATGCCACTAAATTCAACAACCTAGAAGAAATGGATAAATTCCTAGAACAATACAACCTTCCTAGACTGAGTAAAGAAGAAGCAGAAAGCCTAAACAGACCTATCAGTAGAGAAGAAATAGAAAAAACCATTAAAAACCTCCCCAAAAATAAAAGTCCAGGCCCTGACGGCTATACCAGCGAATTTTATCAAACATTCAAAGAAGACTTGGTTCCTATTCTACTCAAAGTCTTCCAAAAAATTGAAGAAGAAGCAATACTTCCAAACACATTTTATGAGGCCAACATAACCCTCATACCAAAACCAGGCAAGGATGGCACAAAAAAAGAAAACTACAGACTAATATCTCTAATGAATACAGATGCTAAAATACTAAACAAAATACTAGCAAATCGAATACAACAACATATTAAAAAAATAATACATCATGATCAAGTGGGATTCATCCCAGAATCTCAAGGATGGTTCAACATACGTAAAACGGTTAATGTAATACACCATATCAACAAAACAAAGAACAAAAACCACATGATCTTATCAATAGATGCAGAAAAGGCTTTTGATAAAATACAACACAATTTTATGTTTAAGACTCTCAACAAAATGGGTATAGAAGGAAAATATCTCAACATGATAAAGGCCATATATGATAAACCATCAGCTAACATCATATTAAATGGCACTAAACTGAAGGCTTTCCCCCTTAAATCAGGAACAAGACAGGGTTGTCCACTCTCTCCACTTTTATTTAATGTGGTACTAGAGGTTCTAGCCAGAGCAATCAGACAAGACAAAGAAATAAAAGGCATCCATATCGGAAAAGAAGAAGTAAAGGTATCACTTTTTGCAGATGATATGATCCTATACATCGAAAACCCCAAAGAATCCACAAAAAGACTACTAGAAACAATAAGCCAATACAGTAAGGTCGCAGGATACAAAATTAACATACAGAAGTCAATAGCCTTTCTATATGCCAACAATGAAACAACTGAGAAGGAACTCAAAAGAATAATCCCCTTCACGATTGCAACAAAAAAAATAAAATACTTAGGAATAAACATAACAAAGAATGTAAAGGACTTATATAATGAAAACTATAAACCATTGTTAAGGGAAATCGAAAAAGATATAATGAGATGGAAGAATATACCTTGTTCTTGGCTAGGAAGAATAAATAAAATCAAGATGGCTATATTACCCAAAGCAATATACAAATTTAATGCAATTCCCATCAAACTTCCAATGACGTTTTTTAAAGAAATAGAGCAAAAAATCATCAGATTTATATGGAACTATAAAAAATCCCGAAAAGCCAAAGCAATCCTAAAGAAAAAGAATGAAGCTGGGAGCATAACAATACCTGACTTCAAACTCTATTATAGGGCCACGACAATCAAAACAGCATGGTATTGGCAGAAAAATAGACACTCAGACCAATGGAACAGAATAGAAAGTCCAGAAATAAAACCACATATATATAGTCAAATAATTTTTGATAAAGGGGCCAACAACACACAATGGAGAAAAGAAAGCCTCTTCAATAAATGGTGCTGGGAAAACTGGAAAGCCACATGCAAAAGAATGAAACTGGACTACAGTCTCTCCCCTGTACAAAAATTAACTCAAAATGGATCAAAGATCTAAACATAAGACCTGAAACAATTAAGTACATAGAAGAAGACATAGGTACTCAACTCATGGACCTGGGTTTTAAAGAGCATTTTATGAATTTGACTCCAATGGCAAGAGAAGTGAAGGCAAAAATTAATGAATGGGACTACATCAGACTAAGAAGTTTTTGCTCAGCAAGAGAAACTGATAACAAAATAAACAGAAAGCCAACTAAATGGGAAATGATATTTTCAAACAACAGCTCAGATAAGGGCTTAATATCCAAAATATACAAAGAACTCATAAAACTCAACAACAAACAAACAAACAATCCAATAAAAAAATGGGAAGAGGATATGAATAGACACTTCTCCCAGGAAGAAATACAAATGGCCAACAGATATATGAAAAGATGCTCATCTTCTTTAGCTATTAGAGAAATGCAAATCAAAACGGCAATGAGATACCACCTCACACCTGTTCGATTAGCTGTTATTAGCAAGTCAGGTAATAGCAAATGTTGGAGAGGCTGTGGAGAAAAAGGAACCCTCATACACTGTTGGTGGGAATGTAAAGTAGTACAACCATTATGGAAGAAAGTATGGTGGTTCCTCAAAAAACTGAAAATAGAACTACCTTATGACTCAGCAATTCCTCTACTGGGTATATATCCCCAAAACTCAGAAACATTGATACGTAAAGACACATGCAGCCCCATGTTTATTGCAGCATTGTTCACAGTGGCCAGGACATGGAAACAACCAAAAAGCCCATCAATAGATGACTGGATAAAGAAGATGTGGCACATATACACTATGGAATACTACTCAGCCATAAGAAATGATGACATAGGAACATTTACAGCAAAATGGTGGGATCTTGATAACATGATACGAAGCGAAATAAGTAAATCAGAAAAAACCAGGAACTGTATTATTCCATACGTAGGTGGGACATAATAGTGAAACTAAGAGACATTGATAAGAGTGTGGTGGTTACGGGGGGGGAGGGGGGAATGGGGGAGGGAAAGGGGGAGGGGGAGGGGCACAGAGAGAACAAGATAGAGGGTGACGGAGGACAATCTGATTTTGGGTGGTGGGTATGCAACATAATTGAACGACAAGATAACCTGAACTTGTTATCTTTGAATATATGTATCCTGATTTATTGATGTCACCCCATTAAAAAAATAAAATTATAAAAAAAAAAAGTTATTAGCACTGATGCCACATAAACTTTTTTTGCACCTATTCTCAAATCTCTAATATCTTCACAAAGAGTGATTTTGTTTTATACTGCGAAACCTGTGGCATTGGATTCTTAGGTTCATGTGTTAAAGAACAGGGCCTTTGCTCATTATACTAGGAGCTTGACTCAAATATGATCATGTGAACATAATTGAACTGGTAATCTAACATATTCTGGAAACTATCCAAACTTTTACAAAACATAAAAAGAAGTATCTAAACCAGTGATAGTCAACCTGGGCCCCACCGCCCACTAGTGGGCGTTCCAGCTTTCATGGTGGGTGGAGCAATCAAAGTATAAATAAAAAGATAGATTTAATATAGTGAGTTGTTTTATAAAGATTTATTCTGCCAAACTTAGCGAAAATCCAACATAAAGTACTTGGTAAGTAACTATTATTATATGCTTTAATTTGCTGAAACTCTGCTTTATAAATTTTATAAAGTAAAGTTACTTCCCTACTTTATAAATCACCATTACTGTGGAACTAGTGGGTGGTTAGAAAATTTTACTACGAACAGGGATACAAAAGTGGGCGGTAGGTATAAAAAGGTTGAGTACCCCTGATCTAAACTAATCAAATCTAATCTCATGAGACACTGCAACAACTGGGTTATGTTATGAAGCAAATATGGTGGTAACTATTTTGTATATATAGTCTTATTTGATTCTTATTAAAACTCTAGGAAGAAGAACTATTTATGTCTATTTTATAGTCAAAAAGTCTGACAGTCACATTACACATATATTCCTAATGGTGACAAGACTAGTACTGCAGAACTCTGGTGTAGAACTTTGTAGTCAGCCACCATGAAAAGTACTTTGATTGTAACTTTTAATTGTTTACATGAATATATATATTCAGATTAAAGATCATAAAAACAGTTTGTTCTGGAAAATTTATTATAAATATTATACTCAAATTTTTAAGAATCTAGAAAATGATATAATATTCAGAAAATTAAGATATTAGAAAATTTTAATATCAAAAGTAAAAGATTTAGGGGTACATTATAAATATTTTTTAAATACAAAATAAATATATACATAAAATGTAATTATATTGTTTATTTATAGTGGTAGAACTAGAATTACTTGATAGCAGAAGAAGGATATTTGGCTCAACATAGAGTACACTCAGTAATTAGGAATATGCAGTAATAAAAAATAATCCATGATCATGTAATAGTATTTTGTTTAATGTTGGATGTAAACCATTCATGATTAACTTACCAGATATAATGGAGGTTATAAAACATTATTCATATTTAAAATAACTTTAAGAGCATAAAAATATAATACCATGTTTATTATATTGAGGATATTATTTATTTATGACAACAGTGAATAAAAAGAAGAGATTCAAAGTTATATATTTCCATTTAGGTATTTTTATATTTAGGTAGAATATGCTGAGAACAGGATATATAATTGAAAAAAATGTACTTTATAATAAAAAAACAAAAATACAGTGATTTTTGTTTTATAAGCAATAAAATACAAAGAAAAAGAACAATAATATACGCATATCAAATGGAAGTGGTTAAATGAATATATATATTATTATGACAGAACCCTAAGTGGCTATTTTATAATTACATCTAACATTGTATACTGTTTATTATTTGCCAGTCACTGCTACAAATTTTCATATATATATTAACTCATTTGAATCCCACATCTTAGCTATGAAGTAGCCACTATCATAAACTCATTTTTAGAACTTTGAGATTAAGCAACTATCCAAGTTATACATAGAGCTGGAATTTTTGTCAAATATATGCCTTTTCTCACTAGCCTCTCTTTTTGATGGTGAACTGACTACCTTATAGACATAAAATTCTCCTTTGTCATTCACTCCATGCATGTTCCCAGGTCTTCAATAAAATAAAGAAAATGATATAAAATATAGAAACTCCTGCCTCATTATTGAGTCCCGGAATCACTGAAGAATTTCTTTTAAATACAATGCAAGTTGGATCAGATTGCTGTAAAGATACCAAAACCTGTCAAATGCATCAAAGAAATGTCTTGCTGCATTGCTAATAAATCTACCTCCTGAGGCAGCAAGATGGAATTGTAGGCTATAAATAAAAGATGCTCTGGCACAAGACTTCTGGCAACAATTAATTGGAGGAGAAATAACTTGGGGCCAGAGCATGGTGAGCAACCAGAACACACTACCCTGAACCTCCTTTTAATAGCCACTGGAGCTCAACAGCATTGGAAATCAATCTATTCATCTAGCCTCTGGGATTCATGACTGAATATACAAACTTAAAAAATGAAAGTAAAAGAAAAAACAAAATAGTGAAGCAGTTAGTTGATGCATTTTTCAGCAGCCATGAAAATGAAGTTGTGTATAGTCCAAGAGAAAACTAAATATGAAGTCTGATTTCTACCATTCTGACACTATTGTTCATTAAGAGACATATCAAGTAATAAAATATCTTTTCCAGTATGCTCACTGCTCTGGTCCCAGACTCACTCCACAATCTGCTCATTTATTTATCAACAACATTTCAGTTTGCAATTTAAGAAGTTAATACAGAAATGAATAAGGTAATCCAAAAAGAATAATCTGTATTATCTATGGTGAAATACCAGGAATAAAGTATTCTTTTTTACTTAAAAACAAATTCCCAAAATATAATCAAAATAATTTGAAGCTGATGTAAATATCCTAAAAAATAAATGAAGAAAATAACATAGATAGGCAAAGAAAGGCCATTTTTAATGGTTGTAATTAAAAAATTAGTTAATATTCTACAGTAACATTTTGTTTGCTATGCCTGACTGAATTCTACTAGTTTTACATAAATAGATGCTTTAATCCTCCACTCTATCATGTAGTAGTATTATTCTTATTATAGATTAAGAAAATGAAGCATATGGAGGTGGAGTAATTTGCTTAAACTGACACAGCTATAAATAATCATCTTGTGTCAGATCCAGGGGTCCATCTCTATGCCCTGCATTTATACAGAGGTCATGCTATATTTTTCTTGCGCCTTCCTCAAGTTATTGCCATAACTTGTACTGTTCATAGTCAAATTACTAGAAATAATCTTCTATACCCACTGCCTCAAATATGTCCCCCCTCCATTAAAAATATGGATAGGATCACTAACAACATCATACTGCCTAATCCAATGAACATTCTCATTGTTTTGTGAATAAACTGGCCAGCAAAGCAGAAGTAAAAATGTAAATTGTTCCTACTTTTTAAAAAGTAGAGTAGATATCATGAGATTTAATAAGAACACCTAGAATGAGGTATAGTATCCTAACACATTTTAAGTGTCCAGTACAAATTGTTTACTATGGGAGCTATATTTTACAGTAGCTCAATAGAATTTATTTTTTTTGCATAATTGGAATTGTATAGCCTTTGGAGAAAAAAAACTCCAATTTTTCTTTCCCTTCTACCTTTGGATACCACTATTCTACACTCTGCTTCTATGAGTTTAACTATTTAAATAATGTCTTCCAGGTTCATCCATGTTGTTATATATGGCAGGATTTCCCCTTCTTCTTTATGGATGTATGATATTCCATTTATCATGTTTTCTTTGTCCATTTATACATCAATGGTCATTGATGTTATTTCTATTACTTGGCTATTGTGAATTTTTAAGCAATGAACATCAAAGTGAAAACACACTCTTTGGGATCCTGATTTCAATTCTTTTTGGTACAGACTAGGAAGTGGATTGCTAGATTTTACAGTAATTTTATTTAATTTTTTTGAGGATCCTCTATACTATTTTCCATAATGTTTGCATCATTTTACCATTTTCTCTGCAATGAACAGGGTTCCAATTTTCCCACATGCCTCCCCAAACTTGTTACTTCCTTTTCTTTTGATAATAGCCATCCTAACAAGTGTGATGTGATGTCTCATTGCTTAGATACACATTTCCCTGATGATTAGTGATGTTGAGCTTCTTTACATACACTTGTTGGCATGTGCATGTCTTCCTGAAAAAAGAGTCTATTCAAGATATTTTTCTACTTTTAATTAGGTTATTTATTTTTGCTATCTACTGTAGAAGTTTTTTAAATATTTTGGATATAAATACCTTATCAAACATACAGTTTGAAAATATATTCTCCATAGGTTGTCTTTCATTTTATTAATTATTCTTAGTGCAGAAGCTTTTATTTATTTTATTTTTTTTTAATTTTAAATTTAATTAATTGAGTTTACATATATTCAATGCATCCCCTCCCCCCTATTTCCCTTAACATCTCCCTTGCCCCCCCTACAGTATCCTCCCCCCTTCCCTTCAGGTTTATCCCATCCTATCATCGCCTTTCCCTCTGTCCTCTTTTCCTCTGGTCCCTTTGATCCCTCCTCTGTCTCAATTACATTCCTCAGTTCTCATTATTCCTTGGATTCCTCAAATGAGTGAGGACATATGATATTTTTCTTTCTCTGCCTGGCTTATTTCACTCAACATAATAGTTTCCAGGTCCCTCCATATTGTTGCAAAAGGTAATATTTACTTTTTCATAGCCCCATAGCATTCCATTGTATATATGTACCACTGCTTTTTAATCCACTCATCTACTGATGGACACTAGGGCTATTTCCAGATCTTCACTATTGTGAACAATGCTGCCATAAACATGGGGTGAATTTCTTTTTTTCAGTCGGTGATATGGTGTCCTTGGGATATATTCCTATAAGTGGGATGGCTGGGTCAAAGGGAAGTTCCATTTCTAATTTTTTGAGGAATATCCATACTGTTTTCCACAGTGGCTACACCAGTCTGTATTCCCACCAGCAGAGCAGGAGGGTTCCCTTTTCTCCACATCCTCACCAGCATCTGTCCTGTGTTGTTTTGTTAATGAGCGCCATTCTGACTGGTGTGAGGTGATATCTCATTGTGGTTTTAATTTGCATTTCTCTAATGATTAGTGATGTTGAACATTTTTTCACTTGTCTCTTGGCCATCTGTATGTCCTCTTTTGAGAAGTGTCTATTCATTTCTTGTGCCCATTTTTTATTGAATTGTCTGTCTTCCTGGTGTTTAGTTTTACAAGTTCTTTATAAATTTTGGTTACTAATCCCTTATCAGATGTATTGTCGAATATGTTCTCCCATTGTGTGGTTTGTCTTTTTATTAAGTTTATATTGTCTTTATCTGTGCAAAAGCTTTTTAGTTTGATATTGTCCCATTTGTTTATCCTGTCTTTTATTTCATTTGCCTGTGAAGATAAATCAGCAAAGATATTGCTAAAATAGATGTCAGTGAGCTTACTTCCTAAGTTTTCTTCTAGGATGCTATGATTTCATGACTTACATTTAAATCTTTTATCCATTTTGAGTTTATTTTGTGCATGGTATA
Organism: Saccopteryx bilineata; assembly: GCF_036850765.1. Lineage (NCBI taxonomy): Eukaryota > Metazoa > Chordata > Mammalia > Chiroptera > Emballonuridae > Saccopteryx > Saccopteryx bilineata. The sequence continues at coordinate 39,017,290 of NC_089490.1, forward strand.
AGTTGGTGGTCTAGTTTCATTTTTTTGCAGTTAGCTGTCCAGTTTTCCCAACACCATTTGTTAAAGAGTCTGTCTTTACTCCACTGCATGCTCTTACCTCCTTTGTCAAATATTAATTGTCCATAAAGATGTGTGTTTATTTCTGGGTTCTCTGTTCTGTTCTATTGATCTATATACCTGTTCTTATGCCAGTACCAAGCTGTTTTGAGTACAATGGCCTTGTAGTATAACTTGATATCAGGAAGTGTGATACTTCCCACTTTATTCTTTTTTTTTTCAAAATTACTGAGGCTATTTGTGTTCTTTTTTGGTTCCACATAAATTTTTGGAATATGTTTTCTATATCTTTGAAGTATGTCATTGGTATTTTAATTGGTATTGTATTGAATTTATAAATTGCTTTGGGTAACATAGACATTTTAATTATGTTTATTCTTTCTAACCATGAGCACAGTATATGCTTCCACATGTTTGTGTCTTCCTTGATTTCTTTTTTCAATGTTTTATAATTTTCTGAGTAAAAGTCTTTAATGTCCTTGGTTAAATTTACTCTTAGGTACTTTATTTTTTTGTTGTTGCAATAGCGACGGGGATTATTTCCTTAATTTCTCTTTCTGACCGTTCATTGTTCGTGTATAAAAATGCCTCAGATTTCTGTGTATTAATTATACAGTGTGTCCATAAAGTCATGGTGCACTTTTGACCGGTCACAGGAAAGCAACAAAAGATGATAGAAATGTGAAATCTGCACCAAATAAAAGAAAAACTCTCCCAGTTTCATACCTATTTAGTGCAGTTCGATGTGGGCTCATGCACAGATTTTTTAGGGCTCCTTAGGTAGCTATCCCATATAGCCTCTACAGACTCATCACTGACTGATGGCCTACCATAATGGGGTTTCTCCACCAAACTACCAGTTTCCTTCAACTGCTTATCCCATCAAGTAATGTTATTCCTATGTGGTGGCGTTTTGTTATAAATGCACCAATATTCACATTGCACTTTGGTCATGGATTCAAATTTAGTGAGCCACAGAACACACTGAACTTTCCTCTGTACTGTCCATATCTCCACTGGCATGGCCGTGAGCTGGTCCGCTGTATACATGGTGTTACATCATCATCTGCGCCTTTGCACATGCTGCCACATCATCCTACAGAAACTGGGAGGGTTTTCCTTTCATTTGGTGCAAATTTCAAATTTCTATTGTCTTTTGTTGTTTTCCTGTGACCAGTCAAAAGTGCACCATGACTTTACGAGCACACTGTATATCCTACCACCTTGCTGAATTCGTTTATCAGGTCCAGTAGTTTTTTGACTGACACTTTAGGGTTTTCTATATAAAGTATCATATCATCTACAAATAATGATAGTTTTACTTCTTCTTTTCCAATTTGGATGCTTTTTATTTCTTCTTCTTGTCTGATTGCTGTAGCTAGGACTTCCAGTACTATGTTGAATAAGAGTGGTGAAAGGGGGCACCCCTGCCTTGTTCCTGATTTTAGGGAATTGCTTTAAATTTTTGTCCATTAATTATAATGTTGGCTGTGGGTTTGTCATAGATGGCCTTTATCATGTTGAGGTATGTTCCCTTTATTCCCACTTTGCTAAGAGTTTTGATCATAAATGAGTGCTGGATTTTATCAAATGCTTTTTCTACATCTATTGAAATTATCATGTGGTTTTTCTCTTTCCTTCTGTTTATGTGATGAATCACATTAATTGATTTACAAATGTTGTACCATCCTTGACTCCCCAGAATAAGTTCCACTTGATCATAATGTATGATTTTTTTCATGTATTGCTGGATTTTGTTTGCTAATATTTTGTTGAGAATTTTAGTATCTAAATAAATCAGGGATATTGGCCTATAATTGTCTTTCTTTGTGTTGTCTTTGCCTGGTTTTGAAATCAGAATTTTGCTCGCCTCATAAAAGAAATTTGAAAATGTTCCTTCCTTTTGAATTTTTTGAAATAGCTTGAGAAGGATAGGAGTTAGTTCTTCTTTGAATATTTTGTAGAATTCATCAGTGAAGCCATCGGGCCAGGGGTTTTGGTTTTTGGGAGCTTTTGGATAACTGTTTTGATCTCTTTTGTAGTAATCTGTCTGTTTAGGTTTTCTGATTATTCCAATTGATTTTTGGAAGATTATATGTTTCAAGGAATTTATCCATTTCACCTAAGTTGTTTAATTATTTGGCATACAGTTCTTCATAGTATTTTTTTTTTACAATATTTTGTATTTCTGTTGTGTCGGTTGCTATTTCTCCACTCTCCATTTCTAATTTTATTTATTTGAGTCCTCTCTCTCTTTTTTTTTTTTTTTTTTTTGGTGAGTCTTGTTAAAGGTTTGTCGATCTTGTTTACCCTTTCAAAGAACCAGCTCTTGGTTTCATTTATCCTCCGAATTGTTTCTTTAGCTTCTGTCTTTTATTTCTGCTCTGATCTTTATTATTTCCTTTCTTCTAATACCTATGGGCCTTACTTGCTGTTCTTTTTCTAGTTCTTTTAGATGAAAGGTTAGGTTGTTTATTTGAGTTTTTTTCAAACTTCTGAAGGAATGCCTGTAGTGCTATGAACTTCCTTCTCAGGACTGCTTTTGCTGTGTCTCATAATTTTTGAGTTGTTGTTTGCTCATTATCACTTGTTTCTAGGACTTTTTTATTTCTTCTTTGATTTCATTGTTAACCCATTCATTCTTTTTTTTTTTTTCTTTTCATTTTTCTGAAGCTGGAAACAGGGAGAGACAGTCAGACAGACTCCCGCATGCGCCCGACCGAGATCCACCCGGCACGCCCACCAGGGGCGAAGCTCTGCCCACCAGGGGGCGATGCTCTGCCCATCCTGGGCGTCGCCATGTTGCGACCAGAGCCACTGTAGCACCTGGGGCAGAGGCCACAGAGCCATCCCCAGCGCCCGGGCCATCCTTGCTCCAATGGAGCCTTGGCTGCGGGAGGGGAAGAGAGAGACAGAGAGGAAAGCGCGGCGGAGGGGTGGAGAAGCAAATGGGCGCTTCTCCTGTGTGCCCTGGCCGGGAATCAAACCCGGGTCCTCCGCACGCTAGGCCGACGCTCTACCGCTGAGCCAACCCGGCCAGGGCTCCATTCATTCTTTAATAACATGCTATTTAGTTTTTATGTGTTTGAGTATTTTTCAGTTTTTCTGTTGTGGTTGATTTCTAGTTTCATGCCATTGTTATCAGAAAAAATGCTTGATATGATTTCAATCTTCTTAAATTTGTTGAGACTGCTTTTGTGTCCTAACGAGGTCTATCCTAGAGAATGTACCATGAGTACTTGAAAAGAATGTATATTCTGCTACCTTATGGTGAAAGGTTCTAAAGATATCTATTATATCAAGTTGATCTAGTGTGTCCTTTAAGTCTGCTCTTTCTTTGTTAATTTTCTTTCTTGAGGATCTATCTAATGATGTTAGTGGGGTATTGAAATCTCCTACTATGATAGTATTGCTTTTGATCTCATTCTTTAAATCTATCAAATTCTTCTTTATATATTTATATGCTCCTATATTAGGTGCATAGATATTTATGATGGTTATATCCTCCTTTTGGATTGCTCTCTTTATCATTATGTAGTGACCTTCTTATCTTTTACTATAGTCTTTTTTTTTAAAGTCCATTTTGTCTGATATAAGTATTGCTACCCCAGCTTTCTTTTCATTTCCATTTGCATAAAATATTTCTTTTCATCCTTTTACCTTCAATCTATGTGCATCTTTTGTTTTAAGGTGTGTCTCTTGTAGACAGCATATGTATGGGTCCTGTTTTTTTATCCAAGCAGCTACCCTATGTCTTTTGATTGGACCAGTAATCCATTTACATTTAAGGTTATTGTTGATATGAAGTTGTTTATTGCCCTTTTATTCTTTAAAGCTGTATTCCTCTTTTGCTATATTCTTTTCCCACTTTGATCTGTTTACAACAGGCCCCTTAACATTTGCTGCAGCATGGTTTGGTTGTAATGAATTCCTTGAAATTTTTTTTTTCTGGGAAGCTTTTTATTTCTCCTTCAATTTTAAATGATCGTCTTGCTGGATAAAGTAGTCTTGATTGTAGGCTCTTGTTCTGCATTACTTTGAATATTTCTTGCCATTCCCTTCTGGCCTCAAGTGTTTCTGTTGAGAAGTCAGATGTCATCCTTATGGGGGCTCCTTTGTAGATGATAAACTTTTTTTCCTCTAGCAGCTTTTAATATTTTCTCTTTATTGCTTAGCTTTGTTATTTTAATTATGATGTGTCTTGGTGTAGGTCTCTTTGGGTTTCTCTTTAATGTAGTTCTCTGTGCTTCTTGAACTTGTGAGACCCTTCCTTGCATCAATTTAGGGAAGTTTTCAGCTATGATTTGATCAAATTAAGTTTCTATCCCTTGTTCTTTCTCTTCTTCTTCCGGAACCCCTATGATGCGAATGTTATTTCTCTTCATGTTGTCATAGAGCTCTCTAATAGTTTCCTCAGACTTTTTGAGTCTCTTTTCTGCTCTGCTTCTATGCCTTTGTGCATCTTATCCTCTGACTCACTGATTTGATCCTCAGCTTCATCCATCCTGCCTTTAATTCCTTCCATTGTTGTCTTCATTTCTGATATTGTATTTGTCACCTCCAACTGATTCTTTTTTAATATTTCTATGTCCTTTTTTATACTTGCTATCTCTTTATTTGGTGGTTCATAATGACCATTCATTGTTGTTCTAAGATCCCTAAGCATCCTAACAATCATTATTTTAAACTCTGCATTCAGCAGTTTGGTTATTTCCATATCACTCAGTTTCTTTTCTGGAGATTTCTCTTGTGGTTTTATTTGGATTGCACTTCTCTGTCTTCTCATTATGTCTGTGTGTTTCGGTGTGTTGTTTGTAGCGCAGGTTGAGTCTAGGTTTGGTGTTGTCTGCCTCCAATTTTCAGTTGTGTTATTTCTAGGTTTTCTTGGATTGGCATCAGCTGTTGTTTGTAATCCACTGTCAGGTTTGGCTTTTCTAGTAGAGCTGCTTTGAAGCCTTAATTTGTTTGTTTTCTTCTCAGTTATCTCGGTGGTAGTCTTGTTTACTGATCTCAGCAGGGGGCTTATTTGAAACTGTATCCAGGAATGTGGTGGGTGAAACCTGAAACTCTGAAGGCCTGATCTGCCAGTTACTCTCTCTGGGGGCGGGGTGCTTTCTCCACTTCAGTAGGGGGAGGTGTATCTCAGATCTCCATGGAGACCTGAGTAAATGCCCCTCCTCCCCACTTCTGGTTTTCAGCTGTGTCTTATTGCACTGATTGGAGCTGGAGAGATATCTTGAGATGGGGGACCCAGAACCACTTGTCTTGTGTTATGTGGATGGATCAACCCCTCCCCCAGCTATGGCTGCCTCCAGTACTGGATGAGTCAGCTTCTCAGGTCCTTGAATGCATTCCTCTGCCAGTCACTGTCTCTCTCTCTCCCCTTTTTCCTTTGGAAGATAAGCCAGCCCTTTTAATACACCTTGTTTCCAGGTTCCCAGGCAAGTGGCTGTGAGTGATATTTACTACTGTTTTCCTTGGAATGAGAGCCCTTCTGGGCTCTCAGCCTCACACCCCTTTGTTCCTGTAAGCAGGGGAGATTCACTGCTCCACAGTGCTCCCTACCAGGCTCAGTGTGGCTTCTTCTTTGTTCCTTGGTTTTTGAGAGCTGTTCTTGTAGTCCAGAGTTGTTTATTCATGCTGATTGTTCCTAAATTAATATGTAATCCAGTTTGGTGGTGTGAGGTGGGAGTCTGTGCATCTGGCTACTCTACTGCCATCTTCAGGTCTTCTTTCTTTCTTTCTTTCTTTCTTTCTTCTTTATTTAATGACTTAATTCTTGAAATTAGCATCCCACAGGAATAGAGCTTTCTAAGTATGAACTAATAATATGATGTGGGCTGACATAGTGTGATGTCCTTAACTGGCCATGGGGAAAAATTAAAAGTATGAATTATAAACTCCTTTTGGAGAAATTCTATCTTACTGTTTTTTATTTAAAGACCAGGTTGTGATTTATTAGTAATGAAGTCTGTAAACCTGAAGAGTAGCACCAGCCCCACAATGAAATATGTGACCTCAGGTGACCCCAGGCAGTTAGCTGGTCTTTCTATGGCTCAGCTTCTTCCTGTGAAAAAGCTTTTAGATTTATATGTCCCACTTGTCTAATTTCAGTTTTGTTGCTTATGTTTTTAGCATCATGTCAGGATATACCGGCTAAGGCAAATGTTAAAAAGGTTTTTCTCTATGTTTTTTTTTTTTTTCTAGGAATTTTATAGTTTTAGGCCTTATGTTTCAGTCTTTAACTTTTGGGGGTTAATTTCTTTGAATGGTTTTGTGTCCTATTTTATTCTTCTGATTGTATATATCCAGTTTTCCCACTATCCTTCTTTGAAAACTACACTTTCCCCATTGTATATTCTTGCTATTCTGTTGAAGATTAATTATCTGTACTTGTATAGGCTTATTTTTGGTCTTTCTATTCTGTTCCATAGGACTATATAGGTACCTTTAAGCCAGTACCATATAATTTTGATTCCTATGTTTTGTAATATATTTTGAAATCAGACTGATGCACCCAGCTTTATTCTTTCTTAATATTTCTTTGGTTATTAAAGAATATTTTGTTGTTCCATATGTATTTTAGCCTGTTTTTCTATACATGTAAAAAATGTTGTGAGTTTGATGGGGACAGTATTAAATCTGTATATTTCTTTGCATAATATAGACCAGTGGTTCTCAACCTGTGGGTCGCAACCCTGGCGGGGTCACCTAAAGTCATCAGAAAATATATAATGCAAATCAGGTATTTACATTCTGAATCATAACTGTAGCAAAATTATAGTTATGAAGTAGCCACCAAAATTATTTTTTGGTTTGGGGTCACCGCAACATGAGAAACTATTGTGGGGTCACGGCATTAGAAGGGTTGAGAACCACTGATATAGACATTTAAAAAAATTTTGTTTTTCAATACATAAATATAGAATGTCATTCCATTTATCCCTGTTTCCTTCCATTTCTTTTATAAGTGTACTATTGTATTCAGGGTACAAACCTTTCACCTTCTTGGTCATTTTATTCTTTTTGATTTTTGTATAATCAGAATATTTTTTAAATTTCCTTTTTAAATAGTTCATTATTAGCATATAGCAAATAATTTTGCATATTGTTTATATCTTGTAACTTCACTAAATTTATTAGTTTGAAAATATTTTTTTTAATGGGGCTGTAAGGTTTTCCACATACAAGATTCAGCTGTTTGTAAATAGAAATATATTTACTCCTTTTGGATGAGTTTTTTTTCTTTTGTTTTGTTTTTTCTTACCTAATTTCTCTGGTTAGACATTTCAGTAATATATTTCATTGACGTGCTAAGAGAGAGCATCCTTGTCTTGCTTTTGATCTTTGAAAAAAAGTTTTAATTTTATCTTCATTAAGCATGATGTTAGCTTTGGGCTTTTCATAAATGTGCTTATTGAGGTGAGTTCCTTCTATGCCTATACCTATTTTGTTGGGAGTTTTAATCATAAAAAAATAATTTTTTTCAAATGCACTGTTTTGTTCTATTAAGAAAATTATAATTTTTACCCTTAATTTTGTTAATATTTTGGTTAAGCTATACTTTTATTCAAGAAATAAATCTCAGCTCATTATGGTGTATGATACTGTTGAACTAGGTAGGCTAGTATTTTGTTTAAAATGTTGCATCTATTTTTATTGGGTATATTGATGTGTAGTTTCCTTTACTTGTGTCTTTGCCTGGCTTTGTTATGAGGGTAATTTTTAACTTGCAAAATAAATTAGTGTTTTTTCTTGTATTTTTTGAAAGATTTTGAGAAGGAATAATATTTAGAATAATTAGATAGAATTCACTAGTGAAGTCATATGGTCCTGGGTCTTTCTTTGTTTGGAGGGCTTTTTTATTAAATCTTCATGCTAGTAATTAATCTGATCAAATTTTCTATGCATGATTTGGTCGTTATTGGTTGAATATTTCTAAGAAGTTACTCATTACTTATAGGTTATCTAATCCGATGGCACACAATTGTTAATAGTAGTTTCTTGCCTGACCTATGGTGGCGCAGTGGATAAAGCATCGACCTGGAAATGCTGAGGTCGCTGGTTCAAAACCCTGGGCTTGCCTGGTCAAGGCACATATGGGAGTTGATGCTTCCAGCTCCTCCCCTCTCCTCTCTCTCTCTCTCTCTCTGTCTCTCCCTCTCCTCTCTAAAATGAATAAATAAATAAATAATTAAAAAATAGTATTTTCTTTTTATTTCTGTGATATCAGTTGTAATGTCTAACCTTTTATTTTTTATTTTATATATTTGAATATATTTTTCTTAGTCTAATTAAAGTTTGTATATTTTAGTTATCTTTCAAAAATATAGTCATTTTTATTTTTTGTTACTTTTCTAGTTTCTAGTTTATTTATCCAGTCTTAATTTTTTCCTTTTGCTAACTTTTTGGCTGTTATTCTTTTTCTAGTTTAATAAGGTGGAAAGTTAGTTCTTATTTTTAATGTTGTTGTTCATTAGTATAATTTTTTATTTAGTACTCTCTTTTATGTATTTCATAAATTTTGATATGTTGTGTTTTAATTTTTATTTATCCCATAATATTTTCTGATTTCCTTTTAAAATTTATTTTGAACCACTTTTTGGTCAAAAGTATAATTCTTAATTTCTATGTATTTGGAAATTATCTAATTTTGCTTTTGTTATTGATTTCTAGTTTCATTTCATTATGGTCAGAAAATATATTTGGTATAATTTTAATTTTCTTATATCTGTTAAGACTTGTTTTGTGACTTAACATGTGATTGATTCTTAAGAAAGATCTCTTCATGCTAGAGAAGAATGTGTATTCTACTGTTTTGGGGTAAAATATTCTTTGTATATCTGTTAGGTACTTCTGATATATAGTATTGTTCAAATCTACTCTTTCATTATTGATTTTCTGTCTAGATATTCTATCCATTATTGAAAGTGGGGTATTTAAAGTCTTTTACTATTATTTCATTGACGTTAATGTCTCTCTTCAGTTCTATCAATGTCTGCTGTATATATTTTAGCAGATCTAATGTTAGATGTACATATAATTATGTTTTCCTCATGGGTTAAATCATTTATCATTCTATAATGTTATTCTTCTTCCTTGTGATAGTTTTTTACTTTAAGTCTATTTCGTCCAATATAACTAATGCCACATCTACTCTCTTTTGTTTAGCTTTTACAAGGAATGTCTTTCTTTTATCCCTTCAATTTCAGCCTGTGTGTTTAATTAACTCTAAAACAAGTCTCTTGCAAACAGAAAATAGTTTTTTTATTATATTTTTTATCCAATTAGCCACTTACATATTTGACTAGGGAATTCAATTTACTTACATTTAAAGTAATTACTGCCTTTATGTTCATTGTTTTTACTCTATCTTGTTCTTTTGTTCCTCTTTTCCTCTTTTGATGTCTTCCTATGTGTTTAATTGGTTAATATTCTTTGATTCTATTTTCTTTTATACATCTTCTTATAGGTATTTTCTTTGTGGTTATCATAGGCTTACATAAAACATCTAATTATTATAACTGTATATACTCTGTGACTATAAAACACCTAATAATTTGGTTAATCCTATAGGTTCTCAGGGACAGATTAATTACATTTTCTAAAGATAAAATTATTGAAATATTTCAGAAGTTGTTATGAGACAATGACTATATAAGAATATTTTCTAATAAAAGCTATTACCAGAAGGAACTTCATAATGAGTTTTAAAATGTGAATGTACACTTACTTTCTACTTGAAGTAGATCTGGATTTGCCTTATCAATTTATTTCATTTACTTTTAAATTATGGTTTGGCCCAGAGCAAAAATTTACAATTTTAAATGCCATGTTTTATTTTAATTTGACAATGAAACATGAAAATGATTTACACCTCTTCTAATCATTTCAACAGTTTAGACAATGATATCACAGACCTCTATTTTCTATTGCCTTTATTGCAAGTCTTCTTGAAAGTCAAACTTTCAACACAATCTTAGCTGATCTAATCATTTTTTCTATAACACTGGCCTTTTGAGTACATAACAGTTCAGTGCAAAGAAAAAGGGGACTACTCGCTGGGGACCAATGTGAGTGGCTTAGTGGTGAGGGTCCTTGGGAACCATGCTTTGTTAAATACTGTGGGCCTTGTTGAGGAAATGAATCATTTTCCAGGGATAGTAGGAAGTACCAAGAGTATCACATAATAATTTTCAGATGGAGGGGCAATTCAAAAAACTATATATACATGGCATTTTTCAAAATTTGCATAACAATTTATATAAGGAAGCAAACTCTCTTAAAATTATATTACTTTAGGGATATTACATAGATCCCTAAATTTCTCCCCTTCCTCCTTTCTCTGCTGGATGATGCACATACCACTAGAAACAATGGCATATGCTACTCCTTGAATCTTAAATGTCCCATTAATATAAAAATGATATCAATATTTCAAGCTTTTATTTATAGCCTTGTTTTCTACTTATCTTATTCTCATCAAAATGTCCTTTCTTTTCTGTAGTTTTGTAACTCAATTATCTCTACCACTGATGGCATGCTTAATATTTATTATCCATATGCTCTTGAGGGCTGAAGAGCTAATATTCTGCAAGGTCTATTTTTACATTGTTGCTGGGTCAGTCACTTGTATAGTAAAGGAATTAATAAATTAACATTACATCTGAACCCAAAGTCATTAAATTTTATATTTAAATAAATAAAATGTTCTCACCAATTGAGTGTAAAAATTAAAATATATATTCTTATAGGACTGTGTTTCATCAACTGATTAGTGCATAAAGCTATTAAACAAAAGTGTATAAATATTTTCGAAATGCTACTTATATGACAAAATGCTGCCTTTGTGCTATAGAAAATGAAAATACCAATGTAACCTTAATTACTTATGAAAGTAAGGGCTTAATGAGACTTAAAGGCATTTCTCTAAGTCAAAGATTGTACTGCTCTACATTTTACTATATGTAACTTCTGAGTGCCATTTTCATTGTTTTATTTCATTGAAAAGCATTCATCTTTCATTATGGACTAAAAATCAGGAAATATCCAAAGTAAATAATTAAATAAACTTAGTAGAGTCACTGATACAATGTTTAAAAAAGGGAGGGACAGATTAAATTCTTGATTAAATAAAAATATTGAGTGAAGGCACATGGGATCTCTATATAGTATTTTTGACATAGAGAGAGACATCGGTTGATTTTTGTATGTGCCTTGATCAGGATGAAACCGGCAATCTCAGAATGTCAGGAAAACACTGTAACCAAATGAGCTACACAACCAAGGTCTTTATAGTATTTCTTGAAACTGTATGGGAGTCTGCAATTATCTCTAAGTGAAAAGATTAATTAAATACATTCATATCAAATATAGCATTTATTCAAAAATGCATTATGACCAAGAATACAAGAAAAGTCTAACAGCAAAGAAAACTTAACTGGCCACAATAGGAAATTAATAAAACAAAATCACAGGATTATTTTATTCAATGCAGGAAAAACATATTTAATAAAATTCCACATGCTGTTACTATAAACACCAAAACATTAGAATTTATAGCAATATATTTAAACCCGATAATAAAAATTTCATAAAAATCAACAACACATTATTTTTCATGGTGAAGCATTAGAAATATTTTCTTTTCAAATCAGGAACAACAGAAGGAAGACTGCAATCAATGCATCTATTCAATGTTGTCCTAATGGACTCAGCCTGGAAAATGTGATGATAAAATAGAAAAAAAGAACAAATGATGTTATGATTGTTCCATCCTTTCCAGCATTTTTCTTCTCAAGAGATATACAGAAATTGCTAAAGGAGTCGGATCAATATCTTGTCCCAATTGTAACCCATTTGTGACACAGCAGTGTTTCATGATTGTCTCTTCAGTACTTCCCAGCACTTTTCATCTTGGGATACACAGAAATTGTGAAAGGAAACAGATCAATATCTTACCACAATTGTGACCTATTTGTGATCCAGTAGTGTTCCTACTACAAATGGTTAGGAAACCCTGTTTTATATAGTAAATTCATATAGTGAAACATTGTCTTTTGGAGGAAGGTGTTCATTAAGTTTTCTGGATAAAATATCAATATATGAATCAGGAATTTCTTATACACCTTTAACAAACAATTTGAAAAAAAAATGCTTCAGACACTTATGGAGATAGTTATAAATGCTTCTTGCAGAACAAAAATAATAAATGTAGAAGTGAAGATGGATATCATATTTCATATTTTATAGAAACTATTTTCCCAAAAATTAATTTATAAATTTAACAAATTATTTATTAAATATTTACAACTTCATAACCAAAGGCAGAGCCAAGACTAGCCAAGACAACTTTGTATTAGGCAAGGATGGAGACATATTTTATCAGATATTTAGTTATAAACATTATAAACTTATAGTAATTAAGAAAGTACAGTGTGTCCTTGGGTTATGACACAGTTTTGTTCCTATGACAGTGATGTAACCTGAATTTTGGTGTAAGTTGAAACACACCCTAGGCTGTCACTTACCTATTCTAATACAGTTGTAAAATATATAATAATCTATAACATAAAAAACACAATTAAGCCACAGAAAAAGTCCAATTCCCTACTCATATATTGCATTACTGCATATTCTTTGGCCACACGCAATCAAAGTTGTGCACTCGTGTACTCTTGTAAGTACAACACTAATGGCGTAAGCTGAAACACTCATGTCTCGATGTTTTAAAGTTTTTATGGGAGTGAGCATTGTAAATTCAAAACTGTCATAACCTGAGGACCACCTGTATGGTATTTTGGTGTAAGATTGGTTAAAGATCAGTGGCAAAGTAGAAAGCCCAAATAAGCTTCAAATAGGGATGACAAAATAGCTCCATTGGCCTTTTAAGCAATTTTTCAAATCTACATTTTACTCTATATTCATGTCCTCAGACATTTGTCAGTGAAATAGGAGTGGTACTGGGTGTTCTATGGATACAGGTTTCCAAGATCAAATATGATTATAATGTTTGCTAAATTCAGTGTTTGACATATTTTGGATATTTACAACACATGCTAATATGTAAACAACCTGGAAGTCCTTCAATAAAAGTTTTGACTATTAACACATTTCCTAAACTTTTCAAGAAATAAAGATTTTCCCTATTTGGGATACCTATAAAATATATTTGGTATAATTCCAGAGAATATAGTTTAGAAAATATAACATATTAGATATGCATTCTTATGATTTCTTTTATTTTATGGCTTACTTGTACTTTTCCTTTACTCTTGGTTGAGTATTTCCCATTTCTCCAAAAACATATGCATCAAGCTGATACCTAAAGCTAAAAGCTCTTCTTGTATTCACAATATATACTTGTGCACTGGAAGTGCCATAACATATATATATGATAATTGCCATAAATATCTCTTGATACATATAATAATTGCCATAAATATCTCTTCTCTTTGTCAATAATATATTCAATTATCTCTCTCTTCTCCTGTCTCCTCTGGCTTATTTTCTGTCTATACCTAAGGACTTATCTACTGTACTATAATATGTGTCATGCGTATCACTTGTCTTTTAATCTGACAAACAACCTAAAAAATGTATTATGCTTTAACAATTAAAAATGAATTTAATTCCTTATAAATTATCACTCATTGTTTTTGCTGTTGTTAATGTTTTGTTAATTATTTGCATTAAATTTATTTGGCTTTTCCTACTTTAAGATCCAAGGGTCCAATTTCAGGTATCCACCATGTTTCAATATTTCTCATAACCTAATTAAGAAGTGAAAAACAATCACTTTTATTAGGCTTATATACTAATTGTATGAGGAAATATTTAAGGCCTGTTTTCCACTAGGTCAAAGTTTAAGTAAATTTATTATGGATGCATAATAATATTTATCTATTATAACTAAACTCTAAAGTTCCTCATAATTGTATAAAGAGTAGAAAAAAAGAATATTTTAAATGTAATTTCTCCATTAATATTTTTATAATACCATAAATTTAATTTGCTAATTTTTATAACACTCGAAGCTTTTAATTATTTTTGCATCTAATGATTTCCTCCCAGGGGTAAGTATAGATTGACTTAAAATTGTTTTTAGTTAGAAAAGATTTTACCTGACACAAAACAAATTTATACAGATCAAAAAAGTGCAAAATTATGGGTTAATCATATAAAGTGCATTAATACACACACTTAAGAATGAAGCAATAAACCAAAAAAGTATTTTTATAAAACCTGTGCATTCATATAAAAATATCATGCCATTGGGTCATGTATGTACAACTCTGGAATCCTTAAATTCAGTCTGTTTTTCTATCCATATTCTGTGAAATTTATTTCTAAAAGGTAAGTTTTTTTTTATTAATTTTAATCTATTTTGTTAACATGGATTCAACTCTTCCACTGAGTATAAAACCCTCACCCCCCAAAAAAAGTAAATTTTAAGAAGTTACCTTATTAATTGATTAAAGTCCTAAATTTTATACACGATCAACAGATTTTTAAAAATTTCTCAATTGGGTTACAATATCAATATGATTTAGAGTTACCATTCATTATTTAGGGAAAATAAAAATTTGAATCCAAAGCAGTAGAGTTTGGAAATTTTCATTTAGTATTAATAAAAAAGTTTTACCCTTAAAGGTTTTAAATCAATCATGAAGTTTTTTTCTTTTGTTGTTGTTGCTCCAAAGCAACTCTCTTTAATTTCAGTTAATTTGACCCAATTTATCACCTGAATCATCAAACATATATCTAATTTATAGTTTCTCTTTCATTAAAAATGTATTAAGATACAAGATATAGCATGTCGATATTGAGAAATAAACATTTATAGCAGGAGTTTTAGAACAATAAAAATGTAATAAAATTTTAATCAAGACATAATGTTTCTTTAGCAAAATGCCCTTCAAGAATTATGCTTATTTGATACTTTTCATCCAGTAAAATTTTGCCACGGTAATACAGTGGTACCTTGAGATACGAGCAAACCAATATATACTTTTTTTTTTAAGATACGAGCTGCTTCTCTGTCTTTATTTTTGTTCAAGATCTGAGCAAAATTCCAAGATACAAGTCATAATTCTGGAAGCTGCCGCTAGTAGCCACATTGGCACATGGGTCCAGTATCAGCAGGACAACACCAGCATCTTGTTCTTTTTCATGTGTTACCCGCAGAATCAAGTTGAATCTCATGCGCTGTACTTGTTCTTGCATCTTTTTTGCATTTTTTACTAACATTTTTTGTCTGCTATCATGGGCCCGAAGAAAGTGAGTGTAGAGGACAGTGGTGAGAATAAGAAGAGAATGATGTCAATAAAAGTAAAGCAAGAAATAATAGAAAAACATGAGTCAAGTACAAGTAATTGAACTGGCAAGGCTGTACGACCACAATACATCTACAATTTGTACCATCCTTAAACAAAAGGATGCCATCAAAAGTGCAAATCCAGTGAAAGGAACAAGAATTTTGTCCCAGTTAAGGACAAATATCCAAGAAGAAATGGAGAAGCTTCTGCTGGTGTGGGTGAAAGAGAAAGAGCTGGCAGGAGATAAAGTGATGGAGACTGTAATATGCAAAAAGGCACATATTATTTATGGTGACTTGAAGAAGAAAGAACCATTAACCTCAAAAGAGGCAGCAGAGGCAAGTCATGGCTGGTTTGAAAATTTCAAGAAGAGATCTGACATCCACTAGGTAGTGAGACATGGTGAAGCTGCGAGTGCTGATGTTAAGGCAGCTGAGGAGTACATTGCCTGTTTTGCTGTGCTTATCACAAACAAAGGCTACGTCCCCCAACAAGTGGTCAACTGTGACAAAACAGAATTGTTTTGGGAAAAAATGCCCCGGAGGCCTTTCATCACCACAGAGGAGAAGAAGCTGCCAGGCCATAAACCCAGGAAGGACCTCTGACCCTTAGATTGTATGCAAATGCTAGCGGTGACTGTAAAGTAAAAGCCACTGCTAGTGTACCATTCTGAAAATCCTCGAGCCTTTAAGATTCACAAGGTTCTTAAACAAAAACTTCAGGTTATGCGGCGTGCCAATGCTAGGGCACGGGTTATGTGGCAGTTTTTATTGAATGGGTAAATCTTGTCTTTGGTCCTGTGGTGAAGAAATATCTTCAAGAAAATAAAATCCCAATGAAAGCATTACTAATCCTTGATAATGCTCCAGCCCAACCACCTGGTCTTGAAGATGACATTCTCAATGATTTCAAATTTGTGAAATTCCTCTACCTCCCACCCAACACAAATTCAATCTTGCAACCTTTGAATGAGCAGGTCATTTCCAACTTTAAAAAGCTTTACACAAAGCATTTGTTCCACTGCTGCTTTGAGGTGACTGAGAATACAAAACTAACCCTTTGAGAGTTTTGGAAAGATTACTACAACATCATAATATGTTTACGCATTATTGACTTGGCATGGCAAGAGGTTTTAAAAGAACCTTAAACTCAGCATGGAAAAACTTATGGCCTTATGTTGTTGCAGAAAGGGACTTCAAAGGATTCAAACTAGAGACCGAGACTGAGGTAGAAGCTTTGGAGGAGATTGTGTCCCTTGGAAAGTCATGGATCTGGAGGTAGATGAGGGTGATGTAAATGAGCTCGTCGAGGAATATGAGGAGGAACTCTCAACTGAGGAGTTGAAGGAGCTAGAGATGATGCAACATATGGAGCTTCTGCAAGAGATTAGTAGTGAGGAGGAGGCAGAGTCGAAGGAAGTGATTTCTGCAAGTGAAATTAAAGACATGCTGGCAATGTGGGAGAAGCTTTCAAGTTTCATTGAAAAGAAACACCCAGAAAATATTTCAACTGGTCATGCTTCAGCACTTTTAAATGACACTTGTTTGTCACATTTCTGTAACATTTTAAAAGACAGGCAAAAGAAAACCTCTTTGGGTAGATTTTTATTCAAAAGTCCTGCAAGCACGAGTGCCAAAAGTACAGCCAAAAAGGCAAAAACAGGTGATGATTAAATAAAAAATACGTAATGTTAAGCTTAGGTTAAGTATAAAGTTAAGAAAGTGCATTTATTTACAATTAAGTTTTTGTGGTTTCATTTTAAGTAAAGAAAGTACAGGTTTAGTTTCATTTAAAGTAAAGAAATTGCAGTTTTAGTTTACATTTAGTGTTAAGAAAGTGCAGTTTTAGTTTAGGTGTCTACAGTGCCTGCATCCCTTCCTCCCTCCCTCCTCCTCCGCCATTCACCTCCGTTAGCTGCACTCGTCTGTCTCCAAGGTAAGAATACAGTACTAAATAACAGTTCTCTTTTATTTTATATATTTGTTATGCACTGATGAAGTATACATGTGTGTTTCTTAATTAAAAATGTCTTTTTTTTATAATTTAGGATGGTTTGGGGATGTTTCACAGGGCTGGAATGAATTAAATATATTTCAGTTATTTTAAATGGGACAAATTTGTTTGATATATGAGTTGACTGACTTACAAGCTTGGTTACAGAACGAATTAATCTCATATCTCAAGGTACCACTGTATATTTAAAGTATGTTAACATCAAAGAGAAAATTATCAAAATCAAAAGGATTTTCTAAGTCTGAGAGCTTACATGTCAGTTATTGAGTATATATATATATATATATATATATATATATATATATATATATTAAATGCTTTGATTTAAAGAGAGATCATCATCTATTTTCATGACTTTCACTCATTGTTGTAAAAACAGAGTTAAACTCAAGATAATACTGAGAGGAGTGTTAGATGTTAACATTAGTGATTAATGACAAGAAAAAAAGTATTAGGCAGCTAAGAGATGAGAAACTATTAACTTGGGAGAAAGCTGAAAACCCAGAAGGAAATAATAAGTCACACTAACAAAAGGCAATTAAAAAGCAAAACATTGCTCTTGATTTTATTTTGATATATTCCTGAATCCATGCTAAATTGTCCAAAGATATTTTAAAATAGTGATCATGTGGTCTAAATCTAAACTTGGCTAGGAAATAGAACAGGGAATTAATACATCATTATAGCAAAAATTAAGAAATGAAACAGAGTAAACAAGTTGCCTATACTTTTGAGCATAGAAAACCATAAGAATGTTTAATTCTTACAAGATCTAAATACTTTTTTATTAAGTGAGAAGTGGGGAGGCAGAGAGATTCCCACATGTGTTCTGACCGGGATCCACCTGGCAAGACTCCTACCCGGAGATGCCTTGCCTATCTGGGGCATTGCTCCATTGCTCAGGAACTGAGCTATTTTAGTGCCTGAGGTGATTCCATGGAGCCATCCTCAGCACACAGGGCCAACTTGCTTAAACTGTTTGAGCCATGGCTGTGGGAAGGGAAGAGAGAGAGAGAAGGAAGAGGGGGAATTGGTAAAGAAGCGGGTTCCCTGACTGGCTATCAACCTAGGGATTTTTACATGCCGGGCCAACACTCTACTTTAACGTCAACTGGCCAGGGTAAGATCTAAAGATTTTTAAAGTTAATACTTTATAAGAAAAAGGCCAAATAAAGATATGCTAATAATGATGTGGATAGCTCTCAGACACTATTAATTATCAGCTGTTAAACACTGTCCATGTTCCAGAAATATTCTCAGGATTTTGTATCACCTATGATTCTCTGCAAAACACACTTACTAGGTAGGCTTTTCTTCATTTTTTAAACATTTTGAAGCTATTATAAATGCTGTAAACTGAAATTCTGAAAATCTAAGTACTCTAAAGGTTGCACAAATGTACATAATTATTGAATCAGTTCAAATCAGTAATTAAACTATATTGTATTTACCCGCTTAATCATATGTATTTCCCAATAATATAATATTTGTGAAGGTCAGTCCCATGACTATATTATTCATGACTAAATATCTAGCAACTTGCATAGGACCAAACTCGGTATATAAAAATTAAATATGCATTTAATAAAATAACTTGACATCTGTTTATCTCATTATACAATGTCAGTTATTTCTTTCAAATAATAACAATTTATTTTGATACTATTTCCCCAAACTATAAAATAAATATTTTAGTCCAAGGGATTACATAAGAGCCTAAGTTGAACTGAAAAAATAGGAAAAAATAAATATATCGCTACCTTAACATTTATAATGTTATTCATTTCCATGAAATATTTAATAAAATATTATTAAACAAAATAAATCTAAAACACTGCCCTTAAATTTTCAAACAGCTTTATTTGGAGTATAAAAAATCATATATGTATGTATGCATGTATGTATCTATCCACACACATATGTATATATACATATATATTTAAAAATATGAAATTCAGTATACTATATTACAAATCTTTTATAATTTTTTGTGCATTTCTCCAATATAAATGTGACAGTTTTTTTTAAAGCAGGAGCACTTCCTCAAATCTAATATTGTAACATATCTTTTTAAAAATTGCATTTACTTATTTTTTTGCATATACTTATTTACTCACTTATTTGTTCTATTATATTTCATTAAGCATTCATTGGGCATATAATAAACACATATATTTCAATATACTAGAGTTTCCACATGAAAAGATAAATAATAAGTGATTTATTATCTAAAAACAACAGTCTGCAAACATGTAAAACCCCACAAACTGGCATACGCATAGTATTAATGGAATGTTCTGGGTTTTGTGCACGTGCAGAGAAAGAACAAGGAATGAAACATGAGGGAAGTAAGAAACACTTTGCTGAAAAAGCAACATGTGGGTAAAAATTGGAACAATGCGTTAGTTGCTTAGACGATGGAAGAAAGGACTAGCATTCCAGGAAGAGAAACTGCATATCAAGACCCATGCTGGCCCTGGCCGGTTGGCTCAGCGGTAGAGCGTCGGCCTGGCGTGCGGGGGACCCTGGTTCGATTCCCGGCCAGGGCACATAGGAGAAGCGCCCATTTGCTTCTCCACCCCCACCCCCTCCTTCCTCTCTGTCTCTCTCTTCCCCTCCCGCAGCCAAGGCTCCATTGGAGCAAAGATGGCCCGGGCGCTGGGGATGGCTCCTTGGCCTCTGCCCCAGGCACTAGAGTGGCTCTGGTCACGGCAGAGCAACGCCCCAGAGGGGCAGAGCATCGCCCCCTGGTGGGCAGAGCGTGGCTCCTGGTGGGCGTGCGGGGTGGATCTCGGTCGGGCGCATGCGGAAGTCTGTCTGACTGTCTCTCCCTGTTTCCAGCTTCAGAAAAAGAAAAGAAAAGAAAAAAAAAAACCTATGTTAAAGAAAATAGGATGTTCAGTTAGATTGTAATACAGGATATGTGGCCAGAGTGGCTGACTCTAAATACAATCAAGTCAGATTCTGAGTAAGCAGTCTTTAGCTGTGGCACTAAGGGCAATTTGAACAATATTTTGTTGTTAATGACAATTTGGAGGGGGGGTGTTAGACATCACTACCCCCACCCCTGCTAAATTCCAGTAACAGTGCCTAGGCCTTGCAACAGATCAAACTAACCCACTCCCTCATCCCAATCACCACTTTTGCAGACAACTCCTTTGGAAATTGTAATCCCAGACACATACACACTCCATGCCACTGTGAGTGTTGAATATTTAGGTAATAGTCAATAAAAAATGAGGATAAAGAGGTTAGATGACCATATGTGACATTATATTTTGACATCATAAAACATGATAGTAATGTGCTTTTATAATATTGAAAGCATAATTCCTTTCTAGAATAAGTAGGTGAAATTGTAAGAGAAAAACTAAAATCATCCTTAATTTATGAAAAGTTTTATTAAAATTCATCAAGAATCTAGTTATGGCCTAAGCAGGTGGTGGTTCAGTGGATAGAGTGTCAGAATGGAACTCCAAGGACCCAGGTTTGAAATCTCGAGGTGACCGGCTTAAGTGCAGGCTCATTCAGCTTGAGCGCAGGCTTACCACTGGCTTTAGTGCAGGCTCACCACTGGCTTGAGCGTGGGATCATAGATGTGACTCCATGGTTGCTAGCTTGATCCCAAAGGTTGATAGATTGAGCTCAAGGTTGCTGACTTAAGTAAGGGGTCACTCGCTCTGCTGTAGTCCCCCAGTCAAGGCACATATGAGAAAGCAATTAATGAACAACTAAAGTACCACAGCGAAGAATTGATGCTTCTCATCTCTCTCCCTTCTTGTCTGTCTGTCCCTATTTGTCTCTCTCTGACTCTCTCTTTCTATCAAAAAAAAGAAAAGAAATAAAAGAATCCAGTTATGGAATGTGCTGGTTTTCAAGTTATGAGAGTTCAACACTTGTTAATTACAGCATCACTGACAGAAAATTGCCTCAGGGATTATCTTTATTCATGATTCTTTATATCCCTCAAAGAAAAATATGACAGGATAGTTCATTCATCTACATACTTACTCACATACTCCCACAGACTCACACACACACTACTTTAGAAAGCTCTCAGAGATATAATTTTGAAAAGTAAAAATTTAATCTCTTTGAAAAGATATTTTTAATGGTTTCTTAACAATTTGGCAATTGCAAATGCAATGTTTTTAGTAACTACATTATGAAAACAATAACAGCCTAACACCCTGATTAAAATCGTGGTCAAAACAAACTCAGTCTATATCTCAGCCAAATTGTTTTATTCCATAAAGCTGTATCCACAACATATGATTCTTTTCAACATTATTATATAATTTGGCTCAATGCTATCATGTTTATATCTTCCGCATTGCGACATGTGAAGCTGTGTATAGTTTTTAGGTGTGTTCTCAGTGATGGTGCAATGGAAACAGGTTAGAAGACATGCACTTTTTTTCTTCAATATCCTAGTATAAAGTTTTATATTTTCTTAATTATCTGGAGAAAAGAAGGTTTGACTCACTGCTGTTCTCTCCATTCTGTCATTTCTATTCATCATTAGCATTTGACTGGAAATCATATGGTGTATTATCTAGAAGCAATGGAGCATGACACGCTAGTTAGAAACAACATTCTGATTAAATGTTAGGTTTATGAATTTGATTCTCACCTTAGATAACTAACACCCACATCCGTATGCACCAGTTAATTTGTTCCCAGTGTATTTGCTTTCCATCATAAACTCTGGCCTAAGAACAAAAATAAGCTAGTTCAAATCATTCTTGGGACCATCTGCTCCACTTTGCCTTATGAGACTTCTGTTGTTTTCCTTCACTAAAGCATGGTTTTGGTGATGTTCTCAATGACGTATTGTTTTCCTGCTGTTGTTCTGCCTTTCTTCCTATAAGGGCTTTGAGAATTGTCTCCAGCTGCCTACAGTCTAGATAGCGAATTATACACCTTTAGCTTATTGGTTGCATATGGGATATGTGAAGAATTTTTTAATTAAAAACTTTTGAGTTGTCAGCTCAGAAAATAATTTCTTATGGGATTTTTCTGAAATCTTATAATCATAAAAATTATGATTGAACATAAAAATTATTATGAACTCAGTTGTTAACCACTTTCTTAACTCTATATTTGTATTGAATTTGTACAATTGAAAACAAAGCAAGAACAAAACTAAGTGTAAAGTTGATATATATTATTGCCTATAATCATTAGCTAGGGAAATCAGAAAAAAAAAAGTTGACATAAATTTCACTTTTTGTTTCGATTCAACTGTGAGGTAAAATAAAAAGAAATAAAATAATTCAATTAGATAAACTGATAACAATTTCAGAATCTTTTTTGAAAGGAATAGCTATAAAATTTAACCCTTTCAAAGAATGAATTTTATATATTTCCTTTTTTTACTTTCCTCAGAATACTTTTCTTTCTTTCTTTGTTCCTCTCTTCTCCGACCCCTGTTCTCCTGTTCTTTCCTCCTCTGCTTTGAAGTAATTTGCTTTCTTTACTCAGGCCTCTTTTTTCCTCGTTTTTCATAAAGCCTCTCTGGGACCTCTTCTCCATTTTGGATGTCAATTAACACTTGCTAATTGAATTTTAAAAGCTGAGTATTATAAGTACTTTAGTACATCACAAAATTCTCTGATCATAGGCAGATTTCAAAATAATTTAGTGCATAAAATACAAGCTGCTAAGGGCTCTGTCTTTTAAAGAAAGTGTGAAAAACAGGGTAATGTGTCTGTATTTTACACTTATTTTATTTTCACAATGCACATCTCATTCTTCCATTCTTACAGAGTTTGAAAACAAACCAGGCTTTTATTGGTTTCTGGCTCATATCATTACTGTCATAGAATTCAGGCTTATTAGCTCCTTCAAGGCATCATTTATCACAGATTTTATTATATTAAATTAGGCTCCACTACACTTACGGTCCATCATTTCTTACAGAAAATCGAATATGAGTAAATATAACAATCCTTGGTTTAGGAGAGGAAAAAAGTGACCATTCTTTGGAAGTCCATTTTCATGTTCCATTACTTTTTCCAGTAAAATTGTATTCATAAGATATTATAGGTTGGATTCTCTGGGAATCAGATGTTGAGGCAGAGTTTAATGTATAGCGGGACGTGGGAAGGAAGTATCCTTGAGACAGGTGGAAGTGGAGCACCAGAAAGTGACCAGAGCCTGACCAGGCAGTGGCGCAATGGATAGAGCATCAGACTGGAACACGGAGGACCCAGGTTTGAGGCCCAAGGTCGCCAACTTGAGCACGGACTCATCAGGATTGAACAAGGGTCACCAGCTTGGACCCAAAATTGCTGGCTCAAGCTAGGGGTCACTCAGTCTGTGGTAGCCCACCCCTTCCCGTCAAGGCACATATGAGAAATCAATCAATGAAAAACTAAGGAACTGCAACGAAGAATTGATGCTTCTCATCTCTCTCCCTTCCTGTCTGTCTGTCCCTATCTGTCCCTCTTTCTGACTCTCTCTGTCTATGCCACACACACACACACAAATAAATAAAATAAAATAAAATAAATAAAATAAAATAATAAAAATAAAAAGAAAGTGACCAGAGCCGCTGCTGACCCAGGGATTTCTGGAGCCAAAATGGCTGATCAGAGTGGTCCTGCTTGGAGAGGAAATGGCTGGGTCTTTGTACTCCCTTCATCTGATAGTACTGGATATGCATCGCCCTGCAACAAGGGCATGCACTCTTCCACTGAGACCATCTCTGAGGCGGCTGTCTGCAGAAGCCTGCCTGCCATCAGCTCCTCCACCCGGCGGCTGGGTTGGGAGGCCCCCTTATAAGGGATGTGGATGATCACCTCCACGTCCAACACCTAAGTAATATTTCACACCTCTGGAATTTTGCTGATGATTTTTCTTGAAAAACGTTACACGTTCTTAGCTTTTTATTGTAACAGAAATTTTTGGTACACTTAAAAGTCCCACTTCTTTGGTATTTCTCATTTAAAAAAAATATAATTTGTCTTTAACTTTTATATTTGGGCCCGATACTTTTGTATATGCCTGAATTTTATAACAAATTTCTTTGATTTTTTTTTTACATTTTTTTTTCTGTTCGGAAGTTCTTATAACTGCTAGTGAAATTGTTGTTATAATTCATTCCTTAACTTCCTTGTGTATTTTCGACATTAATTTGGGGAAAAAAGAAAGCTTCCAAATGTGTAGTGAAATCTATGTGAAGAACAGTAGGGCCCTTAATTCTAGCACCAAGTAGAGAAAGATAAAGACATATTTCTGGTGTTTATTGGCAGCACAGTTTAAACATGAGAATAGATGAGAGAATAACTTTAATTTGTTTACATACAACACATGCACACATTTTGACTATGTTTTAATTCAAGAAATTTCTGTAATGAATGAATTTATTACTTCCACTGAAATGCATTCATTGCCACTTCAGTAATAACTCAGATGCCTCTTCAGCAATACCTAATAATTCTTTTATAGTTTTACCCTGTTTTAACCTCAGAAATCCTGGTTTTGTCATTAGCTTAAAGAGTTTGTTCATATACAATAATAATACGGTTAGCAAACACATGGTCATTTGAGTGTTAAACCTGTTGTCAGTTTTTCCATGCTTCCTCCACAGTAAGAAAGTTCTTATAATTAGCACTACTTCTTAAATATATAGGTACTGATATCTATCTTTCTTTTCATTTAATTTAAATTCATATTTTAACATTTTACCGTTCTGAAGAGTACTGATTTCAAATTAATTTTTATATTATTTTAAAATTTAGTCAAGAATATGATATCAACGAATAACTTATAACAATATATTTAAAAAATAATTTTACAGTTTTTGCTCTATTAACTCTTTTTTTTTTTTTTTTTTTTTTTTTGTATTTTTCTGAAGCTGGAAACGGGAAGAGACAGACAGACTCCCGCATGCGCCCGACCGGGATCCACCCGGCACGCCCACCAGGGGCGTCGCTCTGACCACCAGGGGGCGATGCTCTACCCCTCCGGGGCGTCGGTCTGTTGCAACCAGAGCCACTCTAGCGCCTGGGGAAGAGGCCAAGGAGCCATCCCCAGCGCCCAGGCCATCTTTGCTCCAATGGAGCCTCGCTGCAGGAGGGGAAGAGAGAGACAGAGAGGAAGGAGAGGGGGAGGGGTGGAGAAGCAGATGGGCGCTTCTCCTGTGTGCCCTGGCCAGGAATCGAACCCAGGACTTCTGCACGCCAGGCCAATGCTCTACCACTGAGCCAACCAGTCAGGGCCTCTATCAACTCTTTACAGATAAATATTTTTTCTTAATTTGAAAATTATTCACAGAAAATTAGAGAAGTTTCACTAGTCTGAATTTTTAATATATATGCAATCCTTAATAAAATTTAGTAATAATAGTTTACTTAAATTTCATGCATTATAACAATGTCTGATACCTAGTAAGTGTAAAATGAAGTACCTCTTATTAATACGTACTATGTAAATAAATAACTAAACAGAGTATAATAAAGCTTCTCAGTAATAAGGCTGTCAAGTTCTAAAATTTAAGTAGTATTTTTATCTTTCTGATAAAACACTATCTATATATAATCTATTATAATAAAACAGAAAAAAACATAAAAGATGACATTTTACTAAATTAAATTTGTCTAAATCAAATGTGTTCTAATATTGAGCCAGATTTATCTGTTTGAAATACTTAAGTTTCTTAGTGCATATTAGACATGTTTATATAAGCCACTAAGATAAAATGAATTACATTATATTTTGAAATGTATTACCTCACTCAAGATAATATTATATAATTAGTTGAACTGGGCATGTTCAACATGTATTATTTTTATAATATTCCATATGTGAAACTGACATTTGTCTACAGTCAAACTGTAATTTGGAAGATTTGCAGACTACTAGTAACATCAATGAATATTGCCCCCAAGTCAGCTGTAAGACAAAGTGTAGCCCTGAAGAGCCTTATGTGCATTATCCCACCTAAGGGAATTCTGTGTTGGCAAATATCATTCCCAGTCTAAGATACTGATATTTTTATACATGTCCATGCAATAATTGTACTTGCATATATGATGTATTTAGTCCCATATCAGTAATCACAAAAGATCTAAATCTGATGTTGCCAAAAATGGGCAACTATCCTTGGAATCACCAACAAACTATGACAAGCAACCAGTCTGATGATGAACGATTCAAAAGGAACTTTCTTGGTTTATTATTATTTTTTTAGTATTTTTATAAAAAGAGAGCAACTAAAGGGGAGAGAAGGGGGAGAAAGAGAGGGAGAAGAGATAAAGGGAGAGAGAAAAGGAAACATCAGCAACCCTGGCCAGTTGGCTTAGCGGCAGAGCGGCAGCCTGGCAGCTGGAAGTCCCGGGTTCGATTCCTAGTCAGGGCACACAGGAGAAGCACCCATCTGTTTCTCCACCCTTCCCCCTCTCCTTTCTCTCTATCTGTCTCTTTCCCTCCTGCAGCCAAAGCCCCATTGGAGCAAAGTTGGCCCAGGCACTGAGGACGGCTCCACGGCCTCTACCTCAGGTTCTGAGGATGGCTTCGGTTGCAGAGGAGCAGTACCCCAGATGGCAAAGCATTGCCCCGGTGGGCATGCTGGGTGGATCCCAGTCAGGCGCATGCGGGCGTCTGTCTGCCTCCCCACTTCTCACTTCAGAAAACACACACACACACACAAACAAAGTAGCATCAGCTTATTGTTTCATTTAATTGTTCTAACTAGTTGTGTACTCATTGATTGTTTCTGTATGTACCTTGATTGGGGTGGTTGAACTTGTGACCACTGGTGTGTATGGTTGACACTTTAGCAACTGAGCTACCCAGCCAAGGCAAAAGAGACTTTCTTTTAAAGAATTTGAAGAGCATCAAATCACACACAAGCTCTACAAAGGTCTTCAAAACAAATTAAGCTACAAAGCCCAGGGAAATCTTTATAGATATTCAAACTGAGATTAATAACTCCTCATTCATATTTTTTCCAATCACACAGTATAGGCACATTCTGCTCTAATAAAACTAAAAATCTAAAGAACAAATTTTTAGAAACATGTTTCATGTGTGGACATGAGTCAATTTCCAAGTCCATAAGCACACATAGTGTACATTTAAATATTCAAGCAAATTATATTAATCATTTATTTATAATAGCATAACAATATATAGTAAGTTTATATACAATTTTTTACTTTATCCACAAACCTAAAAAGAACATCAGTATTTTCATTTCATGAATAAAGAAACTGAGTTACAGATTTTAAAACAAGAATTTCTTACTTTAAAACTTTTGAAGACATTGATGCTGTTTACCAGTATTTCTAGTTCCCCTTCTGGCATATTAGGATAGATATTGAATTCTTCACCTCTTTGAGGTTAGGTATAGATTTGTGATTGGTTTTAGCCAAAGAAATATGTGCAGATGGGATCTGTATATGTTACATAAGAATGAAAGCACTTAATTGTGGGTAAAAGCCCCTCCAGGGCTCTCAGTCCTGGTGAGTGGAAATGTAAGGCTGACCTGCCCTTTGCTTGAGAGTTGCTTTAGTATGTCAGCTAAACTTGAAGATATGCTTATATGAGTGAGAAGTAAATTTTTCTTGTTCTAAGTCACTGCTATTTTGTTTTATTGGCTACCTTAGCATAACATCACATTTTGATGAATAAAAACAGATTCAAGTTTTATTCCAGCATATTATAATGTCAGAAAACCAAGTTGAAAATTATTCCAGAAAATTAGTAATTTTATCTACAAGTCAAACAAATATATATATATGTATAATAATTATATATATAATTATACATATATATATATGTATAATTTTTTCCTCTTGAGAGGCAGGGACAGAGAGAGATAGGAACATTGAGCCATTCCTCTAAGTGCCCTGACCAGGTAATCAAACTGGCAACCTCTAGCTAGAGCTCTCCTGCCAGAGCTTAACTTTTATTGATTGTTTGAGAGATGGGGCGGGGGGCAGGAGGGGGGAAGCATTTGTTATTCTACTCAGTCATGCATTTTTTGGTTGCTTCCTTATCAGGAATCAAACCCATAACCTTGTTGTTTCTGGACGATTCTCTTAACCAGCTGAGTTAACCGGCCAGGGCCAACATACATCTTTCTAATCCAAACTTGGCTTGCAGAGTTTGGGAAAAATCCTCAAATATCAGTCAATACATCTGCATGGACAGTGCACAGTGTTGTAGGCTCAGCAAGTACAAAGTGAGTTCATTTCATTTTACCCTAAAATATGTCATCCACCTAATCATCTCAATTGAGAACCAAGAAGCAATCCTGCTCCTTAACCCTCTTGCACCCTCACCTAACAATAACAACTACACAGAAAATCATGTTGATTCTTGACATAACTTGGACCATTGTCTCTTTTTCCACTGGAAACACTTAGTTCATGCTTGCATCTTTGGGTTGTAATAACCAGGTATATTGCAACCTCCCTAACTCCAAATTATCCTCCACCCATGTTGAATAATATATCTTACTGAAAATCAAATCTGATTATGAATAAGTACATTAATGAATACTTTTAAAACCCATGGACTTCTCTACTCTTGCACTGCACATCTTTCATTGTAATTTGTTTATTATAGACATCTTCTGTCCTTTCTCTCTACTGCCAACCTGTGACTTGCTTAAGGGCACAGACCATGTATTCATCCCATTCTCAGGCTTCAATTTACTTCCACTCTTACCATTTCATCCCTGTGTCCTTCTCAATCACCTAACCTCAAGGAATCCTGGCTGGCAAGAGAAGGTGAAAAGATAAGAATCCCTAAAAATAAAATAATTGATGCTGATATGAATAAGGTACTCTCACAAATAGTCCAAAACTTTGACACATTTTCCAATTCTATTTATCACTTCTAAGTGAAAAAGAAGTAGCATAATTGTGTTAATAGAGCTGCTCAGAAATAGGAATTCTATAAAAGTGAAGATTTGCAAAGCCCTATTAATACATGCAATATATTTTTAAATGCAATTTATAATATATACAGTATAAGCAATATTTTTATATTTTCCCACAAAACACACACAAGTATTTATCTTATTTGACCGTCCAGGCACAGAGGAGGAATCACAAAGTTTCAAGGTAAAGCAATTTCTAAGGCTATTTTACCCCAAATAGCATCTATAAAGGTATACATACTCATATTTGCTTAAATATGTACATAAACTTAAATTGAAATAATAGAGATTTGCTAAATCAAATATTTTTATTAAGAAAAATATACTTGCAAAATGATCAGACTCCCCCCCCCCAAAAGACATAGAACACAATCTGATTGATGCTCGAGTCCATTTGTTTACCAAAATTGCTTTACTATATTCCTTAATTTAAGAAAATCAGAGAGAAAAACCTTATGCTATGATGGAATTATACACACAGTTTTCAAGAGCTGATAAGATGACTCTTGCTAAGCAAACTTTGCTAAAATTAATTGAGCAAGACACACCTACTGGTTTGAAAAGCCATCTGTAACAGCATATGAAAGACTGAGAGAGAGGATGTACTGAGTACATATGTCACAGAGACTGAGGATATTTAATTCATATTTCCACTTATTAGAAAAGATGAAGCAGTTGATGTTACTAGTGTGTTAAGTGCCAGTGACATTAATTTGAAATAATTGCTCTCATTATCTGTACATTATTTTGCATAGGTAAGCAGGTTAAATATAAAGACCTTAATAATTTAAATGTGAGACAAAATGACTAAAGAAGCAACTCTAGTACCTTTCTGCATTAATATTAAGTATATATGTAATTAAGATAACAGGAATGTATATTAAAATGAAGATAATGAGATATTTTAAATCGTCCATTGTAATGAAAAAAAAACAAAAAAAAATATCTTGTGCAGTGTTTTTTTCAAAGATGGTAAGAAAAGATACTTAATAGTAGATGCTTAATAAATATTGTTAAATGAATGAATGAACAAAAGATCCTCATATCATCCTCTTCCAAATATATCAAACATCTTAATAGAGCTTAGTTTAAAAATAAACTAGTGCCTGACCAGGCGGTGGCGCAGTGGATAGAGTGTTGGACTGGGATGCCAAAGACCCAGGTTCAAGACCCTGAGGTCGCCAGCTTGGGTGCGGGCTCATCTGGTTTGAGCAAAAGCTCACCAGCTTGGACCCAAGGTTGCTGGCTTGAGCAATGGGTTACTCAGTCTGCTGAAGGCCTGCGGTCAAGGCACATATGAGAAGGCAATCAATGAACAACTAAGGTGTTGCAATGCACAACCAAAAACTGATGGTTGATGCTTCACTTCTCCATTCCTGTCTGTCTGTCCCTGTCTATCCCTCTCTCTGACTCTCTCTCTGTCTCTGTAAAAAAATAAATAAAATAAACTAGTAAATATTCAAATAAACTAAAATAATGAAAATATCTTTATAGTTATAAGGTAACAATAGTATAATGAATTAATTTCTAGTTTCTGGGGAGTGATTACTGTATTATAGTTAATTCTTCCTTAGTGAACAGTCTAAATTTCAGGGGTTATAGCTACTGTATACTTTTTTCTTTTCATTTACTTTTTTCATGTATATATGTATGTGTATATACATATATATATTCCTCCTTATCTGCAAGGTATAAGTCCCAAAACAGTGGATGCCTGAAACCACAGATAGTACTGAACCCCATAAATACCATGTTTTCCCTATATATACATACCTATGATAAAGTTAATTTACAAATTAGACATAGTAAGAGATTAACAACAATAACAAATAATAAAATAGAACAATTATAATAATAAACTGTAATGAAAGTTATGTGAATGTCCTCTCTTTCTGATAACTGATCTGATAACCAAGATGGTTAGTAAGTGACTAAGAGGCAGGTAGTGCGTATACTGCAGATAGACTGAACAAAGGAATGCGTGACATTTTGGTGGAGTAGAACAGTGAGAGATTTCACCATGCCACACAGAACAGCATTCAATTTAAAACATAAATTATGTCTCAAATTCTCCATTTAATATTTTTGGACCATGTTTGACTGCAGTTAATTGAAACCATGAGAACCAAAACTATGAATGAGGATAGACTACTATATATACTACCATATATATATATATAGTTTTTCTCCCATATTAATATACTTTGTAAAAGTAAAGAAGAAATGGGGAAAAGTAAAGAGAGAAGAAAATATATATGCTTTATGATGTCCATTAAACTTAACTCTCATCAAATATTTTCTTTCTTGACATAATCACATCTTTTTAAATTTATGACTATCTTGGTAAATTCATGAAATATATAAATAGAAAGAGAAAGCCCCTTTTATGTACAAAATATAAATTTGTATTTTATAAATATACATGTTACATTATAAAAAATGAAAGCTGAAAATGGGCCTGACCTGTGGTGGCGCAGTGGATAAAACGTCGACCTGGAACACTGAGGTCGCCGGTTCGAAACCCCGGGCTTGCCTAGTCAAGGCACATATGGGAGTTGATGCTTCCTGCTCCTCCCCCTTTCTCTCTCTCTCCTCTCTATAATGAATAAATAAAATCTTTAAAAAAAAAACAAAACTGAAAATGTGTCACATCATTAAACCTCTGAAGACATCATTCTTTTAGGTCTCTATCTTGATTATTACTTTTCTCTACTGTACAGAAAGTAAGAAAACCTTCCAGGATTGAGCCACTAAATATTTAGCTCATTTCATCAGACCTGGAAATTTGTGCATTACCACCAGGTCAGTTGTAAATAATTTTAGTGTTAATAATATGGGGTAGGAGATTAAATAAATATTAGCTCTATTTATTTAGAGTCAAAGGACCCAGAGCCAAAAGCTGGTTCCAGTGTATCAGATCTTCATTGGACCACATCCTCAATCAAGTTTCCAAAAATTTGTTTTGGTGATAACTAGAGATATTTTGGCCTACATAAAATAATGGATTACTACAAGTGACTCATAGATAGAAAATCAACTTGCACGCACACACATACATACATACAGACACAAACACAGAAATTAAAATGATAGTATTAACCTGACAAACACATTAACACAATGTATTTCTTTTTTTTTTTTAATTTTTTTTTTAATTTTATTTATTAATTTTAGAAAGGAGAGAGAGAGGGAGAGAGAGAGAGAGGAGAGAGATAGAGAGAGAAGGGGGGAGGAGCAGGAAGCATCAACTCCCATATGTGCCTTGACCAGGCAAGCCCAGGGTTTCAAACCGGCGACCTCAGCATTTCCAGGTCGACGCTTTATCCACTGCGCCACCACAGGTCAGGCCCAATGTATTTCTTTTAAAAACTTGGAATATATAAATTTTTAGCAAATTTCTATCTCCAGTTCTAGATAAGAAAGTTTACTAAATAATTGCTAAAACTATTTATGCATATGAAGGTCAAATTTTATCTTTATATCAAACATTGGAATAGATGTTATCCCCAAAGTGAATTTCATTTTCTTTCATTCCAAGTTTAGCTTCTCCAAAATTAGCAAAATATTTTGATATTCTACAGAAAGACTATTTCAAAATTTATGATTGACTGAATCAAATGTCTTTTATAGCTCTATTTCCTTCTGGCATATAAATCAACCAAAGATGGCCTGTGTCCGCTATAGTTCGCTTCTTCACTGCAAGGTGAGACCATTTGCTTAACAGTCCACTAGTGCCAAGCTCAATTTTTTACAAATCCAATTGCTTTACATATGAGCCCAGTAAGTATTATTTTTAGCAAATTAGAGCCTACCTGTGTGACATATATAGCAAAACTGAACCTGGGATTTGCTTGCCATTGATAAAATATACCACGGGACTATAAAAGACCCAAACCTGTACTTAAGAGTTCTCTGACCTGGAGAATCCCAGTTTATATCACCTAGACACATGAGCCTCTTCCCATTCCTCTACCATGGATCTCCTTTGACATCTTTGTCTTCTGAGTAAAGGCTTTGAGCTCAAGTTGCTGAGAAGTTTCCTAGCTCTGACTGGGTAGCTAAGTTGTTTAGAGTATTGATCTGATATATCAAGGTTATGAGTGTGATCTCTGGTCAAGGCACATACAAAAATCAACCAGTAAATGCATAAATAAGTGAAAAAACTAATTGATGTTTTTCTCTCTGTCTCCCTTCCCCTGTCTCTAAAATCAATTTAAAAAATAATAAATAAATAAATAAATACATACATAAATAAATAAATAAATAAAAGACTCCTTGTGTAAGAGGGTCTTCTCATTTATAATACCAATCTAACTTGAATTAAACTTATTTTGTACAAGTGCCACCTAAAGATCATGGCTTTTTCCTTTGATTAACTCTGAAAACCTGAAACTCACTACATCTGTTCAAGTTTCAAAAGCACTGAATATATTTTAAATGTGATTTAAAATATATCTTTCACAGCAATGTGCTACATCTGTACCCATTTTAGAATGGCTAAAGAATATAAAATAAAGAAAACTTATGGGATTCCAAGATGACTACAGAGTAGGTAGGTGGAAGCTGCACCATAGAAAAGGGAATGCTATTACCCTACAGAATGAAACACATATTTTATACATAAATGTTTATAGCAGCTTTGTCTGTAATCATCAAAAATGGAAATCAATCCAACGTACTTGAATGAGTGGATATGTAGCCTAACTTTTGATGTTCCACATAACTGGATACTACCCAGCAATAAAAACAATAAATTAGGACCACATGCAACACTTGGAGGGATCTCAAGGATTTATGTTGGATGAATAAAACCCAATCTTAAAAGCTTATTAATATATAATTCATTTATATGATGTTCTCGAAAAGACAAACTAGAATGACAAATAATCAATTAATCCTTGCCATGATTTTATTTTGTTTTTTGTTTTTTTTTTTTTGTTTGTTTGTTTGTTTTTTCTGAAGCTGGAAACGGGGAGAGACAGTCAGACTCCCGCATGCGCCGGACCAGGATCCACCCGGCACGCCCACCAGGGGCGAAGCTCTGCCCACCAGGGGGCGATGCTCTGCCCCTCCAGGGCGTCACTCTGCCGCGACCAGAGCCACTCTAGCGCCTGGGGCAGAGGCCAAGGAGCCATCCCCAGCGCCCGGGCCATCTTTGCTCCAATGGAGCCTTGGCTGCGGGAGGGGAAGAGAGAGACAGAGAGGAAGGGGGGGTGGAGAAGCAAATGGGCGCTTCTCCTATGTGCCCTGGCCGGGAATCGAACCCGGGTCCCCCGCATGCCAGGCCGCTTGCCATGATTTTAAATAAAGTATTGCGTGACTATCAAAATGGAAGCATAACGGAGGTTTAGTGATGGAACTGTTCTGTATCTTCATTGTAATGGTGACTATAAAAATCATACATGTATTTAAATTCATAGTACTTCAAAATATACAAAATCAATTATACTATAGGTCATTTTACAAATAAAAATTTTAAATAATTTTAAATCAGTGAGTTTAAAATTACTTATTGCCTCAATATTTTAAATTTTAAGTTTTATGGCTTATACTTTGAAAAATGTCTATTTGCTAGATTGTGTTGTCAATACACTTGCAAATTCTGCACATAGCTACACAGTCTGAGCTCATTGATGTCAGTCAATTTTGCTGAACACTTCTATCATATCATTCAATAATTAAGTTTTTGCCTCGATTTTCAAATATTTAAAACAAGATTCATTCATAAAAACATTTTTTTTCTTCATCTGGATTCAGGAGACTTTTAATTGGTTCCCTGGTTGCTACCATTGTGCTCAGTTCTGCTACATTTCACTAACCAGAGAAGCCAGAACTTTCAAACATGGCATACCATATTTCTCCTCTGTATAAAACTCTTCAGTGTCTTCCTAATAATGGTCAAAATTAACGTCTTTCAGATGACCTCTGAGACTGTAACTCATTTATTTTTCTGATTTCATCTCATAATACTGCCACTGCGCTAATTACACTGCAAATACATTCCTATCTAAGGGATAGTAGCTTTGTCTAGAACTTTCTTCCCCAAACATATGCCATGGCTAATTGCTTTACATTCTTTAAATATTTTCTTATATATCACTTTCCTGATGATGTTTGTCTTTATCATTTTGTATAAAATTGGTATGCTCAGTCGCTCAGCATTTGCTGATCTTCTCATGCTGTTCTTTTTAAATTTTTATTCACTTATCATTTATTAACATATTTATTTTTTTCTTTTTAGTTATAATTCTCTATGTACTTGAATGTAATTTCTATAAGGAGCAGATTTGTTTGTTTGTTTTATTCACTGAAATTCCAAATGCATAATGTAGTTCCTAACACACTGATACTTAATAAATATTCGCTCAGTGGAGGAGAATGAATGAATTAACTTGTATATAAATTATTGTCTAAATGATTATAAAATATAATAGTTTATGACAAAATATTGAGCAAAATGTTTTAAAAAACATAGCTTTATAAAAATATCTCTCAAATATAAAAATTATAGTTAAAAATAAAATATAAAGTTAGACTAGAAAAATAATATGCAAGACAACTGAGTTTCAAATATCTGGCATATACTTTAACTACCTTTTAATTGTATAATGTATACTTTAAAAAACTTGGATTCCAGGCAAACATGTAATTTGGTTCCTTTTATTTTTTTTGATCCAAGAGAGAAAGCTATTATTTTTCAAATTTCAGTTATATTTTTAATTTTTCTACCCTATTGTGCTCCCATAAAGAAACAAATTATCGTTTAGACTAATTTTACACAATAATCCAGCTTCCTTTTATTGCAAAATCATTAAAAATACTCAGATGATGCATTTTAAATAAAGTTTTAGACATACAACCAAGAACATGGCAGGCATGAGGCTATGAATCCAAGAAGAATTTTGATACAGCTTGCTGAGATTAGATACACAGCTACACATGGTACATACTTTAATTGTTTTCCTTGACTGTATCATGTATTTAATAGTTAGAGTCTATGGACCTCAAAATAGCAAATTATATTGTCTGACATAAAGGATATCTGAGTTATAATGAATAATTTATCTCCCAAACCTGTCAGGGATATCTATGAATATTAAAATAAGACTATAATTTAGCACAATTAAATTTCAAAGCTGAACTTCTACAAAGAGCAAGGTTAATGTAACAAGGATAAAAAAACTTATTGTTACATCACCTAAAATGTTTGCCCCTAAATTGGCAGCCCAAAGCCTATTGTACTAACATGGAGTTTTTTAATAGACCAGAGACCTATCTCTACTCAACACTTTGTTCTCCCAATCTTGTTCCATGTGTTCAGAAACAGCAACTTACAAAGATTTATGTGAATGTAATGAAGAATTAATACAGGAGAGGGGCATGAGAACTATACATATCAATTGCACTCAAAAAAAGTTAAGCCAGGGGTCTGCTATGTTCTGTCTAACATGAAACTTGGCTGATTGGAGATGCAAGTAGACCATGAGGACACTTCCAAACAAAGGAAATTCCTGGAAGGATTAACAGCTACTCACCCATACCTTATCATTGACCCATACCATAAAGGGAAAACACAAGCCAACAAAATATACCTTGTAAAGGTTAAAGTTAATCCTAACCTCTTTCCACTCTTATTTCCTCATACCAGCAATTTTCCTTAGACACTACAGACAGATATAAGCTCAACTTCTAGAGATGGTTGGGGTCTCTCTTCCTTCTCTTCTAAGGAGAGTCTGTAACTCTATGGACTGGCTTTTCTTGCTTATTCTCTCTACTCAATAAAACCTGCTTTTCCACTTTAACCTCTTGTCTGACTTGTGTCTGAAATTCTTTCCTGTGCAAAGCCAACGGCCCCCTTGGCTAATGTAAAGCCAATAGCCACAGCCACTATCACAGCCACCTGACCCATGCAGGTTTGCATTTGATTCGGACAGACGGTAATGGAACAACAGAGCCAAGAACTGGTGGGCCATTACATTTAATTCTAGCTTGCACATGGTGGGCAAGAAATACACAGTAGTGGGAAAACACTTCCCTTTCCATTCAAGACTCCCAAAGCCACTGACTTATCCAAGTTTTCTAGAATCAAAAGTATCTAACCTCAACAGCCTTATTCACCTTTGTTCCCCATCTCTTTCTCTCTGCACAAACTCTATACAAACTGGCTTCTCCTTCAGCACTCCACCATCTTGGCTGCTTCTCTTCTCCTCCATGTGGTCTTTCTCTGCTCTTCTCTCTAATGCTAATCTCAGGAACTGAGAGAGAGCACGCTCCTGGTCTGCCCCATTTTATAGTGTAGAAATAAAAACCTTTAATCCAATATACAAACAAGGAAGTCTCTGATACAAAGTCACTTATCTAAGGCATAATGGGATTCCTCATGAGAGTGCACCACCCCACATCATGCAATCAGTCAAGGGTGTGAGGAAAAGCTTAGTCTTAAAACTAAGCCTTAGGCTATAATGACTTTGCCAACTTACAGCCTGTCTCCCATACCCAATGCAAACTACGAGCAAGCAAACATATATATCAAATTTACATACTTATTTGACCAATGGCTAGGGTCTTGAGTTCCCATGTACTCACCTTTCTGACATCAAAATAGTATGGAAATTTTAGGTTTACATACACTCTGAACCAACAGTTTCAAAATCATCCATGCCTAATTTTCTTTGTACATAAAATAAAAAATATTAATGTTTTGGTGTTGACAATTAGAAATAAATATAGTTTAAAGAATGTATTTTTTTTTGTATTTTTCTGAAGCTGGAAATGGGGAGAGACAGTCAGACAGACTCCTGCATGCGCCCGACCGGGATCCACCTGGCACGCCCACCAGGGGGCGACACTCTGCCCACCAGGGGGCGATGCTCTGCCCCTCCAGGGCATTGCTTTTTTGTGACCAGAGCCACTCTAGCACCTGGGGCAGAGGCCAAGGAGCCATCCCCAGCGCCCAGGCCATCTTTTGCTCTAATGGAGCCTCAGCTGCGGGAGGGGAAGAGAGAGACAGAGGAAGGAGAGGGGGAGGGGTGGAGAAGCAGATGGGCACTTCTCCTGTGTGCCCTGGCCGGGAATCAAACCTGGGACTTCTGCATGCCAGGTCGATGCTCTACCACTGAGCAAACTGGCCAGGGCCTAAAGAATGTATTTTAAAACAAAGAAATTAGTGTAAAGGTTATGTTTGTGATAAATTATTTTCAAAAATGAAACATAGAATAAAGGAACAATCAAAAGCAAAGAAAACTGACTGAACATAAATATAAATAAGAAAAATGAGTTAGATCATGAATATCAACTATGAGAGTGATGTCATAGAAATGGCACCATGAGTGGTGCTCCCAATATCTCCCTCTAAAACTTTAACAAATTGAACAGATAAAGATGGAGAAAAAAATCTCAGGAGCACCTGAAATATACACACACCAGACAAAGGTATGATTGGGCAAAAAGATGGTTGAATATATAATCCACTCTGAAGGAAATAAGACAGAGAACGGGTTTTATGACTTCCTCACTGATCTGAGGAAGGGGTGCTTTCGACTGAAGCCGAGTGAAGTGGAGGATCTGAGGCAGAGGGAAGAAGCTGGGTTAGGGTGGATGATCAAGTGGAAGAAAGATCACACTAACTCTGGCTAAAATTGCGGATGAGGGGCATGCACGAGTAGCAGGCTCCAATAAAGGTTACTGGTGTGGGGTGCCTACGGGAGCCGGTGCATGAGCCAGAAGCTTTGTGTACTCCTGGCTCCATGATCCTGGGCAGTGTGTGAGTGACTCCACCTGGCACCACTAGTGTGGGCACTTGCACACACCTAGGCTAGAGAGCTTAGCCAGAGATAATCAGTGATAGACATCTGTGTGGGTTGCTGCCAGCATATTTGTGCATTCCCAGCTCTACCACCAGCATGGGTCATGCACAGAGGCTGGAACTCTAGCCTGGGACTGTCCAGGCAGGCGACTTCATGGGCTTGAATTCCCGGCTCTGACTGAGATCACAGGTGCTGTCCACCTATGTAGGTGGGTGCAGACCTCCATGTTCACTGCTGAAGGCATGGGGGCTGGGCGCGCATGTGGCTTGCTGAAATCTGCCAAACAGTGCACAATGGAGAAGCCTGTGGAAATTAGACCTGTGGAGCACTGAGGCATACTAGACATGCCTGGGGCCCTTAGAAAGGCACTAGATTGGCAATCGGCTCCCAGCCCTGCCTGATCTCGCTGGCAGCTCTGGTTGGCACAGCCTTACCCAGAACTGTGCTTCAAGTGGTGCTGGAGGAAGAATGTGGCTGCTTTTAGAGCTTGTTGCTCTGCAAGCAGTAGCTGGGACAAACCTCACAGCTAAATCTCCAGGCTGCTAGCTCAGGAGGGAGAGACTGGCAGAGAGGCACCTGGAAAACTGAGACCCCCATTGTCAGAGGTTCCAAGAGACACAACAGCAAACCTCTGCCCAAGAGCCCCACAGAGGCAAAACCTGTGGTACAGCACCAACTGCCAAAAAAAAAAAAAAAAAAAAAAAAAAAAAAGAAAGAAAGAAGCTACCTCTCAAAACCAGGAAAAAAATTATTTTTATTTTTTTCCATTTTGGTCATTTTATCTTCTTTCCTTTTTATTCTTTCCTTTTCCCTTTGAAATTTATTATCCATAGTTGCTACACTTTTCATTCTTGTTCTTTATGAGGGTTTTCTTTGAAAAACCTTTACATTTTTTTCTTTATTTTTTCATATTTTTTGTGGCATATTGCATGTTTTTTACTTCATTTTTTATCTCTTTTGTCATCTTTCCTCAGTTCCAGCTCTTTGTTCTCTGTAGTTTTTGTTCCACTTATCATTATAGAATTTTTATTTTTTTACTGTAACTTTTTAATTTTTATTTAATTTTTAATTATCTTATTAGTGTTATTAATAATGCCACTCTCAAATGCCATTAAGGAAAAATAAATCAAATATGAGGGATACAAAAGACAGATATGTAGCTCAGATGGATGATGAGAAATCTCTAGAAAAAAAATTTCAATTCTTTGGAAACATTTGAGATAAATGACAAAAAATTAAAAATTGAAGTTCTAAATATACTCAGAAAAATACAAGAAAGTATGGAAAGGCAATTTAGAAATCTCAAAAAACAATTTAATGAACAAAAAGAATACTTTACCAAGGAAATTGAAACTATAAAATGGAACCAAACAGAGATGAAAAATTTAATAAATGAACTGAAAAATGAGGTAACAAGCTTAGCTAATAGACTAGGTCAGATAGAGGAGAGAATTAGGGACATCGAAGACAGGCAACTAGAGATACTACAGAGAGAAGAGGAGAGAGACTCATAAATTAAAAAAAAAATGAGAAAGCCCTACAAGAACTGTCTAACTCAAACAGAAAGAGCAACATAAGAATAATGGGCATAGCCCTGGCTGGTTGGCTCAGTGGTAGAGCATCGGCCTGGCGTGCAGAGGTCCCGAGTTCGATTCCTGGCCAGGGCACACAGGAGAAGCGCCCATCTGCTTCTCCACCCCTCCCCCTCTCCTTCCTCTCTGTCTCTCTCTTCCCCTCCTGCAGTCGAGGCTCCATTGGAGCAAAGATGGCCCGGGCGCTGGGGATGGCTCTTTGGCCTCTGCCCCAGGCGCTAGAGTGGCTCTGGTTGCTGCAGAGCGACGCTCCAGATGGGCAAAGCATCGCCCCCTGGTGGGCAGAGCATCGCCCCCTGGTGGGCGTGCCAGGTGGATCCTGGTTGGGCGCATGTGGGAGTCTGTCTGTCTCTCCCTGTTTCTAGCTTCAGAAAAATGCAAAAAAAAAAAAAAAAAAAGAATAATGGGTATATCAGAAGGAGAAAATGGAATATAGAACATATTCAAACAAATAATCAATGAGAACTTCCAAAGCCTGTAGAAAGACTTAGAGCCTCGAATCCAAGAAGCAAACAGAATGCCGAGTTACCTTAACCCAAACAGACTTACTCCAAAATACATCAGTATTGAAACTATCACAAACCAATGACAAAGAAAAAATCCTCAAGGCAGCTAGGGAAAGGAAGAATATAATATATAAAAGAAGGCCCATTAGACTATCATCAGATTTCTCAGCAGAAACTATACAAGCCAGAAGAGAGGACCCCAATATATAAAGTACTGAACGAGAGGAGCTTCCAGCCAAGAATACTATATTCATCAAAGCTATCTTTCAAATACGAAAGAGAAATAAAAACATTCACAGATATAGAAAAGATGAGGAAATTTATCACCAGAAAACCCTGACTTCAGAAAATATTAAAGGGGGTTATCCGACCAGATACAAAGAACAACATAAAAAAAACCAAAATCACAAGTAAAAGCTTCAACAAGATAACAATAAAAACAAGATTAATCTGCGACAACAAAAACAAAAAAAGAGGAGAGGACAAAGATTAACAGTAGCAAAGGAGGATGGAGTGCAGAAGCACTCATGAGATAACATACTACAATAAATATGATATATATCTTTTTATTACCTAATGGTAACCACCCCTGAAAAAAACCACTTAAGAAACACATGGCTTAAAAAAAGAAGAAACAAATTAAAGAAGTATAGAATACACCAAGCAAAACAAATGGCATAAAAACAAAAGAGAAGAATCAAACAAGATACAGAGCTATCAAAAAGCAACATATAAAATGGCAATAGGAAAACTTGTGTCAATAATTACATTAAATGTAAATGGATTGAACTCACCAATAAAAAGACACAGAGTAGCAGAGTAGATCAAAAATGAAAATCCAATGGTTTACTGCCTTCAACAGACACATCTAAGCTACAAGAATAAAAACAAATTCAAAGTGAAAGGTTGGAAAACAATTTGCCAAGAAAATAATATCCAAAGGAATGAGGTCAAGCCATACTCATATCTAACAATGCTAACTACAAGACAGCAAAGGTAATCAGAGACAAAGATGGTCATTTCATAATGATAAAGGAAACATTGAATCAAGAATACATAACACTTCTTAATATATATGTAACAAACCAAGGAGCACCAAAGTATTCAAGACATCTACTAACTGACCTAAAAATAAAAACTGACAAAAATACAGTCATACTTGGAGACCTCAATACACTGCTGAAGGCACTAGATTGTTCATCCAAACAGAAAATCAATAAAGAAATATTGGCCTTCAACAAAACACTAGAACAATTGGGTATGATAAACATCTTCAGGACATTTCATCCCAAAATTCCAGACCATATGTTTTTCTCCAGTATACATGAAACATTCTCAAGAATTGACTATATGTTGGGCCACAAAACTAACATTAACTAATTCAGAAAGACTGGAATAATACCAAGTATATTGTCTGACCACAAAGCTTTAAAACTAGAATTCAACTGCAAAATACAAGTAAACAAACCCACAAATATGTGAAAATTAAACAACATACTTCCAAAAACAACTCTGTCAAAAAAGAAATAAAGGAAGAGATCAAAAGATATATATAGACAAATGAAAATGACATTACTACATATCACAATCTCTGGGATGCAGTAAAAGCAGTAATAAAAAAAAAGTTCATATCATTACAGGCTTATATGAACAAATAAGAGCGAGCCCAAGTAAAGAACTTAACATCACATCTTAAGGAACTAGAAAAGAAGAATAAAGGCAATTCAAAACCAGTAAAAGAAAGAAAATAATAAAAATCAGAGCAGAAGTAAATAAAATAGAGAACAGAAAAGCTATAGAAAAAATTAATAAAACAAAAAGTGGGTTCTTTGAAAAAAATCAAAGAAATTGACAAACCCTTGTCAAGACTCATTAAGGAAAAAAGAGGAAGGACTCATATAAACAAAATCCAAAAGGAAACAGAAGAAATGATCACAGGTATCATAAATATATAAAGAATTATTGTATAATACTATGAAAAACTATATGCCACCAAATTTAACAATCTAGAAAAAATGAACAAATTCCAAGAACAATATAATCTTCCTTGACTGAGTCATGAAGAAGTAGATAGCCTAAACAGACCCATAAGCAGGGATGAAATAGAAACAACTATCAAAAAGCTTACAAAAAATAAAAGTCCAAGGCAGACAGGTATACTAGTGAATTCTATCAAACATTCAAAGAAGATTTGGTTCTTATTCTACTCAAATTCTTCCAAAAAAATTGAAGAATTAGCAATACTTTCAAACACATTTTTTTGAGGCCAACATAACCCTCATACTAAAACCTGGCAAGGACAACACAAAAAAAGAAAATTACTGACTAATATCTTTAATAAATACAGATGCTAAAATCCTAAACAAAATACTAACAAATCAAATACAAAAACACATTAAAAAATAATTCACCATGATCAAGTGGGATTCATGCTGAAATCACAAAGATGATTCAACATACGTAAAACAGTTAACGTAATACACTATATCAACAAAACAAAGCACAAAAACCACATGATCAGATCAATAGATGCAGAAAAGGCATTTGATAAAATACAACATCATTTTATGTTTAAAACACTTAACAAAATGGGCATAGAAGGAAAATATCTCAACATAATAAAGGCCATTTATGACAAACCATCATCTAATATCATATTAAATAGCAAAAAATGAAAAACTTTTCCTCTAAAGTCAGGAACAAAACAAAGCTGTCTACTCTCTCCTCTCTTATTCAACATAGTGTTGGAAGTTCTAGCCAAAGCAATTAGACAAGAGGAAGAAATAAAAGGCATTCATATTGGGAAAGAAGAAGTAAAGGTTTCACTTTTTGCAGATGATATGATCCTGTACATCAAAAACCACAAAGACTGCACAAAAAGACTATTAGAAATAATAAACCAATACAGTAAGGTCACAGGACACAAAATTAATATATAGAGGACAAATTAAATAAACCAACCT
Source organism: Saccopteryx bilineata (assembly GCF_036850765.1). NCBI lineage: Eukaryota > Metazoa > Chordata > Mammalia > Chiroptera > Emballonuridae > Saccopteryx > Saccopteryx bilineata. Next base: position 39,061,437 of record NC_089490.1, read on the forward strand.
CAGACCCACAACTCTAACAAGCCTGCAAACCACACACAGAAACAATGGGAAGACAGAAGCATATAAGCCACTTGAATCAACAAGGAAAAATTTTCAGAAAAATTAATTGATAAAATGGAAGTAATGACATTACTGGATGCAGAATTTAAAATAATGATTGTTAAGATGCTTAAGGATTTCAAAGCTACAATGGATGGACTTAATGAGCACCTAAATAAGGAAATTGTAAGCATTAAAAAGGACATTAAAATCATAAAAAAGAACCAGACAGAAATAACAAACACAATATTAGAAATGAAGACTTGCCTGACCTGTGGTGGCGCAGTGGATAAAGCGTTGACCTGGAAATGCTGAGGTCGCCAGTTCGAAACCCTGGGCTTGCCTGGTCAAGGCACATATGGGAGTTGATGCTTCCTGCTCCTCCCCTCCTTCTCTCTCTCTGTCTCTCTCTCTCTTCTCTCTCTCTCCTTTCTAAAAATGAATAAATAAAATAAAAAAAAAATAAAAAAAAAAAGAAATGAAGACTCCACAAAAAGAAATTAAAAGCAGGCTGGATGAAGCAGAGGATTGAATCAGTAATTAGAGGATAAGATAAGCAAAAGCATGGAAGCAGAACAACAAAAAGAAAACAGGATCAAAACGTCTGAGGAAACTCTAAAGAGAGCTCCATGACAACATGAAGAGAAACAATATTTTAATAGGGGTTCCTGAAGGAGAAGAGAAAGAGCAAGGGATAGAAAACCTGATTAAAGAAATTACAGAAAAAAAATTCCCTAAATTGATGAAGGAAAGAGTTACACAGGTTCAAGTAGCACAGGGAACCCCATTAAAAAAGAACCCAAAGAGACATACACCAAGACATATCATAATCAAAACACCAAAGCTAAGAGATAAAGAATACTAAAAGCTGCAAGAGGAAAGCAGTCAATTAACTACAAAGGAGCCACTATAAGGATGACATCCAACTTTTCAACAGAAACACTTGGCAAGAAATAGTCAAAGTAATGCAGAACAGGAGCCTACAACCAAAACTTCTTTATCCAGCAAGGCTATCATTTATAATTGAAGGAGAAATAAAAGCTTCACAAACAAAACAAACAAACAACTCAAGGGATTTATAACAACAAAACCAATGCTGCAAAAAATATTAAGGGGCCTGTTGTAAACAGAACACAGCAGGAGAAAAAATCTAGTAAAAAAGTAATGTAGATTTAAAGAATAAAATGGCAATAAACAACTACATATCAATAATAACCTTAAATGTAAATGGATTAAGTGCTCCAATAAAAAGACACAGGGTAACAGTATGGATAAGAAAACAGGACCTGTACATATGCTGTCTATAAGAGCCCTCAAAACAAAACATACACATAGACTGAAAGTAAAGGATAGAAAAATATTTCATGCAAATGAAAATGGAAAAAATGTTGTGGTAGCAATACTTATATCTGAAAAAACAGACTTTAAAACAAAAACTATAGTAAGGGATACAGAAGGTCACTACATAATGATAAAGAAAGCAATCCAACAGAAAAAAAATAACCATTATAAATACCTATGCACCTAATATATGAGTACCTAAATATATAAAGCAGACTTTGATGGACATAAAGCATGAGACTAACAGCAATAGTAGGGGTTTTCAATATCCCACTAACATCACTGGAAAGATCCTCAAGAAAAAAAATTAACAAAGAAACAGACTTAAGGGACACACTAGATCAACTAGATTTAATAGATATCTTCAGAACCTTTCACCCTAAAGCAGCAGAATATACATTTTTTCAAGTGCTCATGGTACATTCTCTAGGATAGGCCACATGTTAGAGCATAAAATGAGTCTCAACAAGTTTAAAAAGATAAAAATCATATCAAGCATCTTCTCTGATCACAGTGGCATGAAACTAGAAATCAACTACAATAGAAAAACTGAAAAAACCTTCAAACATTTGGAGGCTAAATAGCATGTTATCAAATAACAAATGGGTTATCAGTAAGATCAAGAAAGAAATAAAAAATTTCCTTGAAACAAATGAAAATGAACATACAGCAATTAAAATTTATGGGACATTGCAAAAAAGCTCAAATAAACAACTTAATCCTGAAACTAAAAGAACTAGAAGAAGAACAGAAAGGAAAGCCCAGAGGAAGTACAGTGTGTCCATAAAGTCATGGTGAACATTGGACCAGTCATAGGAAAGCAACAAAAGATTATAGAAATGTGAAATCTGCACCAAATAAAAGGAAAACCTTCCCAGTTTCAGTAGGATGATATGGCAGCATGTGCACATGTGCAGACGATGATGTAAAACCACGTATACAGTGGAGCAGCCCATGGCCATGCCAGTCGAGACGTGGATGGTACAGAGGAAAGTTCAGTGTGTTCTGTGGCTTGCTAAATTCGAATCCGTGACCAAAGTGCAATGTGAATATCAGCACGTTTATAATGAAGCTCCACCACATAGGAATAACATTACTTGGTGGGATAAGCAGTTGAAGGAAGCCAGCACTTTCGTGGAGAAACCCTGTTCTGGTAGGCCATCAGTCAGTGATGAGTCTGTAGAGGCTATACGGGGTAGCTACCTAAGGAGCCCTAAAAAATCTGTGCATGAGCCCATATTGAACTGCACTGAATAGGTATGAAACTGGGAGAGTTTTCCATTTATCTGGTGCAGATTTCACATTTCTATCATCTTTTGTTGCTTTCCTGTTACTGGTCAGAAGTGCACCATGACTTTACAGACACACTGTAGAAGGAAAGTAATAATAAAGATCAGAGTGGAAATAAATGACATAAAGGCTAAAAAATATATATACAAAGAATCAATGAAACCAAGAACTCATTCTTTGAAAAGGTAACCAAGATTGATAAACCTTTAACCTGACTCACCAAGAAAAAGAGAGGACTCAAATAAATAAAATTAGAAATTAGAGTGGAAAAGTAATAACTGACACAGCAGAAATACAAAGGATTGTAAGAAAATACTGTGAAGAACTGTATCCCAAAAAATTAGACAACATAGGTGAAATGGACAAATTCCTTAAAACATATAAGCTTTCAAAAATCAATCTGGAAAAAATCAGAAAACCTAAACAGACCGATTACAACAAATGAGATAAAAATTGTCATCAAAAAACTCCCAACAAACAAATGTCCTGGGCCAGATGGCTTCACAGATAAATTCTACCAAACATTCAAAGAAAAACTAACTCCTATCCTTCTCAAGTTATTTCAAAAAGTTCAAGAGGAGGAAGACATCTAAGCTTCTTCTATGAAGCTGGCATAATTTTGATTTCAAAACTAGGCAAAAACAATAAAAATAAAGAAAACTATAGGTCAATATCCCTGATGAATTTATATGCTAAAATTTCTAACAACATATTAGCAAACCAGATCCAACAATACATGAAAAAAATCATACATCATAACCAAGTAGGATTTATTCTGAGGCGCAAAGCTGGTACAATGTTCGCAAATCAATCAATGTAATTCATCACATAAAAAAAGGAGAAAAATCATATGATAATATCAATAAATGCAGAAAAAGCATTTGATGAAATCCAGCACCCCATTTATGATAAACTCTCAGCAAAGTGGGAATACGGGGAACATACCTCAACATAATAAAGGCCATCTATGACAAACCCACAGCCAACATCATACACAATGGGCAAAAGTAAAAGCAATCCACTTAAGATCAGGAACAAGGCTGGGGTGCCCTCTTTCACCACTCTTACTCAACATAGTTCTGGAAGTCCTAGCCACAGCAATCAGACAAGAAGAAGAAATAAAATGCATCCAAATTGGAAAAGAAGAAGTAAAACTATCATTATTTGCTGATGATATGATACTGTACATAGAAAACCCTAAAGTCTCAGTCAAAAAACTACTGGACCTGGTAAATGAATTCAGCAAAGTGGCAGGATATAAAATTAATATTCAGAAATCAGAGGTATTTCTATATACCAACAATGAACTGTCTAAAAAGAAATTAAGAAAACAATCCCCTTCACTATTGCTACACACAGAAAATAAGGTACCTAGGAGTAAATTTAACCAAGGATATTATAGACATGTACTTGGAAAATTATAAAACATTGTTAAAAGAAATCAAGGAAGATACAAAGAAGTGAAAGCATATACCATTTTCATGGATAGGAAGAATAAACATCATTAAAATGTTTATATTACCCAAAGCAATTTATAAATTTAATGCAATTCCTAGTAAAATACCTAAGGCATACTTCAAAGATGTAGAACACATATTCCAAAAATTTATGTGGAACCAAAAAGGAACACAAATAGCCTCAGCAATCTTGAAAAAGAAGAATAAAGTGGGTGATATAACACTGCCTGATATCAAGTTATACTACAAGGCCATTGTACTCAAAACAGCTTAGTATTGGCATAAGAACAGTCATATAGATCAATGGAACAGAACAGAGAAGCCAGAAATAAACCCACACCTATATGGACAATTGATATTTGACAAAGGAGGTAAGAGCATACATTGGAGTCAAGACAGTCTCTTTAATAATGGTGTTAGGAAAATTGGACAGCTACCTGAAAATAAATGAAACTAGATCACCAACTTACACCATTCTCAAAAATAAACTCAAAATGGATAAGAGACTTAAATGTAAGTCGTGAAACCATAAGCATCTCAGAAGAAAACATAGGCGGTAAACTTTCCGACATCTCTCGTAGCAATATATTTGCTGACTTATCTCCATGGGTAAGTGAAATAAAGGCAAGATAAACAAATGGTACTATATCAAACTAAAATGGTCTTGTACAGCTAAAGACAATATGAACAACAACAACAAAAAAAAAACACACAATGGGAGAACATATTTGACAATACGTCTGATAAGGAGTTAATAACCGAAATGTATAAAAAACTTGTAAAACTCAATACCAGGAAGATAAATAACCCAATCAAAAAATGTGCAGCCTGACCTGTGGTGGCGCAGTGGATAAAGCATTGACCTGGAAATGCTGAGGTCGCCGGTTCGAAACCCTGGGCTTGCCTGGTCAAGGCACATATGGGAGTTGATGCTTCCAGCTCCTCCCCCCTGTCTCTCTCTCCTCTCTGTCTCTTTCTCTCTCCTCTCTAAAATGAATAAATAAAAAAAAGAAAAAAAATTAAAAAAAAATGTGCAAAAGAAATGAATAGACACTTCTCCAAAGAAGACATACAGATGGCCAGTAGGCAGATGAGAAAATGTTCAACATCACTAATCATTAGAGAAATGCAAATTAAAGCCACAATGAGATATCACCTCACACCAGTCAGAATGGCGCTCATTAACAAAACAACACAGGATAGGTGCTGGCGAGGATGTGGAGAAAAGGAAACCCTCCTGCATTGCTGTTAGGAATGCAGACTGGTGCAACCACTGTGGAAAACAGTATGGAGATTACTTAAAAAATTAAAAATGGAACTGCATTTTGACCCAGCCATCCTACTTTTAGGAATGTATCCCAAGAACAATGATTCAAAATTAAAAAATGCACCTTTATGTTTATGGCAGCATTGTTTACAATAACCAAGATCTGGAAACAGCCCAAGTGTCCGTCAGTGGACAAGTGGATTAAAAAGCGGTGGTACATATACATAATGAAATATTCCATGGCCATGAAAAAGAAGTAAATTTAACCTTTTGCAACAACATGGATGGACCTGAAAATTATTATGTTAAGTGAAATAGGCCAGGCAGAGACAGAAAAATATGAGGACCTCATTCATTTGAGGAATGCAATGAACAATATGAACTGAGGAACAGAATAGAGGCAGAGTCTGGATCAAAGGTACCAGAGGGAAAGCGGAAAGAGGAAAAAGGGATGATAGGATGGAATCTGAGAAGGAAAAGAGATTGCTAAAATTATATACACATAACACAGCATTATAGAGAGCAGAAAAGAAAATCCAGGAGGGAACCGTGGAGGGCATTGCAGGGAAGGGGGCAAGAGGAATGTTGAGGGGAACATGAGGAAGGGCGGATGCATTCGGGGGGACACTAGAATCTATGTAAATACAACAAATTAAAATAAAAAACAGTTAAAATAAAAAATAAATAAAATTTTATTTTCTCCTGCTAAAAATAAAATCATGTTTTTTTCATTTCTTTTTATTTTCTAAGACTACCAACTTAAATTTCACAAGGGGATGGAGAGCACTTTTCTATTAACACTGGTGAATATTGTGCAAAATAAAAATAAAAAAAAAATAGCTGAAATAAGCCTGAAGAATTCAAACCTCAACAAATCTCTCACTATCCTCAAAAAACTTTCTTCCTCAGCTATACATAGCCACCTCTTCTGCCAAGCATCTGTTTAGGAAATGATGTAAGTAAACTTCCAAAGTTTTTAAATGCCTAACTTTAGCCTAAGTTTAGAAATTGACAGATTGTACTGAAGACTTAAAATCATATCAAATATAAATGTGCAAGCTTCTTTCATTTGGCATTTAAAATTTTACTTCTGAATTTTTAAAATTGTATATATCAGAGATTGGATATAAAATAAAGCACTTACTCAGATAATGTGTGTTTTTAGAAGACTGTGGTGACACCCTTTTTTAAAGAAATTGCTTAAAAGACTAGTAACAAGCACCAGAAGGATCTATGCCAGTAACCAGTAACTTAAATGCTATGATCTAACTGAGAATGAATAAGTAAGAAAATCTGCTACTATCATTAATATTTAAAAATCTTCAACTACCACTGACTTACTGTGATTCTGAGAAATTTTTAAATACATCAAAGCGTTTAGAGCATCCTTTTCTCCAACGAACATAAAACGAGGTACAATGACAGTTATATAGCATTGTTTTGAGGGTTATATGGAACTAATGTATAAAATGCCCAGCATACATTAATAACAGCTGACATTATTATTTTTTAATCTAAATGAGTTTAATATATTAGATTGGTTTTAATATTGATGAAGCTTGATATCCTTGAAACAACCTGTACAATCTTAACATGCATTCCAAATTTCTTTTTTCATTAAAAACAAGGGAGGCCTGACCAGGCAGTGGTGCAGTGGATAGAGCGTCGGACTGGGATGCGGAGGACCCAGGTTCGAGACCCTGAGGTTGCCAGCTTGAGCATGGGCTCATCTGGTTTGAGCAAAGCTCACTAGCTTGGACCCAAGGTCACTGGCTTGAGCAAGGGGTTACTTGGTTTGCTATAGCCCCACAGTCAAGGCACATATGAGAAAGCAATCAATGAACAACTAAGGTGTCACATTAAAAACAAGAGTTATGTATAATAAATATTAGATGTTAGTATGTGGTTAATATAATATTAACCAGTCTAGAGATACAATAAAAAATATTTTGAAATTGGTAAGCAACTGAGCGAATATAAAGACTAATGTCATATATTAGCATAATAAAAGAGAGTGGGTCATCCTTTCCAGTGGCTGTGGAGTGATTGAGCATCTGCTCAGGAAGCTGAGGACTCGCATTTAAAACCCTGAGGTTTTTAGCTAGAGTGTGGCTCATGGGCTTAAGCATGGGTTTACCAACTTGAATGCAGGGTCACTGGATTGAGCATGGAATCAAAGTCGCTGGCCTGAGTTCAAAAGTCACTGGCTTGAAGTCCTAGGTCACTGGTTTGAGCTCAAGATCGCTGACTTGAGAAGGGAACTGGTTCAGCTTGAGTCCCACCTCCGCCAGTCAAAGCACATATGAGAAATAATCAAGGAACAACTACAGTGGAGCAACTACGAGTTGATGCTTCTCATCTCTCTCTTCCCCCACTCTGTCTCTGTCTCAAAAAAAAAAAAAATCATGAAATTCTAGCATTTGAAGTGTCACTGGGGAATCCTAAATGCTAGTTACTCTAATTAAAATTGTTGTTCTTAAAAAGTTTGTTGGAAAGGATTGGATTCTTAATTACCTCTAATGGAATGATGCTTTACTTTTCATTCAGGATACAGGGAAGTTGGAAATTAATAATAAGAAAGTTTTTATAAATGGTCTAACTTTTTACAGAATAATATGCTACTTAATACAACCATATTCCCTATATTATACTTTACATCCTCATCATTATTCTGTAACAACCAATTTGTACTTCTTAATCCTTTTATCATTTTCACCCATTCCCCCAATGTCCTTTATGTGGCAATCATCAAAAGGTTTTCTATATCGCCTGACCAGGTGGTGGCGCAGTGGATAGAGCATCAGACTGAGATGCGAAAGACCCAAGTTCAAGATCTCGAGGTCGCCAGCTTGAGCGCAGGCTCATCTGGTTTGAACAAAGGCTCACCAGTTTGAGCCCAAGGGTCGCTGGCTCAAGCAAGGGGTTACTTGGTCTGCTGAAGGCCTGTGGCCAAGGCACATAATGAGAAAGCAATCAATGAACAACTAAGGTGTTGCAATGGGCAACAAGAAACTAATGATTGATGCTTCTCATCTCTCCGTTCCTGTCTGTCTGTCCCTGTCTATTCCTCTCTCTGACTCTTTGTCTCTGTAAAGAAAAAAGGTTCTCTATATCTCTGAGCCTGTTTCAGTTCTGTTTATTTATTTATTTATTTATTTATTTTTAATTCAATTGTTGATAGATATGTGGTTATTGCCCCTCTTCTTCAACAAGACCATTTAACATTTTATGTAGTAGTGGTTTGGTGGTGATGATTCTCTTTAGCTTTTTCTTGTCTGGTAAGCTCTTTACACGTCCTTCAACCTTTGCTGGGTAGAGTGATCTTGCTTGTAGGTCCTTGTTTTACATAACTTTAAACATTCCTTCATGTCCTCACTAAGTTCCTTGAGCATCCTTATAACCACTGTTTTGAATTCTGTGTCTGATAGTTAGCTTGTCTCCATTTTTTTTGGTTTTGTCTCTGGATATTTCTCTTGTTCTTTCACTGGGGACATGTTTCTTTGTCTCTGAATTTTGGCAGCTTCCCTGTGCTTGTTGTTTCTGTGTATTAGGTTAAGCTGCCACATCTCCCAAACTTGGTAGAGTTACTTCTGTAGTAGGTGTTCTATAGGACCCAGTAGCACAGACTTCCCAGTCGTCAGAACTGGATACTCTTGACACCACCCCCATGTGAGCTTTGGGCACTGTCCTGCTGTTGTTGAGCTTTGACTGCTGTTGGCATCACTGGGAGGTGCTGAGGCCAAGCTGCACAGCTGTGATGACCCCTGCGACTTCAGCAGAGGAACTGTTGTGCTGAATGGCCTTGTGAAACTGGACTTGCTTCGATAGGCAACTGAATGTTTTCTTTTGCTTGTAATCAATTTTTTTTTAAAAAAATTTTAATAGTGACCATGTGATTATATAAAATACTATTCTATTTCTAATAAAATATTTTAAGACATTTTTAACCTCAAAATAGAGAGGCAGTACCATGTCACTTAAGCAACTTAGAGTATTTCATGCTCCCTATCATTTTCCAAGTAAAACATAATCAGAAACTGAATATATGACCTAAATGATAGTAGAGATTTGATAGTATTTTGCTGTTACTCTTTCTATAGATTGTACTTATTCATCATATATTTTGTTTTCTCATTATTCAATTATTAAATAAATAATACACTATTTGAATCAAAACTAACATTATATTGTGAATTTTCATGTGCTTTGAAAATAAACAGAGACTTACTGGGATATGTCTGTACTCAATTATCTCTCAAAATCAAAATCCCAGAGTTGAATGATCCTTAGAAAGTGTATGCTAATATGGAGATACAGTACAATTTTATCTTTTTCTAAGTCCAAATGTGATCTAGGTCTGCTAAACATAACCACCTTGGAAAAATATAGATAAAAGGTCCACATTTATTCTTGAAAGATATTGTGCAACAGTAACCATTAATGAGAAGATATTTTATAAATGTTTTACAAATTATATCATCTGTATCTAAGATGAACAAATGCTATCCTTAAAACTTCAGAAATATATATTTTTATAGAAACATTTGTGAAAGTTATTTTGATTTAAAAAATTGGTACAAATACTTACAAATTTTAATAAGCTTTTGAATATGGCCTTGAAGAACACTTCATTGATTACTTTTCCTACATAATTCCAACATGGCTTTTATATATGTTGTCTTTTATAATACATTCTCTTTCCTAGGCTTTAGACTTTCTAAATATTCTGGATTTATCTGGTGTTTCTTCTCTTGTATGTCTAAAAATCAAAATACATTTCCTTTGGTCCAAACTCATAAGGGCCATAGGCTATGTTTTGATAAGCAGTGGCAATGGCCTATCAAATAAAATAATTTCTTCTCACCAGTAGTCTACCCACATGACTCGATAAGTGAATTAAGTACAATTCTCTTAGAAACTATAATATATATCTATTAATAAATCTAACTTGCCTAAATACAAACATTATGTGAGACTATGGGTAAGGAGAAGAATTCAGATCATAATATTATCATAAGTAAACACATAGAGGTAAATAAAAATAAAGGCAAGGAGGTGAGAACTTATGTGATTAAAATAAATAATAATAGATAAAAGTTTATGAATATCATATTGGACATATACTTTCTGTGTAAAAGATAAAAATTATCTGCTTCATGCATATGGGATGAGTGATGCTTTAAAAAGAAGAGGATAAACAAAAAAATAAGTGTGAAGTTCCAAAAAAGCAGCAGTAGACAAAGAGGTTGCTATTTAAGCTCCTAAAAGAGAAGGCTGATTTGTGTTCAGAGTATTGAGTCTCAAGACTACAGATGTATTTGTAAAGCCATACAAAATGTTGGGATTCCTCCAACAGTGCTCAGTAACCTTGAAAAGAAGCAGAGAAAACACATGATCTGAATAATGAAAACATAACTGTATGCATCAGAGCACATGATGAAAGTGTAACACCTGTTTTCTAATTAGTTGTGGAAGAACTAAATATTTTGCAAGAGGAAACTGACAATAATCTAGTGCCATCTAGATGCTTGGAACAGTATTTGTATTTTACATACAAGATCTAATTTATATTTCAATATAAAACATCGATTTATTTTTTTTTTTCAACTACTGCACATGAAAAAACCAGAAAAGTTAATGATGGGACTCGGTCAAGATTAATAAGTAGCAGATATGAGATCATATCCAAGTCTTTGAACAACAACCATCAAAAAAAAAAAACTATTTTCTTATCAAAACAAATTGTCTCAGGAAAATATTTTTCTAGGCTCAAAAAATGAAATGTAGAATAATTCAGTTAGTGGGAAACAAAAGGGTTAACAGTATTTCAGGATAAGGACGAGATTCTTGGCATTTCTGTGGATATGAGTTGCTACAATAAAATGACTTGGTAGTTCCTGCAGTCAAGGAAGTCAAAGAATGTTAAGTAAGATTTTAAAATGTTGATGATAGAGTTGCAATGGAATGAAATATTATAAACCAGGTGCTGGTTCTATCAGTTAATGATGAGGAACCGAGAAGACAGTAACTGACAATGCTAAAAGCAGTAGCAATATGATACATGGTGGCATGAAGCTCATAGGAGGAGGAGAGATTTAGACATATGGCTAAGGCAATAGTTTGGTAAAGAAAATTACTGGCTAAGAGAAAGCTGTAGTGGCTTTGTGGTTCATGTCACGCTGTAGAATGCATAGCTTTTTATATAGCATGTTGCAGAAGAAAAAGCCTGACAATCAACTAGGTTTCATAGCATGTAAGAGTAGAAAAAAAATGTATTCTTCGGTAGATTATGAAAATGGCAGAAGCAATATTTACAACTGAACAGGGTCTTCTCTAACATCTCCTTTCTCCTTCAATCTGAGTGGGCTTTTATAAAAACCTCAACAAATAGAATATAGGAAGAGATATTTGCTGTCACTTCTGAGGCTAGATATAAAAGATGATTATAGTTCACTCTTCTCCCTGGAAGCTTGATGTGGAATTTGCTATCATGATGTGAAAGCCAATGCCATTAAGAGGGTACATGTTAAGTGTTCTAGCCGGTAATACCAATTAACATCCCAACTAAAATTTCTGTATTGTGTCTGAGGATGGGAAGAACATAGACCAAAGGGAGAGGGAAGAAAATATTTTTGTGAGTATGAACCAGAAAAGCAAGAAACTCAAGCTGCTGATAAAAGCCAGACTTTTTCCTTTCATACTGAAGTGTTTTATCAACAGTCAATACAAAATGCAGAGAAGTCATAATGTCTATCTTGGAAGAAGTAACCCCTCCCAGTCAGTCAGGAATTGTGTGTGTATCTAACCTTCATATATATGCACACACTCATACACACATACATATATGTATAATTATGAATATTATATATGCATATTTATGTAGACATGTATATATGCAAACAGTTGAGTACATAAATCAGTTTATTATTGTATTATAATTTATTAATCATTGTATTATTTTTCATACAACTATAAATTTTATTCCACTGTGTATATGTATATCAATTTATTTATCTTACTTAATGATTATTGGATTTAATTCCTAATAGGGTAGTTGTAAGCATTGGATGCCATCTGCAAAAGGAAATATTGTACAAACTTCAAAACATTCAATGAAAATAATTAGAACTTTTGAAGTTTTGGTCACAAAACATACTATACCAGGCTACACTGAAATATTACCTTCTTTCATTTTATCGATGTTAGTCTTATTCAATTTTTCTGCTATTGGTTTTCTTTATATATATCCAGTGGAACAATAGTTTACTTATTAAAATATTTCAAAGTTCTAAAATAAACCCTTGACAACTCAAGGTTATATGGCTAAATTTATACATAATATTATATTATCAAAATTCTATAAGGGGTAAATATGTTCATTTAAAAATAATTTTACTGCCCTGGTTGAGTGGCTCACTGGATAGGGCTTTGTCTCAATGAGCCAAGGTCACAAGTTTGATACTCCTTAGGACATGTGTGAGAAACAGTCAGTGAGTGCACAACTAAATGGAAAAAGTAACTGGAATGAGTTGATGTTTCGCTTTCTCTCTCACTCTCTCTTCTACCCCTTCCTCTCTCTTTCTCTCAAGTAAATGAAAATTTTTTAATAAAATTAATAATAATTTTACATTTAAATGATGATCTATAGCTAGATATCATCATAATATCCTATAAGCAAATGCGGGGCAAAAAAATAAAGGCAAATTTTTGAAAATAACATCTCAGATTTGATCCAAATTTTATTTTATGTGAAAACAGTTACATAATATATGTTATTATAGCTCACTGAATGTTGACTCATTTTATAAATTTTAATATAACACGCATTTCAAATATTATATATTTATTAAATAATTTAATTTATTCAAGTATTGTGTCCTAGAGTCATAATAATAAGTAACAATGGCTTTTCACGGGACTAATATGAATTCAGTAAACTAAAAGCTATGTTTGCATTTCAGTTCTCACAATAGTAAGTGAAATTATTCATTATATAAATATAATGCCTATTAACAGTAATCGAGTTAAAGAATCTTTTTTTCAAGTGAAAACATTAAAATTGCTTTCTTTTTAAAAAACTTATTTAGTAAATTAAATTTAATGAGGTGACATTATTCAATAAGTGTACAGAGGTTTTAGGTAAGCATTTCTTTAGCATTTGAACTGTTGATTGTGTTGTGTGCCCATCACCTAAAGTCAAATCATTTTCTGTCTGGATAGTAAAAAAAAAAAAAGGATGACTTTCTTGAACAGCAACTGCTTCCCAAGAAACAGGCATGATGGGATTAGAGCAGTTTCAGTTCATTGGAACACTGCACCTGATGTGAAACCTCAGTCCTCCACATCCCAGTCCGACGCTCTATCCATTGCGCCACCGCCTGGTCAGGCGAAACCTCAGTCCTTAAACACAAAATGGTAGGCTTATCTACCAGGATGCATGCTATTTACATTCTTTCCAAAACAATAAATTCTGTGAAAGGTGTTTCTTAAAGGTCCAAGTTAAAAAAATATCCAGTATATCAAATGTAGCCATCAGTGATGATCTTCCATAAATAGGCACACAAACAATTATTATGAGAGTGAAATCTAATGCATAACTGACAGAAAAATAAATGGTTGATGCTTAAACAACATGAGTTTAAACTGTATTAGTCCACTTACACATGATTTTTTAAATAAATACATACTACTTTAACAGTATTTTCTCTTCCTCATGGTTGCCTTAATAACATTTCGTTTTTTCTGACTTACTTTAAGAATATAGTATCATATATAATATATATAACACACAGAGTATATGCTGACCATTTTATTGGTAAGGCTGCCAGTCAGCAGGAGGTCATTAGTACTTATTTGGGGGGAGTCAAATGTCACATGAAGTTTTGACTATGCAGGGGTCAACTCTTTAAACCCTTGCATTGTTCAAGGGTCAACTGTATTTTCTTTCCAAACTTATTTAATTGATATATCATTAAAATGTACTTCTTAATTTATTGTCTTATATTAATTTGTAAAGGTACTCTTAATATTTATGAAGAATTTCACTGAATTGTGGCATAATTTGGTGTCAAAATGTATTAATCATTTGTAAACATTTATCTTGAATCAGGAAATATTCACCTATCTCAGGTCATTTCTGAAAATGCTCCTGAACGTATATGAAGTTGATAGAGTTCTTAAGGTAAGTGTGTCTGTAGGTAAACAGGTTTTTAAAAACAGGAATTTTTTATTACTGTGATCAAATTAGTATATCAAAAAATCAAATGTAATCATATCTATTGAAAAGGATATTTATAATAATACTTCAGTAATTCTTGAATTAGTATTTTATAGATAACATGTAAAACTGTAATATCATTTAAAATCAAACAAAATAGAGATAAAAGTAAAACATTTGATAATTAAATCATTCTTACTTAAAAATTAAGCTTATGACTTTTTCCCATAAAACACATTTCAAAGTCCCAAGATGAAGTAATTAGAGTTTCTGCATGGAATTCTATAAATTGTCACACCTGTCCACTTGAACAAAGAATGAAAACATGCAGACTTTAACAGATTTCTAGGACTCATTAGAAGTCTTACATTACTCTGACAAAGATTATTTCATGCAGTAAACAACACATCAATCAATTTTAGTCACTAATCAAATGATTTTTTTTGCCACTGAAACTGTAAATCAGAAGTGGAAAGTTATTATAATTGTATAGGCAGTATTATTGCAATGTATAAAATATTTGTAACAAATGATAGCCAATTCAAAATATTACAAATGGACAGAATGCTTTCAATATTATAAAGCTAAAAGTAGCTTTTACATGTTTTTCACTTTAAAAACAAAGAAATTATGCAACTTTCATAACTGTTAAGAAAATTCAACACATTCTGAGTCAAAGATAAGTGGGTATTTATATTATCCACATGACTTTGTTCCAACACCATATATTTCATTTTTAAGAGGTGATGTATTTTTTTTAATATTATTTCCAGTGTCCTAATAAAACACAACTGAACTGTGATTCTTTTCTTTATGTATATGGCAAAAAGAGTATACAAAATTCACATATAACTGTGTAACTCCAGAATAAAAAAATAATAATTGCTCCATAATTACTTTATAGTACATCTGTCAGAAGAGAATCATAATAGTTTGAAATTTATTTAAGATTAAAAACAACTTTCTATGATTCTCTTGATTATGAAACACTTATTTACTACCTTATATTTATTACAAAAGGGAGTTCTAAACTTAACTAGATAATAGGCCTTGCAGTCAAGGACACTGTATATCAGCAGGAGAAGTAAAGGAAGTGGATTCTGGAGAAGTAAAGGAATGAAAGGAAGACTTAATTCTAGGGAATAAAAAATAATTATGAACAACAATAAAGAATATATAAATGTGTATGACTTGTTCATAACAAAATCACTAGATTTACTGTGGTACCTTCAGATACGAATTTAATTCATTCTGTTACCAAGCTCAAAAGTCAGTCAACTCATATATCAAACTGCCAATACTGGACCCATGCATGAACGTGCCAACTAGCAGCAGCTTTCCGAATCACGACTTGTATCTCAAAATTTTGCTCAGATCTCGAACAAAAATATGGACTGAGTCGCAGCTTGTATCTTTAAAAATTTGTATGTTGGTCTGTTTGTATCTCAAGGTACCACTGTATTTGTTTAGAGAAATATTAAAAATTAAGTTTACAAAAGTAGATAGAAGACTTGTATACATACTTGAATACTAGAAAAATAAAAAGAGTGGCTTTGACTGTATTAGTTTAACAAAAGAAATAAACATTGGAAGAATGTTTGCTATGCCAAACAAGCAAAAGTAACAATGGCTAAAATAATTGAGTGCTTAATATGTGTCTTTAGTTTTTACTAAGTGCTTAACATGGACAGATTCATTTAATTCTCATAAAAATCCATAAGAGGAGTATTGATAATTCTCAAAATTTTAGAGATTAGAAAATTAAAATTTAGAGAGCTTAATAATATTCTAAAGGTTATGGAGCTAGGGACTTGTAGATAGTCTCGGGATAATAATCTGCTTAACTCTAATGGCTATGCTATATTAACCAAACTCATAGTGTGTTTCTTATCTTACTCATTCTGCAAAGAAAGCGGGGAAGGTATGCTCTATTTCCTTCATATAGTGGATGAAACAGTAGAAGATTAGATGACTTAAATTCATCTATAACTATTGTAGAATCCAATAATCAAACTCATAAAACTCTCAAGTTCATCTTTCTACTATGTAATGTAAGAAAAGGGAAAGTAACTAGAATGTTCTGAGAAAGTAGTCTTTATAAAGGCATATTTCTAAAATTAAGTTGGTCATAATAGGTAAAACTATTTGGGCAAGACATTATATATGTATCATAGCTAATTAATTCTGTCTCCCCTAAAATTCAGCATTTGGACAGTGTTACACTCACTGAAACTACCTCATTTATAGTTAAATTTCACTTTAAAATAATTATTATAATATGTAAAGTGAAGTCATAATCTATTTCCAGATATTAATATTTATGCCTAATTATTCATACTTGACACTTAAAATGTCATACATCTACCTGAAATTTTCTGTTTAGTTTCCCTACAAACTTACCTATTTCAACACATACCAAGAAAGTTTTGGAAATTACAAAGGAACAAAACAAAAACAAACTGAAACACAAGACAGTGTGTGAAATAAATATTGACATATTTGATAGCATCACTGGTAAAATGACTTTTTTCTTTTTTAGCTGAACTGTTTCACAGAAAACATAAAATTCTGTATAAAACACACATAAAAAAAACTACACAAAGTCCTTGAAAAGTGAACAAACCAGACAGAATTAGAAAGCACCTAGTAAACTAAAAAAGGGATTAATGTATAGAAGAGAGAGAGGGAGAAAAATGATTGAATGAATAAAATGAATAGAGCCAGAATGACAAGTAGGAAAATAAGATGTCTATTGCATGTATAATTGTAGAAAGAAAGGAGAGATTTTGGCAGTGAGTTTTTTAAAAGCAGTTTTCATTAATCACTTTTGTTTCTTTGAATGTTAAATATTCACTCAAATGTTTGTATGAATATTTTTAAAATAAAATAAAATAATGGTATAAAAGTTCCCAAATATGGTGAAAGTATTACCTTACAAATCTTATAAAGCTGGCATCCTTTGGGCTAAATAAATACAAAAAAATTCAATACCAGGCAGAATACCGTTAATATTTAAAATATATTATTAAGTCAGCTAGAGAAAAAACATGTCAAAGGGACAATACACAAATTTAATTGATGTTTTATGAATTACAATAAAGGCCAAAATGGTATTGTCAAATAAATGATTTGATTTATATTAAAACCAGGTAACATGAGTAAATCAAACCCAAAATAATAGAAGAGAAGAATAATAAACATGAGTAACTTCCAAACACTTACGTAAAGGCTTAAAAATTTATAATAGAAGAGAAGAAGTAAGTGAAATGGAAGCAATAGGA
Organism: Saccopteryx bilineata; assembly: GCF_036850765.1. NCBI lineage: Eukaryota > Metazoa > Chordata > Mammalia > Chiroptera > Emballonuridae > Saccopteryx > Saccopteryx bilineata. The sequence goes on from NC_089490.1 coordinate 39,079,329, forward strand.
TAAATCAGCTGAGGCAAATTTGGTACACTGAAAATCAAAAAGATGGACAAAATCTTCACAAGATAAGAAAAAAAGAGGAAAACACAAAAAATTGGTATCATACATAAAATAATAAATATTCTTATGATCATAGAGATATTAAAAGAACAGTAAGATATTATAAACATTATTCAAAAACTTAAACAACTAATATGCAAGAAAAAACTTCCTTGAATAGCACAACTTCTGAAATCTTACAAAAATTGGAAAATAAAATTTTCTGTACCTGCTAAAATAATTTAATTTTAACAAAAAACTTTCATATATATATATATATACACACATACATAAATGTGTATATATATATATATATCTACATAACAGGCCAAGAACTTTCACTACTGACATAAAGTATTTATATAAAAAATATCATTAAATTTATATAAATATTTCAATAAGTAGACTTCAACTGATAAATTATACCTCAACCTAAAAGAATTTTTTTAACTATACAGCAATATTCACCATAAACACCTGAAAAATATCTTTCCTTTTTTTTTAGAGCAAAGAGACAGAAAGAGGGACAGATAGGGACAGACAGTAAGAGAGAGATGAGAAGCATCAACTCATAGCTGTGGCACCTTAGTTGTTCACTGATTGCTTTCTCATATGTACCTCTACATGGGGGCTCCAGCTGAGCCAGTGACCCCTTGCTCAAGAGAGCTACCTTGGACTTCAAGCCAGTGACCTTTGGGTTCAAACCAGTGACCATGTGTCATGTCTATAATCCCGTGCTAAAGCCAGCGACAGTGTACTCAAGGTGGTGAGCCTATGCTCAAGCTGTATGAATATGCACTGAAGCTGGTGACCTTGGGGTTTCAAACCTGGGTCTTCAGAGTTCCAGGTTCATGCTTTAGCCACTGTGCCACTGCCTAATCAGGTGCTGAGAATTTTTTTTTTTAAATGAGAGGAGGGGAGGCAGAGATAGATTCCTGCATGTGCCAGATCAGGTTCCACTAGGCAAGCCCCCTATGGCATAACGCTCTGATTGTCTGGGGTATTGCTCTGTTGCTTAGCAACCAAGCTATCTTTAGCACCTGAGGCAGTGGCCATGAAGCCATCTTCCATGCCTGGGCCAACTTGCTCCAATCAAACCATAGCTGTGGCAGGGGAAGAGAGAGAGAGAGAGAGAAGTGAGAGGTGGAGGGGTGGAGAAGCAGATGGTTGCTTCTCCTCTGTGCCCTGAACAGAATCAAACCTGGATATCCACACGTTGCGCCAACACTCTTCCATTGAGCCAACCCATCAAAGCCTCTGAGAAATTTCTTAACAAAATATTGCCAACTAAATTCAGAGCATATAAAAATAATAATTTATTACTTTCAATTGAGATTTATCCTAGAAATGCAAGATTGGCTCATCTGTAATTCATGAATTTGCTATTAAAGAATCATTTTAAGCCTGACCTGTGGTGGCTCAGTGGATAAAGCCTCTACCTAGAACTCTGAGGTCAAAACCCCAGGCTTGCCCAGTCAAGGCACATATGGGAGTTGATGCTTACTGCTCTCTTGCCTCTTTCTCTCTTTCTCTCTCCTTTACTCTAAAATGAGTAAATATTTTTTTTAAAACAAGAATCATTTCAAGATCATCTCAATAGGCACAGTAGAAACATTTGACAAAATTCATCACCCTATTCTAATAAAAATGCACAGCAAACTATATGAAGAGACTCTTCCTTTGTCAAAGAGCACTAGTGTAAAATCTATAGTTAACACTATACTTAATGATAAAATACTGAATAGCCTCCTTTTAACATAAAAAAGGGAAGAATGCCTCTGTATTATTAACATTGTATAGAAGGCCTACCCAGTACAATATGACAATCAAATAAAACCACAGGTAGAATGTTAGAAAGAAATAGATAAAAATAAACTTTATTTATAGTCAAAATTGTTTAGATAGAAAATACCAAGAAATTAAAACTGACTAATGCATTTCTCATGTACATAAGGTAGAAGGTAATAGAAATATCATGTGTATTCTTATATATAACAAAAAATGATTAGAACATTTTTTTAAATTTTATTTATTAAAAGATTAAAACACTTAAAATAACAAAATATGTACAATTTCCTTCCCTATGAGCTTAGAATATTGCTACCAGGGATTAGAAAAGCTCATACATACATTGGTATATATGTATGTATGTATATATGTACGTTTCATAACTTTAGCTAAAGTATATGTTTTATTGAGCTTTCACGACCTTTCATTTTTATTCAAATTAAGCTCTCATTCATCAACACAAAAAGAGTGTTCATGATTATACTAACTCATAATTATTAAGAATAATCATTGATTAAATGAATAATATTAATATATACTAGGTACTTAGTTTACACATAATTGTTGAGATAATTTACAGTGAAATAGAAATACTTAAATGCCTTGTTTTGCCAATTAATCAAAGGAAGATTTATCACAATGGAAGAGAGACTAATCAGAAGGCACAAAGGAAGCTTCAGTCCTTTGTCAGCGTGGAGTAGAATAATTACTCATGTTAGTTTGGGTGTAGGACCTTTAGCTTTTAGTGTTATATTACTGTGGCTCAAGCTGTGCTTAGAGCTACAGGTCACCACCAACCTGAATGATCATAGTGAGCAAAGAATCAAGAAGAAAAATACCTCAAAATGAGGTTTGACAACATAAAAATAATAACAATCCAGAGTAAAGTACATAAATTATTTCCTACTCAACGGCTAAAAATTTTGTGCACCATTAAAAGTATTAGATTAACTTGTTTTAACTATTTTTCATAGTTTTAACTTCAAATCTTATAAATGAGAGTTCGCAGAGTTGATTGCACATGTAGAGTTCCTATTGGCTCATGAAATGTGATTATTCACAATACTTAACAAATTACACTTATAAGAACAAGAAATAGTTCAATTCTTTAAATGGCAGGGGGTTAGAGCTATAGCTGAATTGACTGAGATTAATATTCCAACCTCGATCAGAATTGAGTTTCAAAATAGGATTAAAGTTCAATTATTAAAAATGAAAAAATGTTATATCTGATTTAACTCCTGCTAGCATTTCTTTCTATGGACAAAATTTTACCCTCTGGAAGAGGTTTTAAAAAAGGAGAGATCAATTTTACATTAAAAAATATTCCATCTACCTTCAGATTTAAGCTGCTAATGAAATGCCTTACAGTATTCTTCACTAGTCAGATTGGACCTCTTGTTACCTGTCTAAATGATACCTGACGTTATCACATCCTGAAAAATAATTATTCCTCCAAACCATGCTGGGATCTCTAAATCATTTTAGGCACAGAGATCCCACTGTTCCTTTAAAATGAACCTTTTTGAATCTTGAAACAAAAATTGCTTTTTTTTAGCTGTCAGTAATAAACTAAGACTAAAGAGTTTATTTTCTGACAGTCACTTGTTCCTATATCAAACTTATGTTGAAAAGTTTTGAAAATAAGTCAGAAACTGACAATCTCTAAATTGAAAATGTTAATGGTTCAATAAACTCCTCAAAAATACATTAAATTTTTGCAATAAACTTTATGAAGTTATAGTCCTAGAGCAAATCACTTTATAATGGATACATAAATTTTCTATAACATTTTCAAATTTGGAATTACATTGAAAGAATACATTTTCATACAGTTTCAGATTAGACCTTTATTCTTAATTTTACTTTTATAATGACTGAGATTGCAGTTTGACCTCCCAGCTAATTATTCTTTTTCATACTCCTTCACAATAATTGCATTGTCTTAAAAATTAAGAATATGTTTTCTTATAAAGGCTTCTAGTTTTCAAATTGGATCGGTGTACTCACACCTTATTTCTTTGAAGCCTTGACTTAAATTTGCATTAGATTATTAAACTGTTTCTTGCATAATAGCTATAACTTCCCAAAAGACATTAAATTCCAAAATCCTAGTTTGAAGTGAAAGTCAAGAGCAAAGTAATTTGACATAAAGGCTAATTTATGTAACAAACACTGTTTTAAAAGGCACTGAAAATATAAAGTTTTCAGATTTTTAACATACTCTTTGAAACATTATGATCTTATTTATGAATCCTGTTTCATATATCATATGATATATAATAATAGGCACATATAATTACAATGGGAAAATATTATACATGTATTTATTCTTGAAAGTTTTTGAAGAAACCAATTGGAAAATATGTGTAAGATAACTAAATAAATATATGGATAGATGGATAAATACCAGATAAAAATATATAAATACATACTTATAAATTTTTTAAATGTGATGTTTCTTGTATATTTTTGGTTAGGCTTTAATATCACAGAATGATGTAATAGATACCAAAACAAAACTTCAAAGTATTATAGTTAGTTACTGCATCTTCTAATAAAGTCATCATTATATTTTTCCCTAGTACTACTTTATGCCATGGAGTGTAAGATAGAATATTGCTATGATATCAGTTCAGCCCAATTCCCAATTATCAAATTTCATTAATCCTGGACTTTCTAATTAAGTACTGTTATTCCCAGTTGCATTTAAATAAACAGGGATGAGTTTTACTGATTTCCACTTTGTCTTTTAAATTTGCCATGATCTTCTCCAGGAGCATGGGAGATACATAAGCAGTGAATTATTTTATCATGAGGATAAACTAGCAAGTTAACCATTGATAATTTACCTCTCTTCTCCAAATACAGTCCAGAGTCCAAGTACAGTATATTTCTCATTTAAAAACAGCTGGTGGGATTTTGAAGACCCAAGCAGCCACAAATATCTGACTTCTCAATTGGCCAGAGGAAAAGGGTTTGATAGTGCTGCCCTGAGCAAGAAAAACTGCATGTCTGCAAGTAAGCTGGGTCTGTGTAAACCACAAAAAATTACGAGTTATGTCTCTATGTTATTTGAGAGACAAATCGAGGCCAAGCAGACTTGACATAAGAGTTTATAGAGAGTTGTCTGTTCTTGCAATAGAAGTTTGCTGATTTACTGTATGGTATAAATCAGGAGTTGGTAAGCTATAATTGTGAGCCAAATATGACCTTGTACTTATTTTTGTAAATAAAGATTTATTGGGCTCTAGCCAGTTGGTTGCGTGAATAGAGCATCGGCCGACAAATGGATTTTCTGGTTTAATTCCCAATCACTGTACACAAGAGAAGCAACCATCTCTTTCTCCCCCCATCTCTCCTTATTCCCCTCCTACAGACAGTGGCTTGATTGGTTCAAGCATGATTCCAGGTGCTGATGATAGCTCACTTGATTTGAGCATTGGCCCAAGATCTGGGCTCCTGGGTGGATTCCAGTTGGGCGCAGGCAGAACTCTATCTACCCTCCTCTCACTTAAAAAAAATAAATTATTGGAGCATAGAAAAATTCCTTCATTTACATATTATCTATAGCTGTTTTTATGCTACCACAGCAGAGTTGAGTTGTTGCAATTGAGACCATATGGTTCAGAAAGTCTAAAATATTTGCTATCTCTCCCTTTAAAGAAAAAGGTATGCAAGCCCTGATATACAACTCTTTACATATTTTATTGTATGCTGATATTTATTTCTTACTTCATAATAAATATTTAACATGAAATCTAATAAAAAAATTACAGTTTAATATTTCAAATGTATATTTCCCTATACATTTGATAATAAATAGGTCATTTGCCCCTAACCTATGTTATTATTCATGATTAACCATGGAGTATTTAGTGATGTCACGTCTATATGAAAACCAGAAGACTTACACTAGTTGAAGAATCATCAGCATCTATTTTTTTTTTTTTTTTGTATTTTTCTGAAGCTGGAAACGGGGAGAGACAGACAGACTCCCGCATGCGCCTGACTGGGATCCACCCCGCACGCCCACCAGGGGGTGACGCTCTGCCCACCAGGGGGTGATGATCTGCCCCTCTGGGGCGTGGTTCTGTCGCAACCAGAGCCACTCCAGCGCCTGGGGCAGAGGCCAAGGAGCCATCCCCAGCACCCAGCCATCTTTGCTCCAATGGAGCCTCGGCTGCGGGAGGGGAAGAGAGAGACAGAGGAAGGAGAGGGGGAGGGGTGGAGAAGCAGATGGGCGCTTCTCCTGTGTGCCCTGGCCGGGAATCGAACCCGGGACTTCTGCACGCCAGGCCTACGCTCTACCACTGAGCCAACTGGCCAGGGTATCAGCATCTATTTTAATTATTTTTTATTTTATTGATTAATTTTAGAGACAGAGAAAGAAACAGAGAGAGAAAGGGTGGGAGGGTGAGAAAAAAAAAAGCATTCATTTGTTGTTCCAGTTAGTTATGCATTTACTGGTTGCCTTCCATATATGTTCTGACTGGGGACTGAACTTGCAACCTTAGTATTTTGGGACAGCACTCTAACCTAGTGGTTTTTAACCTTTTTACACTTGGGTACTGGTGAAAATAGGGGAATTATTTTGGGGACCGCTAAGGCAGAAATCACCTCGAGCATAAAGGATTTGATTAAGATCACTCGGTCTGTGGCACATATACACTATGGAAATACTACTCAGCCATAAGAAATGATGACATCAGAACATTTACAACAAAATGGATAGATCTTGATAACATTATACGGAGTGAAATGAGTAAATTAGAAAAAACTAAGAACTGCATGATTCCATTCATAGATGGGACATAAAAATGAGACTAAGAGACATGGACAGGAATGTGGTGGTTGGTGGGGGAGGGGGGAGGAGAGGGAGGGAGAGGAAAAAGGGAAGGGGGAGGGGCACAAAGAAAACCAGATAGAAGGTGACAGAGGACAATCTGACTTTGGATGATGGGTATGCAACATAATTGAATGACAAGATAACCTGGAGATGTTTTCTTTGAACATATGTACCCTGCTTTATTGATGTCACCTCATTAAAATTAACACAAATTTATAAAAAAAATCACTCAGTCTGTAATCTTCATATGACAAATGGGTGGTTAACTCTTTCCTGGCCTGGCACAAAATATCTTGAGTATCAGACTGCGGAACAGAAGTTGAAAAACACTGCTCTAACAGATTGAGCTAACAGTCCAGGGCCAGTGACTATTTTAATGTTAGGGATTATTTTAGAAGGCTGCCAGTTACAAAATAAGTGCATATGCTAAAGGTATTCTTCCATATCAATCTGTGAAGCATATCTTTCCACTTAGATCAAATGACTCCCAAATTTATTTCGTTCATTTTGTATTGCAAGCATCTTTGTTATACAAAAATTAAAATATCCTTTTAAATATATTGGTTTCATAGCAAGAATAAGTTCACATGCAGTTAAACATACTAGACTAATACTAGTGAAATCTGAGGCTTCAAAGAGATAACCATTTCATTTTAATAATGGTTTGATTTTTCCATACAATTCACGAAAAAAATATGCTTTAAAAATTTATTCTGTTGAAGGCAACACACCTGAAAATATTAGAAATGCTACTGAGAATTTAGTAAAGAAGTTCAAAAATCAAGTCGTTGTTCTTGTGGTAAAATTATATATATAAAATTTGTTAAGTTTATCATAACATATACATTGTTTCAATTAAGTTGATAAAATGATGGAAGAATGTACTTAAAATTTATTGTGGAGCACACATGATTCATATTTTAATCCCAAATAGTTGTGATATGCATACAATTAAATTAGAATTTATAGATGCAAAATTCACAAATAATTTATATTTATGACATAGCACATCATATTTTTGTAACAAAATTGATATTGTAAAAAATATAACATGAAAGAATATTTTCTTTTTGTTGTCCATTAATATTTAGATTTTAGAAATGTTTAAACTTCTAAGTGATGACTTTGAAAATAAACTTAAGTGTTTTAGGGATACTTTGACATTTCAGAAAAAAAAAGCCCTCTAAATCTTGGTTACATTTTGTTCAAAATCAGTTACTAGTGTTTAATAAGAAAACAATATCGTCAGCACAAAAATCACTTTTAGAAAGTGTTAGTGAGTTATACTTATTTTTAAAAGGTCATTAAAATTTATTCCTGACCAGTGCAATAAAGATACTTAAATTTAATCCATTCAAAAGTGTTCAAGATTAAAAACATCAAAACTGCACTTTGGAATAGTTGGACATGTGGGAAATAATATTTGAAAGGACAGCCTATAATTCCTGAATAGATCTATGTGCTAGAACAAAATGGAATTATATTGAGAAGACCTACAATTTTGCAGCACCTAAATTTGACCAAATATTCAAGGGAATCATATATGGAGATCACTTATGTTATGAGGACTAATTTTTAAAATGTTTGTTAATGAAAATAATTCTGAATAGAATAAAAATATGGCTCCAGTTAAGATATTTGATCTACATATTTTATAGAAAAAAATAGAGGAGGAAGAAAGATGGCGACGGAGTAGGCAGAAGTTCCTCCCAGGACCAAATTGGATTACAACTTAATTTAAGAACAACCATTTTAGAAAACCAACATTGGATTAAACTAAGAGCGGGGGTCCCCAAACTACAGCCCGCGGGACGCATGCGGCCCCCTGAAGCCATTTATCTGGCCCCCACCGTTCTTCCGGAAGGGGCACCTCTTTCATTGGTGGTCGGTGAGAGGAGCATAGTTCCCATTGAAATACTGGTCAGTTTGTTGATTTAAATTTACTTGTTCTTTATTGTAAATATTGTATTTGTTCTTATTTTGTTTTTTTTTACTTTAAAATAAGATATGTGCAGTGTGCATAGGGATTTGTTCATAGTTTTTTATAGTCCGGCCCTCCAATGGTCTGAGGGACAGTGAACTGGCCCCCTGTGTAAAAAGTTTGGGGACCCCTGACTAAGAGGAATCTCTAACCAGGGATCACTGGAGAAGCCACACTGAGACTGGTAGGAAGGGCGGAGATGCGGAATGGACTACCCTGCTCCTGGGAGCAAGTGGTAGCCTGGAGGGACTCTCATGGTGCGGTGGGTTTCACTGAGAGGTGTCTGTTCTCAGCTTTAGGCCCAGAGCCCTGGCCTAGAGCCCCAGAGCCTAGAAGAGGTACCCAGGCAGCATTTAGCTGTGAAAAGAGCTGGGTTTCTGTCCACGAGAAAGAGACACAAATTTTGCATGCAGATTCTGGTTTAAAAGGCCCACACAGCCTAATCCGTGGTGGCACAGTGGATAAAGCGTCGACCTGGAAATGCTGAGGTCGCCAGTTCAAAACCCTGGGCTTGCCTGTTCAAGGCACATATGGGAGTTGATGATTCCAGCTCCTCTTCCCCTTCTCTCTCTGTCTCTCTCCTCTCTCTCTCTCTCTCTCTCTCTCCCTCTCCTCTCTAAAATGAATAAATAAAAAATTTTTTTAAAATTTAGAAAAAAATAAATAAATAAAAGGCCCACGCAGAAAACCTCATTCATAGCCACTTACCCAGGGCTCTGATGGGAGAGAGCTGAGAGGACTGAAGTTGCAGGAGGAGAGTGTACAGTTGGAGGCTCAGAAAGAGACACTGTGAGGGTCAGCCACCAGAATCCCTGTGTGAATCATTTTCCAGTAGTTGCCATCTTTTTTGTGTGGAGCAATCCCTTCTGAGAGGAATCAGCCTGGAAAAAAGCAGCTGCTCCACCCTTGGGAGTCTTTCCTACCCCAGGGATGGTGATGGGTCCTTCTGAGAGGCCAGGATGCAGGGGGCACATCAGTAACTCAGTGTTTTGATGTTGAGACTGGAGCTCCCTGCCACACTCTCCCAAGTCTATGACTGGTGCTTCCACCTCACAAAAGACTCAGCTGAAACTGTCCCTAGAGGGGGAAGACCACACCTCTGGGTATCAGACATTATACCCACTAGACTCCTGGGGTTACACCTTACTGAGGTCTGTGAAAAAAGTCTGGACTGACACTTGGGGCCAAGGGGCAGAGCCATACCCACCACCCTTCTTAATCACTGAATTGCTGCAGGCTATAGACTCTAGCAGAGGTTTTTTCAGTGGCTGAGCCCAACAAGCAGCCAGCAGACAGGATGCAGGAGGCAAGACTCAGGAAACTTGGCTGTTTGAGTGGACTTTTCCCCATGCCCAGAGTGGGTAAAAGCCAGCCTAGGTATGCAGCTAGTATTTCCATATACACCTGGACCCAGCAAAGGCAGCCACAAATTCAGAATTGCTTGTAGCTCCAAGAAGGTTGCTGACAGCTAGTCACGGGCAGTGTCTCCCAATGGTCTGCACTGGGTTTCTGCTTGGGAGGCCCAGGGGCCAGTTACAGAAGGTATTGGTTCAGGACCTAACAATCCTTGCTAGAGTGGTACCCTAAAGAAAAGTTCCTCACACCTGGCCCAGCTGAGGTCAGTTCCACTCTCTGTGATTAGCACTGGCACAGCAGCTCATGTGTATTGGAAGGGGTGGAGATTCACAGTCAGCCGGCATGGGCACTGGATATTCTGTCCTTCCAGGCTAGATTCCAGGGGAAGGGAGAGAGGCTTGGAGAATGGACATTTAAAATATGGGTCTTTGTGAGTCTATTGTTGGATCTGGTCGAGGAGCTTAGCAACCGTTGGGAGGGGCACAGTCAGCCCCAGGAGAAATCTTTCTCATTCTTCCTCCCTGAGGTTGAGGTGTCAACAGTTGAAAGAACTGCTGCAGAGGGGATTGTCGGCCACGTTCAGTCTGAACCTATGGCTCACCTTGTTGGGGAGAAATAAAATTTGAGTATCCAGCAGTGACTGAGGGATCAAGCTTAGGAGTAGGGGCCACATTCCCTGTATTGAGCTTCTTACCAAGAGATCCCTGAGGTAGGGGGTCCCACAAATTTTGTAATAACAACCTCAGCTGCTCTAACTCACCAAGTATGCAACCTATAGAGGTGTTGGTTGGGTGAGGCCAATCTGAGCCCATACTACAGTCTTACTACAGAAGACTCTGTGGGAGGACTAGGCAGCTGCAAGAGGAGGGGGAGCAGATGAAAAGTAGAGACAAATCTTAGCTTGAAGTTTTTATGGAACTGTTGTTATCTCTAAGCAGGAGGAAGCTGACCTTATACAAAAATTGGCCCCTTTCACAGTACCCAGACACAGAAAATGCAGACACAAACAGCAAAAAGTGCAGTAGCTATAGACTGGTAGCCCACAGTGGATTACAAACAACAGCTGACACCAACCCAAGAAGAAATAAAGCCAACACTACTGGTAGTGGTTGGTAGACAGAACCAACCATAGATTCAACTACCTACACAAGTAGCATACCCAAAGGTGAAGCACACCAGACACTGTAGAGAATAAATACCCCAAAAAGGAAAGACATTATAGAGTGTATAATACACATAATTGAGGGTGACCCTTAGAGCCAGCCAGCCTGAGAGGATAAATATACCCATGAAAAGATCAACTGCATCTTTTACTAACATACAACAAGTAAGAAAATAGTACCCTCAAGAAGTATTCCTAGAACAAGAAAAACAAGTGGCCTGAAGGACAGTACCACTGAGCCATTATTCTTCATAAAAACCACACAAAAATTTCAAAGTCAGACAGTGCTACCTAATACACAGACAAAATGGGAAGACAGACAAATGTGACCTAAATGAATCAACAAGAGAAATCCCCAGAAAAAGAACAGAAAGAGATGGAAGTAACCAAAATAACAGATGCAGAGTTTAAAATAATTATTTTGAGAATGCTCCACGATCTTAGAGCAACAATGGATGGACATAATGAGTACCTAAATAAAGAGATAGCAAGCATCAAAAAGGACATTAAAATCATAAATAAAGAACCTGTCAGAAAGAAAAACTACAATATCAGAAATGAGAACTGCACTAGAAGGAATTAATAGCAGGTTGGATGAAACAGAGGATTGAATCAGCAATTTAGAGAACAAGATAAATGAAAGCATGGGAGCAGAGCAGCAAAAAGAGACTCAGAGCTCTGTGACAACATGAAGAGAAACAACATAAGCATCATAGGGGTTTCTGAAGGAGAAGAGAATGAACAAGGAACAGAAAACCTGTTTAAAGAAATTATAGCTCAAAATTTTTCTAAATTGATGAAGAAAAAAGTCACACAAGTTCAAAAAGCACAGAGGGTTTCATTGAAGAGGAACACAAGGAGGCCTACAGCAAGACACATCATAATTAAAGTGTCAAAGTTAAGAGACAAAGAAAGAATACTAAAAGCTGCAAGTTAAAGCAGTTAATTACCTACAGAGAAGCCCAAATATAGACATCTGACTTCTCAACAGGAACACTTGAGGCCTGAAGGGATTGGCAAGAAATATTCAAAGTGGTGCAAAGCAAGATCCTACAACCAAGACTTTTTTATCCAGCAAGACTATCATTTAAAATTAAAGGAGAAATAAAAAGCTTTCCAGACCAAAACTAACAAACAAACAAACAAAAAAACCTGAAAAACAGTGGCCTTAAATTGGATTTAATAGATATCTTCAGAACCTTTCACCCCAAAGCAGCAGAATATACATTTTTTTCCAAGTGCTTTTGGTACATTCTCTAGGCTAGACCACATGTTAAGACACAAAATGAGTCACAATAAATTTAAGAAGACTGAAATCATATGAAGTGTCTTCTCTGATCACAATGGCATGAAACTAGAAATCAATTACAATAGAAAAACTGAAAAACAATCAAACACTTGGAGGCTAAATAGCATGTTATTAAATAACAAATAGGTTAACAACGAGATCAGGGAAGAAATAAAAAATTTCCTTGAAACAAATGAAAATGAACATACAACAACTCAAAGTTATGGGACACAGCAAAACCATCCTTAGAGGGAAGTTATAGCATTACAGGCATATCTTAAGAAGCAAGAAAAAGCTCAAATAAAAAACTTAACCCTGCTTCTAAAAGAACTAGAAAAAGAACAGCAAGTAAAGCCCAGAGGAAGTAGAAGGAAGAAAATAATAAAGATCAGAGCAAAAATAAATGACATAGAGGCTAAAAAACATTGTAGAGGATCAATGAAACCAAGAGATGGTTTTTTGAAAAGGTATACAAGATTGACGAACCTTTAACCAGAATCATCAAGGAAAAAAAGAGAGAGGACTCAAATAAAAATTAGAAATGAAAGTGGAGAAGTAACAATTGACACCACAGATTTACAAATGATTGTAAGAAAATACCATGAAAATCAGTATGCCACAATATAGGACAACCTAGGCAAAATGGATAAATTTCTAGAAACATATAATCTTCCAAAACTCAATCTGGAAGAATCAGAAAATTTAAACAGACTGATTACAACAAATGAAATTGAAACAGATATCAAAAAACTCCCATCTAACAAAAATCCCAGATCAGTTGGCTTCACAGGTGAATTTTACCAAATAATCAGAGAAGAACTAACATCTATCCTTCTCAAGCTATTTCAAAAAATTCAAGAGGGAAGACTTTCAAGTTTCTTTTATGAAGCAAGCATAATCCTCATTCTAAAACCAGTTAAAGATACTACAAAGAAAGAAAACTATAGGCCAATATCCCTGATGAACTTAGATGCTAAAATTCTCAACAAAATATTAGCAAACCAGATCCAGCAATATATGAAAAAAAAATCATACATCATGATCAAGTGGGATTTACTATGGGGAGACAAGGCTGGTACAATATTTGCAAATCAATCAATATGATTTATCACATAAAGAAAAGAAAGGATAAAAATCACATGATAATATCAAAAGATGCAGAAAAAGTATTTGATAAAATCCAGCACCCACTTATGATCAAAACTCTCAGCAAAGTGGGAATACAGGGAACATACCTCAAAATGATAAAGGCCATCTATAACAAACCCACAGCCAACATCATACTCAATGGGCAAATTTTAAAAGCAATCTCTTCTTAAGATCAGGAACAAGCAGGGGTGCCCCCATTCACCACTCTTATTCAACATAGTTCTCGAAGTCCTAGCCACAGCAATCAGACAAGAAGAAGAAATAAAGACATCCAAATAGGAAAAGAAGAAGTAAAACTATCATTATTTGTTGAGGACATGATATTGTACATAGAAAACTCTAAAGTCTCATTCAAAAAACTACTGGACTTGATAAATGAATTCAGCAAGGTGGCAGGATATAAAATTAATATTCAGAAATCAGAGGCATTTTTATACACCAACAATGACTTGTTTGAAAGAGTAATTAAGAAAACAATCCCCCTCACTATTGCAACAACAACAAAAAATAATAAAGTACCTAGGAGTAAATTTATCCAATGAGGTTAAAGGTTTGTATTTGGAAAATTATAAAACATTGATAAAAGAAATCAAGGAAGATACAAACAAGTGGAAGCATATACTGTACTCATGGTTGCGAAGAATAAACATCATTAAAATGTCTATATTACCCAAAGCAATCTATAAATTCAATGCAATTCATAGTAAAATACCAATGGCATACTTCAAAGATATACAACAAATAGTTCAAAAATTTATATGGGACCAAAAATGAATAACCTCAGCAATCTTGAAAGTGAAGAATAAAGTGGGAGGTATCACATTTCCTGATATCAAGTTATACTACAGGGCCATTGTACTCAGAACAGTTTGGTACTGGCATAATAACAGGCATACAGCTCAATGGAACAGAACAGAACAGAGTACAAGAAATAAACCAACATATTTATGATCAATTGATATTTGACAAAGGAGGCAAAAGCATACAATGGAGTACAGTCTTTTTAATAAATGGTGTTGGGAAAATTGGACAGTACATGCAAAAAAATGAAACTAGTCCACCAACTTACACCATGCACAAAAATAAGCTCAAAATGGATAAATGACTTAAATGTAAGTTGTGAAATCATAAACATCTTGGAAGAAAACATAGGCAGTAAACTCTCTAGTATCTCTCATAGCAATATTTTTGCTGATTTATCTCCATTGGCAAGTGAAATAAAGGCCAGGATGAACAAATGGGACAATATCAAACTAAAAAGCTGTTGCACAGCAAAAGACACCATGAACAAAATAAAAAGAAATGGAGAACAATGGGAGAACATATTTGTCAATACATCTGATAAGGGGTTAATAACTTAAATTTATAAAGAACTTCTAAAACTCAACACCAGGAAGGTAAACAATCCAATTAAAAAATGGGCAAAATAACTGAATATACACTTCTCCAAAGAAGACATACAAATGGCCCATAGGCAAATAAATAATGTTCAATGTCACTAATCATCAGAGAAATGCAAATTAAAACCACAATAAGATACCACCTCACACTTATCAGAATGGTGCTCATTAACAAAATAACACAGACTAAGTGCTGGTGAGGGTGTGGAGAAAAGGGAACTCTTCTGCATTGCCGGAGGGAGTGCACACTTGTGCAGTCACTGTGGAGAACTGTATGGGGTTTCTTCAAAAAATTAAAAATGGAGCTGCTTTTTGACCCAGCTATCCCAAATTTTAGGAATATATCTTAAGAATACCAAATCACTGATTCAAAAGATATGCACCCCCTTTTTATGGCAGCATTGTTTATAATAGCCAATATCTGGAAAAAGCCCAAGTGTCTGTCAGTGAACAAGTAGACTAAAAAGCCATGGTACATATACACAATGGAATACTACACAGCTGTGAAAAAGAAGGAAACTTGCCTTTTGTGACAGCATGGATGGACCTGGAGATTATTATGCTAAGTGAAACAAGTCAGGCAGAGAAAGAAAAATATAATATGATATCACATACATGTGTAATCTAATAAACAAAGTGAACTGAGGAATGGAATAGTGGGAGAGGCGGGGTCACAGTGACTAGAGGGACAGCAGTCAGAGGGAAGGGGGATAAAGGGATGGGATCAGAGTTTCACTAGAAACTATATATACATAACACAAAGATATAGATAACAGGACAGCAAATCCTAGGGAGAAGGGGGGAAGACGTTAGGGGAGGGGGGCAAAGGAGGTATAAAAAGGGACATGGGGGTGGGGGTTAGGGAGTTATATTCAGTGGGACACTTGAATCCATGTAAACATAATAAATTAAAAATTAATAAAAATAAAAAAGATAAAATAGAATTCAAAATACTTTCGATTTAGCAGACTTTCCTTTGAGATGAACAGAAACCACATATTTTATTGTTCAGTAAATTTTTTTCACTTAAGAATGGCATTATTAGAAAAAGAGTCAATTGAAGGTGTTAATAATTTTGAACATATTAATCACAAATACAACTTTAAAGAAGGTATAGATGATTTGATGGAAAATTTAAATAATAAGACCATATAAAAATACTCATTCTTCAGAAAAATACTAACAACATAGTAAGAGAGATAAATACGACTAAACAGTTTTTGCTGATATTATTTTGTAATGTTCAGAAAATCAATATAAAGTATGTTTTAAATTTTCTCTTTAATTTGCAAACCTCAAGTTACAGTTATATTTTTGGTAATAATTTTATTTAAAAATAATTTTTAGATAAACTACTCCATGTTGGCCTATTTAATGAAACCAAGTTGCCAATCAATAAAAAAGTGATTTAAATATAATTGCAATCGCTTAGCTATCTCTTCTTTTCTCAGAAATGCCATGGTTTGAAAGAAAAATTATATAATTTCCATACATATGCAGAATATGGTAAGAGATTGTAAAACATCTTTCAACTCATAACCTATCTCAATGACACAAAAATTGAAAAAAAAACTTGAACAAAATTTTTAAGAAAGTTAATTTCCTAGTTTTTTTATTTTAATTTTTAAATTCTTCAATTGACATTTAGTATTATTTTATAGTTGGTTTAGGTGTATAGCATTGTGGTTAGAAAATTAAATAATTTAAAAACTGATCCTGCAATAATTTTAGTACCCACCTGGCTCCACGCATAGTTATTACAATATTACTAGTGGTGGGATTCAGCCAGTTTGCACTGGTTCTGCAGAACCAATACCTAATTTTTTGTTGAGTTCGGTGAACCAGTTGCTAAAATGACACTTGTAATCAGATTTCTTTCTAAGGTGGGCGCCTGGGCAGCCGCCCAATGTGGATATCACAAATTTATATTCCTTACTCTTTTTTAATGTTCTTCTGCACAACAAGTATTCTAAGCACCAATAATAATATTCATTCCATTCATAAGTGAAAAGAAATTGCAATTGAGGATGCTAATCAAGAAACAATATGGAAATATCTTAAATAATAATTTTATTGTTTTTTATCAGGTATTATTTAATATTTTTATTAGTATTTTAAAACTCTTATAATCTAGTTTTGTGTACCTCTTTTATTGTTCTTATTTAAGTATTAAATAAATGAAATAATAATCTACCTTTTTGTGTATCTTTTTTTATACTTAAAATGGTCATTAGGGCAGAGAACCATTTTAAAATTAAAATTATGTTAATCCCACCACTGAATATTACTATATCTCCTGTGCTGTACTTTAAATATCCATGACCATTTTGTAACTACCAACTTGTACTTCTTAATCACTTTACCTTTTTTATTCACCTCCCCAACCTACTTATCAGGTAACACACAGTTTTTTTTTGTCTATGGGAATATTCATTTTATCTATTTATTCTGTTATTAGATTTCTCATACAATTGGTGGTCTTATTGCCTGCAGTGTTATTAAACCCTCTTACAATGAAGCAGTGGCTAATGTACTCTACCACAAATTCCAAATTTTCTCTCTCAATTTAGTTAGGTAGAAGCACCTGCAAGAGAAACATTAAAAAATACTTCCATTCTCTGTAGTTTGGGAGATAATCATCTTTTGTTTTCCTCCCACAAAAGGAATCTTTAAGTATCTAATTGTAGTTAAAGATATCACTACTTCAAGACATTTTGAACAGCAACAGATGCAATGATAGTGAGATATATTTCCCAGAAAAGGGAAAACTGTAGAAGAGTGTAAAGATATACAATGGTTTAAATATATTTTCATTGTCAAAGTTAAGAAACTATTGGTTTAAACAGTGATTTTATTTTACATCTTTAAATTCATTTATTCTTCATAAAAGTGTGTTTTCTGCAATGACATGTTACTTAAGGAAATAAGTTAAATATAATGATACAATTATCTGCAATATGTGCACTATTTCTAAAAATATTTTAGTACTTAAGAACAAAATATATTTTTTCCCGGTATAAAAATATGTCAACCGGTGTCCAAACTCTTCCTATATTGTGGAATATTTAGAAAGATAATAATTATTTGTTAACCAAATGGATTTATTAAACTTATCCTTGAAGATGGCCAAAGTATAGAACTTCTAAAATTGTCTGTTTCAGTAATAGAAAAATTTTAATTTAATTTGAAATTTATAAGACAACATTAAAATTACTTTCATGTATAGGTGTAATACATATAATGTACATTTCTTTACCTGAAAATGGTTCATCACATTCACAAATGAAAATATTTGCAGTAATATTGGTGCAATTCCCATGGAAACAGATATGTGGTTCAGTTTGGCCAATAATATCAGAGCAATTTATGCCTGCATAAAAGAAAATTAATTTTTAAAATAGATGAGAATATTGACATTTCATATAAATAATTATAGTCATTAATTTCCCCAAATTCTTTAATAATAAATAATATATTTTTGACAAAATGCAATGCTTATTAAGAAATAGTTCTCCACAATGATGTATTTAAATTAAAATAATTTCAATAAATTTTACATCAGTTTTTCTATCTTCTGACCTTTGCTATAATATTCATATATTTTTCTAATTGTTGATATTTTATTCTCAGAAATTACACAGGAAATTTTAAATTCTATACTTCTTTGCCTTTGCTGTTATTTCAAGTTTTCCAAACCCCACTAACATAAACTACATGGTCCTACTGTGTCAAATACAATGACCCTGCATAACATATTTTTCTATTGTATGTAGTTAATATTCTCATAGTATTCTTCATAGAAGAATGTACCTAGAAAATTTCAGGACATGGCATATGAAAAAATGTTACTACAAAACAATTATACACACAGACTACCTCCCCTCTATTCTAATTGAATGTTTATTTTAATTTTTAAGCCTTTTTTTCCATATTAAATCTTTCTTTCAAATTCCTCATAGACTGACATTCTCAGAAGTCTTCCTTCATTTGCCTCCCAACAACCTTCAACACAATGAAAATGTAAGTAAATATAATTCTGTCATAATATTTCCATACATAAAAACTAAATTAATAGTAGAATGTTTATAGGTCATGTCCTATTTCCATTTTAGTGTGGGTAATGAGCTAAATTGTCATCCTCTCATTTGTTGAAATCCTAACTCTCACGGCTTCATAATGTGACAATATTTGGAGACAGGACTTTTAGAGAGGTAATAAAGTTTAAGTGAGGTCATTAGGGTATGTCCTAATCAAATAAAACTGATGCCCTTGTAAGAAAAGTAATGTGAATCAGAGGGAAGTCGATTAGAAGAAAGAGCAGTGGCTACAGAGCAGGGAGAAAAGCCTACGAAGAAAACCATCTTGCAGATAGCTTGACCTTGAAGGTTTAGCCTCTAGAATTCAGCAAATAAACTTTGGTTGTTAAAGCTTCTCAAACTCTGGTACTCTGTTATGGTAGCACTAGCAATCTAATATAGTAAACACTTCAATTTTTGTGATAATGATACATATCATATTTCTGTATTTTATAAAATTTAAAATTGAAGTGGTTATTAATAATTAAATTGGTAAAATGTTATATTCTCAATGTTTTAAAAATAAATAATATTTGGTACTTTTATGGTGTTTAAAATTTAATGATGTAAATGATCTATAGTTGTGTTTCTAATTAACAAAGAAACAAATATTGGGTAAGAAAAAAATACTCTATGCATTTATGATAAAACTACTGAAATAATATTCCATGATATATGATTACATATATATCAATATTCTGATTGAAGGTAGAAACTGGCTGGCTCAGCGGTAGAGCGTCGGCCTAGCGTGCGGAGGACCCGGGTTCGATTCCCGGCCAGGGCACACAGGAGAAGCGCCCATTTGCTTCTCCACCCCTCCGCCGCGCTTTCCTCTCTGTCTCTCTCTTCCCCTCCCGCAGCCAGGGCTCCGTTGGAGCGGGGATGTCCCGGGCGCTGGGGATGGCTCTGTGGCCTCTGCCCCAGGCGCTAGAGTGGCTCTGGTAGCGACATGGCGACGCCCAGGATGGGCGGAGCATCGCCCCCTGGTGGGCAGAGCGTCGCCCCATGGTGGGCGTGCCGGGTCGGGCGCATGCGGGAGTCTGTCTGGCTGTCTCTCCCTGTTTCCAGCTTCAGAAAAATGAAAAAAAAAAAAAAGTTCTTTGGACAGGTTAAAATGTATGCTTTAAGGTTTCAATTATTTTATTTTTCATTCACCCAAAATCATCAATTTGAGTGTATTCATTTTTTTTTGTCTAAAATGTCTTAATTTTAATTACCTGATATACTACAGAATAAGTAGGGTAACATATCTTTTATCACTATGCCAGCAGAGTCGAATGAGAATTTGACCCCAGTTATAAAAGATGATGTTCAGTAGGTAATGCTGGGAGTAACCTCTGAAATGGCCTTGGTACTTCCCTACTCTAAAGTCTAAAGTTATTTTATCAAACATTGGCATGAGAAAATTTTAGAACTTACAATGGCTCATTGAGTTCTTCCATTACACTTTTTTGCATAGCCTCCTCAAAGTTGGCTACACTGGAGTCTCCCCACACTCCGTGGAGGAAAGACTTGGTTGAAACCCCTGACACCAGACTGACAAGATTACAGTTACCTCCCTGAGCCTGATCTCCTTGCTCCAGTCCTACCTACTGATCATGCTCCTTCCAATCTAGTGACCAAAATATAGTGATCTGCTATTTGTTTTCTCCTACTATCATTCCCAATTATATCACGCATTTCACACTACTAGATCATCCTGGTTTTATCTATCATCCTTCTAATTCTCCTTGCCAAGTCTCTGAAACTGTCATTAAAAGAAAGTCTTTTCTAGAATTCCAAACTTTAAATTTTTTTTAGATTTCTCTATAATCCTCTTCACTGTCCTTTGATGACCCAAATTTCTTAGTAAACTATCAAATAAAAATACCTTATTTTCCTTCAAATCCTCCCTTTGGTATCAGTAATAGGAATTCACATTGTTTTTAGATTGCCTTTCTCTGGCTTCATCTATTCAGTAAATAGCTTACTTTTACAACCTTTTCTCGTCTTTACCCTTGAGTTAACTTATATAACTGGTTATTAATTATCGTGCTTTTTCCATTCTTGTTAGTGTCATCTAGCAGTGGCTCTGTGGGTACCACACCAACATCCATAAAGAGCACTGCATTAGCTCACAAGGATCTTTTCCTGTCCAACTCTCTCAAGCAACTGCAATCAGGATAAAACATGTGTTTTAAGAAGTCCTCTTTAAATAAACAAACAACCCCCCCCCCCAAATACTACTTATTTTAGAGACTGCCTGATAAGATTTTTATATATTCAGAACCCAACTTTAGCTCAGCCTAAAAACATAAAAAAAATTTTCAAATGTATCTTGTTTTTTCATAAATAGCCTGTTATGAATTCAGTGTATTTTCAGATTTTAATAAAATTATGTTATTTTTGAAGTAATCTTACCTATAAATGGTTGGTGACAGATACACTTATATCCTTCATTATTCCACATTTGTCTTTTATTAATGCAACTACTGTTATTCTTACGTGGTTTATAAGAACATGCATCAAGTTCCTGGCAGTATTTTCCAGAAAATGGAGGTTCACAATGGCAGTTGTATGTCTTGCTCCAAACTTCAGTAAGACATTTCCCATGCCCAGAGCAATATTCTGAACTCTTATTTTCTTGGCAGAACTGCTCTTTTACTGTCACATTTAGTCGAAGTCCTAGGTGACAAAGCGATGGACCACTTGCCATTACTGTGATAAAATAGTGTGTCCCAACACTCAGCCACTGAGAATTAACAGTGTGCATTCCTTTTAGTTTGCAACCAAAAAGTAACTGTTCTTCAATGGTGGTATTCTGCGGACAGGCAGTGAATGATGCTTCAGAAACATTCATCAAATTTATTTCTGGAGAATGAAGAGATGGTTCAGAAGAAATTACAAGGATGTCTCCTAATTGAATTTGCAAAGGACAAATCTGGGGAACAGCTTGATTGCCTGAAGTACTCATTTTAGTATTTATATTCTCAAACCAGCAATCTCCATAGACATCCATGCAGATGTTTTCTCTGAGTGTCCAATTCACCACGTAGGATGAGGACTGTGTACGCCATTCTTCCATCAGTTTCCTTTTACATTTAGTTTTCCCATTTACAAACATGCTGTGAAGAACCACCAAGCTCAGAAGCATAATTGATTTGTTAGTCATTATAGGAAATTGTATTTTACAGTCTATCATGAAAATGTCAAAGATGATTGCTCAACATGGGCTTTCTATATTGCTGGATCAATTTCTAAGCAGAGATTCCTGGTGATTGGCTTTTTGGTTTTCTTGACTATTCCAAAATGCAAGACAACTTGATGATTAGGTTTTGACCAAGAAACAGTGGGTTCAACTGCTTTAAATATCACCTTAAACAGAAATAAAAAAAGATTGTTAATGAAGGTTTTCCTAAATTATTAAATAATATAAACATTTGTTAGCTGTTTTCTGTAAGGCCTATGTGACTAGCAGCTAGGCACCTTCTTTGTGAAACAAGGCCAGGTAAATTATGGTTGTTATTTTGCATCTCATCCTTCCCTCTAAAATCACCTTATTCTAAAAAAATTTGGTATCATTACATAATTAAACCAGCAACTTACTATATGTTCTTTTATATCAAACTTGAACATAACTGAAACAGAAATATTCAAGATCCTTCTTTTATGGATGAATTTTATTTTCTTCAGATGTAAGTATCCCTCTCTGATTAGAATTAGAAAAAAATCATTTAAAGACATAAAATAAAAATAAATGGTTTAAATATAATGTTCATGTAATATTTTCATGGAAATATAAGCACTAAAGTATCTGTTGGTGACAAATTATGTTCTTCTAATGGAAATCCAGGAGGTGGAAGCCTTCACATATGTAAAAGAAACAGACATTTCTGCTGTGCAAATCATCCAACTTCTGTAGAAATGGTGGGAGCATGGAAGAAAACAAAAGAGAAAGGAAAGTGTGAAATGGTGTAATGGAAGGATGATAAACAGACGTAGTATAGTAGCACGATCCTCCTTCATCACTCACCACTGGTGTGGAAGGAGGAATCAGATCATTTCTGTTGGAAGCCATCACTACTCCCAGAAAGAAAGCAAGAAACCAAACAGAATTTTGCGATTTAATATATTGACCCAATTAAAAGTAGAAACTAACACTTACTGATGTTTTTCTCTGCACAAATCACTCTACTATTTGATTAAGAAATAAACTACAAACCTCACCTCACAACAAAGGCTATAATGGGAATATATACTCTTTGGAGCTAAGTTTTGTAATTTATTCAATTCTATGCTTCTAGGCCACATGAGCTTTAATTTGCTCCACTCTTATACAGGTAAGAATATATTAAATATATTCATTTAAGTAAATTAGCAAAGTAGTATTGAATTAAGGTAGATTGAGACTATTTAAATATATATGTTATGCAATAAATGGTAGCTTTTATTATTCAGTTGCACTCAGCAATCTAAATAGAGTTTTTTCAGATTCTATAACTCAGCATTTCTAATATACCTTGAATGTCAATTAAATATTGTTAAAATAAAAGAATTTTATTCAATTATATTATATAATAAATTTGTTAATGTCATATATTTATGGTTAGTCTAATATCTTAATGGCAATTTTCAATCATGTAGAAATTAAATTTGAGTTATAAATTACCTTCTTGAAAATTCAGCTATGGATGTTGTAAATCTATAAAATGTGAAATCAAATAAGTAATTTATTATCTTAATATGCAGATAGAAAAAGTTAAATTATAACTTTCTTACAACTAAAAGTTTTGTATGACCATGTTTCTGTGAAATACATTAATCATAACTTCTGGATTTAAATCAATAATCTTGCTAAGGTGTAAAGACTAATTAAATCTATTTGATTGTGAACTATGTGTGTGGTAATAAGCTAGGTACTAGGAATTCATCCATGACAGAGTAAAAGTAGGTAACAACATAAAGAACTAATAAGTTAATGAAGGATACCGATTATTAGGCAACCAGCACCATCTATTTGATATAAAAAAGAGAGTCTAAAGAACTATAAAAATATGTAGCAGGACATTTAATAGGACACAAGGATAAGCTTGACACTGGATATCTTTGAAGAAGTAGGATAAATTGGACTTTTAAATGCAGAGGAAAAAAATATGGTAAAATATAAGCTCTTAGTTTAGGTAGTATATCAAGAGGGGCAGATATTGTCACTAACGGAGCTCACATTTTATCTGAGGGCAATGGAGAACTTCTTGAAGATTTATTTGGAAGATTAACAAGAGCAATTTTTTTTTTGTATTTTTGTATTTTTCCGAAGCCAGAAACGGGGAGTCAGTCAGACAGACTCCCGCATGCGCCTGACTGGGATCCACTCGACACGCCCACCAGGGGGCGATGCTCTGCCCATCCCGGGTGTCACTCTGTTGCAACCAGAGCCACTCTAGCACCTGAGGCAGAGGCCACAGAGCCATCCCCAGCGCACGGGTCAACCTTGCTCCAATGGAGCCTGGGCTGCGGGAGGGGAAGAGAGAGACAGAGAGGAAGGAGAGGGGGAGGGGTGGAGAAGCAGATGGGAGCCTCTCTTTTGTGCCCTGGCCGGGAATCGAACCCAGGAATCAAACGCGGGACTCCTGCACGCCAGGCTGACACTCTACCACTGAGCCAACCAGCAAGGGCCAACAAGAGCAATTTTTAATGACAGTTTATTTGCAGGGTAAGGGATGTATTCACTGGTAGTTACAATTGGGAGAGTTGAGTAATGAGGAGAAGGTAGTAGCACTAATCTAGTGAAACAATAATAATGAGTACAGTGGCAGTAGAAATATAACACTGACAGAGTCCAGAAATACAGTAGGTCCCTAAAGTCATGGTGCACTTTTGACCGGTCACAGGAAAGCAACAAAAGATGATAGAAATGTGAAATCTGCACCAAATAAAAGGAAAACTCTCCCAGTTTCATACGTATTCAGTGCAGTTCGATGTGGGCTCACACACAGATTTTTTTAGGGCTCCTTAGGTAGCTATCCCGGATAGCCTCTACAGACTCGTCACTGACTGATGGCCTACCAGAACAGGGTTTCTCCACCAAACTGCCGGTTTCCTTCAACTGCTTATCCCACCAAGTAATGTTATTCCTATGTGGTGGCGCTTCATTATAAACACGCCGATATTCACATTGCACTTTGGTCACGGATTCAAATTTAGCGAGCCACAGAACACACTGAACTTTCCTTTATACCGTACACATCTCGACTGGCATGGCCGTGGGCTGCTCCGCTGTATACCTGGTGTTACATCATCATCTGCTCATGCGCACATGCTGCCACTCATCCTACAGAAACTGGGAGGGTTTTCCTTTTATTTGGTGCAGATTTCACATTTCTATCGTCTTTTGTTGCTTTCCTGTGACTGGTCAAAAGTGCACCATGACTTTACGGACACACTGTACATACTTAAATGGTAAAATTATAAAGTCTTCAAGGCTATTGACCAATGGGGAGAGAAAGAAACCCAGAAGGAACAAATGCAGAAACAGGACAGTAAAAAAAGAGAGGGGATGCCAGAATCCCTAATGCATATATTGAATTTGAAGTCCATTGAAATGATTTTCTTATAGAAGTATGTAGATATCAATGGTATATACACATGCGATCATAGAGGAGAAGCTGATCTGCTACTCTAAATCTGAAAATATTGATTATATATTTTTTATATTTTAATATGTATGTAAAGTTTGGAAGTTTGCTTTAAAATGTGAATTACTTGATCTTATTTTTTTATCATTGGGAGGTAACAAGACAGAATAGAAGAAGATAAATCACATGAATACAGTGCAGTACAGGAGAAAAGACATAAGATTATTGTAGATTATTAAGGCTGTGACTTCAGTGGCCAGAATTTGAGAAATTTATCTGGTGGGGCCTTCTGTTTATAAAAAAGGAGGCGTTTTGTGAAGACGGTGAGATTGGAGGTAAAAGGTTGGGCAAGATTTGAAATAAACAGTGAAAAAATATGAGATAATGTTAATTAAGACAAAATAGAGGTACCACTGGGCAAAACTGAAATACTTTTATGGCTGTAATTCACAAATTTACAGTAGTATCAACCTGCACAGGTGCAGTATTTCCCCAGTAGCCTAGAGAAAAAAGTACAATAAAAATTTAAGTAGTATATGGATTTAAATACACACTGTCACCAGTTTATTTCTACATGGAAAGTCTAAAAAACAAACTACATTTGTATCGAAGAAAAATTGGGTCTGTGTGACAATTTTAGACTAGCTGCAGATGTGAGCTTGCATTATTGTGTGGCCTATCCCAGGCTTCCCAGAATTCTCTGGATCCCCAATTACTGTGCATTTATATTTTCTAAGAGAAAATGACTTGATGTAATACTTTTCCATCTCAATAATATTTCAGTAAATAAAAATAGAAGTTAAAATTAAAACTTAGAAAACTTTTATGAGGTCAGTTTTCATCTATATATTAGCTGAATACATAATGCATTGAATTTTATTGTTACAAGATTAATATAAGCATCAAATATAGATACCTCTAAATAAGAAGCTATAATTTTGATTCAAGTATAAGGATGTATAATACAGTTTTCCATTTAAAAACACATGGTTCTGCATCCCAGAGTTTGATAAGTTGTTTTTACATTTCCATTTAGTTTAAAATATATTTTATGTTTTTCTTGCAAGCAACTTTTTTATTGTCCATCGTGGTATTTAATAGTAAATTGTTAAATTTCTAAATATTTGAATGCCCCTTAGGTATCGTTCTGATATTTAATTCTAATTTTATTCCATTGTGATTTGAGAGCATACTTTGCATAATTTCATTCTTTAAATTTGTTCAGCTGTGTTTTATGGCCTAGCATGTGGTCTGCCTTGGTGAATGTTTCATGTATACTCAATGTATACTAAAAAAAATAAAATGTGTCTTTTTGTTGTTGGATGGGGTATTCTGTCAATTCCAATTAGACCAAGCTGGTTGATGGTACTAAAACAGTCAAACATCTGCCTGCCTGTTTGACATATATATATCGACTGTTGATTTATTATTTTTCCTGTCAGATTCATCAGTTATTGCCTAAAATGTTTTCACATACTGTTCTTAGGAACATACACATTAAGGACAATTATATTTTCTGAGAGAATTGTTTTTTTGTTGTTGTTATTATCTAGTATTCCCCTTTATCTCTGATCATTTTTCTTGTTCTATTTTTTCCTTAAGTGAAAAGTGGGGAAGCAGAGAGACAGACTCCCACATGAATCCTGACCAGGATACACCTCCTAGCAAGCACTCTATGGGGCAGTGCTCTGCCCCTCTGGGGTAATTGCACTATTGCTCGGCAACTGAGCTATTTTAGCACCTGAAAATAAATTGTAATTCTTATCCTGGTTTCTCTAAAGGTAAGGTGTGTTTTTCCCTTCTTGGTTCATTCAAGATTTGGAAAGTTCTCAACTATTATTCCCTCAAGCATTTCTTCAGTTTGGTGCACGCTTTTCCTTCTGATATTCCAAAACATACGTGTTTCACCTTTTAAAATGGTCCTAAAATTCTTCGATATTCTACTTTAAAAAAAAATTTCTTCTTTGTATTTTAATCAGGGGAGTTTCTCTTGATACATTTTCAAGCTCACTGACCTTTTCTCAGCTTTTTCAGCTGTGTCCAGTTTATTGATGTACCAACAAAGGCATTCTTTAGTTCTGTGACTGTGTTTTTGATATCAAGCATTTTTTTTTGTATTTTTCCAAAGTGAGAAATGAGGGGTGGCAGACAGACTCCCACATGCACCCAACCAGGATTTACTAGGCATGCCCACCAGGGGGCAATGCTCAGCCCATCTGGGGCATTGTTCTACTGCAACCAGAACCATTCTAGCACCTGAGGTGGAGGTCATGGAGCCATCCTCAGAGCCTTGGCCAACTTTGCTCCAATGGAGTCCTGGCTCTGGGAGGGAAGATAAAGAGGAGGAAAAGTGGAGAAGCAGATGAGCACTTCTCCTGGGTGCTCTGGCTGAGAATCAAACCTGGGACTTCTACATGCCAGGTTGATGCTCTAATACTGAGCCAACTGGCCATGTCATTTCTTTTTTTTGTATTTTTCTGAAGCTGGAAACGGGGAGAGACAGTCAGACAGACTCCCGCATGCGCCGGACCGGGATCCACCTGGAACGCCCACCAGGGGCGACGCTCTGCCCACCAGGGGGCAATGCTCTGCCCCTCTGGGGCGTCGCTCTGCCGCGACCAGAGCCACTCTAGCGCCTGGGGCAGAGGCCAAGGAGCCATCCCCAGCGCCCGGGCCATCTTTGCTCCAATGGAGCTTTGGCTGCGGGAGTGGAAGAGAGAGACAGAGAGGAAGGAGGGGTGGGGGTGGAGAAGCAAATGGGTGCTTCTCCTATGTGCCCTGACCGGGAATTGAACCCGGGTCCCCCGCATGCCAGGCCGACGCTCTACCGCTGAGCCAACTGGCCAGGGCCCATTTCTTTTTTTTTTATTATTATTCTTTCTTAGAGTTTACATCTCTCTGCTAACATTACCAATCTGTTTTTTCTTTCTTTCTTCCATTTATCTTAGAGCTTTAACATAGTATTCATAGCTATTTTAAATTCTCCATATAATTACAATATCTGTGTGAAATCTGAATTTGGTTCCGATGCTATTTTACCTCTTCAGACTATTCTCTCTAGCCTATTGGCATGCCTTACAATTTTCTTGTTGAAACCCAACATATTATATTCGTTGATATGTACTAGGTAAGTGGATCTTTAGTGTGAGAATATATGTTAATCAGACTGGGATTTGGGATTTATTTAGTGGTTGCAGTATATATTGGTGCCAAAGGCTTCAGATTTCTTTAGTGTCTTTGTTTTTAACTTCCTTCTTGACTTTGGACTTTTCTAAGTACTCCTCTACAGAGAATGTTTGTATCTTTCACCTTTTTTACTTGTAATCTACTATTCTCATATTAAAGTCCTGTTGGTTTGGTATTAAGGTACAAGAGTAGACAAGCATTCTGTAATCTTCAAGTTAAATCTCCTCTTTCTAAAGGATCTGTTCTCCAGGCTGCAGCCTTTACAAGAATTTTTCTCATATAACTTTCCTCTCTTAAGAGAGAAAGAAAGGCTGGAGGGGGCCTGAAGTTTGAAGCATGTTCTTCCCCACTGTTCTGGTGCAAGACTCAAATAAAACTACCCCCTGCAGAGTAAGCCTTTGTTACAAAGAAGGTCTGGGTTTATTTCAAAAGGATTACTCTTCTCATCTCTTTGCTTTGGCCCCAATTGCATCATTCTCAGGTTTTTACAAGAACTTGGTGGATATCCTGAAAGTAAAGCCCACAGGATATGTGTGAAGGCCCAACTAAGACTGTGGCTCCCAGACATTCCTAGTCATTACACCTTTCAGCAATGCATTGAAATTTCCATTTCAGTGTCCCTACCAGATTATGCCTTCAGTGGTTTCTGCTTCAAGTAAAAGGTATCTGCTAGGACTATCTCTATTCACCTGTCTCTCCAGATTGCAAGGGGGCAGTGGGACCTGCAACCTCTGTTTTCTGGTGGGTTTAAGAAAAGTCATTGATTTTTAATTTGTTGAGCTTTTCTTGCCATAAGGATGAGAATGAAGATTTCCAAGCTTTTTATATGTTGTGCTGTAACACAAATTTTACTGACTTTTTTACTGGATTTTTTCAGATATATTAGTGACTGCCTACTATACAAGAAAAGGAGTTTTTATAGTTTTTCTATGAGTAGTTCTACTGAGTAATATCACGTTATATAGATATACCACAATTTGTTTATCCATACACCTGATGATAAACATTGGGGGTTCCAGGTATTGTCTGTTATAAATAAAGCTTCTGTAAACATTCCATAACAAATCTCTTGTGGGTGGACATTTTTATTGATCATATCTGGATTTCTAGGAGTAAAATGGATGAGTTAGCTGTCTAGTGCATGTTTGCCTTTTAGAAAACTGCCAAGTGTTCTCTAAAATTATTTGATTACTATATAGTTCCATCTACAATCTTTGAGGTTCAGGTTATTCAAAATGTTCAGTTTCTTTCATTTCAGTTGATCTAACACATATCTTATTGTGGTTTAATTTTAAATAACCTTGAGCATCTTTTCAATGCTTTTTTGCCATCTGTATACGTTCTCTGGTGAAGTATTTGTTCATATATTTTACCGTCTTGATAGGGCAATTTGTTTTCTTATTATTGAATTTCCAGATACAAATCCTTTGCTAGATATATGACGTTCAAATATTTTCTTGCAGTGTGTTGCTTAAATTCTCATTCTGTTAGTAAAAATTGAATAATATTTCCCAAAACAGTTCTTAATTTGAGGATGTCCAGTTTGTCTACTTTTTTTCCTCAAGGCTTTTGAACTTAATATGAAAACCCTGTAAATATGGTAAAAACACCCTGTGATCCCTTTTTAGTTTCTTGTTTGTTTTGCCATTGCAGACTTCCATCTAGGATTTCTGCAATCCTAACTAACTTTCCTCTAGATGCAAGCCCAGCCGTCCTTTGGCACTTTCTATCCATATCACTCTGCTTCCCATTTTGCCTCACTCTTCTGTTGGTTCCTTGTTTCCTGGACCATGCATATTATTTCACAATAAGATCATTTTTGTCAAGAATATTTTCCTGTACACTCTTTAACAAGGGTAAATGGGAGGCATATTTTAAAAGCTCAATTGTCATAAAATATTATTAGGTTCATACTTTTAATATTTTTTGTCTGCATATAGAGGAATGAATTGAAGAACATTTTCTTTTCCTGCATTTTGTTGAATGCAAAGTTCAAGATTATTTTTTATTTCGAATCCTTTGTATATATAACCTTTTTCTTATATTTTTCTCTCACAAACTTTTATCTCTGATCTTCTAAATATTTAAATGATTAAGACTTGAAGTGGGCCATTTGGCAATCATTTAGATGTACCAAAATAAAGTAGTTGTATGTGTGCACATGTGTGTTTATGTTATTTAAAAATTCATGTAATTTAATTGTAAAATAATATTACTCAAGACAATTACTTCATTCAGTGATTTCTTATTTAATTGAGAAATATGATGCAAGCAATTTTACAGATGAAGATGATATCCTCCAGTTCCCTCTTGTTTACTTTCAATTTGAACTTCAGAACATTTTTTTTTTTTTACAGAGACAGAGAGAGAGAGAGAGTCAGAGAGAAGAATAGATAGGGACAGACAGGAACAGAGAGAAATGAGAAGCATCAATCATCAGTTTTTTGTTGCGACACCTTAGTTGTTCATTGATTGTTTTCTCATATGTGCCTTGACCGTGGGCCTTCAGCAGACCGAGTAATCCCTTTGCTCAAGCCAGCAACCTTGGGTTCAAGCTGGTGAGCTTTGCTCTAACCAAATGAGCCCATGCTCAAGCTGGAGACCTCGGGGTCTCAAACCTGGGTCCTCCGCATCCCAGTCCAATGCTCTATCCACTGCGCCACCGCCTGGTCAGGCTAGAACATGTTTTTGTACTTAAAATACATTAAAGCCAATGTTTTTAATTGTGATTAAGAAACACTTTCTTACCAATTCCTTAAGGAGATTTTTTTAACTTCTTCCCTACAAAGATTAAAGTTGTATTCAGGCCATTATACAATGAAATTGACAAACAGTAACTAGACTGCTGCTTTTATTTTTATTTTTGTGCTATAAAAATATATTATGCATGACATTACTTAAAAGACTGGTTGGAAAATAACACACCTGCTTATTTTCCTACTAATGGTAAATGCTATTTTTATATACTAGAGAAAATTTTTCCTCTAACTACTCTATAAATAATTCTAAGACCAGAGAAAATAATTAATTAAAATGACTCACTTTTAAATGTGTGTTTCCTGCATCTATTTGTTCTTATATATCATGGAAACCACATGTTTCAGCTGGAATAGGGAAACTGGCCTGTCCTGTGGTGGCACAGTAAATAAAGTGTCAATCTAGAACATTGAGGTTGTCAGTTAGAAAGCCTGGGCTTGCTTAGTTAACGTACATATGGGAGTTGATGCTTCCTGCTCCTCCCAGCCCCCATCTCTTTTTCTTTATCTCTCTCCTCTCTAAAATGAGTAAAAAAAATAATAAAATAAGAAAACTGTTTTTGGTCTTGCCAGAGAGGTATTATTTTTTCCAATCTAAAGAGGAACAAAACTGGTATCAGCACATCAAATAAATTTCCTGAGATCACACAGTTTGTAGGTGATAAAGAATTTAAAACCACTCTAATACACTGGTTACCTTTAGGTCACCATTGTGCAAAATATTCCCCTAACTTTCCCTAGGACACTTAGACATTAATATATATAGTTATCTTCCATACCTTATACTTTTGAAAATATAAATATATTGCAGGGTGATTTTAATTGTAGGAATCTTTGTAGGAATATTCCATAAAACTTGGGATGCAAATACATTACATTCTCTAGCAAATATTAAGGCTGAAAATTATTTATAGAAATATTATGGAAAAAGAAAAGGATGAAGGAAGGGAGAGAAAAGGGAAGGAGGGAGAAAAGAAGGAATGAAAGAAAGATGGAGGATTCAACTCTTAAGAAAGCAGAAATCATTGAATGAAATTATATATATATATATATATTAAAATCTCTAGCACCATTCTCTTGTATTTTATTTGAATTTTATAAGATGTGACATATGGAATGTGTACCCTGCCCCACAAACAGAGGAAATCTTTCTATTTATAGGTATACATATTCTACATGTGAAAGAATATTTCTCATGTAAATGTGTCTATTTCTAAGCAATTAGACCTATAGGTCAACAAAAGTCACTGCTAATGCCCCACAGACAATAAAGCACTTTTTTTTAAGTGAAAGGAGGGGAGTTAGAGGGACAGACTTCCGCATGCATTGCCCTTCCCACTGGCAATTCCCATCTGGGGCCAATGCTCAAATCAACCAAGCTATCATCAGCACTAATGCTCAGGCTAATTGAGCCACTGGCTATGAGAGGGGAAGAGAGAAGGGGGAGAGAGGGTGAAAAAAAAAAGCAGATGGTTGCTCCTCATGTGTGTCCAGACTGGGAATAGAAACCAAGACGTTCGCAGGCAGGGCCAATGCTTTTCCACTGAGAAAACTGGCCATGGCTTAAAGCAGTGGTCCCCAACCTTTTTTGGGCCACGGACCGGTTCAATGTAAGAAAATATTTTCATGGACCGGCCTTTGGAATGGGACGGATAAATGTATCATGTGATCGAGACAAGTGTCAAGAGTGAGTTTTAGACGGATATAACAGAGAGAATCTGGTCATTTTTAAAAAATAAAACATCGTTCAGACTTAAATATAAATAAAACGGAAATAATGTAAGTTATTTATTCTTTCTCTGCAGACCGGTACCAAATGACCCACGGACTGGTACTGGTCTGCAGCCCGGGGGTTGGGGACCACTGGCCTAAAGTATTTTCAAGTATGGTGAACTTAAGGTCCCTAGAAATGTGGCCTTAACAATTAAAAGTAAAATTAGGACATGCAAAACTCAGAAGTTTCTTTTAAGAAGAGGACAAAGAAAATGTACAGGAAGCATGAATGGTAATTTATCGTTCAGGAGAAAATGTAATTGTATAAGAAAATTAAAATTTTAGTATGGAGTGAAACAACTTATTAAAGGTGTCAGAATAAAAGTTAACATTTTATTGAAGGTTTAATCTGCATCAGGCACTACAATAAATGTTCTATATGTTTTATTATTTTAATCTTTGATCTTGAAATTAGCGCAATTATTTACCTTCATTTTATTATTTTTTAAATTTTTATTTATTGATTTTAGCAAGAGAGGAAGGGAGAGACAGAGAGAGAAAGAAACACCAAGCTCTTCCTGTATGTGTCCTGACCAGGGTTCGAACTGACAACTTCTATGTTTTGAGGATGCTCCAACCAACAGAGCTATCCGGCCAGGACTACCTCCATTTTATATGTGAGGGTACAAAAATGCACAAGAATACATGTTGCTACTAACTTTTTTCACTATAATTCCCTTAAAATTCTCCCCATTGAAACTATGTTTTTGGAGGCAATATACAGTGTGTCCATAAAGTCATGGTGCACTTTTGACCAGTCACAGGAAAGCAACAAAAGACGATAGAAATGTGAAATCGGCACCAAATAAAAGGAAAACCCTCCCAGTTTCATACCTATTCAGTGCAGTTTGATGTGGGTTCATGCACAGATTTTTTAGGGCTCCTTACGTAGCTATCCCGGATAGCCTCTACAGATTCGTCACTGACTGATGGCCTACCAGAACGGGGTTTCTCCACCAAACTGTCGGTTTCCTTCAACTGCTTATCCCACTGAGTAATGTTATTCCTATGTGGTGGCGCTTCATTATAAATGCACCGATATTCACATTGCACTTTGGTCACGGATTCAAATTTAGAGAGCCACAGAATACACTGAACTTTCCTTTATACCGTACACATCTCGACTGGCATGGCTGTGGGCTGCTCTGCTGTATACATGGTGTTACGTCATCATCTGTGCATGCGCACATGCTGCCACATCATCCTACAGAAACTGGGAGGGTTTTCCTTTTATTTGGTGCAGATTTCACATTTCTATTGTCTTTTGTTGCTTTTCTGTGACTGGTCAAAAGTGCACTATGACTTTACAGACACACTGTAGTATAAAAGAAACAAAAGTTGATGTGACAACAGTGGAAGTAGTTCTTGTCCAGACCCTGCTATTTACTAGCCGTAGTACCCTACTTACTAGTCAGAGAACTCATTTTCTCACTGGTAGGAAACAAAAGAGTTTAGATTTCACAATCTTTCATGTACTTTTCAGGTATCACACTATATGCTGCTATTATGCTTTCTATAAGGTAATAAAATACACTATTTATGATACTAATTTTGTGTATTAACTTGATTGAGTACAGGGATAAGCAGATATCTGGTTGTTTTGGGCTGTGACTGTGAGGCTGTTTCTGGAAGAAACTAGCATTTGTATAAGTATAAGGAGCAAAGCAGATGAGGGTGGTGGGAGCCTGAGTAGAATAGGGGTACTGAATATGTGAACCAAATCTGGTCCTTCCCTCACTGAAGGTGGGGGAGCAAGGTACTCTTTCTGATCTTATGACACTGCCTCAGGGACTGGAAAACTGGGAAAAGGAAGTCCCAAATCTTACTACCACCTGTAGTGATTCTAGTTTCATGTTTGCCTGGGGTATAGGAGCCTCAAGTAGTTTCTGGAATTCTTGCAAAGACGATTTGTCTCTGAATTGTTGTTGAGTCAATGTGTTTGATTGGGAAAGGAAGGTTGGTTTTCCTACTCTGCCATTGTTCCCATGTCACACCTTATGTATTGGATATATATCACTATCCTCTGGCTACTTTTTTTTTTATGAATTAAGAACATGAATAATTTATAATAAGCCAAAGGGGAGAAAGGCAATGTAATTCTTACAAAATTTATAGATGTAGACATTTAAATATAGTGCTTTTTTGTAATGACTATAACTTGGATATTGTTAATCTAGAAAGTCATGAGTAGGACAGAATAATTTCTTTAGGATACAATGAGCACATTAAGATATGTATATATGTATATATATCAATAGGTGGAATCGACTAAAAGAGGAACTCGTCAGAGTTATTGTAATATCTAATCTACTTGTTTCTTAGCAAGTTCAATTTCTTTCTTTGCAAATTCATTACCAATTTTACAGAATGATAATTTTATTAGACAAAGGGTATTCTGAAGTCAGTGCTTGATTGCATATCAAAATATTCCTACACATAATAAATATATTATAGTCTCATGTTATTTTCTACATATTTTGATGTTATTTCTTTATAATGGGAGAGGCAATTAAAGATCAAAGATAACATGCATCACACTCAGGATCAGGAATTTGGGAATAGACATAAAATTATGACTAATAAGGAAATGATTTACATGTTCCAATACTCTATTGGAGTTACCACTTTTCTTTCTATCACACCAAACTGAAGGTATATAGGAATATATTTGCTGCAATTAAGAGACAAAATGTGATTTGTTTATGCATATTTAGACTTGAGTCTCTTATCAAAGTTTTCTGACAAAAGACAGAGAAAGTCTTTTATTTATATCTATTAAAGTTCATTTAATAGATATAAATGACACAATATGTACAATATATATTGCATCAATTTTCAATATATTGAAAATGACTGCCTTTTCAAACTTTCACCATGTGTATTACATAAAATCTGCAGTGATTAAGCACAGAAACTCTGAGGTTAAAAACTCTGGTTACAAATTTTTGTTTTCTTACTTTTTACATCCCTACACTATAGAAATTAACACTGTTTGCTCATCTGTAAAATGAAGGTAATAATTGTTTATATATCATGGAATTATTATGAGAATTAAATAAACCATAAAATATTTTGATACTCAGACCTCTCAAAAGAGAGTTCATCCTTTTTTTTGTAAACTAGTATATGTATATGTGGAGAACTCTAAAAATCAGATTTCTTTAAAAATTCCCATAAAAAGACACTTTCTAAAGAGGACATAGAGATGGCCAATAGACATATAAAGAGATGGTCAATGTCACTAATTATAAGATAAATACAAATTGAAGCCACAATGAGATACCACCTCACACCTGTCAGAATGGCTATCATCCATAAATCAACAAACAAAAAATGTTGGGGAGGGTGTGAAGAACAAGGAACTCTCGTGCACTGTTGGTAGGAAAGCAGATTGGTACAGACACTGTGAAAAGTAGTCTGCAGTTACCTCAAAAAATTAAAAATGTAACTGCCTTTTGACCTAGCCATCCCACTTCTGGGAATATATTCTAAGAATCCTAAAACACTAATTTGAAAGACTATGCATTCCTATTGTTCACTGCAGTGCTATTTACAATACTCAAAATTTGAAAACAGCTCAAGTGACCACCAGTAGATGAGTGGATAAAAAAAAGTTATGGTACATTTATACAATGTAATACCGGGTGGCCATAAAAAAGAAGGAAATCTTATCTTTTAAGACAGCACGGATGTACCTGGGGAGCATTATGCCAAGTGAAATAAGCCAATCAAGAAAGATAAGTACCATGTGATTTTACTCACATGTGAAATCTAATAACAAAATGAACTAACAAAGAAAATAGAGACAGACTCATCCGTAGAGAGCAGACTGACAGCTGTCAGGAGAGGGGGTGCTGGCAGGAGGGGGTGGAGACATTGAGCTAAATAGGACAAAGCAAAAGGAAAAAAAAACCTCATGGATAAGAACAACAGTGTGGTGATTGCAGTGGGGTAGAGAAGGAGGAAGGTGCAGGGGGGATAAATGACAATGGATGAAGACTTGACTTGAAGAACACACAATAGAGTGTACAAAGATGTTATAGAACTGGGCACCTGAAACTGGTAAAATTATGCTAATCAGTGTCACCCCAATAAATTCAATTAAAAATAAAAGTAAAGGGAAAGAAAATTTCTTTTATCATATTTTTAGACTAATTTATATATTCAAATATATCTGAAAGTTCACAAAAAAATGTCCATATTAAGGAAAGCTAACAATTGTTTTAGTGTTAAAAGTGTGTCATTTAATTGGCTAACTTGCAGGGCCTACTTTCTCCAATCTTCTTTCAGAATATACTCTAGATCAGTGGTCCCCAACCCCCAGGCTGCGGACCAGTACCGGTCCGTGGGCCATTTGGTACCAGTCTATAGAGAAAGAATAAATAACTTACATATAAATATTTATTTATATTTAAGTCTGAACGATGCTTTATTTTTTAAAAATGACCAGATTCCCTCTGTTATATCCGTCTAAGACTCACTCTTGACGCTTGTCTCGGTCACGTGATACATTTATCCATCCCACCCTAAAGACTGGTCCGTGAAAATATTTTCTGACATTAAACTGGTCTGTGGCCCAAAAAAGGTTGGGGACCACTGCTTTAGATTGAATGTCCGCATGCTCCCAAAACTCTTATGTTGAAATCTCGATCATCAGCCTGAGGGTATTTAGATATGAGATCTTTGGGAGATAATTAGTTTTACATAAAGTCATGAGGATTGAGCCCTCCTGATGGGATTAGTTCCTTGACCAGAAAAGGAAGAGACCAGAGCAGCCTCTCTAGTGCTCTGCGTCCTCCCTCCCCACACACACCTCGTGTGAGGACACAGCAAGAGCTCAGCCATCTGCAGGAAGAGGACACTCATCAGACCCTGAAAATGCTTGCACCTTGATTTTAGATTTCCTAGCTTTCAGAACTGGGAGAAATAAATATTTTTTGTTTAGATAATGCAATCTGTGGTAATTTGTTATAGAAACCCAAACTAAGATATGGTACTTATGACAATGACTATTAGAAGATTGTAAATATAATTTTTTATGTAATGCCAGTCTGTCATAAAAGTCCTCAAACTATATAAGAGCAGAGATTTTACTGTCTTCTATTAACCAAAATATTTCAATCTTTCTATCGTCTATTAGCATTCTTTGACATATAACAGATGCTAAATATTTTTTGATTTAATAACCAACAAAATGAGTGAATAATAATGTAACTAAATTTTAGTTATTGAGTTTATTTCATAGACTTTAGGGAAAACTTACTTTCAAATCTCCTCTGTTTATTTTCTTTACAAAATACAGCATTATCACATTTAGAATAATTATATCTAATATTAATACTATTTTATATTTTTCTTAGCACTTGCAAAATTATTATTCAGAAAACATCCACAAAATAGAAAGTAAAATCTACAAATTCAGCTTTGGATTGTGTTATACTTGAATTATTTATTTGAAGCTTATGGTGATTTTCTGATAAAATGAAAATAAAAATCTATATATTCTGACTTCTACAAGAAATTATATTGTTCTATAGCAGAACACTTTCTTTATAACTATAAATTCAATGACAAATTAGTAAAAGCATTATGTGAGGAGTGTTCTTAAGTTTTGAAAAATACATGCATATGTATGTATCAAAACACATGCTAGCATATATAATTTAAGAATTTTTATCCATTTTTGCATCCAAATATAAGTTAATTTTTATTATCCAATTTGCATATCTCATAAATAATCTAATCTTCTCTGTAAGACTATTGAATATTTATTTCATTTAATTTTATCTTTAGTTGTCATTCTCACATCTTTTTTTGCAGGTGTGCTGTAAAAGCTAATGATTCTGTAATTTTGAATAATAAATGAACTTTTCACATTCTATCAGTTATTCTGTTTCTAATTTTTCCTTAGATCTCCTAGTTATATAAAATTTAGTATAACATTTAAGTGTAAAGTTTCAGAAAATAACAAAAAATGAAAATCACAGCTAAATTTATCATACTGCATTTTAACATTTAAAGTCATTTTAATATTTAGTTTGACTGTTCATTATGTCCTAAGAATTATGTTTACAACTAAATGTGAATGGAATCTTCAAATATATAAATATATACTAACAGGAGAAAAAATAACATTTGTTGATATTATATCATATATCAAACCCTAAGGAAATGTCTGTCACATTAGACTTTTAAAAATGGTTTATCTATTGTTAGATGGCAGGTGTCTGATAATTATATAGATAAATCAGGGACAGTACACATTAACAAGAAATAAGCTCTGTATTATAGAAAATTTACTAACAGAGACTAGATGAGTATTCCTCAAAAATGTTTTAAAAGAAATTAGTACACTGAATACTAAATTCAACTTGGTGATTCCTTAGGGCTTTCTATTTCTAATGCAATATAAATATTACTGACTTGTGATCTTTATTACAAGTCATCAATAATTTTCCTAGTTTTCTGATGATGTGAGCATTTGATTCTCCAAACCCCACTTGGAAACTTTATGAGTAGCTATGAAGATGACAGAGTTTTCATCTCCTTGTCTAGTGGATGTGGATTTACTCTGACATCAACAACTTAATTTCCTGTGTGTTTTCTTTTCTCCATGACAGTATCAACCTCTATCTACCGTGTAAGGTTTTTACAAAAATAAATGAATCACTAAATAAAAACATGTTTAGAAACAAAAGCATTTCATAATTATGTAATGTAACCATAAGACTGCAAACACCTTAAAGGCAGGATTTGTGTCTTTATAATCTATCCTTACTTCTCAAACTAATTGCCCTTCAGCCCTGACCAAAGAAGATAAGTCTCCCTATGTTTGTAGATCATGTATTAATATCATCTTTACAGGATATTTGTTCTCCTCAATATCTGCTCCACCCCAGTCCTTATTGTCTCTAGACTGGTATCCCATATCATGTAACAGCTTTTTTCTAGATTACTGCAAGCTCAACACTGCCCCCCCAATAAAATAAAATAAAATAAAATAAAATAAAATAAAATAAAATAAAATAAAATATAAAATAAAATAAATAAAATAAAAATCTTATAAACCAGGAAATTTTAGAATCACACCAATGTGTTGACAGTACCAGAAAAATTGTAGCAGTGGATCTTGAGGGTAGAAGAATATGGAGAAGTAGAATGTAAACATAGATCTTTGAGAATTTTCATTAACTTAGGAGCATCTCCTTTAATTTAGCAAGGCTATCTGTGGCTAGTCTTAACACAATATCTACTTAAAATCTAGTAACAACAATGATTCAAAAGAAATTAAGTAGAGATTTCAGGAATTCTTGGCATATATATATATATATATATATATATATATATATATATATATATATATTGTGTGTGAGACAGAGAGAGACAGAGAGAGGGACAGATAGGGACAGACAGCAGATAGACAGGAAGGGAAAGAGATGAAAAGCATCAATTCTTTGTTCTGAAACCTTAATTGTTCATTTATTGTTTTCTCATATGTGCCTTGACTGGGGGACTCCAGCAGAATGAGTGACCCCTTGCTCAAGCCAGCAACCTTGGGTTCAAGCTGGTAAGCTGTGCTCAAACCAGATGAGCGTGTGCTCAAGTCAGTGACCTTGGGGTTTCAAACCTGGGTCCTCTGTGTCCCAATCTGACTCTCTATCCACTGCGCCACTGCCTGGTCAGGCTTGGCATATTTTTGAAGCTTCATGAAAGAGAAAATACTAGAACGACTCTAATATGCAAATGAGAACTAAGAACTGACCCAAGAACCTGAGGGTTGACCACCTGGCTATGATCCCAAGGAGGGCCAGAAAACACTCACTTTCCTAAGGCAATACAGAATGCCTCACTGAAAGGGACATCTGCAACTTTGAGCAGGTCAGTATTGGTTATTTTCTTGATCTACGCCTGTTTTGAAGATTGGGTAGGCTGCCATAGAATTTGCTTTCTAATCTAAAGAAAAGTTATGAAGTTTCAGAATATCAGAAGCCAGGTTGGTCCAATTCTCTGCATAACCATCTCTATAGTTATTTCTAACATTACAAAATATACATTTGAGATAGACATTGGCAGAACACTTATGTGAGTCCATTAATTATATATTATGGACATTATGGAGGAAAGATCCAAAAAGAAACCTTTTTATTTGTCCTCCATACCATACATTA
This sequence comes from Saccopteryx bilineata, assembly GCF_036850765.1. Classification (NCBI taxonomy): domain Eukaryota; kingdom Metazoa; phylum Chordata; class Mammalia; order Chiroptera; family Emballonuridae; genus Saccopteryx; species Saccopteryx bilineata. Next base: position 39,120,911 of record NC_089490.1, read on the forward strand.
AGATGTGAAATTCGAAGAATTGAAAAATACCCTGCTGGTTATTCATTTCAAATCCATAATATATTCACCTGCTTAGTCCTTGCACAAACCAGCTAAATCATTGGAAATAATGGAAGATTACCTTAACAAAATGTAGGTGGTCACTCAAATAATAGCTTATGAGCCCATGTCATTTGTGGCAGCTGTCAGAATGCACCTCACAGATCTCCACATATAAGAAGCTTAATTGAACAAGGGCCCAGCCTCTGAACTCTAAAATATTTCACTGCACCATGCTTGCCACAGGGTGCTCTCATCCAAAAATTGAACATGGCAGAAATACTAAGGCATGTTTATTCCTGAGAGACAGAACGTTTTTCTGATGGCCAATTGCAGCTTGAGAACTCCCAGATGGCCTGGCTGCATTCTGCTTTGATTCAAGTGATTTAAGATACTTTCACTTAATCTTCATTCTTTTTGAAAATCTGTATTTGTCAGCATTCTTCTCTGAAAAAGAACCAGTTGGAAATATAATTTTATTTACATTTACCACTATCTCCATCTCTATAGATATGCCTATCAATATCTATACATAGATTTAGATATAAATAGATTTATCTACAGGGATAGGAAAATCCATATCCAGAGTAAGTGCTCGTTCAAGTAAGAACAAAACACTGCTATTTCCATCATGGAAGTGGTTCAATGTAATCAATTTGCCATATGAGTCCTGATTAATTCCCTAGACTCGGGTGGGCTTTATAGGGGCCTCAGTGTTGATCTGCACTGCTGCTACACCGCACATTCAGCCCTGGCTGTAATGAGGTCAGCCTTGGTCAGTCGAAGCTGATGTTGCTGAGCCCATGCCATCATGATCACTTTTCTTTTCTTCCATAAACCTCTGGGGCTATGACTGGAGTGACTGGGGAAAGAGGATGGCTGGTATCGAGCGAATGGGTCATCCTTCTACTCAATAATTATAATCGGCCTGTGCTGGGGTCACCCTTTGGTGAACATCCACATGGGACAAAAACATCTTTGTCTCTTTAGAGAAATGTATCCACATAGCTTTTCCCCAAATTTCTTTGTCACCAATTTTCTAATCACTTTTCTTCTAAGTCTTTGACCATCCATTAAAACCTAGAAATGTCAGCTTACATCATGATCTGATAGCATTCCCAGCTTTCCAACCTCTCCTCCAATAATTATCATGGATATTTTTCTAATAAAATTCATTGAACATTTAACCCTATCTTCTTGTTTGTTTCTTACATGACTCAGATCCACAATGATATCTATACTGGAGAAGAGAAACAGCTTTTGGTATTTGAAATGAAACAACTAACTAGTGAGTCCTTTCTTATTCATATCTATAAGCTATAAGAATCAGAAGCAGTTCACGTTTATGACATAGACAACAATATATCTTAACAGTCTTGCATTAGGGCTGGCAATTTTCCTACTTTAGCTCACAGAAGTGTGCAGAAATCTTGATTATGTTGGCATTCCACAAAAACACACTCTGAACCATTTATAGATTATATATTGTTCATTATACCATTGATAAATAAATAGCAAGCACCCTACAATTATAATAATTAAGTGAATGACAGGAAATGGGGAAAATAGCTGAAAGTTTCAGGGGTCAACAATTAGTTAAATTCTTTGAAAGTCCATCTGAGGTATATGGGAATATCCTTTTTATTACTTTTCTCACCTCTCATCAATATTCATAATGCATAGCATTTTATGAGTCTTTTGGATTTGTAGGTAGAAAACATTTTGAAACACTTATCCCAGGGGTCCCCAAACTTTTTACACAGGGGGCCAGTTCACTGTCCCTCAGACCATTGGAGGACCGGACTATAAAAAAAACTATGAACAAATCCCTATGCACACTGCATATATCTTATTTTAAAGTAAAAAAAAAACAAACAAACAAACAAAAAAAAACAAAACGGGAACAAATACAATATTTAAAATAAAGAACAAGTAAATTTAAATCAACAAACTGACCAGTATTTCAATGGGAACTATGCTCCTCTCACTGACCACCAATGAAAGAGGTGCCCCTTCCAGAAGTGCGGTGGGGGCCGGATAAATGGCCTCAGGGGGCCGCATGCAGCCCGCGGGCCGTAGTTTGGGGACCCCTGACTTATCCAAATGATTTTTCAGTAGACTCAAAAGCTTGCTTATTTTGGGATTAAGTAGAATCCCAATGAAAAAAGGGAACTGCATAAAATTTAGGTGGGTATTCAAGTTTCTCTGACACTTATGAATGACATATGGGCTGGCCTGTAGACTTCTCCATTTCAGTTCCAGATAGAATGATCCTACAGGATAATGATGAACAAAAATTTTCTCAATGGAAAGAACCCTGAGCACTATACTAATCATAATTTCAGAGAGATTTTTCTGCACATGCATAGTATCCTCAAAAATAGCTCCAGTTGAGATTTTATGTAGTACCTTACTTAAAAACAAGATTATTCATACAATATTATCTCCACCTAAGAAGCTCATTTTATGGCAAAAAAGAAAAAAGAAAAGTTGATGTAATGTGCCTATGACTCTGAGACTGACTGGTGGCCCCATGTGTAATAACCTAGAATTAGTCTAAGTTGTTATATGAATTACTACAAACTCTGCTGAGGCATCAGCATACTTACAGCATATAGTTTTAAATAATCTCCAATATATAAAATTGTGGCTTCAAATGCCCAGGAAATAATGATAAATTATAAACAATATATATCTCACTAAACAATCAAGTTATGGAATGCTGTTTTCACAACCTTGGGCTGCTTCCGGTTCTTAAGGACAACCTGCTGTCAGGGGAACACAAAAAGCATTTCACTGGAAAAGAAGCTGCAACTCTAGTGTGAGCACATTGAAGCTGAGGTAGTATGTCTTATACTACCCAATCAACTGGGCTGATGTACATCTAGGATGTGCAGGCTTTATTCAACATCACTTTTTAGTGCCCTTTGAAAACTCTCTGAGAATTTAGCAGTAACTATCCAACAAGAACATGCTTACTAAAGGTTCAGGCCTTTAAGAGATGAAGCTCTAAATTTCTCTCCTAGACAGGCTTCTCAAAAAAGCTTAAATACTTCCTCAAGAATTTGGGAAGTTCAAAGTTGGTATCCAAGATGAAGATAATAAAAATCAATTAGTGCCTCAATTATAAATTGTTTCATTAGCCTTTTATTTTTGAGTTCTTTAGGAATCACAATTGGCCACCATCTTAAAGAGGATCATATGGGTGATTGGACTGAGATTTTTTGGGGGGGTTTACTATCCCTTAAAATAGAATGTAGTCTAGGAGGTAGGCATAATAGGAGGGCGTGAAAAGAGCTATGTCTGAATGATGCAAGGAGTGAACTATATTAGACACAATTTATGCTACATTTAAAAGTATCTCAACCGAACTGAGGTTTGGGCTTTTGGTTGCATGCTTCTTCTAAATTCTGTGTTAATTCTGTGACATACTCTGCTAAGATCTGTATGGTTTTATTAACGAAGGCTAATATCTGGAGCTTCTGGGCTCAGATGAAGGCAACATGAGGGAAAGCTGGCTTCCCCAGACTGCCTAAGATACTGGTGATACAATTGAGAAGTTCAAGGGAACTAAAATCATATGGAATGAACTGACTAATGGGATAGAATACATATGAAGACTGACGAATAAATTCCCTTTGTGATACTTCCCCCAAAGAAAGATTCTGAAGCAATGAATTTTTCAGAGTTTTACTATGAGCTTGAAATTCATTGTTGTTTTTTTTTATAGAGGAGTAAGCAACTTGGTAACATACTGTTCTGTGTTTGGCTTCTTGCCGTTTTCTGCCTCACTTAGTTTTTCATTGGTCTCACCACCTTGGGATTGTGTATTCCAAAAAGTATTAAAATCTACCCTTTAACAGCCATCTGCTTTTTTACAAAGGAACTAAAACAAATGTAGACAGGCTATCAACAATCGTTTTGCCACTTGCCAGTTAATATTTAAAATGAGAAGATGCTGCAAATCACATTGTTTGGTGGGCTTAACAATGCAATCTTTGTTTGTTGGATTTAAGAATAAAATCTTTTGAGAGAGAAATATTTCAATATTTATTAAATATTAAATTCACATAATAATTGATCCAGTTCCAAAGCAAAGGTAAGCAAATTATGACCCATAGACCAAATTCAGCCTACTATTTGTTTTTGTACATAAAGTTTTAGAGAATACACCCATGCGCATTAATTTACTTGTTAACTATGGCTGTTTTTCAGCTATGACATAAGAGTTGAATAGCTTACAGATCCTGAAATATTTACTGTGTAAACAAACAAAACAGCAAACTTTTCATTGCAAAGATAAATAAAACATAACTATATTTTAAACATCTTATAGAAAGAGAATTTTTCTTTCACTAAAAGAATTAAATTGGATTCATGCTCTTTGTTTCCCATACCTCATTTTTTTCTTGGTAACAAAATATGATATATTAACCATCTTGACAGAATTATTTAGTTAATCTCAGCCATGTTACTTAACTGCTTACTTAACTGCTTTGCATATCTCTTGTGTGTGTGTGTGTGTGTGTGTGTGTGTAAACTTGGAAAAATAGCATGCATTTCTACTGATTTTTTTTAATTAAGTAAAAGGCAGGGAGGCAGAGAGACAGACTCCCACATGCAACCCAACTGGAATCCACTTAGCAACCCCTTACAGGGCAACCCCTGCCCATCTGGGGCACCTGCTCTGTTGCTCTGCAACTGAGCCATTTCAGCACCAGAGGTGAGGCCATAGAGCCATCTTCAGTGCCCAGGGCTAACCTGCTCAAAGCATTCGATCTATGGCTGCAGAAGGGAAAAAGAAAGAGAGAGAGAGAGAGAGAAGGGGGAAGGATGGAGAAGCAGATGGTCGCTTCTCCTGTGTGCCCTGACTGGAGACCAAATATGGGACTTCCCCATGTCGGGCCAATGCTTTATACTTTTGTGCCAACCAGCCAGGGCTCATTTCTACTGAATTCTTAAGAAGTTCATGTATACAGAGTGCTTAGGCATGGGAAAAAAAATTAAGGCCATTTGGTCTGCACCATTTTTCTTCAACTTGTATATTACAGTCTCTTAAAAATAAGGACTGCCTCATATTTTTACCTTCAAAAATGCCAATAAATACATTTTCCTAGAGAAATAAAGAAACTAGATAGCCTTCAAATTATTAATATGCTAGTTAAGATCTTTAATGCCTCCTTTATTATAAACTTTAATGAATGACAGAATTTTAATATATAGTATATATTTTAGATTTACCCTTCAGTTAATAAATATATGGGCAAAGCTGTGTTTCTTATGGCACAATGTAAAGTGTGGATACTTCTAAGCCAATTTAATTATTCTGTTCTTTTAAAACCCTTAGGTCTATGGTACCTTTTTGGTCAGGAAATGAACAAGGAATGACAGCACAGTTCACAAAAGAAAATCTGGCAAAAATTAAAGTTTCTCAGGTAAGAAAAAATGAGTGGGAGTTTATCTATTATAGAAAATTACTCCAAGAAATATTGGGTATTGACTATGTCATCATTATTGCATTTGCCACATTTAATGTGGTAAGTTAGGTAGAAGATGCCCTAAATATTTTTTAATAACTAAACACATGAGTGAAAAACAAAGGAAGGTACTGAGTTTAGTATTCAGACTTCTAAGGTTAAATGGAACACTATGCAGAAAGAAAGAATGTGACATAGAGAAGTTCAGTATAATTGAACAGAACCAGAAAGGTGCGTCTACCAGAGGATTGAATATCAAAATGTAAATTATGCCTCACCAGGCGGTGGCACAGTGGATAGAGCATCGAACTGGGATGCAGAGGTCCCAGGTTCGAGACCCTGAGGTCGCCACCTTGAGTGGGGGATCATCTGGTTTGAGCAAAGCTCACCAGCTTGGACCCAAGGTTGCTGGCTTGAGCAAAGGATTACTCAGTCTGCTGAAGGTCCACGGTCAAGGCACATATGAGAAAGCAATCAATGAACAACTAAGGTGTCGCAACAAAAAACTAATGATTGATGCTTCTCATCTCTCTCCATTCCTGTCTATCTGTCGCTATCTATCCTTCTCTCTGTCTCTGTAAAATAAATAAATAAATAAATAAATAAATAAATAAATAAAATACACAGTGTGACCCTCTGACTTTAAAAAAAAATGTAAATTACATGGGAAAAAATATTTAAATTCTAGCATGCAGATAGGAACATTATATCATAGTTTCAAATGAACTGAGAAATCAACATAAATACTAAAAAGTAATATAAAGACTAAAGTCAGGACAAAACCTATTTATTCTTGATGTTATGCATACTGCTCAGGGCAAATAAGGTTCATATGCGTTCGTGGGCCAAGTGCCAGATCCCAGGGTCGGAACAACAGGTGTCTCCCCCTTGCTGATCTGAAGGCAAGCAGAGCTAAAACAGGTTACAGGTCTCTAATTAAGAGCCAGTGTCAGAATTAAATGATATATTAACCTTTTGCTTCATCAGTAAGATTTAGAAAATCTTGATTTTCTTATATAATTAATTACCTAATTAATATAGACTGCTTTGATAATGTCATTTCTCAGACCTAGATTAGGATTTGTTAACTTTGTGTAAATTGCTGTGTGATATATTAAATGGTTTGACACAGGTAAAACACTTAGAATTACACAAGACACTTATTAAGCTCCCTCTCTATAAATTATTTTTCTTATTTCTGTTGATATTAGATTTAAAAGAAGAAAAATTAAAGTTCTTAAAGACTTAAAAGGTGGTGTTTTTGGAAAAAAAATAAATTAATTCATATACCTACTAAGTTATATATAATGATGTCCCTAAGAAAACAGGAATACATTCAAAGAAGAATTTAAAATAAAAACTATGATTAGATTATACCACAAGATATAACAGAGTCTATATTGATTCCAGTCTATAATTTAAGGCCTTTCTCTTCTTTTTAAATCCAAACAATCTAGAGTCATAATATTTTTCTTTGACCCTAATTTTTTTGATACCTCTATTATGGTACACGATGTTAAAGTCTTGTTCTGTTCTACCATGGTCCAGTGAATTAATTATTTCTAATTCTTCTTGTGCTGATTTAGCTTTCTTCAAGATTGAATCAAAACATGAAGCATTACAGCTATAGTCCCTGATGCATTAGTTCAAGAAGTAGTGTAGTAAACATTTTTCACTTGTTTTAATTAAGTTATGTACCAAAAGCACTGTACAGTTCAAAATGGAAAAGTGCAAATTCCAGCAAAGGAGCCCAGATTTCACAATAAGACTATCAGGATCATTTCCTCAATTCTGTTTCCCTGGAACACAGGTATAACAAACAGGAAAGATTAGAAATTATTCTAACACATTCTTCTTCCTCAGTCCCTAGACAGATATATACTAAAAAGTACTATTATCAGCAGAAAAAATAGTATCAAATATATTTCTTGGATAAACTAAGGAGTAGGTTTTCTACTTCTATTTTCAAAGGTTTCCATATAGCTTCCCCTTCGGTGGAATTTTATTCTTGGATCTTTAGAAAATTTCTCCAAAAATTATTAATTGTATTTACTCCTTCAATTTAATACCTACAGATGCCAATTGTATAGTATGTTTATACTAAGAATATTTAAAAAAAGAAATACTGTCAGTTTTTTATTTAAAAATATATATAAAATTTAATTAGGTACTATAAAAAGTGTAGAGTTCTATATATGTGTAATTTATTGACAACACTAAACAGGAAATAACTATTTGTAATCATAATGAACAATTTATGAAAAAAGTATGAAATTTGAGAGTTCCAATTAACACTACAGCTTTGCCACACTAACAGCCTCTAAACAGAGTGAACCTGATGCCCTCCCTCTTTTCTGCTAGAATGCTGTCCCACTCTGCTTTCTGACTCATTTTGAGTCCGTGCCCAATGCAAGTGATGGTTCCTGACTCCCTTGGTATGACAAGTTCTGATAAATAGCTTTTTCTTGTGTTCATTTGGGTGATATAAATTGAATTATGAAGCCCACAAAATTAAATGTTGAAGTCCTACCATCCAGTATATCAAATTGTGACTATATTTGGAGATAAAGCATTGAATGAGGTAATTAAGATTGAATGAGGCTATTAAGATAGATCCTAATCCAATATGACCTATGTTCCGTTGAGAGGAGGAGATGAGGATACAGACACATTTGGAGGGAAGAAATGTGAAGACAAAGCAGCAGCTCATCTATATGCCAAGAAGGCAGGCCCTTAGAAGCTGGCTCTGCTGAGAACTTGACCATGGTTCTTCTAGGCTCCGGAATCACAAAAAATAAATTTCTCTTCTTTAAGCCACCCAATATGTTGTAAAATATTTACCGTCTGGAAGAAACTAACAAAGATCCAAATGTGTAAACCACAAAATTCCAACTTAGACATCACCTTTAAAATGCAGTCACTGCTACTTACACAGACACATTGCTTATTCTGTCAGAAGTTATTAATGACACCAACTCTGCCCTACAGAAAATACAGATCAGTATCAACTAATTACCATGAGTGGTGATGGACAATAACATTAGTCTAGATTTCTTGCTGGTTAGTCTTGGTGGATCCTGTGTCTTCGGCAATACCTCTTCTTGTACCTGGGTCAATGAACTAGGCAAATAGAACAGGTGGTACATCACCTTAAGGGAAAAGAGTTATTTTCTTCTAGAAAGTTGCTCATCATGGCCTGTAGAATTTGTTCTCTTGACCTGGATTGGGAAAGTGAGATTCCTATTTCACCTTACAGGATCATTATGTATACTTGTTTTTGTCATAGTGATCATGATGTTGGGCTGTTTTAGTCTAGCCAGAGACTTAAATGCTTCTAAAAAGCTCATCTTTAATCAGATAATCACCATGATGATAGAAAAACAAAAATATATTATAATATACTTATCTTTAAAGATAACTGAACAATTTTGAAGTGGTAAATATTTGGATCTCTTGCTTTCTTTGAATTGAGCAATATCTCACAAGTAAGAGAATGACCAAAATGAGTGACTAAGAGATCAAATATAAGAACAGATAATAGCTAGACAATGTATATGATGCACCAGACCAGGAAACCAAACCAAAAAATAATCCTATAGAAATCAGTCAAAATGGCTAAGACCTCTTTAATAACTTATATTTTCCCTGAGTTTTTTGTCCCTGATTCCAATTTAGAAGCTAATATGTGCCCATTACTAATTATATTGAATGACTCACTTCTACATAGCCTACCTAAAGCCTCCCCACACTAACAGCATTCAATCAGGGTATATCTGAAGACTTCTCTTTTTTCCACTATAAAGCATCTCCACTCTTCTGTCTGTCTTTAAATCTCAGCCAAATGCAAATGATGGATCTTGATTCCCTTGCAATAACAAGCTCTGAACAAATAGTTTCTGCTTGTTCTCATTTCAGAGGGTTTGTTTATTTCCACACTCATACCTAATTTAGCTGCTGCTAGATAATATGATGTTTCTGTTCCACCTTTCAAGTCTCCTTTCAAATGACTCATTGGTAGAATAATAATGTTAAAAGAGAGTTAGGGAAAGGTGGTTGTATTAGTCAGAATTCTCCAGAGAAATAAAACCAATAGAATGCTTGTGTGTGTATGCATGTATGTGTCTCTATACATATAATTTACTAAAAGAATTTAACTCACATGGTTATAAAGGCTACCAAGTTCCAAGATGTGCAGGCCAAATCAAATCCACAACCTGGACACCAGGAAAACCCATGGTTTAATCCTAGTCTGAGTTTGAAGGCTATGGAGTCAGTAAAGTTCATGGTGTAGTTCAACTCTGAAGGCTAGCAGACTTAAGACCCAGAAAGAGAAAATGCTTTTCTTTGAGTCCAAAGGCAGGAAAAAAGCAAATGTCCTAACCAGAAGGCTATCAGATTTTAAAAAATTCTCTCTTATTTTGGGTATTGTCAGTCCTTTTGGTCAATTCAGTTATTCAACTGACTGAATGAGGTCCACCCATATCAGGAAGGACTATCAGTTTTCTCAGTTTATAGACGTAATTGTTGATCTCATTCAAGAACATCCTCACAGAAAACACCCAAAGTAATGTTTAACCAACTATTTAGGCACATCATGACTCAGTAAAGTTGACACATAAAATTAGTCACCATAGTGGTATACAAGGTTTCTAGCCCCTGCTTTATAGGGAAGAGTAGAAACAGTTTAGAGTATCTTATTCTTAAGTTCCTATGGCAAAGCTAATGCACTAGAATTTTAAAAACTAAATAGATGAATATAGATTTCCATTGCCACATATCAAAACTCCTGTTATTGAGAATATAATTACATTCAAGTATATATATATACATACATACATATACACATATATATTCTAATTATGATAAACCACACCCACAAAACCCTAAATATTTCCTCTTTAAATATGTGTGTGTGTGTGTGTGTGTGTGTGTGTGTGTGTGTGTGTATATATATATAATTGCATAGAAAAATCTGGGAGAATAAAGCCAAACTGTTATGACTGGTCCCTCTGAAAACTCATTGAGTCCAGGGTAGTATAGTCAGGGACTCTAGTTTTATCTGTAGTATCTTATAACATGAATAGATTTATTATTAGTTAGAAAATTTAAAAATCATTTAAAAACAGAAACAAGAATTGAAGAAGCAGACATCAGGCTAACAGTTTAAGAAGATTGTCCCTGAATGAGAAGAAACATATCTGCTTTATAGGAAAGTTTTGAAGATATGCAAAATACTAGACCATGTTTGAATATTGATGAAATGAGTCATTAGAGAGGGTGAGCTGAAGAAACAGAAGATGAATAATGGACGAGTCAAGATCCAGGAAATGTGAAGAGGGATTAGACTGTGCTGGGAGCATGAACCTTGCAGAAAGTGTTCAAGCTGCTAGATTTTCAAATTTGTATTGAGAATAAAATGATTAAAATAGTGGGACTTCTGAGTCAGACTGTCTCAGTCTAAATTTTCTATTTTGACTCTAGGTAAGCTGTGTGACTCTGGGAAATTTACGTACACCTCTCTGTGTGTCATGTTCCTCATTTGTTATGTAGCAATAAAAATAGAGTACAACTTAAAGCCGTGATGGCGAACCTTTTTATAAAAATCACCCACTTTTGCAGTGCTGGTTAACTTGGTCCCTCCCACCCACTAGTGGGTGGTCCAGCTTTCATGGTGGGCCAATGCTTTGGTTGCTCTGCTACTGCCCACCAAGAAAGCTGGAACACCCATTAGCAGGTGAGAGGGACCAGGTTGACTAGCACTGCAAAAGTGGGTGGTTTTTATAAAAAGGTTCGTCATTGCAGACTTAGAGGGTTGTTATTATTAAAATATATTTTGAAAACTTCTTAGCACAGTAAATGATTAATATGGTTGGAAATAATTACAATCTTTTTTTTTATTCCACAAACAAATATAAAGTAAATTAATCAGATGATTGAAAAGGTAAACATTTTAGCCTAATTAAGAAAACAAGATAAGTGGTTGAAATGACTTAGAATAATAGCGAAAAAAGTATGTTTTCTAATTCCAAGAGTCCATTAAAGGTTGGCAATTGTGAATTTCTAGTTTAACAAACTCTCTAGGTATGACATCTCCATATTTCTATGCATGAAGAGATAATCAACAATTACACAGTACACACAGATGTTTACACTTAGTACTCCCCTTGTACAAGCCCTTGTTGTTGAGGGCTTAAATATTACCTAATTTAATTTTCAAAACAAGGTGCTATATAAAATCAAGTAATTCCAGTTACTTCCATACCCAATATGATAATATTTGGGAAAAACTCCCCCAAAAAGTATGCTTTTAAGCAGTGGACTTACAATCATGCATTCTAACATTAAAATACAGCTGTGGTCTATTCATGGTACAGAAACCATGCTAATCTTTTCAAAGTATGAAGAGAGTGTATCAATTATTGTGTTCCAAATCCTCCTATGGCCACTCCTAGAATTCAAAATTCCATACCTTTTTTTTTTTTTTTTTTTTTTTTTTTGCGTGAGAGAGAGAAAGAGAGAGAGAGGGACAGACAGGAATGGACAGACAGGAAGGGAGAGAGAAGAGAACCATCAATTTTTCATTGTGGAACCTTGATTTTTTAGTTATTTCGTTCTCATATGTGCCTTGACGAGGGAGCTCCAGCTGAGTGATTGACCCCGTGCTCAAGCCAGAGACCTTTGAATTCAAGCCAGTATCCTTGTGTTTCTAGCCAGCAACCTTTGGGCTCAAGCCAGTTACCATGGGGTCATGTCTATGATCCCAAGCTCCAGCTGGCAACCCTGCACTCAGGCTGATGAGCCTGTGCTCAAGCCAGAAATCTTGGGTTTTCAAACCTGGGTTCTCAGCATCCCAGACCAATGCTCTATCCACTGCATCACTGCTTGGTCAGGCCCAAATCGCATACCTTAAGGCTCACAAAGCCCTACATGATTTGTTGTTCTGCTAAGTCTATTATGCTACTCTGCCTACTCTTACTGCACTCGAGCTGTTTTAGAATGTTGCTATACCTTTGTTATTCAAGACTATGTTTCAATCTCAGAGACAGAAAAGAAAGCTTTTTAAACCATTTTGGCAAAAGGTATAATGTAAAGAATAAGTGAACTGAATAAAAATAAACAGAAAACTTGTTAAAATAATTTTATCTTTAAGGTAATAACTCTTCATTGTATTTACAGTACTCTTATATCATTCTTTTGCATTGCAAAATATGTAGTCTTAAGGTTATATATTATCTAAATGGGGACTGTGTTATTTCTGCTTCTCTACTCTCATAGGGCAAGCATAAAAAATGATGGCAGGTGCATTATCAAGGAGATGCAACATTCTGCTAAATTATTTGACTTCAGAGAACATCTCATGTGAATAATGTTTCTCAGAAAATATTTTGGGAAGGGCTGCAGGAGAAGTACTTCTGCCTCTCTGTACTTACTCTGATTTGAAATTATGTTGTTATATAAGTTAAGAACATGGCCCCATTATTTTGTATATTTTTATTCTAAACAAACATACATACAACTTAAAGAGGAGTGGTTAATTAGACAACAGTTTTTGAGAATTCCTGAATATATGTAGTGACTTGTGATGAAGAATGAGACCAGTGTAATAAAAAATAACCAATCAATGGCATTAGTTAGATAATCAGTCTGAAACAATTTCAGACAGAATGCCTGCTTTAGAAAAAAACTGTCACACTAAGGTTATAGGTTTAAAGCAATACTTATTAAAGAATGAATCATTTAGGTACTATTGTAATCAAATCCAAACAGGTCAATATACACACTGACATGACAGAAATAACATTACAGCATTAAACCAACTATACTATAAAACTTTGGTTTAATTTTCATTAATATGAGTTTTTATGAAATAATTTGCTATGAATCAAGTCAGGGATGGTGAAAACAAATTCTGATTACCTGTTTCTGGACATTTATCCACCCTTAATATAGGTAAAATCAGTGCTAGAGACACCGTGAGTTGGAAGATCTATTAACACTCACATAGTTTGAACAACTCATGTTACAGATAAGGAAACTGAGACTTTGAGAAATGAAGTGATTGGCCAAAACAAAGGTCTTGATTTCCAGTGCTCAGTCCAGAAATTTAAGCCATATCTCTTAAGCTTTTTCCTAGTCTTTCTTTCAACTATCCTTCTACTTTGTGTGCATTTAATTTATATTTTTGTCTAATATACATAAAAATATACTTTCTATTTTAAAGTCATGTCTTTTAAATTTCATATGAGAATTCATATAAAAACATAAATAGTGGAACACTATAAAAATGTAGGCTATTTCATTTTGAGATTTTTTTTGCTAGGGCAGTCTTATGTGTTGGAATCCTGGTCACCCATTTGCTAACTGGGTGCTTTTGACCAATTATTTTAACTACTCTGAGCTTGTTCCTTATCAGTACTATAATAGTTTATCTTATTCCGACCCCACAAGGTTTTTGCAAATGTCAAGGTAAATGAGGCAGGTATAAGGACTTTGAAAAACATAATGAGCAACACAAATATAATAGACTGATTTACAGAGAATGATGATTGAAACTAAACAAAATAGTAACAAAATTGTTTATAGTAAGTCATATTTTCAAGTCAGTACATCATAATAATATTTCAAGTCACCATGTTAACTTATATAGGCAGGCATATATCATTACAATGGCTTATATGTCTATGTATTGTCACATGCAAGGGTCTCTACTTAGTAAGAATAACATAAAATTAATGTTTGAAAATATAATCATTGTCAATAGAAATAAATATAGCAGTTTGCTGTAAAAAAACAAAATGAAAACTATGTTCTTGAAATAAAATTGACTTAAATGAAAATTCATTTCTTCAGAGTCTTAACAATCATCTATTGATTCAACATCTACTGATTCAATTTTCTCTGAATTATTGTTCTTCAAACACCTCTGCTAAGGATTTGATGCAACCTAATGTATAAGCTCAAGTCAAGGAAAACCAAGGAGAAAAAGCTCATAAAGCTCCACAGCCCCCATGGAACGCAGCCATCTGTGAAGCCTCACTTTAACAACACCGCTTCAGTGGGTGTATTGCTTTGCACGAGGAAGTTCAGATTGATATATTCCTGTGTCTCTGCACATACTAAACGTTTATATTTGTAATAAAGGAGAGTCCTATTTTGGTTTTTAGACAGTTTTATTTTCCTGATAGCCCCAGAAGGGACACAAGAGCAGAACTGGGCCTAGACTGAAAGTTTCCTGCTCCCAACATTTTTATTTTCTCCATTATATCATTTTTCCAATGCCAACTGTGTTTTAAAAGAATGTAGCAAGCTCTGGAAGCTGCCCCAACATCTAATTTCTATACTCTAAATTCTCTGTAACAAAGAAAATGAGCTGAGGGGGTGATGAGGAAAGAGGGGTTTCTTTTCTTCTTTTTTTTTTTTTACAGAGACAGAGAGAGAGTCATATAGGGACAGACAGACAGGAACGGAGAGAAATCAGAAGTATCAATCATTAGTTTTTCGTTGCACATTGCGACACCTTAGTTGTTCATTGTTTGCTTTCTCATATGTGCCTACAGCAGACCGAGTAACCCCTTGCTCAAGCCAGCGACCTTGGGTCCAAGCTGGTGAGCTTTAGCTCAAACCAGATGAGCCACGCTCAAGCTCGTGACCTTGGGGTCTCGAACCTGGGTTGTCCACATCCCAGTCCGATGTTCTATCCACTGCGCCACCACCTGGTCAGGTGAAAAGGGGGTTTCAACTTTATCTATTTTCATGCTTCCTCAGCTATGCCATATTTGTTAAATGAAAGACTCCTAAAATATATTAAGTATTCAAGCTGATTTGTGCTTTTAGAATTGAGAATTGTAAAGTTCACTGATCTGAATGTGATAATATTTGGAAGAAAATTATTTAAAGTGATGCCAAATACAGGTATAATTCTTCTAAACATACATATTATCAGTAACAGTACAAAGCAAATTTATTAACTGAATACATGTTCTTGTATAGCAGACATCAACATTCTTGTAAAAATTGACAAGAAAATAGTTTAAAATTTCCACTTTTCAAAATTGAGATAAGGAAAGTTTCATTAGAATTATTTTTATTCAGTACATATATTTATTCATTCATTTTAGTAAATATAATTCCTTACATGGTTTACATAAATTTATCCATAAACTCAATCTCCCTGCCACCTATTTTTTTCCTGTTGGCCTCATATTCCTTTCGTGCACACTTTCCAGGAATATATTCATTAAAGTTGGGTGGTACTATTTGATCACACACACTTTGAAGAGTATAAAATAATGTCTCATTCATCAAATATATATGTCCATATAGTCAGAAATTCTAAATTAACTTTAAAATTGCCACTAATGGTGTGTAATTATAGGTGATGTAATGCCGTTTTGAGTAAAAAAATCTGATTCTCAAAGATTATTAGAAGTTATTTATAGTTGTTGATGAATAACTATTAAGCTATTGCACAATTTGTAATTGTAAGAAGATAATTGAGTTGAGTTTTGTGTTGAGATACTTAACTGATTCTGGATC
This sequence comes from Saccopteryx bilineata, assembly GCF_036850765.1. NCBI lineage: Eukaryota > Metazoa > Chordata > Mammalia > Chiroptera > Emballonuridae > Saccopteryx > Saccopteryx bilineata. Next base: position 39,136,963 of record NC_089490.1, read on the forward strand.
TTTTGCATTTTAAAATCACAAGTAAGTTACTTATTATTTTCTTATACTCCATGTTGCATTTTAACACCTTTCAATTTAACTGCTCATTTAATTTGAAATTTACCTAAATGATTTTCCTATCAAGAAACCTTATCTGCCATTGCAAGATTTAATTACCAGGTGCATAACATTTAAAAATTTCCTCAAGGTTGATTTAAGCTGTTTTATAAATAATCCTACTCTTGTCCATGAGGACAGTGGTGTATTTATTAGAAACTGTACAAAGAGTTTGGTTACAGTCCAACAGTACTGCTTCAACTAAATTTATAAATTATCTCCTTTCTCAAAATAAAAGTATATCCTCAAAATATCTCTTTGATGAATATCTACAGTGAAAAATCACAAGATTTTATATTAGTCAAGTGCTTAATGTTTTGGAGGATAAAATGCAACTTCCCTGGAACCTAAAAATATAGGAGCTTGATTTTCTAATAAACTAGAAGGCTGGTAGAATATAAAATCTGAAACAGAAACATGGTTGAAAAGCTGAGACAGAGTTTATACAAATCAAATTAATAATATTTTTATTTGCTATGAATATACTTGATATAAATACATGTATGTACTACAAATTGTACTCTCTACTTTATGTGCATTTAACTGTATATGGAATATAGTTATATTTGATTACTTTTAGCTGTTTTTGATTAGTTATAAATTCTAAAATCACTTCCAACAATTTGATTTATCTAAACACTTCTTTATTCTCAACTGTTGTTAAATAAATTACACCAATTATTTCATAAAACTCACTATAAAAATAGACATCTGTCTGCCAATAGTCACTAGCATTTGAAACAGATTTAATAGGTTACAAAGTATTTTAAAATTTATTGTTGCATTTGTATTGAGTCAAGTTCTTAAAATTGTTAGACCTTATCTTATTGTAAAATATATAATATTATTTTCCAAATAGTAATTTCCAAACAGATAATTATTACAAAATACGGTTAGCTTTAACAAGAGAATGTATATGTGTGTTTCTGCGTGCAAAATTATGTTTTGAAACCTTGAATAATTTGACTTTGGGTGATGGGCACACAAGTAAATCAACAGTTCAAATGCTATTGAAATGTTTACCTGAAATTTATGTACTCTTATTGATCAGTGTCACTCCATTAAATTTAATTTTCTAAATAAAAAATATATATCCCAAGATGAAAAACTAAAAACCTTGAGTATATCTTTCAACACCAATCACATGTGGGCTATATTAAAACATGAAGAATAACTGGCTTTGATAATAGGTTTTTTTATATTCCATACTCCATTTTTTATTAATATCTTTTAAGAAGACTAAAATCTGATTAACCAGTATTTTAAAGTATTTAAGGGAAGGTACATAGTCTCACAAACTTTGTTTCGTCAACTTTATTCCAACGACTTATACCAACTACTTAAGAAACCTTGACGTCGACATTAAGAATGATGATGGTAAATACTATTATGAGTAAACCTGCCAGTGGCAGTAATTTTTGTGAAGGCACATAAATTTTAGCACTTAAATGTATTTGTAGCCCTTGCTGGTTAGCTCAGTCAGTTAAGAGATTCATCCAAAAACGGTAAGATTGCTGTTCGATCCCATTCAGGACACACACAGAAAGCAACAAATGAATGCACTACTGAGTGGAACAAATGCTACCTTCTCTCTCCGCTCTCTCTCCCTTCCTCTCTTTGTCTCTTAAAAAACAAACAAACAAAAAACAAAAAACAAAAAACCTGGCCAGCACAGAGGTTGCCGGTTCAATTTTCCCGGGTCAGGGCACATATAGGAGGAGCTAGATGTTCCTGTCTCTTTCTCCCTCTCAGAAAAAAGTAAATTTGTACACAAGAGTCTGAACTACCCCACTGTTGTTTTGGCAATATAAATTCAAACACCAAAATGCACACTGACCACTGCTTTTCTAAACTAATTGCACTTATTATATAAAATTAGATTGAATAATCAAGCATAAAATTAGAACCTGATCACAATTATCCATTTTCTTTGTATATTATTTTAAATTTTTCCCCATTTAATTTTGGTTTACACTTTACTTTGTTAGGTGTGTGCTTATATACTTGTTCTAATATTATGTATTTTTTGCCTCACTGAGAGTTGATAAAATTTATCTGTTTCTAGCAAAAGTAACTCTCAGTCCAGATTTTTAAAATAGTTTGTTTTCTTTTAATCAATTTATCACATATCCTGTGTTATTCATTAATTTTCTTCCTCTCATGCAAGGACAGAGTCTCAGCATTGATCTCACTGGAATCTACTTGTAGTTCAGATTTAACTAGAGTTATAACTATATATGTATTCCTTTATTTTGCTTTAATATTATGACTCACAAGTTGCTATTTTCCAAAACAAAATAATGGTGACTTTTTATTTATTTATTTTTTAAATTAAGTGAGTGGCAGGGAGGTGGGGAGGCAGAGAGTCAGACTCCCACATGCACCCTGACCAGTATCCACCTGGCAAGCCCACTAGGGGGCAATGCTCTGCACATCTGGGGCCACTGTTTGAAAAGCACAATGATGCCTCTGCAAAAGTCGGCTTCTTCGGATGGAAAATGGTTGATTTCTCTCAGCCACTGTGGGAGTGAGGGGTATGAAGCCATAGTAAACCATAGTAGTGATGACCTTAGCTTCAGGTATGGAATGAAAATGGCAGTGTAAAGAATTAATCAAACTTCTTCTTTCGTTATACAGAGAGAAAAAGAGAAAGAGAGAGAGAGAATAATTTACTGACAGATGCTATTTGGCAAAGAATATAAGGATTTTTTTCTGTTTTAAAATATGTAACTCAGAGTAATGGCGGAGTAGGAAGCGATACCGATAAATCTCCCCCAAAACTCAACAAGATCTTCAACCAGAAACAGAAAAACCTATACTTGGAGCTTCCAGATTCTTCGCAATACACCCAAAGGTATGATTGAGTGAAAAATTGGCTAAATATATAACCAAACCCCAAAGGAAATAGGGAGTAAGAAATGCTCCGCCTTCCTCACTAACCTAAACAGGGCGGCTTTTTCTGGTAACTGTGAATATAGAAACTGAGGCGGGCAAAGGGGGTGAATAGATCCAGGCCGCCGCAGCAAAAACGGCCAAACCAGGCTGTGGCTCAGAGATCCAAGCCGAGGAAAATCTGATCCTGTGGCAACCCGGGCAATACAAGCTAACACTCGCGCCAAACCCAAACAAAGAAAGACAAGCGGAGCGGCCATTTTACCCGGTCTCCTGGTCGGTGCGCAGTTAGTGGAAGAGAGATTTCTTCCTAAGCCGCGGAAGTGGGTGCCCGTGTTGCCCCACGGAGAGGCAGGGTCAGAGGCCTTTCTGTGGGCTGAGGGCAGAGTCTCTGGGCAGCCCCAGCACCCTGGGAAAGCCACGCACGGGAGGGAGTGAGAACTAATCCCAACGGTGGAGATTTTCCGTGCTGGAGGCTGTTTCACTCAGAGGGAACCGCGGCCGGCCTCATATCCTGGTTTGCGCGCGCAGATAAGGAGTGAGCGATTCCTCCGAGTGCCTCGGCAGTGCGCGCCCGTGTTATCGCACAGAGGGGCAGAGTCAGGGGCCTTTGTGTGGGCCAAAGCGGAATCTCGGGCCGCCCCAGCGCCTTGCAAAAGCCGCACACGGGGACGGAGCGAGACTCAATTCCAACGCTGCAACTTTTCCCTGCGGTTGGGGGTTTCACTCAGAGCGTGAGACTGCTGGCCAGATATCCTGGTTGCAGACAGTGAGTGAGAGTTTCCTCCAAGCGCCCCGGAAGTGGGCGCCCGCTTGTGTTACCGGATAGAGTGGCAGAGCCAGAGGTCTTCGAGTGGGCGGAAAGCCCGCCTGATTATGCTAGCAGCTCTGACTGACTGAGCCTTACCCAGAGCCCTGTGCTGAGTGGAAATAGAGTGGGGAGTTGCCAGCAATTTGAGCCTCTTACTATCCAGGCAGAGGCAGCAGCAACCCCATACCTGGACTATCAGGCTACTAATTGAGGAAGGAAAGACTAGGAGAAAGGCTCCAGGAACACGGACTCTCTCACTGTCGGAGCCTATAAATGCTAATGAGCCTCGACTCCCAACGAGAATAAAGCACAATACATGACATTGCCATAGAGACTTATCAACTGCAAACCTCTACCTGAGCGTGCCAAAGGGGCAGAACCCGGGGTACAGAGTCACCGACCAGGAAGAGGGAGAGAAAAGAAAAAGCAAGAAGATAACCTCTCAAAATCAAGAATAATCTGCAGACTTTATAACCTATCCCATTTTATTATATTTGTTCGTTTGTTTCTCTTATCTTCATTCTTGAGATTTTTTTTTTCCTCCTCCAATTTGGCCGATTAACTCTCTACCGGTCTTACTCTCTCCTCTCCCTGAACTACACTACCCATAAGTGTTACATCTCCCATTATCATTTCTCTTCTCTTCCTTTCTCTCTATGAGGGTTGCACTCCAAAACCCTTAACTCTCTCTCTCTCTCTCCTTTCTTTTTTCTTCTTTTAGTGGTTCCCTCTTTTTTTCTCTCTCTCTCTTTCTTTTCTCCCTCTATATTAGTTTCTTCCTTTCTCCTTTACATCTCCTCTCATTCAAACCTCAATAACAAACAAATTATCTTATCTGGGACTCAAACCTATGTTTGTGGCATTTTGGGGGGTTTTTACTTCACCTTTTTAACTCACTAGCAGTGCTCCCATCCCTGGCTCTCCATATTATCTAGTTCTTGTTCCACTAAATACAATAGTAAGTTTTTAATTTGTCCCCCCATTTTTCCATTTTCCTCTTATTCCTCTCATCATAACTCTTAGAAAACCAACACCTAAAAGCAAATCATTTTATTCTTGACCCAAATTTTTTCCTTATTTGCTTTTTGTGGGTCCATACGCTCTTTTTTTTTCTTTTTTCTTTTTTTTTTTTTTCCTTTTTTTTTTTTTTTTTTCTTTCTCTCTTTTTTGCCCCTTTATTACTTTTCCCCAATTCAGGCCCTCCATCACAGGCATTGTTTGTTATAACTCACAGTCCACCACAAGATTTTCTCAAGAAAGTGGGGAGAGGAGAGGAGAGGAAAAAAAGAGGGGGGGAATAATTTCCTTTTTTAAAAAATTTTTATTTTATTTTATTTTTCTTTATTTCATTATTAATTTTTTTTAAAAAAACAACTCTTTTCGATTTGTTATTTTTTTATTTTTTTTAACTTTTTATTCTTTATTAAATCTCATTAATACTATCAACAAAACCACCCTCAGATGCCATTAAGGAAGAGAAAATCGAATATCATGGATACAAAAGAAAGAGAGGTAACACAGATAGATGAGGAAAAATCTATGGAGAAAAAATTTAATATATTGGAAACCTTGGAGCTAAATGACAGAGAATTCAAGATAGAAATCCTAAAAATCCTCCGAGATATACAAGAAAACACAGAAAGGCAATATAGGGAGCTCAGAAAACAACTCCATGAACACAAAGAATATATGTCCAAGGAAATTGAAACTATAAAAACAAATCAAACAGAGATGAAAAACTCAATTCACGAGCTGAAAAACGAAGTAACAAGCTTAGCTAATAGAACAGGTCAGATAGAAGAGAGGATTAGTGAAATAGAAGACAAGCAACTTGAGGCACAACAGAGAGAAGAAGAAAGAGACTCAAAAATTAAAAAAAATGAGATAGCCCTACAAGAATTATCTGACTCCATCAAAAAGAATAACATAAGAATAATAGGTATATCAGAGGGAGAAGAGAGAGAAAATGGAATGGAGAACATACTTAAACAAATAATTGATGAGAACTTCCCAAGCCTGTGGAAAGAACTAAAGCCTCAAGTTCAAGAAGCAAACAGAACTCCAAGTTTTCTTAACCCCAACAAACCTACTCCAAGGCATATCATAATGAAATTGACACAAACCAACAGCAAAGAAAAAATTCTCAAGGCAGCCAGGGAAAAGAAGAATACAACATATAAAGGAAGGCCCATTAGATTATCATCAGATTTCTCAGCAGAAACTCTACAAGCTAGAAGAGAGTGGACCCCAATATTTAAAGTCCTGAAAGAGAGGAACTTTCAGCCACGAATACTATACCCATCAAAGCTATCCTTCAAATACGAAGGAGAAATAAAAACATTCACAGATACAGAAAAGATGAGGGAATTTATCATCAGAAAACCCCCACTCCAGGAATTACTAAAGGGGGTTCTCCAATCAGATACAAAGAACAAAAAAAAAACAGAGCCACAAGTAAAAGCTCCAAGAAGAACACAATAAAACCAAATTTAAACTGTGACAACAACAAAAAGAAAGAGGGGGAGAAGACGGAGATTAACAGTAGCAAAGGACGATGGAGTGCAAAAGTACTCACAAAATAGTTCGCTACAATGAACAGGGTAGGGACCCTTTTCATTACTCAAAGGTAACCACCATTGAAAAAACCACCACAGAAGCACATGAGATAAAAAAGATAGCAACAGAGGAAAGATGTATGGAATACAACCAAATAAAAACAAAAGATAGAAAAACGAAAGAGAAGGATCAAACAAGACACAAAACTAACAGAAAGCAAGATATAAAATGGCAATAGGGAACCCACAAGTATCAATAATTACACTAAATGTAAATGGATTAAACTCACCAATAAAAAGGCACAGAGTAGCAGAATGGATTAAAAAAGAAAATCCAACTGTATGCTGCCTACAGGAAACTCATCTAAGTAACAAGGATAAAAACAAATTCAAAGTGAAAGGCTGGAAAACAATACTCCAAGCAAATAACATCCAAAAAAAAGCAGGTGTAGCAATACTCATATCGGATAATGCTGACTACAAGACAGGAAAAGTACTTAGAGACAAAAATGGCCATTTCATAATGGCTAAGGGGACACTGAATCAAGAAGACATAACAATTCTTAATATATATGCACCAAACCAAGGAGCACCAAAATATATAAGACAGCTACTTATTGATCTTAAAACAAAACCTGACAAAAATACAATCATACTTGGAGACCTCAATACACCGCTGACGGCTCTAGATCGGTCATCCAAACAGAGAATCAACAAAGACATAGTGGCCTTAAACAAAACACTAGAGCACCTGGATATGATAGACATCTACAGGACATTTCATCCCAAAGTGACTGAGTATACATTTTTCTCCAGTGTACATGGATCATTCTCAAGAATTGACCATATGTTGGGCCACAAAAACAATATCAGCAAATTCAGAAAAATTGAAGTTGTACCAAGCATATTTTCTGATCATAAAGCCTTGAAACTAGAATTCAACTGCAAAAAAAGAGGAAAAAAATCCCACAAAAATGTGGAAACTAAACAACATACTTTTAAAATACGAATGGGTCAAAGAAGAAATAAGTGCAGAGATCAAAAGATATATACAGACTAATGAAAATGACAATACGACATATCAGAATCTATGGGATGCAGCAAAAGCAGTGATAAGAGGGAAGTTCATATCGCTTCAGGCATATATGAACAAACAAGAGAGAGCCCAAGTGAACCACTTAACTTCTCACCTTAAGGAACTAGAAAAAGAAGAACAAAGACAACCCAAAACCAGCCGAAGAAAGGAGATAATAAAAATCAGAGCAGAAATAAATGAATTAGAGAACAGAAAAACTATAGAAAAAATTAATAGAACAAGGAGCTGGTTCTTTGAAAAGATCAACAAAATTGACAAACCCTTGGCAAGACTTACCAAGGAAAAAAGAGAAAGAACTCATATAAACAAAATCCAAAATGAAAGAGGAGAAATCACCACGGACACCGTAGATATACAAAGAATTATTGTAGAATACTATGAAAAACTTTATGCCACTAAATTCAATAACCTAGAAGAAATGGATAAATTCCTAGAAAAATACAACCTTCCTAGACTGAGTCAAGAAGAAGCAGAAAGCCTAAACAGACCTATCAGTAGAGAAGAAATAGAAAAAACCATTAAAAACCTCCCCAAAAATAAAAGTCCAGGCCCTGACGGCTATACCAGCGAATTTTATCAAACATTCAAAGAAGACTTGGTTCCTATTCTACTCAAGGTCTTCCAAAAAATTGAAGAAGAAGCAATACTTCCAAACACATTTTATGAGGCCAACATAACCCTCATACCAAAACCAGGCAAGGATGGCACAAAAAAAGAAAACTACAGACCAATATCTCTAATGAATACAGATGCTAAAATACTAAACAAAATACTAGCAAATCGAATACAACAACATATTAAAAAAATAATACATCATGATCAAGTAGGATTCATCCCAGAATCTCAAGGATGGTTCAACATACGTAAAACGGTTAATGTAATACACCATATCAACAAAACAAAGAACAAAAACCACATGATCTTATCAATAGATGCAGAAAAGGCTTTTGATAAAATACAACACAATTTTATGTTTAAGACTCTCAACAAAATGGGTATAGAAGGAAAATATCTCAACATGATAAAGGCCATATATGATAAACCATCAGCTAACATCATATTAAATGGCACTAAACTGAAGGCTTTCCCCCTTAAATCAGGAACAAGACAGGGTTGTCCACTGTCTCCACTCTTATTTAATGTGGTACTAGAGGTTCTAGCCAGAGCAATCAGATAAGACAAAGAAATAAAAGGCATCCATATCGGAAAAGAAGAAGTAAAGGTATCACTTTTTGCAGATGATATGATCCTATACATCGAAAACCCCAAAGAATCCACAAAAAGACTACTAGAAACAATAAGCCAATACAGTAAGGTCGCAGGATACAAAATTAACATACAAAAGTCAATAGCCTTTCTATATGCCAACAATGAAACAACTGAGAAGGAACTCAAAAGATAAATCCCCTTCACGATTGCAACAAAAAAAATAAAATACTTAGGAATAAACATAACAAAGAATGTAAAGGACTTATATAATGAAAACTATAAACTATAAATCGAAAAAGATATAATGAGATGGAAGAATATACCTTGTTCTTGGCTAGGAAGAATAAATATAATCAAGATGGCTATATTACCCAAAGCAATATACAAATTTAATGCAATTCCCATCAAAATTCCAATGACATTTTTTAAAGAAATAGAGCAAAAAATCATCAGATTTATATGGAACTATAAAAAACCCCGAATAGCCAAAGCAATCCTAAAGAAAAAGAATGAAGCTGGGGGCATAACAATACCTGACTTCAAACTCTATTATAGGGCCACGACAATCAAAACAGCATGGTATTGGCAGAAAAATAGACACTCAGACCAATGGAACAGAATAGAAAGTCCAGAAATAAAACCACATATATATAGTCAAATAATTTTTGATAAAGGGGCCAACAACACACAATGGAGAAAAGAAAGCCTCTTCAATAAATGGTGCTGGGAAAACTGGAAAGCCACATGCAAAAGAATGAAACTGGACTACAGTCTCTCCCCCTGTACAAAAATTAACTCAAAATGGATCAAAGATCTAAACATAAGACCTGAAACAATTAAGTACATAGAAGAAGACATAGGTACTCAACTCATGGACCTGGGTTTTAAAGAGCATTTTATGAATTTGACTCCAATGGCAAGAGAAGTGAAGGCAAAAATTAATGAATGGGACTACATCAGACTAAGAAGTTTTTGCTCAGCAAGGGAAACTGATAACAAAATAAACAGAAAGCCAACTAAATGGGAAATGATATTTTCAAACAATAGCTCAGATAAGGGCCTAATATCCAAAATATACAAAGAGCTCATAAAACTCAACAACAAACAAACAAACAATCCAATAAAAAAATGGGAAGAGGATATGAATAGACACTTCTCCCAGGAAGAAATACAAATGGCCAACAGATATATGAAAAGATGCTCATCTTCTTTAGCTATTAGAGAAATGCAAATCAAAACGGCAATGAGATACCACCTCACACCTGTTCGATTAGCTGTTATTAGCAAGTCAGGTAATAGCAAATGTTGGAGAGGCTGTGGAGAAAAAGGAACCCTCATACACTGTTGGTGGGAATGTAAAGTAGTACAACCATTATGGAAGAAAGTATGGTGGTTCCTCAAAAAACTGAAAATAGAACTACCTTATGACCCAGCAATCCCTCTACTGGGTATATATCCCCAAAACTCAGAAACATTGATACGTAAAGACACATGCAGCCCCATGTTTATTGCAGCATTGTTCACAGTGGCCAGGACATGGAAACAACCAAAAAGCCCATCAATAGATGACTGGATAAAGAAGATGTGGCACATATACACTATGGAATACTACTCAGCCATAAGAAATGATGACATCGGAACATTTACAGCAAAATGGTGGGATCTTGATAACATGATACGAAGTGAAATAAGTAAATCAGAAAAAAACAGGAACTGTATTATTCCATACGTAGGTGGGACATAATAGTGAAACTAAGAGACATTGATAAGAGTGTGGTGGTTACGGGGGGGAGGGGGGGAATGGGAGAGGGATAGGGGGTGGGGAGGGGCACAAAGAAAACAAGATAGAAGGTGACAGAGGACAATCTGACTTTGGGTGGTGGGTATGCAACATAATTGAACGACAAGATAACCTGGACTAGTTATCTTTGAATATATGTATCCTGATTTATTGATGTCACCCCATTAAAAAAATAAAATTATAGAAAAAAAAAAAAGAAAAAAAAAAAGAAAGCTATTGCTTACTTTCTTCTATAGAAAATAAATTAATGGCAAAATAAAAAAAAAATATGTAACTCATGGCTTAATGTACTGCTTTTGCTTTCGAAATTGGAGATGATTTGATGTCACACATTATATTTTATGGTAGTAGCTTATATAAGTGATTTACTCCTGAGGACATGTGGAGCTTATATCAGAAATTATTGTCTCCAAATTTATTTAATTCTATTTTACTTTACAAAGTATCTGTTTATAATGTATACTTTCCAATATAATAGTTGCACCTGGTACATAAATTTGGCTCGTTATTTTTAAAGTTAAAATTTCACATATAGCAAAATATAAAAACTATTAAAACTTTTCATTGAGATTCCATGTAAGTGATCCAATTAGTTTCAGAAATTTCTTTCTTGGTGGTTCATTGAGGCAAAAAATAGCTAACATATAATTATTTTAACAGCTGGAATCTTGACATATTACATCATTCTAATCAAAAACATGATCATAGATGAATTATTTAATAATTCTGGAAAATTGTATAGAAAAAACAAAAAATTTTAAATTAAATATGTATTAAGACAGTTGCTTGGGCATTGAATTAATTTTGCCTAAGAAATTATAAGACATACATTACACTTTATTGGAAAACATAAATTAGAAAAACAGTATCCTACATGCATTAATTTAATGAAAGTAGAAAATGATAGGAGAGCATGTCTGGTGGTAGTACAGTGCATAGAACATTGACCTGGAATGCTGAGGTCACACGTACGAAATCCCGAAGTTGCCTCCTTGAGTGTGGGTCATCAGGTTGAGTTCAGGATCATTAACGTGATCCACAGGTTGCTCACTTAAGCCCAAAATTCCTTGATTTGAGCCCAAGGTCACTGGCTTGAGGAAGGGGTCACTGGCTAGGTTTAAGCACCCATCCCTAGTCAAAGCATGTATGAGGAGCAATCAATGAACAAGTAAAGTGAAGTAACTACAATTTGATGCTTCTCACTTCTCTCTCATCTCTCTGTCTCTCCTTTCTTGTGTCTCTTTCTTTCTCTCAAAATCAATTTAAGAAAAAGAAGATAATAGGGAGAAAAATGTTGCCTCTAAGAGTTAAATTAAAAGTTATTTAGCTGGAATATATGACTAGTGGTTAATAGAAAATAAGTATACTAATATATTTTAAATTAATATTAACTATTTTTCCATTAAATAATTTTATAAAATTTGATATGAATAGATGTGATCTCATAAAATTTATCTCAAAATTAAAATAATATTTAAGGCTATTGAAGGTCATTTTAACCCATAGATGTCAAAGAAATCGAAAGAAATATTTTAAATACAGTGAAAAGAGAAAGGGTGAGAATTTTCATTAGTTTTATGTTTAATTTTGTTGTTTAGAAGGCATAGTGAACTTATATATATAAATATATTACTCAGATATTTATACATTTGGCTAAATATGAGTCAGAGCTGGGTTCAATCAAAGATATTTTTTTCACCACCATCAATTGTTTCATCACACCACCCACTCATACCCTCACACAGTCTTTCTAGCATTTTTTTTTTCCTATGGAAGGACAAACTTTTCTCTGTCTGCTTTGATAAATTTATAGGTCTATGGTTAGAGCAGTGGTTCCCAACCTTTTCTGGGCCACTGACTGGTTTAATGTCAGAAAATATTTTCACCGACCAGCCTTTTAGGGTGGGATGGATAAATGTGTCACATGACCGAGACAAGCGTCAAGAGTGAGGCTTGGATGGATGTAACAGAAGGAATCTGGTAATTTTTTTTAAAATAAAACATCGTTCAAACTTAAATATAAATAAAACAGAAATAATGTAAGTTATTTATTCTTTCTCTGTGGACTGGTACCAAATGGCCCATGGACTGGTACTGGTCTGCGGCCAGGAGGTTGGGGACCACTGGGTTAGAGAATTCTCCATAATGCAAGAGTCCTCTTCCTCTTATTGCAAAATCTTTGTTCCTTACTGTTATACTTTTTGAATAAAATACCTCTTTACCTAGGCTGGATTTTTATTTAATTTAGCAATATTTATTACAAGTAATTTTTGATTATCCTTTTGGCATTTATATTTAAATTTTATTCCTGGTGTTGTTTTGCAATATACCTTTTTTGGACTGGGTAGATTTTAATTTTTGAAGATATAATGTAATCCTTCTTTCCTGTTGGTTCAATGTTATTCTATTTCTGTTCTCTTCTTTGTTTCAGTGAAACTATCACTGTTTAGAAAATAGCTCAGTAATGAGTGAAAGAACATCTTCTGGAAGTAAATGTAAAAACCAAGTTAACAAAGTATACATAAGAGCTCTATGAGGTGTTACTGGGAATTTGGGATCTGGGAAAGAAATGAGATAAGGCAGCAGAAAATTAGAATAAAAACTCAGAAGTTTCAAAATATATTTGAAAGCCAGAGTGGAAAGAAATACACAGCACTGAAGTGAACAAAATATCATTGCACGGACATGTGAATTATTATTTATATTTCTTTCTTGTACAGTGAACTATCCATCTTTATGAAGTACCTCAGTGATGTCTGATTCAGCCAAATAATTCTGTGTTTGTGTGGCAGGAAATAGGAGCAGAGGCATGGGGGAAAGCGCAGTTTCCTTTTAGTCACTTTAGACTGGAACCCAATGGTAAACCTCAGTATGGGTGGAAACTCACACTGTGAAAAGAAGTAAAAAATGCAAGGTGTATGGCAATGAGTCATAGGAGTAGAGATAGAGATTTAAGTGACTGTTATCAATAAAAGAATTAAAATCTAATAAGGAGCACAAAATATGACTCGGGGAAATTTACTAGTAGACAAATAACGATAGAGGAAAGAAGCCTATCGCCCTCTACTCTTTAAGATTCCCAAGTTTACCGGCATGTAGACATCCTGTATACCTGGGAGAAACCCAAGTAAACCGAGTGCTCCCCAAAATGGCCCAATTTACCACTTCAAAAACCACTCCCAGCTAAACACAAAATAACGTATTTGGGAGGGAAGGTCAGTTAGGTGAGGTTACCAGGCAAAGCAGAATAAATAAATAAGGTTAAAGATATTATGCAGTTTATGTACTTGCCTTCCCCACTCATAAGAGTTTTCAAATGTTTGGAGTCATCCTTCTCCTACTAGCACAAATTGGGAGAAACCGTGACAAATAAAAAGATTTTCCTTTTAATATAAATGTTTCTTATGAAAGGGTAACTTCTACTCAGTTTTCATAGCTTTACAGTGTCTGCTGTTTTTTAAAAATAACTAGATCAAAAACATACTCATGGCAGGAAGTCATATTTTGGGGTGATATATTTTGTTCCATGACAAAGAGTTTAAACAAATAGAATGCGTAAGTACTGCGTAGTTCACAAATAATTCTTTACTAATTATTTCAAAGACCATACAAAAAATTTAAAATAAATGTAGTTGTCCTGGATTATTTTTTACAATATTTATATATTATTAAATTTTATTACATTATTTTAAAATAAAATTTATTTTACAGAACAATTTTAATAAAATATTGTATTTCACACATATATACATCCACACCCACACATATGTTTTAGTGCCAGCGTATCAATGACACATGAGTTGTACAGCAATTTTAGTAGAATGGCAATCAAAAACTATATCATGTCATTATATAAATAAAGCATATGAGCATTTAAAAAGTACAGAAGTTATCAATTATAAAATTTTTAACTGAATTTATTGGGGTGACACTGGTTAACATAAAAAAAAAGTTTTCAGCCCTCGCTGGTTGGCTCAGAGGTAGAGCATCAGCCTGGCGTGCGGGGGACCCGGGTTCGATTCCCGGCCAGGGCACATAGGAGAAGTGCCCATTTGCTTCTCCACCCCCCCCCTCCTTCCTCTCTGTCTCTCTCTTCCCCTCCTGCAGCCAAGGCTCCATTGGAGCAGAGATGGCCTGGGCGCTGGGGATGGCTCCTTGGCCTCTGCCCCAGGTGCTGGAGTGGCTCTGGTCGCGGCAAAGCGACGCCCCGGAGGGGCAGAGCATCGCCCCCTGGTGGGCAGAGCGTCGCCCCTGGTGGGCATGCTGGGTGGATCCCGGTCGGGCGCATGCGGGAGTCTGTCTGACTGTCTCTCCCAGTTTCCAGCTTCAGAAAAATACAAAAAAAAAAAAAAAAAGTTTTCAGGTGCCTGATTCTATATCATATCTCTGTACGCCGTATTATGTGTTCACCAGGCCCAAGTCAAGTCTCTGCCCATCACTTTTCATCCGCACTCTAGCCTCCTCCATGTCCTCACCCCTCTGGCAATCGCCAGTGTGGTTCATGTCCATGGGTTTATTCTTAATATGTTTTGCTCAGTCCCCCCACCCCCTTTACCCAGTCCCCACCCTGAGTTGGCAGCCTGCTCTCTCTATATGTTTGTTTCTATTTTGCTAGTTAGTTTACTTTGTTCCTTACAGTACACATGTGACTGAAATCATATGTTACTTGTCTTCCTCTGACTGGCTTATTTCACTTATCATAATGCATCTCAGGTCTATCCATGCTGCATGAAAGGTAAGATTTGTTTCTTTTTAATGGCCACATAGTATTCCATTATATAAATGTACAACAGCTTTTTTATACACTCATTTACTGATGGGCACCTGGCATTTTTTTTTGCAAAACAAAGAAAACCATTACAAAATGAAAGGATAATCCACTGAATGAGAGACCGTATTTGCCAATATATCTGATAAGGAATTAATATCCAAAATATATAAAGAATTTATAAAATTCAACACACATACAAAACAAACGAACAATCCAATTAAAAATGGGCAAAAGAGCTAATTCAAAAAATGGGCAAAAAAATAATTCAAAAGAATATATGTACCTCTAGATTCATTTCAGGATTATTTATAATAGTCAACTTTTTTTTATGTCAAACAGGATGATAAAGTGGTAGGTCTACATTTTTAAAGTGTATAAAAAACATGTATTTAATAATTAGTTTAGGGAACTTAATATTATACTTATCTAATTATTGATTACATCTTAATGTTTCTAATATTACTATCAGTACTGTATCAATTCTTATTTTAAATGATAAAATACTATTGTTATTCACTATTAACAAACTACAGAAGTAAAAATACAGTAATACCTCTGTTTTTTGTTGACTTCAGTTATGGTCAGGTTTTGGTTTTCGTCGATTTTGTCCGTGAAAAATTTGTCTCAGTTTTTGTAGGCATGCCCACATGACCTCGCTGCTAATTTTGCAAAAACAAAGGGCGACCCACACATTCTCCTTTTCAGTGTGGTGCTGTTTCTCATTATGTGAGCATCACCCCGCACGTCTAGCCAAACAAACAATTCCATTGCTTTCCAGTGTTTTTGTGCTTTTTTTTTATTGATTGCGAGTGCTAATACGTACTACAATTACATGTAAGTGATTACTGCGTACAGTAATTGGATTTACATTGATTCATATGGAAATAATTGCCTCGGTTTTCATTGGTTTCGGATTTCACCGATTTTTTTCAGACGGATTATTGACAAAAACCGAGGTATCACTCACTGTATTTTAAGAGATTTTCTGAAAAGAATTAATCTAAAATTCTTATACATTATTTATAATTTACTGAGAATGATACTTGTATAAAGAAACTGAATATCCTTTCATCATTGTGGTTCTCTACCATAGGTTCTATTTAGCTAAGTTGCATTGAATTCTATAAACCTGTTTCACAAAATTAACTATGCCAGGATTTTCTCCAATTATTAATATTATGACAATATGGAAAAAAAAAAAAAACTAGTCAAAGCTTTAAACTGAGTTAATAGTAACTACAGAAGTTTATAAACTTAGTACAGTACCTCTTGAAAAAAATAGTACAATTTATATTATGTTTTAAGCCGAGAGGGAACAACTCAGTGGAAGTCCTCTAACTATGCAATCTGGTCCTTTGCCCCCAACCCATGCAAAAAATAAAAACAAAAATGTAATATCTGTTTGACGCCAGGTTCCTAGTTCTACCTCTTGCTCATGATTCAACTTCTGCCAGTTTAGACCTGATGATTCAAATGTATACTTTTTCTCATTAATTTCACTTCAATTTTCAGTAGCTGTTCTGCAGTTTAGGATTGACTAAGCATTTTTTTTTAGGTGAGAAGATGGAAGATAGTGAGGCAGACTCCTACATACGCCCAACTGAGACCCACCTGAAACCTCATCTGGGGTCAATGCTCTAGTATCAAGCTATTTTTACTGCCCAAGGATGATGCACTCAAACCAACTGAGCTATCCTCATTGCCTAGGGCCATGCTCAAACCCATCAAGCTACTGGTTGTGGGAAGGGAAGAGGGAAAGAAGCAGATGGTCGCTTCTCCTGTGTGCCCTGAGTGGGAATTAAACCTAGGATGTCCATACACCAGGCCCACCCTCTATCCACTGAGCCACCGGCCAGGGCCAGATATCCTAAGTATTAAATCTTTGCAGCTCTGCCTCAGAATCCTCTTCTGGATACAAATACATGTACAGTCCTTCTAAACCCTGCTCCAAGGCACATCCTGTTCTGTAACTGAGAAAGGAAATGCTCTTATGTTCAGTAGCAGATATTCCTAGACTAACACCCCTTATCATTTACCATAGTCTATGGCTGCTCCTGTTCTGCATTGACAAAGTTCATTATTTTCTTCAGAACCTTTATCTTCTTTATTCCCAGGACTTTCTTGATAAGAATGTGACTGATACAGTCTTGTCATTCAGGTCTTTAAAATTTCATTCTCTGTAATCACATTTTTGAATTCTTAACAATTTTACCTTTGAATTCATGTTTTGTGAAGTCTGTTGGGAAAACAGACAATATGGCATATGCTTGATGCACAGCATGTGTGTCCATCCTGCCTCTCCTGCAAGGAGGGACTCTCTGGCCAGCCGCTCCCTGCCAACCTTGACTGCCCTCATCTTTCCTTCTGGCCCTGTTCTTCAGTGCCTGTCATTCATCCTCCATCCCGGGCAGTGACAGGCTTGCCTTTGTCAGGGATGGCCATGTTCACCATCCAGAGGTCCTGGTCTTGAGCATAGGAGATTTGGGCCCTGGCATAGGCCCCAGGAGTCTCAGAGAGGAACAGAGTGGCGACTTTCCTGCCTCCGACTAGCAGCACCACAGTGCATTTGACAGGTGACTAGGAAGGGACTATTCACCCACCCTCATCCAGGTATAGAGCACTCACAGCCCCTGGTTAGAAACCTCTGCAGGGCCTCTCTTTCACCACAGGTTGGACTAGAAAGACTGGGTAGGAAATATTCATTACCTCACTTTCAGCAGCGGCCCAGTAACTTTATTTTGCACTGAGAGCCACCCATTATGAAGCCAGATCTACTTATTCCCTAACACTGTCAAAAGTGTTAGATCTCCTTACTACATTTTCCTGACCATGAAGAGTGGGCACTTCTCTGACTGGCTTATTTCACTTAGCACAGTGATCCCCACAAGTACCACATGACTTCACTTACATGTGGAAACTAATAAACAAAATAAACTAACACACGACATAGAAACAGACTCATAGATACAGAGAACAATCTGAGAGCTGTCAGAAGGGAGGGGGCAGGGCTGCTGGGTAAAAAAGGTGAAGGGATTAAACAAAAAAACAACTCATAAACACAGTGTGGGGATTGCAGGAGGGGAAAGGAGGGCTGAGGGAGGAGAGTAGAGGACGCTAGATGGTGATGAATATTTAAGCAAAATAACAAACAAACAAAAACTGTGGATCCAGATTTCAGCCTTACCTCTCTCTCCTGTTCCATGGCATTGTCAAGTTATCCCTACTGGCTACTTTTTGTTGTCGGTAATTTTTTTTTCCATTTTAGGAAACTTTTTTCAGTGGCCTTAAGCAAAATGTATCTGTCTTTATTAGAAGTAGAACTCCTTTAAGTGCAAATTTAAGAATTTAACATTGTTCTCTTAAAATTATTAAAACCATTGTAACAGTTGATTTTTAAAAATCATCTAATACTTAACATAAAATGATTAGTTTGATTCAGATTATCTTAAGTAATTTTACTTTGAATTTTTCTTTTATTTTTTTTAAACTTTTTAAAATTTAAAAAGCTATGGTACATATATACTATGGAATACTACTCAGCCATAAGAAATGATGACATCGGATCATTTACAACAACATGGATGGACCTTGATAACATTATACTGAGCAAAATAAGTAAATCAGAAAAAACTAAGAACTATATGATCCCATGCATAGGTGGGACATAAAAATGAGTTTCAGAGACATGGACAAGAGTGTGGGGGTTACAGGGTGGGAGAGAGGAGAAGGAGGGGGTTGAGGGAGGGGAGCGGCACAAAGAAAACCAGTTAGAAGGTGACGGAAGACAATTGGACTTTGGGTGATGGGATCGCAGCATAATTAAATGTCAAAATAACCTGGAGATGTTTTCTCTGAACATATGTACCCTGATTTATCAATGTCACCCCATTAAAATTAATTTTAAAATAAATAAATAAAATTTATTTAGTCATTTTGGAGATGAGAGAGAGAGAGAGAGAAAGAGAAAGAGAGAGAAGTGGGGGGAGGAGGAGGAAGCATCAACTCCCATATGTGCCTTGACCAGGCAAGCCCAGGGTTTCAAACCAGCAACCTCAGTGTTCCATCCAGGTTGATGCTTTTTATCCACTGGGCCACCACAGGTCAGGCCAAAATTTTCTTTTCAATCTCTACACAAACTATCAATGCAGCAGGTAACATTTGAAGGCCTACAGACTTTCTTATGCATCCAGAATGAAACTAAACATACAGATGATGCTGAAGAAATAGTCTGAAAATTTCAATTTATTAATGGCTTGCAGATGCATTCTATATGTCAAGTCAATTAATTTAACATCCAGAACAGATGGATAGCCTCAAGAAGGTGGTTAAGTGTCATATAAATTGAAATTTAGCATCTTTCTCACAAAGGTTCAAAATATATTTAAATTTAATTACTCTCAAACTATGATAATTCTGATATAATTATCTTTTATATCTTAAGTAAAGTTGGAAATTAAAACAGTAACCAATTTTGTTAATCATGTACAGCCATGACAGAGAGGATAGCTAAGATTTCTGAACTGCAGATTGCTTATCAGCAGCCAAGTCCCTTCCCTAGTAAGGAATTTAAGAAAATGAAGCCAAAATATTGAGCAAGTGCATTAATAAATATTTCCATTCTATTTTGTTTGTTTTAAACAAAGAACTGACAAACCAACTCTTTGATACAGGGAATATAGTAGTATTGGAATCAGAATCGCATCTAAAATTTGCATAATACAAGTGACCACAGATAAATTCATTGCTTTTAAGTTTCTGTGTTCACAACACTACTGAGTCATTCTTACAAAAATCCCTAGAAAATATAAAATCTCTTCTAAAGTCATATCCTTCCCAAATGATGGTCTGATATATACATCTCTCTCTCTCTAAAATATATATGTATACATAGTATACATATATAGTATACTAAGTAATTTAATTGGAAACAGTATATAGTAGCATGAAAAAGATACAGTAATCAAAAACAGTTTAGAAATGTCACTATATATAGATAATAAAAAACCAGGACAGTGCAGCACTCTGAGGTACTTCTCAGGGAGTATACGATAGATCATGCTGTTTTGCTCTGTAAAGAGAAACTTTAAAACGGTCTTAAACCATAAAGGCAAAATGATTAAGAGAAGGCCACCTAAAACAAGAATCAGACTAGGCTCATGTCAGTACATTTGTCAAATATAAAAATTCAATAATTCATATTTTGGAATGATACTGAACTATGGAGTGAAATAATATTAATAAAAAATGTTTACCTATGTATGAGGTTTCTGCTTTTTTCCATTTGTTTACAATTTAACTACTACCTTCATTAATTAGACTTACATCTCAGAAATATTGCTTTAAAAACATTTTAAAACAAAAAAAATTAACAAAAATCTCTATGAAATAGTATAATCAGCATTTATGAGAAAGTTATGTGGAGTTGTGTATAATTGATTTCTGTTAAGGAATTAGCACAGATATTTTTTAAAAACTTATAATCTCAAAATTTTAAACTGATTTTTGTATTTACTTTATGCAAGGTAAAGTTTATTAAATGCCAAGATAAATTATTCAAAATAAATAAAACCTTTGAAATATGCTGTTGAAAAGATACCCTTCTCTTTTCCACAAGGATTTTCCAGTGATCCGTTACTCACAGGGAATTCAGTAATATTTTTGTTACCTACCTAATAATTATTTTTACTACATCTTTACTACTGCATCTTTGAACATGCAATTCAATAATTTCTCTCCCAAACTTCCATCCTATCAACTTCCTTCTCTTATTTTTTTGGCCTATTTATAATCAACCAAGAAAATATCCCCATTTCCTTCAGAGATCTTTCCCTATCTCCTCTGGTCTGAGTAAACGCCTTCCTGCATGCCTCCTCTATTATAGCTTCCACAGGCTTGCCACCTAACTCTATTTGCCTACCTATATCTTCCTGAGTAATTACTGTGTTCCATGTGTTCTCTCTGTCCTAATCAACATTATATCCTTGGCACTTAACTGAGTACCTGGTCTATTGCTAATTTGTTGAATAAATAAATGAAGTGCCTGGTTAATATAACAATGCCCTACACAAAAGATTATCAAGTGAATAGCCGTTGAACAATACCGGGCTTATAAAATGATATAAAAGTTAAATTTGAAATGCAATGTCTAGCCAGGAGGAAATAGGAAAAATTAAGGTCAGTGCATAGAGTGCATAGTCAATCTTGGAAATGTGGCCGTTTTGCCTAGTGTCAGTCTTAATGTCAGCAGATAGTTTACATTAAAACTCTCTAACTTGCACACTTATGCATCATGTTGTTCTGAGTTTCTGCTTTGTTCTACAAATATTGATCTTGTTTGGTAACTTTGCAAAAATGATTAAATTCAAAATGCATTTAGTGTAATTATATTCCAAAAACTGCAGCATAGCAAAGTTTAGAACACTAGTCCAAGATAGTAATCAGACAATAGAATTTGATGGTTATAGTCACTATCAATCAAAAGTCATAAAAGTGATTTCTAGCTGAATAGTAAAATTTATGTTTTCATTATCTTTATGATACACCTAAAATGACCATGAAATAAACTAATTCATTCTATTTTATGAAATAAACTAAATTTATTAGACACACCATTACTAGCAATTCCACTTTAATAGATTTATAAATTGGCAAATAACATTCCGGAAGATGTATTCAGAAATAAATTTACCACCTAAGGTTTTGTATCTTCTCTTGTCTTGCCAGGCCTGTTATTGCTTAAATGTTTTATTTGTCCTTTTATTTTATAAAATTCTTTCATAATAGATTAATTTATATGAATTAGCAATATATTTTTCATTATTTTAAGTAATTCATTCAAAAACAAATAATGTTTATATAATTAATTTTTACTTCCGTTAACACTACATTGAGTCTATATTATGTTTATTTTGATGGAAGGAGACTTAATGTTGGGTTGTGAACACAGAATACTTTATACAGATAATATATTATTAAATTGTACCTAAAACTTATATAATTTTAATAACTAATGTTACCCTAATAATTCAGTAAAGATTTAAATACTTCATAAATACTTATATTAAAATGACCTACATGTACTTTAAAGTAATTAAATGGTGAATGTGTGATTATCACAGAAACTGTTTCAAATATTATTCATCCAGTCATAAAACATAAACATTATATTGTTTTGCAAACTGTTAAAAATTAATAACCATTTCATATCTTTATAATTGTTTGTTTCACTTTCTAAATCTATGATGTTGGATAAAGAAGATGTGGCACATATACACTATGGAATACTACTCAGCCATAAGAAATGATGACATCAGATCATTTACAGCAAAATGGTGGGATCTTGATAACATTATAAGGAGTGAAATAAGTAAATCAGAAAAAAACAAGAACTACACGATTCCATACATTGCTGGAACATAAAAATGAGACTAAGAGACATGGACAAGAGTGTGGTGGTTACCAGGGATGGGGGGAGGGAGGACATGGAGGGAGGGAGGGAGAGAGTTAGGGGGAGGGGGAGGGGCACAGAGAACTAGATAGAGGGTGGCGGAGGACAATCTGACTTTGGGCGAGGGGTACGCAACATAATTTAATGACAAAATAACCTAGACATGTTTTCTTTGAATATATGTACCCTGATTTATTAATGTCATCCCATTACCATTAATAAAAATTTATAAAAAAATAAATAAATAAATAAATCTATGATGTGTAGTACATAATGAATGAGTCACATGTGGCTATTGAAAATAGCTCAAATTGAGATGTGCTATAAGTGTTAAGAATATACAGAATTTTGAAGACAATAAAAAGTAAAGAACAATATAAAATATCTCACTAATGGAATGAAAACATTTTTTGATGTATTAGATTAAACCAAATATATGTTCCATACTAATTTATCTATTTATTTTTACTTGTTTTATTTGGCTACAAAAAGGTTAAAATTACATATATGGTTTGCAATTCTGATTATTTAAGACAAATACTCAATTTCTACTGAACAATGATGTTCTAGCTTTAGCTCAATGGCCCTTTGGCACATATTTTTATGAATCTTCAAATATTTTTTCACCTGAAAAAATTAAAAAATTTTTTTTTTTAATTTGCCATTTCACTTCATTGGTACCAACCTAAACACTGAGACTTATAAAATCTGCATAGCATCACCACTATTTGATATGACAAGGGTAGTTACTGATTTTGTATGGGTGCACAGCTGCATTTGTCCATTTGAAATAATTTTGAAATTTTAACATGTGCCAATCCTCTTTTAGTGTATGACATGAGATATCTAATTTTAATTAAACAAGGACCATTATTGTTCCTTCTGTATGAACAAAAAATCTTGAGGAACAGTAATTTGTCCAAGGTACACTTTTCAAAGAAAAAGAATATATTTTAATAAGAAAATCTTTATGTTTCATGATAAAATAAAACATCTATTTTCCAAAAAAATATCTTAGTAATATTAGTTTCTTTAGCACTGAACATTCCAATATTCAAAGTGTCCTTTTACTAATAGCATAGCTATTAAAATTATCCATAGTTTTACCAGATATTTCTAGCTTATTTTGACACAAATCACTTAAGGCTATGCTACTTTGATTTTATCCATTCTTATTATATTTCTATATAGATTTGATATATATATCAGATTTGATATAAATCCATCTAATCTTTAAAGTGTTTAAAATTGGGTCTGATATTACATGTACTTACTATAGAATTGATAGGTGATTTGGATAATGAAAGCAAAATACCTCTTCTGGAATCAATATAAAGAGAGTTTAGACACTAAAAACAGATAAAACATATGATAAGTGGTGATGTTCCAAAGCAAATTATAATAAGAATCAACATAACTTCAGATTTAGCACAAAGCAGAATAGCATTGAAAGAAATTACCTTCTATTCAACCACAATATGCACTGCCTGGTCAGTTATCTCGAGAACACATCAGGCTGGTCTGTGTTTGGAGAACACATAGAAGATAGTTGTGAAAATGTCAAATCTATGTTAGCCTACCATTGTATTCTGTTTCATAATTCTAAAAAGTCACTATTTCACTAGATCCTAGTTTTCTTATTATAGTAAGAGAATTTGCCAAATGATTTTAAAAGTCTTCCAATTTTATCCTGACCAGGCTGTGGTGCAGTAGATAGAGCATCAGACTGGGATGCAGCAGACCCAAGCTTGAAACCCTGAGGTTGCCAGCTTGAGCGCGGGCTCATCTGGTTTGAGCACAGCTCACCAGCTTGAATCCAAAGTTGCTGGCTTGAGCAAGGAGTCACTCGGTCTGCTGTAGCCCTCTGGTCAAGGCACATATGAGAAAGCAATCAATGAAGAACTAAGGTGTCGCAATGAAGAACTGATGCTTCTGATCTCTCCGTTTCTGTCTGTCTGTCTGTCTCTCTCTCTCTGTCATAAAAAAAAATCTTCCAGTTTTAGAAATTACATAGTTATTTAAATCTATTAAAGGACATGAAAGCTAGTACTAAAGTCCAGAATGCATGAAATAAAATAACGGGGAAAGGAGTAATAAAAATCTAGGCATAAAAACAATTTTTCCCCTTCCCATCCCTTCCAATAGATTTTCCATCAAACTATTGGATCATTTTTTTTTTCCTGTGGATATAAAAATCTTGGTTATGTCTTCACTCCAAAACAAGGTTGTAAGACATTTTGTGCATATAGTTTTTCATCTTTTTCCCGTAACAACTCATTTCTAAACAAAGGAAAACTCAATCTCAATTTGACTATTGACCAAACAATTCAGAGTATTATGTGTTTGGTATGTTTTAAACAGTCAAGTTATGTATATATTTGAATAAATTTTATCATTTAAACACCATGTTTAATTCATTAATAAAATATATCTTCACATACTTTGATAATTATTTTTTTCTTATAATAGTTTCAATTTTCAAATTTATAATACTTAAAATTATTTAAATGTCTAAGTTTTTGATGTACACATGATCTTGCACCTTTTGAGCTGTATTGATTTGGATTATGCAATTCTTAGAACCTTTGAATTTTTAAAAATTCTTTCTAGTTTATTAAAATATTTCAAAAACTTTGATGAAATTTTATCACATGACATTAACAAATGTATTTCGAATAAGTTTATGTTTATGAAATTATTTATCATAATAATATTCTACGCTATATCCAAAGTTGCATAAAACATAAGAGACAAACTGTTATCTGGATTCAGTGTCAAAATTCTTAAGGTATTATTACTCACTATTATAACATATTTGATAATAGCATGTAATTAACAATAGGCATAAGTTGCAGAAAACAAAAAAAGATGTTAGACTCTTCTTTGTGTCCCTTGTTTTATAAGTTCCACTACAGAAGTGTGTGTCTGGGTCCTGACCTGTGGTGGTGCAGTGGGTAAAGTGTCAACCTGAAATGCTGAGGTTTCCGGTTCAAAGCCCTGGGCTTGCCTGGTCAAGGCACATATGCTTCCTGCTCCTCCCCCCTTCTCTCTCTCTCTCTCTCACTCTCGCTCTCTCTCTCTCCTTTCTCTCTAAAAATGAATAAATAAAATTGAAAGAAAAAAAAGTGTATATGTCATTTTTATGCAAAACATTATTCCTATTATAGATACTGTTCAACATGCACTGAAAGTTATTATTTTTTTCTCTTTCACATTCCTGAGTCTCAAGAATCTCAAAACTTATACAAATGACAAGGAATATGACACAAATATATATTATATAATTTTGAGTGACCTATTCAGTTCTTTCTAATTTGGTATGTATTCTTGTTTACATACATTTTTCAAACTTTTCAAGTGGTTCTAATATGCAGCTAGAATTATAAAGCACTGACCAGCCATAGTATCAAGCCTAAAGATTATTCTTAAAAATGTACTGGTTTTTGACATTTTTTTTCATCATTGCTACGTCTTATTTTCATGGTGCTACCTCAGATAATTCATACATATACCCAGATTAGAAGGGTTTTTCTGTTGTTGTTGGAGTGACTTAGTCTTGAAGACAATATTAATTAAACATGTTTGAGAAAACCTGTACAGTATGTATTTTATTTTCTACTGAGGTTGCTGATCACATTTTGTCTCCATTAGCATACAGGCAAGTTGGGGCCAACAGCTTAGATGCCATCCATAGGCAGAGATCATTTACAAAGGTCTTGAACATTTTTATGTAAATTGCATTATTAACATTACACAGTTTATAATCCAAAATTTGCATAGAAAAACTACACCTATTCACCAATAAACTTTTAATGCTCCCAATTAACTATGGAGATTTCTTTTTTTCTTTTTTCTTTTGTTAGTGAGAGAGAGAGCAACAGACAGGGACAGACAGAAAGGGAGAGAGATGAGAAGCATCAATTCTTTATTGCGGCACTTTAGTTGTTCATTGATTGCTTTCTCATATGTGCCTTGAAGGTGGGGTTCAGGGGTGGGGGCAGTACTCCAGCTGAGCCAGTGACTCCTTGGACTCAAGTGACGTTGGGCTCAAGCCACAGACCTTGGCCTTAAGCCAGCGGCCTTTGGGTTCAAGCCAGCAATCATGGGGCCATGTCTATGATCCCACACTCAAGCCATCAAATCAGAATAAAGCAGCTCAACAATTAATTTTGTAGCAGAGAAAAAAAATGACTAACTGAGTGTCATAGACAAAGACTTCAAAGATGAAGGGTTAACATATTTTGATTGACATTTGAACTTATTGTAATATAATCCATACTGTCGTCTAAAATTCTTAGTGAATATAAAGGCAGAATGGAAAGATAACATAAATAAAGGGACTAAAATATTAGAAATAATCCAAATGAGCAGATGTAGGAATCCCTTACGTCCCCATAGCAGCGCAATCTAGAATTATTTGGTTGGGATGCTTAACTTTTCAATATATGTGAGTTAAAGTTTGGGCATATTTTATTTTAAATTTTAAGGGACAGAGTGCCCTCAGCAAGTATGACTTAGGCATAATTCACCTGATGCAAATGAGAAAGAATAAATACTATGTTAAGTTACTCTTATTTCTATGGGCAGCTATAAAAGTTTCCTTTGGTAATATTAAAAATAAAATCTGTTGTGAGTTTAACAGCTCTCTGCATGAAGTACAGTTTAAATACTTAATTTTGTAAAAATGTGATATTAATTGGCTAAGATTGCCAAGGCAATTTAGTATCTGTGGGAGGTTTGAAGCTGATGCTGCTCGTGGATGCTTCATCAAGTTTAATAAAATGATACTGCTCTCTTTGCCTGAATAAACCCCTAGTAAATGAAGCATGTGGAAAGTACCACTATTTCAGTAACACATCAAATTCTTACAATGTTAATTCTAGAAGGACTTATCCTTTAATTCACCTCCTTCATTTTGCTGATAGCAAAATTGTGGTCTAGAGAATTTAAATAACTGTCCAAACATTTCCATAGCAAGTCCCAGCTGTTGAGAGAGACTTAAATTTTTATCTCCAGATTTCCCCTTTAATCCCAACTTCTTTCATAACAAAATACTGCTTAAGATTCAGTGAAAAAGATATCAGCAATTTATTACTAATTTCACCACTAAACACAATTAAATCAAAATAACATTACATTATCTCATTTGAAAAATATATTTCAGAAACTGAATAGAATATCCAAAAAGTATTTATTACTTTATTCACTAAAAATGGAGTTGAATTGTAGATTTATAGAATAAGCATTTAAAAATTATGTTATATTTCAATTTTTTAATTAAATTTAATGATTAAAATATTTATCAAAAATCTCATGTGTAACTCAAAGTTAATTTCTAATAGAAAATAACTCAATTCTAATAATACTTCATAAAGCACAGTATCTCTTTTTGAAATATGTAACAAAATTAAAACTACCTTAAAAAGTTATTATGGGTCCTGGCCGGTTGGCTCAGCGGTAGAGCGTCGACCTGGCGTGCGGGGGACCCAGGTTCGATTCCGGGCCAGGGCACATAGGAGAAGCGCCCATTTGCTTCTCCACCGCCCTCCTTCCTCTCTGTCTCTCTCTTCCCCTCCCGCAGCCAAGGCTCCATTGGAGCAAAGATGGCCCGGGCGCTAGGGATGGCTCCTTGGCCTCTGCCCCAGGTGCTAGAGTGGCTCTAGTTGCGGCAGAGCGATGCCCCGGAGGGGCAGAGCATCACCCCCTGGTGGGCAGAGTGCAGCCTCTGGTGGGTGTGCCGGGTGGATCCCGGTCGGGCGCATGCGGGAGTCTGTCTGACTGTCTCTCCCCGTTTCCAGCTTCAGAAAAATACAAAAAAAAAAAAAAAAAGTTATTATGAACACATTTCTTACAAAAAATATCCTATTTTTAAATGAACATCCATGTAACACATATATGGTACATAGGAAATACAGGAGTTTAGTTAATGCATAAAAACAATTACAATTTTGAACCAAAATCAACTTTGTAAAATAGAATATTTTAAAAATGAGATCTGTATTTTAGTTGTCATTGTACACAGCTCTATGATCTTAAAAAACTGCAGAGCTGTTAACGACTAAATTCTATCACCTACAAAGTGAGAGAACTATACAAAATGAATCCAGAATTTCAGTCTTGTTTTTTTTTTTTAAATCTATTCAGCCATTCTATGTATTTCAATTGGAGAATTTAATAAAGAGAATAGTAAATAGAATAACAATGGAAATATAAATATTTTAAATTCCAAATAAATGTTTTTAAATATGTGTATGGATTGTTAATATCCATTTAAACTTTATAACTTGTATAAAAATATGGATGATAATTTGTACTAAAAATTATGCACTGTTGGCCCTGGTGGGCTGGCCCAGTGGTGGAAAGTCAGCCTGACATAAGGATGTCCTGGGTTCAGTTCCCAGTCAGGGCACAAATCAGAAGTGAATGCCTGCTTCTCCTCTCCTCTATCTCCCCTTTCTTTTTCTTTCTCTCTCTTCCTCTCCTGCAGTCATGGCTAAATTGGTTTCGGGTGCATCAGCCTTGGGCACTAAGAATGGCTCCATGGAGCTTCCACTACAGGCACTAAAAATAGTTCAGTTGCCAGCATGGTCCCAAAGGGGCAGAGTATCAGCCCGAGATGGGGGTTGCCAGGTGGATCCTGCGGGGGTTCTCATGTGGGAGTCTCTCTCGTTATCTCCCCTTCTCTCCCATGGAAAAGAAGGGGAAAAAAATGCAGTGTTTTAAATAAGGTCAGAGGATAGCTGCATATGTTCCAATATGGTACTAAATATTGCTTATCAAATCCAAAAGGATCATTTATTCAATTTTCTGGGATATGTATTTTTTTTTCTGATATTTTCATTGATGCTTCAACTCAGCAAAGTGTATTTGTAACCAATTGAAATAAATCCTGTTCAGTAAAAATGATACCACAAAGGAGTTTATTGTTCTACAGGGATTTGGCCAGTTTCTTATCTAACCTAGCTATCTTATTTTAAAAGCATTTAAAAATATTTTTCATAAATTTCAGGTTCTTAAATGATCTTGGAACTATCTAACTTGTTCATTCATTAATTAATGAATTGAATATACTTTTTGACAAGTTAACGTTATACGATTTTTAAAATTATACTTAAAGGAAAAGAAAACAAAGCATGATCTTTCAATAACAAAATTAGGCTAACTTCTATGAGGTTATATCTTCCAAGCAGCTTTTGTTTTACAAGTCATTTATTTATTTTTGTTTTCTTAGGAAAAATATGTGAAGTAACAATGTTGTTTATCTCAGACTATTATTACTAATTGTTGATCATATTTTTTATGCTTGATAAAGGTTTCTTTTGAATTATCTCAAGAATAATCAAATGAGGAATTAGAGACAAATACATACAAAATTTTAAAAAAGTTATGGGGGTCCAAGAGAGTTTGGGGAGGCAAGAGGTGTCAAGAATGGAACATAAATTCAAATATTCTAAGGGTCAAATATTGTTTCAATCTCAATGCCTAGTGTGTTTAGTATAAAAACAACAATAACAACAACAACAACAACAACAAAAAGCGGTTGTTTTCCTCTAGGAAAAAAGTGAAAGATATTTAACAGGGTAGATTTTCTTCTCCGACTCTTGTATACATAGTTGAACTTAAGGAATAATTTCTCTATTAAGTATGCAATGAATGAATTGAATCTAGACCTTTCTTAAGAGTAGCAATGCATTGGATCATACTTTATAACTGACCTATGGAGAAAACATGCTAAATTATGCTTAGCAAATAGTTTTTTTTCATATTTCTCAATGATTTACTAGAGGCCTTTTTAGGAACTCATCAGCAAGTCATTTGAAAGTTATCATGCTGTGATTAACTGCTGTGCTTCTTCTCCCCTCAAAATTCATGAAAAATGCAGACTTACTACCAATTTCACCCATTGTATATGAGTTTCACAACTGATTTTATCATGATCTCTCATGCTGGGTTTATAGATTGCTTGAACCCGGTGGTGAGAATTCCTACTGATCCTGTCCCAGAGCAATCTAGTCATGTTCTTCTGAGTGAATGTGTTTAAACTGTCAACAAGTCAGAGCCATGAACTTTGAAGATAAACAGAAATGGACTCTTTCCTTTAATATATCTAGAAATGAAAGCTGAAAAATAAGGTCTCAAGTAAAATAGAGAGGAGTTCTTTGTCTTCTGTTTCCTTCCTTTCCATATTTTATTTTAGATTGCCACTTGAGACAACCTTTTAAATAAAAATACTTCCTTTTAAATCTGATATCTTTATTAAATTAATAAAAGGTAATTGAATATTTTTTAAATGTACTTTCTACTTGTTTTTTCATATTCTAAAGGAAATTTATTTAGGGACAATATATTTTTAAATATCCAATTATATATATATACAGTTGATTCTCATTATTTTCTATAAAATTGTCAAGAACACTAAATTAGTAAACACTGAAAATTTCACACACATGTATAAATATATGAATCATAAATACTTAAAACAGTTTACTCTGATAGGTTTCAATTTCTCTATTAAAAAAAAAAAAAGAGGAAAAAATGAGTTTCGTAAGTACTGAGTAACTCATCTGAGGCTGCCCACTAATAGGTAATAAGACAAGATTCAAACCCTATCCTGCTGGACCCAGAATCAGAGCTTTCTGCACTACTCCAAACTTCCACCTTCTCTGATCATTTCTGTAAGAGAAGTGAAGCAAGTCAGAGTCATATCACCTTGAGTGGCTTCAACTAGGAACATACATGCATGTTGTCTCAAATATTTGGTTGCTCTGCATATTTCTGCAACTGACCATGAAAGCACTGCTAATATTGATTAAGGGTTACAAATTTTTACAAATATAATTTTCAAATAAGGAATTAGCAAATGTGATTAACTATAGATTGTCTAGATAGTCTAAAAAAGTATACATACATGCTCCCCACATACAAATAGAGAATAACAACAACTCTGAAATTGTACTGTTTTTCTTCTTAATGTAGTTCACCAAAGGTCAAGGAAGATGCCCTATGAATTTTTGGGTACATTGCTTATCAAAGTAATAGCTGGATTTTTTGTAACTCAATTAAAAATTGTATAGCACAGACAGTGATATGTGCATGTGTGTATGTCAGAGAGAGCGGGAGAAAAAGAGAAGAACACTTACTTTACATCATCTAACATTGCTGTAAACGAGACTAAAAATATCCGGGTTGTTTGGATAGCATTTAAAAACAAATCAAAACTATAATACAAAGTTATTTATTAAAAGTGTTTTTGGATATATTTAGTTCTGTTACATATCAGTTTGCTAATTAACATGAAATAAAAAAAAACCTAATTTTGCATCTGGGAGCTAAATGGAGTTCAAGGCATATTAGCTCACTAGAGCTATTCCATCAGCAAACTGGCCTTTCATCAAGTTTTTATATTAGTCCAGCAGATTTAGGGTTTTGAGTGGTTTGATGATTAGCTGCATATCAGATCATTTTGTTGCCTGGCTCTGAATGTAATTTTAGACAATTCTTGCCTTCAGAATAGTATTACTAACACAAATATACATTTCAGGCAAATTAATATCAAGATTCATAAAAAGAGAGATAATAGGGATTCTTTTAGCTTTATATTTGAGTCATCGACTCCAAGATAATTTCTGCAAATATATTCACCCAGATTTTGGCTTGACTTGGGGCTGAAGACATAATACAGTGCACAGAAGACGTGTCATAGAATTGGGCACCTGAAACCTGTATAATTTTGTTAACTAATGTCACCCCAATAATTCAACTTAAAAAATAAATAAAAATTGTTGAAATCTTTTTTTTTAAATGGTACAGGAAATATTAAAGAGTGAGACAACTATAGTGAAGCAAGTAAAGTGGCCATGGTAAAAAAAAAATTTAGGAAGAAACTCTTTCTTACATTTACGAAAAAGCTAGGCCTGCACTTGAGTGTGACTTCCTCTTTAAATTTTGCATCCTTGTGCCTTACTTTTTAATACGCACTAACTCCAGAGTTCATACAAGTGCAGTGCCTACATGCTCAAGTACCTGAGTATGTCTCCTTCAATTTTGTCCCTTTGTCACAGACTTACTCACAAATGAGAACATTGTATGGTGGAAGTTTTTAACTTCAGTAGAAATAAGATTTAGGACAGAAATTGTACAAAGCAGGAAGAGGAAGGTGTTGTGGTCATCTTTCTAAAATCAACCCATACCCAGCATTTTAGATCTCACTTCCCTGGTTTACTCAATAGTATTTTGGAAATTTGTCACGTATCATGACTGATAGAACTGCAAGGTTTTTTACTTCCTTGATTCTCAAGGAATATACAGGTTAGATCGCATCTATTTCTCTAGGCCCTGGGTTGTAGGGTGGATAATAGGGAAGGACAGTAGATACAGGCCTGGCAGGAACTATCACATAGTAGGTCAAACCAAGTGTGTAATGTGGCACTCGCTATCTAGGGAAGATGCATGTGATGGGTCAGGATTGTGGGGCTATTGAAGGCAGAATTCAGCAGCAGACCTTGTCTAAGATGATGAACTGAATCAGCTGTAACATGAGCTGGGACAACACTGCAATGAACAGACATGGGATTTCCAGTGAACAGACAGGAAGAGGAGCGATGAAGTACATGTGTAGAACACAATCCGAACATCTAGTCAGTGCTACTCTTTGGAAGGGGTAGTTGAAGGCACAGATAATAGAACCTTTAATAAAATATAATATTGTTGTTTTAAAATAAACAGGATTATATCTTTTGTTTTAAGTGAGAGGAGGGGAGATAACGAGACAGACTCCTACATGTGTGCCCTACTGGGATCCACCTGGTAACCCTGACTGTGGGCAGTGCTCAAATAGACCAAGCTATTTTTAGCACCTGAGGCTGACACACTGGGACCAATCAACCTATCTTTACCACACCCAGCCACGCTGGAACCATTTGAGCCACTGGCTGTGGGAGAGAAGGGGGAGTGGGAGAGAAGCAGATGGTCATTTCTATTGTGCACCCTGACAGGGAATCAAACCCAGGATATCCATACACTGGGCCAATGCTCTATCCACTAAGATACATGCCAGGGCCAGGATTATATCTTAAAAAAAGAAAAAAAGTTTTATTATCCAAGTGCCCCAAATGTTATGAAATTATATATCAGTTTATAACAGGAGAGGGCCAAATAAATTTTAGTACAGCACACTGGTATTTCCTATTAAAAAAATAAGTTAAAAATTTTCAGTCAAATATTTTCACATTTTAGTTTAGTTGCTGAGCAACAAAGCAGTGGCCCCAGAGGGGCAGACCATCAGCCACAGAAAGGGGTTTCCAGGTGGATCCTGGTCGGGGTGTATGTAGGAGTCTGTCCCTCTGCCTCCCTGCCTCTCACTTAAAATTTGTTTTCATATTTTTGAGTGGAAAATAAAATTTACATTTGAGACAGTATCTCTTTTGCTGTAAGAAACTACTTCTGTCTCAGTTATTTAAGTGGGTGTTAGCAACTTAAAAAAATAAAAATATCATACTTTCTGCCTCAATATTTTATATAGATCAAGTCAATGACATCTATCCAGAACTACAGAAATTACAGAAAATATTATAATCAAATGTTGTATTGCTTGACCTGTGGTGGCGCAGTGGATAAAGCATTGACCTGGAACACTGAGGTCACTGGTTCAAAACCCTGGGCTTGCCCGGTCAAGGCATATATGGGAGTTGATGCTTCCTGCTCCTCCCCCCTTTCCCTCTCTCTTTCTCTCTCTCTCTCTCTCTCTCTCATTCTAACTCTCTCTCCTCTCTAAAAAAAATGAATAAATAAATATAAAAAATTTAAAAAATTCTTAAAAAAAAATGTTGTATGTGTATTTTATATAGATCAAGTCAATGACATCTATCCAGAACTACAGAATTACAGAAAATATTATAATCAAATGTTGTATGTGAAAATTTTATCACTTTTTGCAAGGTAGAAGATAATATACAGTTTGTGTGTGTGTGATATATAACATGCAACTAGAATGTATCTTACATATAATTGAAATCAAGCTTTAAAATACAAGCCTTTTTTATTCCAATTTCAGCAAGAAATCATTGCTGGCGATTATTTTATTCCAAGCAAATGACAACATTTTATATCTGAAACAACTGCTCTGCTTTTACATTTTTCCTTAAATGAGCCAAATTTCCTAACTATGGAGTGATCATTATATCTAGAAAAAAATTTAAAAGTAGAGAACTAATCCACGCATAATATTTTTATTTATTTATTTATTTTTAAACATTTATTTACTTAAGACTTTATTTATTTTAGAGAGGAGAGAGAGTGAAGGGGGGAGGAGCATGAAGCACCAACTCCCACACGTGTCTTGACCAGGCAAGCCCAGAGTCTCGAACTGGCAACCTCAGTGCTCCATGTCAAATGCTTTATCTACTGTGTCACCACAGGTCAGGCAATGCATGCATAGTATTTTTAATCAAACTTTCTAATGCAGCATAAATATTTTAACCTATTGTGTAAAAAGCTTAACTTACCATGGAATTGACAAGCAAGATAATATATTCCTTAAACTATAGTATAAAAATCCATACTATCAAAAGCCTTTATTTAAAATAGTTGTTTATTACCATTTTTAAATACTATTTTATTCAGATAATATTCTGTTTTCAGTTTTATCTTCAAATGTAATAATTTAAATTATACTATTAATTCTCTTAATATAGAAAAAATAATTAGTACCTAGAATTATACTATAAATGCCCAGTCTTTGCACAGGAAATATCTTTACAAGAAAGTTTGAAGCTTGATCCACAAGAATAAGTTATATTGGGCTTCATGAAGAAAATAAGTTTGGAGTGAAGAGATCATAAATAAAAAATTATTTCAATTTCTTTATTTATTTTTTAGAGAGAGTCAGGGAGAGAGAGACAGAAACATCTAGTTGTTCCTATAATTTCCCTGACTAGGTAAGGATCAAACCAACAACCTCTGCACTTCAGAATTTCATTCTAACCAAGCAAGCACCTGGACAGGACTTAAGATTCTTTAAACGGTTAATATTTACTAAAATAAAATTTTATACTAGAGAAAATATAAATATTTTACTTATGTTATTCATTTATGACTAGCACTATGGCTTATTAATTTATAGATAGTGACAGTACTTTGTTTTGATGATTTATGACCTCTAATTCTGGCATTGATAACAATATGAACACAAAGAAAAAATATTTTCAGCTCAAAGAATCATGTGGGACCTCTTTTATCAAACACTCAGAAATCTCCATACTTTCAGATTAATCAACATTTGATTCTAGAAATCTGGACTTCAGTATGGTAATTAGCTATTGCTTAAAGAACATATCAGATAATCCACACTCAATTGAAGTTTCTTCATAATGATTGATCAGTTCCTCAAAATTTCATTGCACCCATTTATAGAGTCATGTTAAATTACTCAATTTTTATCTGAAAGCATGCTTTTAGTCTGTGATGATAAAGTAGGTTTAATTACTATTATCTTGTCTGAGTGTTTATAGAATAGTGTAGAAGACTTGACTTAATTACTACAGGCTGAGAATTGATTTCTTTGTAGAAGAGTGTGTTTTCTTAAAATAAATTTGAAAAATTTGAACTGCTGATTATTCCAGTCAATAAATTTTCTATATGAAGCATTAATTTTCTCTGTTTTTTTCTTGACATTTTTCCTCAGTTTTTTTGTCCTGCATGTGGAATTGGAATGACATCTTAAATTTCTTTGGCAAGAATAGGCCATTCCTACTTAGATTTGGAGCTAAGCATTTCAAATATACAATGCTTGCTGCTATAGAGTTCATTTGGGTGAGCCTTTTCCCATAGTCTTAAAAACTGTTATTTCACATTTTCCTCTAATTCACCATAGATGTTATCCTTCTACCTTACAGAGAGAATGGAAACCATAATATGATAACTCCATCAACTCCCTATCAACAAAGACCCATATTGACTTACCTTCTCATGTATCTTTATTACCACTGAAGAATTATATGCTGAATCCCAAGTTCTCACCCTAAGGAAATTCAGTCTCCCAATACTTTTCATCATCTTCTTTTCTCCTCCCTTCTTCAATATTTAAACATATTATGTCTGTTTTATATCTTAGCAGATCCATTTTGATCATATGTACCAACCACTATAACTGTCCTCTCGACTTCATTGTGAAATCCCTTGAAAGAGTCGTCTGATCCTTCAACATGGCCTTTTCTTTACACTGCTATAACCTAGCCCATTCTGGCACCAATTTTCAGGCCAATACCATTTTATCTTTCTGTTCTAAACTCTATGGTTATTATTACTTTTTTTTTTTTAGATTTTATTGATTGATTTTTAGAAAGAGCAAAAAGAGAGGAAGAGAGAGGGAAAGCTAGAAGCATCAATTCATAGTAGTTTCTTCTTGTGTGTGCTTTGACCAGGCAAGCCCAGGGTTTTGAACTGGCAACCTCAGTGTTCCAGGTGGATGCTTTATCCACTGCACCACCACAAGCCAGGCTGTGGTTATTTTTTAATTATTAACTAATCTTTTCACAACAAATTTGTTCCATTGGTCACCCCCTATTTTTGTAAATGTTCTCTTATTTACCAAGACACATTCTTTCAAATGTTCTCCTACTGATTTGCATGCTACTTCTCCCTTAGCTTTGCAGGATTTACCTTCTCTAGGTGTAAATACTAGGAATGTCCTTAAATACTGAGGAATTCTAGAGCTCAATTCTATTTTCTATTCTGTTCTTATTTAATAAATTTACTTAGTGTGATCCCGGTTACTTCCATGACTTTAATTATTATCTATATACTTTCATGACTCTCAAATCTAAAACTACAAAACAAATCTCATTTTTAACTTCCTGATCACTATAGCCAATTGCTTACTGATGAGATCTACTTCCTTATATTGCAGGTGATTAACACTCACCATTTCCAAGTACTATAATGTAGCTTCAAACGTATAAAGCAAAATTGAGTGACCCTCCAAAAAACAGAAAAACAAAAATGTTAATAAAGAAATTTAAAATGAATGTCTCAGTGATTGATAGATGAAACACACACACACAAAAATATCAGTGAGGATAGAGGATTTGATCAGCAAAAATATCAAATTCATCTTACAGTCAGATTTAGAATACTGAGTGCAGTTCTTAGTTAATATACAGGGATGAGCAAAGGCATGTTTACAGTTGTTGGTATGGAAAACAACATGCAGGTTATGATTATTACAAAAGCTTTATTAACTCAAAAGAATGTCACAATGGCACAGTGCACCTAGTTACAATCTCATAAGTGCTTAAGTAGCTGGCCTTCATTATTTATACATTCTTATAGTCTATTTGCTATACTCAAGCACACTTTGTCAGAATTCTTACCTATTTTGCCCACCTCGTAAAAAAAAAATCTGTCAATCACACATGAAACACTTATAGAAATTGTCCATAAACTAAGCCTTAGCACACCACTAAAAATAATTGGAGTTATCAGATCATTCATCTCTAATTAAAATATAGTTCATTTAAAATAAAAAATATATATAAAATAATTATACTTTTGGGAAAATTAAAATACTACATGCCAAAACAAGTCTACTAGAACATAGAAAATACACATGCCTATATAGGACTAAAATGATTGTGTAACAAATTTATGGGTTGCAACAAAAAAAGTACTCAGGAGAAATGGATAGTTTTCTATGTTTACAATAGAAAAAACTGTGATAATTAGCAAAAATTGGGCCTAAAAGTTAAAAATTTTAATGTAACTATAAAATTACAATAAATTAGTAAAATAGAAAAACAATGGTGTCGAAAGCTGGTTCTTTGAAAGATATATAAATAAAAAACTATTTGTCAAATTTAATAAAAATAAAAAGTATAAAAACTATGTTGAAAATTTAAAAGGGATCTAATTATTTATCCAGAGAAGAAAAGAAAAAGTATATATTATATATAAGAATATATTTTAAGTAAAAATAAAAGCTAACAAAGATGTCTCAGTAAGATATTTTAAAAACAAATAATCTATGAACTTCAAAATAAATTGAATTTGTAGTTTCATATTTTATTTTGATAACACGCTACTGATAATTTCCAATCTTACATAATTTTTCTAATCATGGACAAAAAGTGGCATACTTCAACTTATTTAATAAAGCTGTACAACAATTGATTCTAAAAGTTACATAAGGCAGCATAAAAAAAGGAAATTAAAAACTAAATAAATTATAAATACTGATGCAAACAGCTAAGCAAAATATATATTCTTAGTGGAAAATCGTGAGTATTACTCTAAACATTTATTTTTAGAGGTTAGAAATCATTAAATATATATGTATATAATCTGGGAATAAACAATATCTTTTTTATTTTTGTGACAGAGACAG
Source organism: Saccopteryx bilineata (assembly GCF_036850765.1). Classification (NCBI taxonomy): domain Eukaryota; kingdom Metazoa; phylum Chordata; class Mammalia; order Chiroptera; family Emballonuridae; genus Saccopteryx; species Saccopteryx bilineata. The sequence continues at coordinate 39,176,019 of NC_089490.1, forward strand.
AGAGAGACACAAAGAGGGACAGATAGGGACAGACAGGAAGGGAGAAAGTTGAGAAGCATCAACTATTCAGGCACTATGGGATTCTTAAAAATAACTGTCTCACAGTTAAGATATTTTTTGCTGCCTGACCAGGCAGTGGCGCTGTAGTTAGCACATTGGACTGGAACTCAGAGGACCCAAGTTTGAAACCCCAAGGTTGCCAGCTTAAGTGCGAGCTCATCTGGTTTGAGTAAGGCTCACCAACTTGAGCCCAAGGTCGCTGGCTTGAACAAGGGGTCACTCGGTCTGCTGTAGCCCCCCCCCATCAAGGCACAGATGAGAAAGCAATCAATGAACAACTAAGGTGTCGCAACAAAAAACTAATGATTGATGCTTCTCATTTCTCCCCGTTCCTGTCTGTCTGCCCCTATCTATCCCTCTCTCTGACTCTCTCGCTGTCTCTATAAAAAATAAAATAAAATAAAATAAAAAAAAGGAATCCGGCAGCAATATCACTCTTAATGGTGAAACATTTTTAAATAGTAACATTAAATAAGAGATAATACACAAGAAACTGCAATTATCACTTCAATTCAAATTTCATTTTATGACCAATTTAGTTATAAAGAGTATGAGAGAAGAAATGTTTAAAAACTATTAAGAAAGTAAGCAAAAGATGTTATATTCTATGTAAAATACAAAGAAAGTACATATATAGTATTACAATGAAAAGATTTTAGCTAGCATTCTTGGTAAAAATTCAATATGCAAACAGCAACTGCCTTTCTTTCTGTTCTATTTATTTATTTTTACTTTATATTTTATTTTTAAATTGATTTTATTGGAGTGACATTGGTTAACAAAATTATATAAGTTTCAGGCATATAATTTTATAATACACCATCTGTACATTGCACTATGTGTTCACCCCTCCATGTCAAGTTTTCCATCACCATTTATTTGCCCTTTACACAGTTCTATTTCCTCCCAGCCCACTTTCTCTCTTGTAGTCACCATACTATTGCCTGCATCTCTGAGGATTTTTTTTCCTTTTCTTAATTTCTTTACCTTTTTTACCCACTCTTCACCTTTTTTTTTCCCTTCCCCTCTGACAGCTGTCTGTCTGTTCTCTGTTTCTATGAGTTTATTTCTATTTTATTTGTTAGTTTATTTTGTTCAATAGATTCCACACATAAGTGAAATCATATAGTCTAACCTGTCTTTCTCTGACTGGCTTATTTGTTAGCATGATACTCTCCAGATCCATTTGTGTTGTCACACAAGGTAAGATTTATTCTTTTTTATGACTGTCAAATATTCCACTGTCTAAATTTCTAAACACCAGAAATGTTAAATAACGGACTTTTTTCAAATATTCATGAGAAGTATAGAAAGATATAACTACAGACCCTGAAATTTATAAAAATCAAACCAGAATTTTATGAAAATTAAAATAAAATACAAAAAATGTAAAAATGATCTAAATCAATGTAAATATTTGAATACTAATAGATGGAAAGACTTGATATATTAAAGATGTCAATTTTCCCTGAATTGATATATAGATTATAAAAAAAATTCCCATGAAATTTTCAATTGGGATGCTATAGAAATTTCAAAGCATGTAATGAAACACATATGGAAAGGCAGAGGCCCATGATTAGGAAAAAATAAAAGGTTTTTTAAAGAACATTACGTAAAATGAACAAGGGACATTTGGCCCAGCACATATCAAAACATAAAAAAAAAAAACTATGTTTAACCGAAAAGCCTTTCAATAGATGACTGGATAAAGAAGATGTGGCACATATACACTATGGAATACTACTCAGCCAATAAGAAATGATGACATCGGATCATTTACAACAAAATGGTAGGATTTTGATAACATTATACGGAGTGAAATAAGTAAATCAGAAAAAAACAAGAACTGCATTATTCCATACGTAAGTGGGACATAAAAACGAGACTAAGAGACATTGACAAGAGTGTGGTGGTTACGGGGGGGGGGGGGGGAAAGGGGGAGGGGGAGGGGCACAAAGAAAACTAGATAGAAGGTGATGGAGGACAATCTGACTTTGGGTGATGGGTATGCAACATAATTGATTGACAAGATAACCTGGAGATGTTTTCTTTGAACATATGTACCCTGATTTATTGATGTCACCCCATTAAAATTAATAAAAGAAAAGAAGCTATGTTTATAAGAACACTGTAATATTACTCCAGGGATTTCTTTTTAAAGAGCTAATGGAACAGATAGAATACAGAGCTCTGTTATTGAACAAATACAGCAGTGTAAATCAGTAGAAAAATTATAGACTATTAAATAAATCATGTTGGGAAAACCATGTATCTATACTGAGATAAAAAAAAAGAAACTAACATAGGTGTCTTTCACGTTCAAAAGTCAATTCCTGCCTGACCTGTGGTGGTGCAGTGAATAAAGCGTCGACCTGGAAATGCTGAGGTCACTGGTTCGAAACCCTGGGCTTGCCTGGTCAAGGCACATATGGGAGTTGATGCCTCTAGCTCCCCCCCACCTTCTCTCTCTGTCTCTCTCTCTCCTCTCTCTCTCCCTCTCTGTCTCTCTCTCTCTCTCCCTTTTTCTCTCCTCCCTAAAATGAATTTAAAAAATTAAAAAAAAAATCTTAAAAAAAAAGTCAATTCCTTGTAAGTTAAATATATATTTATGGAATGTAACACAGTAAAAATATTTTAAAGTATATGTTTTTGTTCTAAACAGAGAAATATTTATTTTTAAAAGAAGCACATTAACCAAAAACAATATAAAAAATGTTAAGTTGCAACATATAAATATCATGCATGGCACAGCTAAAAAAAAGTCTAAAATTGGTAGATGATACTTTACTCACATATAAACAATAGGGGAGTGGATAAATTATATTAACTTGAACTTGTTTACTCATATATGTGTAAGATAGAAATATTTAAATTTTTTAATATTTATCTCCCATATTATTTTGTTAATATACATACATTTATTTCAAAAATAGCAAAAAAAAACCATGAACAAATATTTCAAAACCAGTATCCATGTATAGTTTATAAAAATAAAAAATTTCATTTTTCTCCATGAAACTCAGACCTGCTATTTTAGTAAATACAAAAAAGCAATAAATAAGTCCTTTCAATGAGCTGAGGATAAAAGTTTGGGTGAACCCCTGAAGATTTGATATGTGTGTTCTTATAATGTATATTTCAGCTCTTATGGTTCTTTACTATTGACTTTGAGGATCAAGGAAAATGAAATGTTACCATTTTTGACAGCATGAATTAATAATATAAAGGGTATAATTCTTAGTGAAATAAGACAAAGCCATATCAAAAATAAGTCCAGTACAATATCTTCATTTAATTTTCCTTGGTTTAACTGGATTACACTTTTTTCCAATAAGTCAGTCATCTACTTATGACAAACTCAACTTTGATTAATGAGAATTTTATGGCCATTATCTGTCTTTTCTTATTGTCTCTTCCTTCATCTGTTTAAATATAGGATGTATTTGTACTGAATGTTTTTGTCCCTCCAAAATTCATATTATGAAGCTGTCACTCACTATGTTACTGTATTTGAAGTAGAGCCTCTGAGAAGTTAATAAAGGTTAAATTTGGTCAAATACAATAGACACATGGCTTTGTAGAAGAACAACCGCAACTCTTTCTCTCCACCATTTAAAGACACAGTGAAACGGTGTCCATCAGCAAGTCAGAAAGAGAACTATCAGCAGAAACTGAATTGACTGTAACCTTGATTAAGGACTTCCTAGATTTCAGAATTTAAAAAAATAATAATAATTTTCTGTTATTTAAGGATCCAGGTTATGAAATTTTGTTTATACAGCCCAAGCGGACTAATATAGCAAGCACTAGATATAAAAAGAAGATAAAACATATCATCATTTTAGTAACTTAAAATAAGAATAAGGCAGGTATCTGCATATTGAAATAAAAAGCTTTCCAATTTTAGTTTTAGAGGAAAAATAGGAAATGGATGCAGTATTTCAATATTTGCTCAGAAAATGTATATGTATAGATATTCATAATATGTCTCTGGAAGGTTAATTGAGAATCTGCAGAAGCTTTTGTTTCCAGGAAGAGGATCAGTACAGTCAAGAGATAAGAAAAAGAGTTTTTCATTATTTTTTTGTAACATATTTTCCCACGAACTTACAAAATTTATTCAAATTAGTAAAACTATATAAAAGTAAAATAAGTTACTTATACACACAAACATGTAAATATTTAGTATATCCATTAGTATTATTTTGCTAAATAAGATGCTACAACATAATTGTCTTAATAATTTCATTTCACAAACATAAGGCATATACACCTAACTTTGTCAAGTACAATGCAAAAAAACAGTCACAAAAAATATGTTACACTCAGGAGGGAAAAGCTCAATAGAAGATTATTCTAAAGTCATCAAGTAAATCTTAAATTAATTCAGCAAGCAGGAAATGTATGTTATGACTTCAAATACTCTATTTGGCAAAAAAGATTGATATGAAATCAAATTAGTTAGACCTAAACAAAAACAACTATAAATATTAAGTATATGATCACTGTCATTTTTTTAAAATATGATTGAGGATGCATTGGTTAAAGATTTAGAATCCAAAAATCAGTCTGGATCTATAAAATGTAGTAGTTTGAAGTCAATGAAATTTAAAGAAAAGAAGATATAGAAGTCATTAAGAGACTCATAAGATTTAGGAATATATATATATATATATATATATATATATATATAAATTCTTTTTTGATTGAATGCTTAATTCTACAAAAAAATTTTAAATTTTATTTATTCATTTTTAGAGAGGTGAAGGAGAGAGAGAGAGAAAGAGAAAGAGAGAGAGAGAGAGAGAGAGAGAGAGAGAGAGAGAGAGAGAAGGGTCGGAGAAGGAGCAGAAAGCATCAACTCCCATATGTGCCTTGACCAGGCAAGCCCAGGGTTTTGAACCAGCAACCTCAGCATTCCAGATCAATGCTTTATCCCCTACACCACCACAGGTCAGGACTACAAAATTTTAAAAATTAAATCATATAGTGGTAGAAAAAATTAAAAAGAGCATTTCTAAATATCTTCACATTGTATTCTTTAGAGGAATTATTCATGATCAAATAATAGCTTATACTGTCCTCTTTTTTTAATGTTATAGTTCTGTATAAAAATAAAGCTAAATGAGAGACTGCCCATCCAAAACGGTATAATACATAATCGGATACAAATTTAACCTAGATTGTATTACATTAATTAGAACTATTATTTCCTTAATATAGTTAATGTGCTAAACCAGAAATTTATAGTGTTACATATTTCAACTTAAGATTTTAAGTGTCATGTCTTTCTCCAGTAGAGATAATAGAAAACATTTTAATCCTGAGTAAAGCCTGATAATATATTAATATTCCAATATTTCAACCTGTAAGTATTAAAATACCATCTAATGAATTTTGTGGTTAAATATAATTTGATATCCTTTATCATTTGCAATGAGTGATTTTGGTACTTTGCTTCAAGGTTTTTAAAAGTGAACTTTAAAAATATATCACTTAGGGGGCCCTGGCCGGTTGGCTCAGCGGTAGAGCGTCGGCCTAGCGTGCGGAGGACCCGGGTTCGATTCCTGGCCAGGGCACACAGGAGAAGTGCCCATTTGCTTCTCCACCCCTCCGCCGCGCTTCCCTCTCTGTCTCTCTCTTCCCCTCCCACAGCCGAGGCTCCATTGGAGCAAAGATGGCCCGGGCGCTGGGGATGGCTCTGTGGCCTCTGCCCCAGGCGCTAGAGTGGCTCTGGTCGCAACATGGCGACGCCCAGGATGGGCAGAGCATCGCCCCCTGGTGGGCAGAGCGTCGCCCCATGGTGGGCGTGCCGGGTGGATCCCAATCGGGCGCATGCGGGAGTCTGTCTGACTGTCTCTCCCTGTTTCCAGCTTCAGAAAAATGAAAAAAAAAGAAATATATATATATTTCTAAGTGATATATATATATCACTTTTCTAAGTGATATATATATATATATCACTTAGAAATTCTCTCTCAACATAATTGAAAATTGATGTACTGGCTGGTTGCCTCAGTGGTAGAGTATTGACCCTGTATATGGATGTCCTGAGTTAATTCCTAGTCAGGGCACACAGGAGAAGTGACCATCTGCTTCTCCATCCTTTCCCTTCTTGCTTCTCTCTTTCTTCTCCTCCTGCAGCCATGGTTCTATCAAAGCGAGTTGGCCCTGGGTGCTGAGAATGGCTCCATATCCTCTATCTCAGGCGCTAAGAAGTATTCAGTTATTGAGCAACACCGGCAGAGAATTGCCCCTAGTGGGCTTGCCAGGTGGATTCCAGTTGGGGCACATGCAGAAGTCTATCTCTCTGCCTCTACTCCTTACACTGAATTAAAAAAAAAATTCAGATGTGAAGACTCAAGTCTATTTATTTTAATACTGTTGATTTTTACTCAGCATAATTTGTCATAAGAGCAATTTGATAAAGGAGTATCAAATACAAAAGTTCAAGGGGAATTTACATTAATGATATATTTATGTTACATTTTCAGTAAGGCGATCCCTAAGCTTCTCTTTCAATGTGCATTATTTTCTACTAAATGGTCAGCATTTGGCTGTTGTGTCATAGTCACCTAAAGAATGATAAACAGCCCTGGCAGTTTGGTTCAGTGGTAGAGCATTGGCCTGGTATGTGAAAGTCCTGGGTTCAATGCCCGGCCAGGGCACACAGAAGAAGTGGTCATCTGATTCTTCCCCCTTCCCCCTCTCTTTTCTCTCTATCTCTCTCTTCTCCTCCTACAGCCAAGGCTCCATTGGAGCAAAGTTGGCCCAGGCGCTGAGGACGGCTCCATGGCCTCCACGTCAAGCACTAGAGTAGCTTCAGTTGCAACAGAGCAATGCCCCAGATCGGCAGAGCATTGCCCCTAGAGGGCATCCCAGTCAGGAGCATGTAGGAGTCTGTCTCTCTGCTTCCCTGTTTCTCACCTCAGAAAAATAAAAAAAACCAATAAAATAAAAGTGCAAAAAACAGAAAAAATAAATGCAGAAACCAAGTTAAAAGGCAAGTCTATCCACTGTGCCTTTTTAATTTTGAGGTTACATCCTGACCTGTGGTGGCGCAGTGGATAAAGCGTCGACCTGGAAATGCTGAAGTCGCCAGTTTGAAACTTTGGGCTTGCCTGGTCAAGGCACATATGGGAGTTGATGCTTCCAGCTCCTCTCCCCTTCTCTCTCTCTCCTCTCTGTCTCTCTCTCTCCCTCTCTCTGTCCTCTCTAAAAAATGAATAAATAAATTTTGAGGTTATTTCACTTGAATAACTTTGGAGTCCCATTTATGTTTATCTCTTTAGATTTTAAAATAAATAAATATACACAAAATAACATGGTAAGATTCAACAGCTAAAAAATCAACAACTAATATATTCATAACACAAACATCACCCTTAAGTGGTTACTATGTTCAACAAAGCAATTAATATATACAATTAAACCTCACTATTCCTGTCTTTAAATAACTGAGTTATTTACTTTTAAAATACAAATGAATTTGTATTCACAGCCAACCACATAAATCGGCAATATAATATTTAGTTTTATGATTTTACACAAAAGGAGATTTTAACGATTTGTTAATAAAAGCATATTGCTAAGAAGAAAAATATAATTTCAGACTGCAGTAAATTAAAAGGGAGAAAGAAACCTTTTTAATCTTGGATACATACTAAAGATGAGTAGGAGATATTTTCAGTTAGCTGTGCCAAATAGCAAAAAGAACAGAGAAAAAGGAACCCCAGACATCTCTGCTTGCCACTTTGCCTCTAATTAGTTATGCAAACTTAAACAGCTCACTTAATATCTCTGTATTATGGTCCTACAATCTGGAAAATAGGGAGCTGTTTTAGTTCTTTACTGAACCAATTTTGCCCTCACGAGACATTAGGCAATGTCTGAAGACATTTTTGACATCGCAGTGAGCCTAGGCAGGAAGAGGGTGGCATAGTAGGGTTAGAACCTAGAACACTCTCATTTACTAGGTAGAGGACAGGGCTGTTGCTAAAATCGTGCACTGCTGAGGTCAGCCCAACATAACAAAGAACTGTAGAGTCCAAAATATTCTCAGTTTCGGGTAGAGAGACGCTGGATTAGACGTATTTGTTGTCTATCTGAACTTGAAGTTGGGTTCCTTAGAATCAATTGTACAATATAAGGTACAGCAAAAGTCTGGAATGTCTCGTTACCAACTAGATTTTCCAAACTTTAAGATCAAAACGTTTCTGCCAGAATTTGCCTATAAAAGAGCTTAAAGTTATTCCTCTTCGGAAGTACCATGTTAAGGCTAATCTTTCACTTTCCAATGTGGAATATTTTCCAAGTTTATATTTATCCAGCATTAAATTTTGTAATGTATCTCATATTACCATAGAATTATATTATACTATTACTAATATAGACAGTATATGTATTTTTATGATCCACTTTAACTTATTTCTATACATGAATAATGTATATATCTTTTAAACACTCATATCACTTACCTATAAACATATTAAAAATTCAGCACTGTAGAAAGATATATATGTTTATGTATGTGTGTACATAAATATGGAAATATATTTATCACTATCCTTAGTAGGAATATATATATATACATATATATAATATTTGATTTTATTTTCTTATCTCTCTGTCTTCAAAATATGTGGATTTATAATCTTTAATAAAAATTCAATTTCATTCAAATTATATTTATATTTCATGTTTCTGTTCACAGCTCTTACAGAATATTTTACTGAATGGAAATGTGGTGTGTTGTTATTTCTTTTACTGAAATTCTAAATTTTAAATTGTTTTAAGAAAATCGAGGAAAGGATATAAATTTGCATCTAATTTCTTACCAAATATTTAAAATAAAACATTACTTTCATAACTCAAGAGTGCCTAAATGTAAGTACATGAAATAGCTCACAGTAAAAAAAAAAAAAATCAATGTATAAACACAAAAAGCATTACATTGGATCATTTTCAGTATTTTACAGGGTTATAGCACCTTTGAATGATCATTACTAATTTAATCATCTCTGACAAAACTCAGTTATTTTTAATGCTTATTTTATTGATCTCTAGAGAGAGAAGAGAAAAAGAGAGATACAGGAACATTTATATGTTCCTGTATGTGCCCTGACTGGGGATCAAACAGGCAATTTCTGTGCTTCTGGATGATGCTCTACCAATGGGGCTATCAGGCAGGGCCAAAGCACAATTTTTTATTAAATGAATGAACAAAATAAATAAACAATCTAGCTCATTTTCATGGATGTCTGAAAAATTTAGAATTTGCTTCAATAATCTTCAAGTAATGAATGTATGTTGTTTAAAAACAAATTATAATGTTAAAAATTATAAACAATATGTAGCTTGACCAGGCGGTGTCACAGTGTAGAGCGCATTGAACTGGGACCCGGAGGATGCAGGTTCGAAACGCTGAAGTCACCAGTTTGAACTCAGGCTCATCCGGCTTGAGCATGGGCTCACCAGCGTGAGTGCGAGGTTGCTGGCTTGTACACGGGATCATGGACATGACCCCATGATCACTGGCTTGAACCCAAAGGTCACCGGCTTGAAACCCAAGGTCACTGGCTCAAGAAAGGGGTCACTCGCTCTGCTGTAGCCCCCAGTAAAGGCATATATGAGAATGCAATCAATGAACAACTAGGGAGCTGCACTGAATAATTGATGCTTCTCATCTCTCTCCCTTCCTGTCTGTTCCTATCTGTCCCTCTCTCTGTCTCTGTCACACACAAAAACAATTAGTAAATAGTACAATGAATTTTAGTATTATTTCAATGTTAAGTTTTAATGTCTGTTTCAAAGCAGATATATTACAGTATCTCTTCTCATCATGAGAGAGCAATTTTAAACATCTTTTCGGAATAGTAAGGTCATCTTGCATATGAGTCTTCATTCATATGATTGGATATTATATCTCAAAGATGAATACCTGTTACCTAGAAAACATTCTTATTAAAGAGAGATTTTAATAAAACTAAATTATGTGAGAGTCTTACTATAATTTTTATTTCAAAAGTTAAAATAAAAGTTTATTTTTTTTTTACTTCACTTATGAGGGGAAAATGCTAAAAGATTTAGTAATTACTCAACATGAATTTTACTCTAGGCTTTGGCCAGTTGGCTCAGTGGTAGAGCGTTGGCCTGGCGTGCGGAAGTCCCGGGTTCGATTCCCAGCCAGGGCACACAGGAGAAGCGTCCATCTGCTTCTCCACCCCTCCCCCTCTCCTTCCTCTCTGTCTCTCTCTTCTCCTCCCGCAGCCGAGGCTCCATTGGAGCAAAGATGGCCCGGGCACTGGGATGGCTCCATAGCCTCTGCCTCAGGTGCTAGAGTGGCTCTGGTCACAACAGAGAGACGCCCCAGATGGGCAGAGCATTGCCCCCTGGTGGGCCTGCCGGGTGGATCCCGGTCGGGAGCATGCGGGAGTCTGTCTGACTGCCTCCCTGTTTCCAGCTTCAGAAAAATACAAAAAGAAAAAAAGAAAAAAACAAGAATTTTACTCTAACATGTTTTCTTAGAAGGATAATCAATAATCAAATAAAAGAATTTTACTCTAACATGTTTTCTTAGAAGGATAATCAATAATCAAATAATAATTCAGTGTTATGCTGCTACTCCATTATTTGGTGATTTTCAGGTTCTATTTTGAAATTTATATCTCGATTTCTTCAGTGACTCTTCAGATATGTGCATTAGAACAAGTGAGGAGAATAGTTATTTGGTCGGATGCGAGTGCTCCAGCCTGCTTAAATCAAAACAGCTCCTCTTGGCCAGGCCAGTTGACTCAATGGCAGTGCCAGCTGGGCGTGTGGATGTCCAGGTTTGATTCCCAGTCAAGGCACATAAGAGAATCAACCATCTACTTCTCCACCCCTCTCCCTTCTCTCTAAATTTCACTGGCATGGTGAAAAGTTCTTTTAAGAAGGCTTTCTGAAAACTACACTGACACATTCGAATAAAAATAAATGAAAGATAATTCATTGTAATTATATGTCTCTTCCAGGATTCTGTGACCCTTAAACCTTACAATCTGCAGACAGCATGTTAACTTATTGATGAGGGATCTTATATAATTTTGATATCATTGACATATTAAATATATGAATTAGACTTTCTAGATGGTAAGTAAATGACTTTGTAATTTTAAAGTCTTCAATTTTTTTTTCAACCAAGTGATCTTCATGAATAACAGTCATCCTTTTGTAAAAGTTTCTACTTCCATTTCCTCACCTCCAGATAAAGTTTACCTTCTCTTGGATCACGTTATGCAAAGTCCAGTCACCTCCTGACAAATGGAATGGTCTCTTCTTGTTCTTCACGCCCTTTGGCTTCTTAGCAGGATTTACTCGCAGTGACAGCCCGGCATGGAAACTGTTTTCCTCTGATTCTGGGACTGTAAGCATGGCACCCAGGCACGTTGCGTTCTACTTCCCACATGCCCTGCGATGCACCAGGCCTTCTCCTGCATTGTGTTCTAACCAGAGCAGGCCGCTTTGAGTTCATCCCATGTGACTCCCTGCCCTTTCTCAGTGCCCTATTCGGACCGTTTACTCAGTCTGCAATTGTTCCTTCCTCTTTACCTCCAGTTGAAAATCACTTCTAATCCAATATACTGTACATTTAAGTGCATACACCTACACACACACACACTCTCTCTCATTCTCTCTCTACATCTTTGAATAGAAATATTTGATTCTTGTTTTGAATTCTGCTTCTATTCTCACACAGAAATTCATGTATTCATAAAGTATGTGTGCATGTATTTGTTTATTGTATATTATATGTATGTGTATTATGCTTAGGCCATATATGCTAGATGTATATGTGTGTGTGTGTGTGTATATATATATATATATTAAATGTATGTGTTACAGTGAGTTTTGAAGGACACCTCTGCCACAAAGTTACTGTATCCATAGACATCAAATACGTGTTTTAGCTGTTCTTACAAAAAGTATCTATCAACCATCCAATACCCTTTATTTTTTTTTTTGGTATTTTCTAAAATGAGAAGCAGGGAAGCAGAGAGACAGACTCCTGCTCCCTCATGTGCCCGAACGGGATCCACCCCACAAGCACACTAGGGGGTGATGCTCTGCCCATCTGGGACATTGCTCCATTGCAACTGGAGCCATTGTAGCATCTGAGGCGGAGGCCATGAAGCCATCCTTAGCACCCGGGTCAACTTTGCTCCAGTGGAGCCTTGGCTACAGGAGGGGAAGAACAGGATAGAAAGTAAAGAGGGAAGGGTGGAGAAACAGATGAGCGCTTCTCCTGTGTGCCCTGACCGGGAATTGAACCAGGGAAATCCACACGCCGGGCAGGTGCTCAACCACTGAAGCAACTGGCCAGGACCTTATTTTATTTTATTTTTTGGTATTTTTTATTTATTGATCTTTAGAGGGAGAGGGAGAAAGAGAAAGAAAGAGAGAGATAGAGAGAAGCATAATTTATTTATACATTCATTGGTTGATTCTTTTATTTGCTTTGACCACAGATCAAACCTGCAACCTTGGCTTATTGGGACAATAACCAACTGAGCTGCCAAGCCAAGCCTATTTAATGGTTTTTAATATCAGCTAAAATATATAGCATGTAGAATACTTTGATAGAAATAAACTACTTAAGTTAGTGATATGTAAGAGATATTTCTTTCTTTACCAATAGTTAATAATTTTTTTGTTCTAATAAGAAATTGTGGGTAAAACCTTTAATCAGGAATGTCTAACTGGATTTCTGGATTTCTTTCACCATTATATTGAGTGTGTGTGTGTGTGTGTGTGTGTGCGCGCACGCGCGCGTGCATGCCTCTGTCCTTGTCTTTCTCTCCCTCTCTCTTTCTCTGTCTCCCCTTTCTTAGACTGTTTAAGTTCGGTTCTATTGATCACTTCAGATCAATCTTTGAAAATTCAAACCAAGACAACCATGGGACATTAATTTTCTGAGTCATGAGCTTTATTAATTTTAAAGTCATAAATTTTTCTTGAAATTTATCAAAGGTCAGATTAAACAGAGGTAATTTTTGAATTTTATTATTTATGAGGTTTTGCTTCCCTCCAATTTACCATGAAAGTTTCCACATTGGGGTTTCCTCATTACAAGGAAATGATTTTCTATTAATGTGGTCTGTACAGTTCTATCTTTCTGAATTCAGTAGCCTGTGTGTTTACTGCAATCACTGATGTGTTTTTTAAAAATGTTATTTGAGCTGCACACATGGAAAAAGAAAGTTCTAGTTCCTGATTGAGTAATGAAGATGCATTCACCCATTAAGCAAAAGCATACACTATGACACGTTCTGAATAACATTATAAATTATCCCACCTCTGCAGGCACTGAAGGGTTTTCTTGTGTAATAATTCCCCGTTCTATCTTGGTTACTCAGGCAGCAATTATGTATCATGTAAAATTTGAATATGAGTTCCAATCCCATGACTACCTCTTGTTATTGCTGCTCTGACTTTTCTCTCCATGCTAACTGACATCTATTGCTTAAGCTACTGGAGCCAACAAACTTCCTTGCAACTGACCGATTTACGTCTAATACGTAGAAAACTATTTAAACTTTATAAATAAGCAAGCAAATGAACTCTATGATCTGTGGTTTTATTCTGGTGTTACTGATCATGTGTTTAATTATTATTATATTTTTATCATAATTTTCAATATTTTAAATTAATATTTGTAATACTATTGAGAAAATATATGGTATATGTCAACTTCAGTATCCTTCACTATATTTATTTGCAATATTAAAGTTGAAATATTAACCTCAACAAGAGTTATTTTACTCTTAATATTTGTTGTTTTTAATCATTCTAGACATCTGATTATATTTCTCTTTGTATGATTTAATGTAGATTTATATATCAAGAATTTCCTTGGGCCTGACCAGGCAGTTGCGCAGTGAATAAAGTGTCAGACTGGGACGTGGAAGACTCAGGTTTGAAACCATGAGGTCACCAGCTTGAGCACGGGCTCATCTGGTTTGAGCAAGGCTCATCAGCTTGAGCACGGGCTCATCTGGTTTGAGCAAGGCTCACCAGCTTGAGCACGGGCTCATCTGGTTTGAAGAAGGCTCACCAGCTTGAGCCCAAGGTCGCTGGCTTGAGCAAGGGGTCACTTGGTTGGCTGTAGCCCCCTGGTCAAGGCACATATGAGAAAGCAATCAATGAACAACTAAGGTGCTGCAGCAAAGAATTGATGCCTCTCCACATCTCAGTCCGACACTCTATCCACTGCACCACCGCCTGGTCAGGTGAATTGATGCTTCTCATCTCTCTTTTTTCCTGTCTGTCTATCCCTATCTGTCCCTCTCTTTCTGTCTCTGTCTCTGTTAAAAAAAAAAAAAAAAAAGAATTTCCTTGGTTTCCAGAAAAAAAAAACCAAAATTTTCCCTCAAAGCCCAATATATAAAATTTATGTATTTATTATTGTTAAAGGTTTAGATTAGTATTTTTAGGAATCTACTACTATTCTAGAATGCCTAGAAAACTAAATGAGAGTGTATAATTTTTTAAAATAAACACTAAAGAAGTATATTATATCAACATTTCTAATATTTCAAATAGAAGAACACTTTCTGTTAAGATAACATATTACTATTTCTCAGCCCAATTTTATAATCTATCATAAATATTTGTTAAAGTTTTCTTGGATGATAATGATCCTTTTGTTTGTTTTTTTGTTTGTTTTTTTACTTTGACTTGAGTTTTATTCATTTATTTCAGTTTGGGACAGATAGGGACAGACAGACAGGAAGGGAGAGAGACGAGAAGCATCAATTCTTCATTGTGGCACCTTAGTTGTTCATTGATTACTTCCTCATATGTGCCTTGACTGAGGGTCTACAGCAGATGATAGAGTGACCCCTTGCTTAAACCAGCAACCTTGGGTTCAAGCTGGTGAGCTGTGCTCAAACCAGAGGAGTCTGCGTTCAAGCTGGCGATCTCCATGTTTCAAATCTGCGTCCTCTGAATCCCAGTGTGACGCTCTTTCCACTGTACCACCACCTGGTCAGGCTTAAATATATATCTATCTGAAAATTAAAAAAAAACATATAAATAAAAAAAAAGATACCAGGTAAACTAAAAGTATGCTCAGAATTTTAAAAACATATAAAAAATGAATTATATCACCATAGTAGAGATTCTGATGCTTATACAAGTTATATCTTTTCTCTCACATTTCCACTTGCTATTGAATAGGATCACGAAAATGAGTTGAACAAAGAACTGCAGGCAAGCAAGATGAGAGTCAAATTCATATATAAGCACAGTCCTTATGTAAAATTTCTAGAGATAAGCGTCTATCTGTTCACAAACTATTTTAAAAAACACTTCTGCTATTTTCTCATATTTAAGTATTGTAGTAAAAGCTTTTAGTTACCATAAATGGGGTTAAATCCATATTCTTCTGTTCACTGGAAACTTGGGATTCCCTAGGTGAAGTCTGAAACTGTTCTCCCCAACATGGAGGCTCAAGAGAAACCAATGAAAGAGGCAGACCACCCAGATTGGTAAGGGGCAAGTTTACCAAGCAAGGGAATTTACCTGTGAAGCTTGTCTTGGGCAACCATGAGGATGAGTGGATCTCCACATGTGCCCACCATAATCATAAGAGTTTACATGGAAGCCTTAATTGTGTTCAGTCACATATCCTGTCCAGATGGTCTGAATAACACAGTTTTGAAATGGCTTCTAGTGCAGAAATGTTGGGCAAAGAATACATTTTAAGGACAGGGTAGGGTAAAGGAGCCTCTTATTGACTGGGTCCGCTTGTAGGTCAGCTGGTGGTCAGATCCTCCCAATGACCTCCTCCAACATCTTCAGAGACCATTTCAAAAGACCAAATCAAGATTCACTGCTTTTCTGTTACCTTTAATTACTTCTCTGGCTCCTTTTTATTTTCTCCTTTTGGCTATTTCAAGGGAATCTAATAGAGCTAAGAGTAGAGAACCAACAACAAGAGCACTGGTTTTCCAGGCTGCTATATATTAGACAATTCTGGGAGTAACCATATGAAGACTGAGGCACTATTTCAGAACATTTTAGTTAAACAGACATATCTCAGAGATACTGTGGGTTTGGTTGCAGATCACACAATAAAGCGAGTATCACAACAAAGTGAGTTGTAATCTTTTTGCTGGTGAAGGGTCTTGCCTTCCATTTGTAAAAAAATAAAATAAGGCCCTGGCCGGTTGGCTCAGTGGTAGAGCGTCGGCCTGGCGTGCAGGAGTCCCAGGTTCGATTCCCAGCCAGGGCACACAGGAGAAGCGCCCATCTGCTTCTCCACCCCTCCCCCTCTCCTTCCTCTCTCTCTCTTCCCCTCCCGCAGCCGAGGCTCCATTGGAGCAAAAAGATGGCCTGGACTCTGGGGATGGCTCTGTGGCCTCTGTCCCAGGCGCTAAAGTGGCTCTGGTCATGACAGAGCGACGCCCCGGAGGGGCAGAGCATCGCCCCCTGGTGGGCGTGCTGGGTGGATCCCGGTCAGGCGCATGCGGAAGTCTGTCTGACTGCCTCCCGGTTTCCAGCTTCAGAAAAATTTAATAATAATAATAATAATAATAATAATAATAAAAGAAAAGAAAAAATAAAACATACAACGTCTGTGAAGTACAAGGTGAAATATGTCTATAATTGCATAGGGTGCTGTCAGTTTGAAAAGTTTTCCATGTGCTTCTAATATGCACACTTTTACAAAAACTACTCTTAGGAGGTGAATAAACACAAACCTGAGTTTCCTCCGAAAGTATAAATATATGTTCTAAGTCAGTCATTTCAAATGTTAGCGCACATTAGAATCACCTAGAGGGCTCATTAAAACACAAATTTCTCTGCCTACCCTCAAGTTTCTAGTTCAAAAGATAGGAAGGAGGGCCTGAGAATTTTTATTTCGAATAAATTCCCAGGTGATGCTGATACCATTCTTCCCAAGACCACACTCGAAGAGAAGAGTTTCTGTTCTATGAAATATAATATTCTATTTGGGTAAACTGAAGCCAATTCAGGGAGAGAGGCACAAGTCAGTTCCATGTTACTAATATGGTGCAAAAGGAACTCTTCCTTAGGAGGAAATTTAAGTGCTGCTTTAAAGTCAAGCAAGACTAATATCCAGTAAAATACTGTCTGGTTAACATGACTGTTTCCTCTTACCAAGCACAACACCACAGTGTTCTTTCTTAGAGTTTCCTACTTCTGTTATGAGCATGCCAGGGTTTTCTATTTTGAAGAGTCTCTTTTGTCACTCTGACTAAAACACACTTTCCATCTCTGCATATTAAAGTAACATTTATCTATGGATATGCCATGTTTTTCAAGATACTTGTTCTTAATTCCTCACAGATATTAGAAGTGATGCTTTGGTCCCTCATTGCATTTTGTCCTTCTCTTTGGTGTTTCTGTTGTATGTTATAGTTATTTTACTTTTATAATTATAATAAAATAACATTTTACATTAAAAATTAATGAATATTTATAAAGTATATGGTAGTGTCCTAAAAACTCTTAAAATACCATAGAAAGAACTTTACATAACTATATGATTGTATATGATTACTTTATTTCATCGTCACAACATAATGTTCCAAATATCATACAACAGTTTGGTGAGAATATTATTATCCTGCTCCAGTCACCCCACCAGTGAGCAGATAGAACCTGCAAGCATACCTGTATTTAGGATCAAGCACTGTTTCGTATTCATTTTGCATCTTTTGCAAGATTTAGTATACTATTTCTCAAATAATGGTCACTTTTTATTGAATTTGTACATCTCTGTCAAATTTCATTATGTCACTTATATAACTTAGAGGTACATTTATTTTCTTTCTCTCTTGAATTTGTTTTTTATTTAACCTCTTAACTTGAAATTCTAAAAATAAATCTCTAGTAGTAACATAACAGTTCATTTCTCAGAGGACATGTGAGAGAAAACTATTGTCTTTAGTTAACAATTTAGAATTGAAACATAACTGTCTTTTTAGCAAATATAGAAAGAATAAATATACAGCAGGCAGCTTCTCAGGTGGTCTCCAATGATTGTTGCCTCTTTGCCCTTGAGGTGGATTTAGAGAATTGCTTTTAATGAATGAAATATAACAGAAGTAATAGGATTTTCCTTCTGAGAGTAAGATATGAAAGGATTGTGACTTCAGTCTTGGCTGCTCAGTCTGGTTAACTCTCTCTGAAATCTGACTCTCAGTGAAAACAGCCATGTTGAGAGCAGCCTGTGAGAAGCAAAAACAACTCTAACATTCAGGAGCAACTGGTAACCCTCACCATTACCCAGTGAGAACCGGAGTCAAATTAATGAGATCGGAGGAGGATTTTCTGAGTTCTACCATTGATGCTGTTGGTGAACTTGGGTGTAGATTGCCTCCCAGGTAAATTGTGACATGACTTTAGTCAACAGCTTCACTGGAATTTCATGAGCTGGAGTAACCAGCTAAAATACACAACTGTGAGGAAAAAAAGGTTTCCTGTTGAGGCAATGAGTTTTGTGATTTTTTTTTATGAAGAAATAAATAACTAGTCTTTAATATTTGCTATGTAATATACATAAAATTCATTTTTGGAAACCTAGCATAAACTTCAAATAGGAGCTTAAACAGCTAAAAGTATAGATGAAAAAGGTCACTTTACTGAGTATTGGAAAATACTTGATTTTTGCATAAATATCTCATACATGCAGACAAAATATGTGGTGACTGATATGAAGCCCAAAATGAAAAAAGAACACAGACACTGCAAATTACAAGTTTTTATACACAGTGGTATTTTTCTCATATAGGCAAATACATATTCAAAGCATATTCTAGGTAGAATTTTAAAATAAAGATGATTGATAATTAACCTGTAAATGCCAACTGTGTTAGCTGGTTTTCAAAAAAGAATATGGAATAGTATATAACTTTCTTTTTATTCATAAAACTGGATATATTTATTAAAATCATTTCATATTTGAAAATGGATATGGATGAAAGAATATTATTAAAGTCTCATTCTAACTATTTAGTGGTATGATAAGATTTTTGTTTCAATAGGTCTAATAGGATAGTCATTAATTAGTGAAATAATAGTCCTTCAAGAATACCATTAGAATGATGAGCTTCAGATTTCTGTAAAAAGACATTTTAGATATGAAGCAATTTAAATTTGTTACATTGACAAAGGACCTAAAGTTCAAAATGAAATAACACATATCAAATTATTACAGAG
Source organism: Saccopteryx bilineata (assembly GCF_036850765.1). Classification (NCBI taxonomy): domain Eukaryota; kingdom Metazoa; phylum Chordata; class Mammalia; order Chiroptera; family Emballonuridae; genus Saccopteryx; species Saccopteryx bilineata. Next base: position 39,195,309 of record NC_089490.1, read on the forward strand.
ATTGTTATATCCCAAACTTATATTATACTTAATAAGATATAAATAAGATGTGATATTTTTAAAACATAGTTCATACTCATCCCTGGCAGGGTAGCTCTGCCAGTTGGTTAGAATGTTGTCCTGGCAGCTGGCTAGAATGTTGTCCTGATAAACCAACATTGTGGGTTCAAATACCAGTCAAGGTACATACAAGAATCAACCAACAAATGCACAAATAAGTGGAACAAAAAATTGATGTTTCTTTTTTCTCTCCCTTCCTCTCCCTTTAAAATCAGTAAAAAAAAAAAAAAAAATTTAGAAAAATGGTGCATGCTCAAAAATTCTGGTTAGACAGACTTGTTAATAGTACAGCTCCTTGGTGCTTTAAATTACTAATATATATCATAAATCTTCAATAGTTAGCCAAGAAGCTGTACTTCCCACCTTCATTTGAGCATTTAGAATTTTTGTGAAGGCCAACCAATTAGCTTTGCCAAGATCAATGTCCTACAGAATGACACATTAGAAATTATCCTATGTATTTTAATTCAAGGGGTCCATAACAAAACACAAGAGGGTAGAAATCATCTTAGTTCTCTGCTTAGTTATTCCTTCAATGAATCTAATATACCCTACGAATATAACTAGTTCCTATCTTTATATTTAATCCTAAATTTAATGTCAGCAATTAAATATTATCTCCAGCATTATCTTTGTATTCCCTTCTAACTTATATGCCATGCTTCCAACCCTATTCCTAAATAGACATGCAACAACAGTATATGACATGTGCCTATAAATGCAAATGATAAAAGCACATTGCCTCCTCCTATACATGAAGGCCAAGTACATTCTCTGTACAGTTGTCTGAATCCCATGGCTACAGTCAATTATGCTTCCTTTTTCACAGATACACCATTACCAACAAGAAACCAATTTGTTATGACCCTTGCTGTGATTTTTGCTAAAAATATCAAAATAGTAAGAAATAGGCCCAGTCAATAAATTTAATAGATGTTAATTCCATCCAAGAGACAGTAACTTTTTTTATATGTGAGCCTTTGAAATTCTTTATATCTAAGATGAACTAATAGCTTGAAATGAATTTCTCCATGACATAAAAATAGAACTTGTTAATCTTTGAAATACAGATTTATAAAACTTCAGCTGTTTTAGAAAAAGAACATGAGGCTAAATGTCAAGTGTGAGACTTTTTTCTTTCTTGCCAGTTAGAAATAATAACATGTCAACATTGAGAACAATGGCGTAGAGATACTGGCAGTTTTTTAAACGTCTAATATGGGACTATCAAAACATAATTAATTTCAAAACATTAATTAAACACAAATACCTATTTGTGTTTTATTCTGCTTTTATAGTGGGCTGTGTATTGTTGACATGAAGAAAATAACAAAAGCTGTGCTGTTACAGCTTAGCAAGAAAACATGGCACAAACATCTAAATGTCAAATATTTCATTGGTCTGCATCTTCCGCTATGTGGGTGCAGCACTATATTAGGTATCAAATTGAATGCATATCATGCATATTTTTCAAAGATATAATTATATCTTTCATGGGAAAGGTAAACAAATTTTAAAATTTTGTCAGTGCTTTTTGTTGTCATTCCTTTTTAAAACTTAAAATTAAAGAGTCACTGATTCAACAAGATTTAAGAAAAAACAAGTTCCACTATTATAAAATATAAAAGTACTATTATAATTTGGAAAACTTCCATCATTTATGATTTACCTGGACCTAATTACATTTTAGTTGTGTTATAATATACACTTTAATAAGTTATAATAGAAACATGCATTTTACACATAAATTATTTTGATTAAATTTTTTCAATACATCTTCATAAATAAAAATAATTATTGGTTAAATAATTCATGAGCCAACACATTTTCTGCATATCCACCATATGCTACACAAAAAAATATTCATTCATTTTTTTCTACAAATATTTATTGAGTTTCTACACTGTGCCAGACACTGCTCTGGGAAGTAAGAATACATAAATAAAGACTAACACTCTATAATTTGGGACCCTGTGGTACTTATGTTCATCAAGTCAAATACACTGCACAAGAAAGATCAGATCTCTTTTGTTGAAAAATTTACAGTCTGTGAGGAAGCCAACAATAAACTAGTCAAAACATAGTCTACGGGGTAAGTGCAGGTTGTGATAACAGGAATAATAGAGGGATGTGATACAAAATACCAGGTGCAGAGAAGAGGCAGGAAAGTTTCTCTGAAGTGGAAACTCTGTGCTATAACATACTTTTCAGTTTGCTTAGAAAAGTTGCATTTTACCCTTTTTCTGACATCTGTTCCAGCAGCCTTTGTACCACTCTACAAATACTGAGCAGAATAGTTGAATTGGAATGATACCACTTGGAAGCATTAGTAAGGTAAGGGATAATAACCATTGGGTCTAGGGTGATAGTAGCCAAGGTCAAAGAATGTACATATATGTTATTAAAATATAAAAAAAGACTTTCATTTTTGTCCATATGTTTAAGCAATCTATCTATTTTAAAGTTGTCAAGGCCCTGGCTGGTTGGCTCAGCGGTAGAGCGTCGGCCTGGTGTGCAGGGGACCCGGGTTCGATTCCCGTCCAGGGCACATAAGAGAGGCGCCCATTTGCTTCTCCACCCCCCCCCCCCTCCAGGTTCCTTCCTCTCTGTCTCTCTCTTCCCCTCCCGAAGCCAAGGCTCCATTGGAGCAAATATGGCTCGGGCATTGGGGATGGCTCCTTGGCCTCTGCCCCAGGCGCTAGAGTGGCTCTGGTCGTGGCAGAGCGACGCCCCCGGAGGGGCAGAGCATCGCCCCCTGGTGGGCAGAGCCTCGCCCCTGGTGGGCATGCCGGGTGGATCCCAGTCAGGCGCATGCAGGAGTCTGTCTGACTGTCTCTCCCCCGTTTCCAGCTTCAGAAAAAATACAAAAGAAAAACAAAAGACAATATTAAAGTTGTCAAGTAACATTCAAGTTTTAGAAATTCAAACAATGAAATGATCCACCATTTGCTGATTCAGGACTTGTGGCCCATTAGAAAAAGACAAATGTATAAACACATGCATAGAAATTAGAGTTACAAAAATCCCAGTGTAATTGCCAGTGGGAAATTGGACCACAGTACAGGTGAGGTTAGTTCTAATTATGGCAGATGACAGTAGGATTCACAGAGCAATTGACCCTGCATCTTAAATTTGAAAGTGACTGATAATCATCTGGAAACAGAGATATTTTTGCATCTTATAAATTTTTGTTTGTTTGTTTGTTTGTTTTTATTCATTTTAGAGAGGAGAGAGAGAGTTAGAGGAGAGAGAGACAGAGATAGAGAAGGGGGGAGGAGCTGGAAGCATCAACTCCCATATGTGCCTGGACCAGGCAAGCCCAGGGTTTCGAACCGGCGACCTCAGCATTTCCAGGTCGACGCTTTATCCCACTGCTCCTCTAAAGGTGAAATACATGTCATTCCAAGAATTGATTTGGCTCCATCTCAAACAGGGTTGCCGTTTCAATTGAGATGTAGACAATTTCCTATAAAACTTGTCTTTGCTATGACCATCAATAAGTCTCAGGGCCAAATGCTTAAGTGTGTTGGCATTTTTTTACCTGAGCCTGCATTTGGACACAGTCAACTTTATGTTGCCTGTTCAAGAGTTTGTGAAAGAACGGACGAAAAATTAAAAATAATTGATAGTCCTCTGCAAGGAGAGCTTAAAAATGATGGATAGATCTACACAAAAAATGTTGTGTACAAAGAGATCTTTGACATGTGAATTAACATTTTATTATTTAAATCACCTTTATTTATTGAGCTAGCAGTGGCTCTTAAGAAATGTACCGCCAGTGGTTTCCTTCATTGCACTCTACTTTAAGCAATTAAGCAAGTAGAAGGGGGAAACCCCATGGGGCACTAAGCAAAGGGGCGTCCTCGCTGCCTGCCCTGGGTAATTCAGTTTGAATTAGCAGACACCTTTGCACAAATCATTTTAATTACAATTTATAATATCTAGAACAGCGGTCATTTCGTATGACCGCCGGGCTTTCTAGAATATTTTATCTGCCCAACACCCAGCATTTTCAAAGATGTGTCAATATAAGAAAGGTCCAAACCTGTAAGAATTTTTATGAGTTTATTTGAGCAAAACTGCTTACAATTGCTGAGAAGCAAAGTCTCAACAGACCGAGAAAAATGCTCCAGAAAATCACAGTTTTACCACTTATTTTATGTATCATAATCAAAGAAAGTCATTCATAAGTGGTTTACCTAAAACCTATTGAGGACAGATTAGGAAGGCAGGCAAAAAACAAATGGGGGGTGGCAGATCTTTGATATTGAATAAAAAGTAAAAATGTACTTAAACTTCTTTTACTTGCGCAGGTATGAGATAGTTAACAGTTAATTAACATGATAATAATAACAATGAAGGGGTTTGTCAGCTTCTGCTTTGGATGAAAAGGAGACACAAGATAATCCTGACAAGCTCTGGGAAAGCCTGCATGGTGGTCTTACAAAGTCAAGAGACCTAAAGTGAATACACAGGATGGTCTGAAATGAAAACTTTCTAAGTAAAAGCAGTTCATGGCCGGTAGTCATGTCCTAGGGAGGTAGTTTTCTCTAACAAAGTCCAACGCTTACCTTAATCTAGCCTGTCTGTTGTCTCTTTGCATGGACAATATTGTACTTGATAACATGCAGGTAATCTTCTTTTCTTGCCCCTCACCCAGGGGAAGTGTTCCACCGGGGCAGAGACCCACAAATCTCCTCACTGTTATTATTATCATGTTGTAAAGCCAGAAGCCATGGCCAGGGCCACCATCAAAGCAGCCTTCTGGCCCATGCAGGTTCGCATTGGATTCGGACAATCGGTAAAGAAACAACGGAGCCACAAACTGGTGGGCCATAGTCTTTAATCCTAGCTTGCACCCGGTGGGCAAGTAAAAACACACACTGGGCTCCAAAACCCACTCACATTCAGTGCTCACAAAGCTACTGACTTATCCGAGTTTCCTAGAATCAAAGGTTTCTAGCTCACCAGACTTATTCACCTCTGTTCCCCATCTCCTTCCTTCTCCCAGATACAAACTCTACACAAACTGGCTTCTCTCTCAGCACTCTGCCATCTTGGCTGCTTCTCCTGGCCTCCTCCACATGGCCTTTCTCTGCTCTCTGCTCTGCTCTCTCCTCTCTCATGCTAATCATCCCAGGAACCAAGAGGGCAAGCTCCCGCTCCGTCCCCATTTTATAGTGTAGAAATCCAAACCCTTAATCCAATATACAAAATAGGGAAGTCTCTAATACAAAGTCACTTCTCTGAGGCATGATTGGATTGTACCACCCTACATCAAAAAGGGTAGGAAAGGCTTAATCCCAAAACCAAGCCCCAGGCTACAAGGATTCTGCCTGCCTTTAGCCCTCCCCAACACACATTAATATCACCTGGGCGACGGACTTCATCTTTAACAAAGTGAGCATAATACATTTTATCTGCCCAACACATGTTAATTAACTATGATGTATCTTATTCCTGCCTATGTTAAAGAAGTTTCAGTACTTTTTATTCAATCCCAGACATTTCCCCACCTGACTTTCTCCTACCTACCTAATCTATCAACAATCCAATCATTTTCTGGTAACCCCACTATGTCTCTGTATAAAATAGGTGGTATGTTGGGCAGATAATATGTATTATGCTCACTTTGTTAAAAATGGTGCTGCCCACGTGAGGCCGTCGCCCAGGTGATATTAATGTGTGTTGAGAATCTTTGTAGCCTGGGACTTGGTTTTGGGATTAAGCCTTTCCCACCCTTTTTGATGTAGGGCGGTACAATCCTATCATGCCTCAGAAAGTGACTTTGTATTAGAGACTTCCCTATTTTGTATATTGGATTAAAGGTTGTGAAGCTACACTATAAAATAGGGGCGGAATGGGAGCTTGGGCTCTCTTGGTTCCTGGGATGATTGGCATGAGAGAGCAGAGTGAGGCCACGTGGAGGAGGCCAGGAGAAGCAGTGAAGATGGCGGAGTATTGAGTGAGAGGCCAGTTTGTGCAGTTTGATGCTGGAGAAGGAAGGAGATGGGGAACTGAGGAGAATAAGGCTGGTGAGCTAGAAACCTTTGATTCTAGGAAACTCGGATAAGTCAGTAGCTTTGTGAGCACTGAATGTGAGTGGGTTTTGGAGCCCAGTGTGTATTTTTACTTGCCCGCCGGGTGCAAGCTAGAATTAAAGATGACAGCCCATCAGTTTTTGGCTCCGTTGTTTCTTTACCGACTGTCCAAATCCAATGCGAACCAGCACTGGCTGGGTGGCTGTGATGGTGGCCCTGGCCCTGGCTCCTGGCTTTACATGGTACAACCTACAGTTTCTGTAGCACTTTCTCAATCTATTGAGACGTTGCTTCCCAGCAATTATCAACAGTTTGTCTCAAATAAACTCATTACAAATTCTTACGGGTTTGGAAGTCTATTTAAATTGACACTGCTCTGATGTGATGCCTGCCCAGAGGGGGGCAGGAAGAGAGGATAACCTTTCTATTTCGAAGACATGGTATCAGGTACATCATTGTAGATGCAAAAGACAACAGACATGATCAATTAAGGTGAGTATTGACCTTTGTTAAAGAAATGTATCTCCCTAGGACATGACTGCATGCCATGAACTGTTTTCAGTTGGAAAGTTTTTATTTCAGACCACCCTGTGTGGTTACTTCAGGTCTCTGAGTTGGCAACACCACCAAGCAGACCTCCCCTGGGCTAGTCAGGTTCAGCATGTGGTCCCTTTTCTGTCCACAGAAGTTTGTGAGAAGAAATTGTTGAATACAATATGGTAACAAATTGTGTTTTGGTTTTCAGGTACATTTTAAGTTTTTTTACTTTTTAAATAAAATTATGTGTTTTTTTGTTTGGTTGGTTGGTTTTGTTTTTGTTTTTGTTTTTTTTGTTTTTTTGGTATTACAAACAGCAGGTAGAAAAGCTGTCATAGAGAATGGTACCCATAAACTTTATATTTGTTTGCTTTAAATCTGTCCTTGTCAAAAAATGTCACTTAAGACAGGACAAATCTAAAGGCCAAACAAATATAAAGTTTTTGGTAATAATAGTAATTATGAGTCCAGTTGAAGTTCTCCAAGTCTCCTCTTGGACTGTGGATGCATCAAAATTCTCTGTCTCCTCTTCAACAAATAAGATATAAGATATTCAGTCTTTTCTTACATAGGCTGATTGGGACTAGGTCTGTTTTTAGTTAATAGCCATAATATGTTGTCTATTTTAAACAATATTTAGACTATGGGAGAGAGTTATTGGTGATAATTATTTACTATTTACCTCAGCTTAGCAATAAGCTAAGTTCATTCAACATATGATCACAATGCAATCACAGTTATCAGAAAACAAACAGTTTTATAGTCGTGGTGTACAGGCCATTCTATAGCAGACCCAAAAGGAAGAAAATATAAAAGGGAAAAAATCTATGCAATTAATTACATTTAAAAATTCATATGGCGGCCCTGGCTGGTTGGCTCAATGGTAGAGCGTCAGCCTGGCATGCAGGAGTCCCGGGTTCAATTCCCGGCCAGGGCACATAGGAGAAGCACCCATTTGCTTCTCCACCCCCACCCTTCCTCTCTGTCTTCCTCTTCCCCTCCCGCAGCCAAGGCTCCATTGGAGCAAAGTTGGCCTGGGCACTGAGGATGGCTCCATGGCCTCTGCCTCAGGCACCTAGAATGGCTCTGGTTGCAACAGAGCAATGCCCCAGATGGGCAGAGCATTGCCCCCTGGTGGGTGTGCCAGGTGGAACCCAGTTGGGCGCATGCGTGAGTCTGTCTGACTGCCTCTTGGTTTCCAAATTCAGAAAAATACAAAAAAAAAATTCATATGGCAACATATTAAAAATTTAAAAATAAAAGAAAGGTATAAGACAGAAAAACAAGTAATACAACTTCAGTAATATGTGAAATCTAATGAGTGGAATTAACAAGCAAAATAGAGACAGACTCAGAGATAGGAGGCTGACAGCTGTTATAATGAAAAGTTTGGGAATAGGTAGTGGGTGGAGGAATTGAGCAAAGAAGGAAAAAAGAGAGCAAAACAAGGACTCAGACAACAGTGTGGTGTTTGGGGAGGGTGAATATAATTGGAGGAGGGAATGGAGGATAAATGGTGGTTGAAAGAGACTTGACTTAAAGTGGTGAACACATGGTACAGTGCATAGATTATGTGTTATGGAATTGTGCACCTGAAATTTGTATAATTTTGTTAACCAGTGTCACCCTAATAAAGTTTTAAAAAATTGACCTGGCTGGTTAGCTCAGTGGTAGAGTATCAGCCTGGCATGTTGAAGTCCCAGGTTTGATTCCCGGCTAGGGCACACAGGAGAAGTGCCCATCTGCTTCTTCACCCCTCCCCCTCTCCCCTCTCTCTTTCTCTCTCTCTCTTTCTTCCCCTCTGGCAGCCAAGGCTCCATTGGAGCACAGTTGGCCTGGGCGCTGAGGATGGCTCTGTGGCTTCCACCTCAGGTGCTAGAATGTCTCTGGTTGCAATGGAGCAACGCCCCAGATGGTCACAGCATCGTCCTCTAGCAGGGCTTGCCAGGAGGATCCTGGTTGAGCACATATGGGAGTCTGTCTCTCTGCCTCCCTGCTTCTCACTTCAGAAAAATACAAAAAAAAAATTATAACTAGGTTTGTACACTTTATTGTATATAAATTTTACATCAGATAAAAATCAATCAATTTGAACTATAGTTAATTAAATTAATAATAAGGCATTTAAAGAAAAGTGTAGTGATCTCTTTAATGTATTTTAAAGTGTATCAAAAATTTAGATGAATTATCATATAGATAGGGTAAAAATTATATAAATTAATTGGCTCTAAAGTAGATTCAGAAAAATTTTAATGGTAAAATTTAGGTGGTAGACCAAAACTATTCATTTAAAAAGATATAATTGCTGCATTTAAAATTTTCAAAATAAAATATTGAAAAAAAATCTAAATAATGATCTCTAATAAGTATATATTATAATACAATTGATTACCAATATAAAAACTGCAAGGATACCAATAAGATTTTTAAAGGAAACCACAAAACACAAAGGACAGTAAACACACAAAAAATATGTTCAACTTATTGTCAGTTAGACAAATACAAATTAACAAAATATGATAATTCATTCTAGTATCCTGGTATAAAATAAGGTAGTTTTTGACATATAGTGTTTGTGAAGGTGGGGGAACTGAGACATATACGATGTCAGTGTATATGTATGTGGATACAGTATTTAAAAAATGCTCCTTTTTATATATGTCAAATAAATTTAATGACCTGACCTTTGATTCAGCAATTCATATTTTACAAACACACTTTAATAAAACAATTAAACACTAAGATATGTATCCATGTTGTTAGAATTATCAAATTGAAGTATAAATCCTAAATTTTTAGCTAAAAGTTCAGTTAAATAAATTGATACATAAATAAAAATGAAATATATAATTCTACTAAAAGCAATGATAAATATTTAATTTGACATGAAAAGATATACACATTGACTTTTGAGTGAGAAAAACCAAATTAAAAACTTTATGTATAGGCCCTGGCTGGTTGGCTCAGCAGTAGAGCGTTGGCCTGGCGTGCGGGGGACCCGGGTTTGATTCCCGGCCAGGGTACATAGGAGAAGCGCGCATTTGCTTCTCCACCCCCACCCCCTCCTTCCTCTCTGTCTCTCTCTTACCCTCCCGCAGCCGAGGCTCCATTGGAGCAAAGATGGCCCAGGCGCTGGGGATGGCTCCTTAGCCTCTGCCCCAGGCGCTAGAGTGGCTCTGGTCGTGGCAGAGCGACGCCCCGGAGGGGCAGAGCATCGCCCCTGCTGGGCGTGCCGGGTGGATCCCGTCGGGCGCATGCGGGAGTCTGTCTGTCTCTCCCTGTTTCCAGCTTCAGAAAAATACAAAAAAAAATAAAAAAATAAAAAAATAAAAAAATTAAAAAAAAACTTTATGGATATATGCTTATATACATAAGTTTTCTTTATATATAAAGACATGTCTGAAAATATAAGGTAAAGTAAATTTTGCTATCTCTGGAATGCTGTAGGATTATCAGAGTTTACTTTTTTTACATTTTTTCTTACACATTTCAGTATTCTGAAAAAAACAATTTATGGATATAAAACAATGTTTCACATAAAATAATAAATTATTTATTATTATTATTATTATTATTATTATTATTATTATTGAGAGGGTGAGAGGTGGGGAGAAAGAGAGATGGACTCCTGCATGTGCCCCAACACAGGATCCACACAGCAAGCCCACTAGGGAGTGATGCTTTGCCCATTTGGCACCACTGTTCGATTGCTTGGCAACTGAGCTATTCTAGCACCTGAGGCGAGGCCATAGAGCCATCCTCAGTGCCTGGGGCTAACTTGCTCAAACCATTTGAGTCATGGCTGTGGGAGGTGGGGGGGGGGGAGAGAGAGAGAGAGAGAGAGAGAGAGAGAGAGAGAGAAGGGGTGGTGGAGAAGCTGATGGTCGCTTCTCTTGTGTTCTCTGACTGGGAATTGAAACCAGGACTTCCACAAGCTGGGTTGATGCTCTATGGCTGAGCCACGGCCTAAATTATTCTTAATATATACCGAGTTTTTATAATTCATAAAACAAATATTAATGTTTTTTAAAGAAATATTTATTTTGATGACAAAATGGTAGGCCCTCAGAAAAACAGAGTTCTTATTTTTTAGGTGTTTAGAACCTAATTCCAAAAACACTTTTAAAAAGTTTTTTTTTACCTGCACTAGAAGATGCATTAATTTCCTATAGTCACAGTGTGAAAATAATCATAGTAAAGTAAAACCATTTACTGATTTATGTTTGTGTTACAATTTCTTACGATGTGTACTAGAAATAGCTTAAATCTAAAGGAAATATATGAGATTATAAATTAAAGTCAAATTCTGATAAGAATTTGTTGGTATTTTGTGCAGGAGATAATAGAAAGCATTTATATAATATCACCATCTATTAGTTTGAAGAATAAACTAAATCTCCTTTGAAGTGCTTTTCTGTGGCCCTGGCCGGTTGGCTCGGTGGTAGAGCGTCGGCCTGGCATGCAGAAGTCCCGGGTTCGATTCCCGGCCAGGGCACACAGGAGAAGCGCCCATCTGCTTCTCCACCCCTCCCCCTCTCCTTTCTCTCTGTCTCTCTCTTCCCCTCCCGCAGCTGAGGCTCCATTGGAGCAAAGATGGCCCGGGCGCTGGGGATGGCTCCTTGGCCTCTGCCCCAGGCACTAGAGTGGCTCTGGTCACAACAGAGCGATGCCCCGGAGCAGAGCATCACCCCCTGGTGGGCAGAGCGTTGCCCCCTGGTGGGCGTGCCAGGTGGGTCCCGGCCGGGCGCATGCGGGAGTCTGTCTGACTGTCTCTCCCGGTTTCCAGCTTCAGAAAAATACAAAAAAAATAAATAAATAAAATAAATAAATAAAAAATAAAATAAATGAAGTGCTTTTCTGAAGCAATTAGATTAATTTTGGACACTGCACAGTAAAATTGTTTATGCTCCACATTCAAGATGCTGTTTTATTCAAAATACAAAAAAATGAATTTCTACAATTAGCAAGGTTCCTGGCCCTACAAGTTCTGAGCTATTCAATATACTTAAAGATGTTTTAAATGTGTGAATAGTATTTTAAAATATAGTGTTGACTCATAATTTTAATCAACTTGAAAAGACTGCTCTCCCATACCTAAACTTTGTGAGTTAAAGTGATATTAAACCTAGAAATCTAACCATAAAAATGCACATATAAAATAGACAAATCTACCTGCTTTCTGTTTTTTAATGTCTGATTTAAATCATGAGACTCTGATGTATTTTTTTAGCTACATTGGATCTACTGATTAAGTGACTGATAAAATGATAGCAGGTTATTATTAAAGCAGATACAACAGGAATTTACATTAATAATGGAAGTGAAGAAAAATATTCAGTTATGATGATTGAATAACTGAAAAAATGATCTCAACAGATGCAATTATTTTAGATTTTCATTTGTTTGGCATACTATGGTTTATTTCCTTGTGGGACTTTTAAAATTAATATTTTGAGAAAATTTAAAATTTTCTCTCAAGCTCTTGCAATTTAATTAGTTATTAGACATGAATGCTGTTCAGACATGTCTCCAGAACCCATTATGAAGTTTCACCCTGTATCAATTTTCAGTGGCTCATGAAAATTGGCTGTCTTTGGACAAAATTATTAAGTTGACATAGTTGCTTTCTATTCCTTTTCCTTATCCATTTTTTAAACACTGTCTCAGCTGACAGAAACTATAGTAACTTCTTCTAATCTTATTCTTTCTCAACTCTTTCACTTCTTGTGCTCTGAACAACTCTTCTGCAAATTTCATTGTAGCATAAGTACAACTAAGACTCCTGCCTTAACTTTCCTCACTTTTTCTTAGTTATATTTTGTACTTATTTAAGCAGCAATTTATATAATAATAGAATCACCTCATGAGATTACTGTATTCTTTATTATAACCAATTGAAATCTAAAGAATTTGCTATGTTAAGAGGTATATTGTATCAAAACTCATCTTAGATTGATTTTACACCCTAAGATATGCATTATTCTCTGGGATAATTCATTTGGAATATTATAGAGAAAAATATTCCCACTTATTGTTTATATTATCAGGAAAAAATAGAAATGAAAATTAATGGTATTTAGAAGGACAAATATATTATGCAGACTTTTTTAAACCTGTAGACTATGTATACACCAAAATAAAATTCATGTTTCAATTCAATTAGAAAATTATTTTGGAAAATTATATTTTATCTTATAGGTCAACCTCTCAAAGGAAAAGCAAACTAGCTTTCTCTAAAATGGGAAATAGTAGCAAAGAAAAAAATACTTTCATACAGTATTTTTGTATTTATATTTTATGTTATACATTTACTTTTCTAAAGAATAAGAACATATGATACTATTCTTTAAAATTTTTGCTTTTGCATAGAAAGTGTGTCCTGTTATATTCAGCATGACAGATGTATTCAAAATAACTTTTAAATCTAATATTAAGAACTATGTAAAATTTAATGTTAAATATAGAAATCTTTTAAATAGAGAATAACCAACTCCTTTTTAAAGTTTTTTCTATTGATTTGAGAGAAAGGAAGGAAGAGAGAGAGGCATCAGAACATTATTCTACTTGGTTATGCACTCTTTGGTTGCTTCTCACAGGTGCCCTTACCAGTGACTGAACCCCGACCCCAGTGCACCAGGATGATGCTCTATATATCCACTGGGCCAGGGGTTGGGAAACTTTTTGGCTGAGAGAGCCATGAACGCCACATATTTTAAAATGTAATTCTGTGAGAGCCATACAACAACTTGTGTTCATTACGCATTATCCAATAAAAATTTGGTGTTGTCCCGGAGGACAGCTGTGATTGGCTCCAACCATCCGCAACCATGAACATGAGTGGTAAGAAATGAATGGATTGTAATACATGAGAATGTTTTATTTTTTTAATTTTTTTTATTTTTTGTATTTTTTCTGAAGCTGTAAATGGGGAGAGACTGTCAGACAGACTCCTGCATGCGCCCGACCGATATCCACCCGGCACGCCCACCAGGGGCAACGCTCTGCCCACCAGGGGGCGATGCTCTGCCCCTCCGGGGTGTCGCTCTGTTGTGACCAGAGCCACTCTAGTGCCTGGGGCAGAGGCCAAGGAGCCATCCCCAGCGCCCAGGCCATCTTTGCTCCAATGGAGCCTCGGCTGCGGGAGGGGAAGAGAGAGACAGAGAGGAAGGAGAGGGGGAGGGGTGGAGAAGCAAATGGGCGCTTCTCCTGTGTACCCTGGCCGGGAATCGAACCCAGGACCTCTACACTGAGCCAACCGGCCAGGGCGAGAATATTTTATATTTTTAATGTTATTTTTTTATTAAAGATTTGTCTGCAAGCCACATACAGCCATCAAAAGAGCCACATCTGGCTCGTGAGCCATAGGTTCCCAACCCCTGCACTGGGCCATTTACCCAGTGCCAACCCTATCATTCTTAATACCCACCTAGAATTTCCTTTATTTTTTTGTTTTTTTATTTTTTCTTAAATGGGGAATGGGGAGGTAGTCAGACAGACTCTCACATGTACTCAACCAGGATCCACCCAGCAAGCCCACTAGGGGGCGATGCTCTGCCCATCTTCGCCATTGCTTCATTGCAACTGAAGCCATTCTAGTGCCTGAGGAGAAGGCCATGGAACCATCCTCAGTGCCCAGGCCAACTTTGCTCTAATGGAGCCCTGGCTGCAGGAAGGGAAGAGAACCATAGAGAGAAAGGAGAGGGGGAAGGGTGGAAAAGCAGCTGGGCACTTCTCCTGTATGCCCTGGCCGGAATTTGAACACACTGGGTTGACGCTCTACCACTGAGCAAACTGGCTATAGCTTTAGAATTTGCTTTTGTGAGGAGAGAAAATATAATCCAAACTTCATATCATTTTAACAGGAGGTTCTCATTTAATAAATCATTTCATTTATACTGAATATCACATTTCATCTATTCCATTATCTCATACAATTGGAAAGATTTGAATTGACACCTGACAGAGTGTTATATTATATTTTAAATTCACACATTATCAGATATCTAACAGTGTAACTTAAATTTATATTTCCTTGTAGTCAAAACAGTATTGTCAAAAACTTTAAGAAATTAGTCTTTCTGAGGATAGTCTAACTACATCTCACTTCTCTGAATCAAAAGCATAATCTAAATGTAGTTAATGTTCATAAATAAATGATATAAAATTAAATTGCTATGCCAGTAAAATTGTAAGCTTCATCTTATGTTTATAAATTTTTTTATTTTTAATGCATTGCATTTTGACCTTTGAGATATAAGGTCAACAGTTACACACAAAAGAGATTCATTTTTTTTAAAAAATATGAAAATGTTAGCACTTCTTAACTCATAGTTTTAGTAAATATATGCATTCACTGAAAAATCAGTAATTATACTATAATCATTTGGCTTTTACTGATTGAAAAAAGGCTTTTGCTATCATTAATTACCTCACTAAATTCTTATGACAATCATCTAATATAAATTCTGCTGTGATTATATTTCTTCCAAAATACTAATAAATTGCAGGGATGTAGATAAAGATAGAGATTTTAGAACATATACTTTATGTTTTAAAAAGAATAGAGTTCAAAGAATAAATTTTTTTTTTAACATTGGAAGGGAAGGACATTTATTACTGTTTACAGATAATAGTGTACCTTGAAACTAAATTGTAAATCTATGGCAAACAATATAAAAACTTATGAGATCAATGGTTACAAAATTAGCATGTAAAAATCAAATGCCTTCATTTATGCAAACAACAGCCAGTTAGAAAACATAATGAATATGTATCAATTATATCCTAAGTGAAACAAACAAAAAAAGAAAACCATACTAGAAACAAAAAGCTAAATTATAATAGCAAAAAAAAAAGAGAGAGAGAGAGAAAAGAAAACATCTAAAAGTAAACTGAAACTTCATTTTAATAAAGATGACATTTTAAATTACCAACTCAGAGAGGATTACCGAAAGGTCAACTTTCATGCATATCTGAAATGCTTTTATTTTGTGCACAGCAGGACAGTTTGGCTGAGGAGAGAACTACAGATAGAAAGAAAATTTCCCTTCGAATGCTGAAGATATTTCCGTTGTCTCTTTATCCAGTATAGTCACTAAGAAAAGAAGTCCAATACCAATCTGATTCTTGTCTGTCTGTAGGTAATCTGCTTCTTTAATTTGGAAGCTCTTTAAAAGGCATAGAAAGATACCAAAGCATTTAGCTCTTTACTCTCAGGTTTGAGCAAATTTAAAGCCTGGCAAATCTGGCCGAGCATTGGGGTGTTCTCTCCATCATATCAAGGAATGGATCTTTTTTGTTGAAATTTTGTTTACTGGATTGCTAAAGACAGATCTTTTACAGAAAAAATGTTGGCAAGGCTATGGAAAATAGCACAAACCTGGTATCAGCTGGGGTAGCTGCTGTTGTGTTGTTTTAAGAAAGAAGAGTTGAGATAAATAAAGGTTATTCTGAAAGAAACAGAGGAAGTACATCTGATATAAGGATATAAAATGCAGGAAAGTAACCCAAAGATTAAAGCATCCAGATAAGTGGTTAAACCTCAGTTCTTATCATTCTCTGTTTTCATTTTAGTCACACTAATCTAGCTTTCCCTATACATACCACATGCATTCTCATCTCAGGGCCTTTGTACTTCCTTAGAAAACAGCATATTTTGGTATATAGCTTGCACCCATACTCATTTGCTGCAGTTGCCCCAGTATGTAAAATTTAGTAAGTGCTTCATAACTGCCTGCTGAATGAATAAATGACTTTTCTCAAAGTCGCATCTAGAATAGAATAAGGGCTCCCAATCAAATGTGTTAGAGGAGCTATTTGTTTTGAAGGGAAACATTGCCAAGGTTGGCTAATGACTTGAATTTTGTACCACCCACTTCACAAAGCAGAAGCTGTGATAAGGCAGTTGCAGGCAGTTAGTACACTGAGCATAATCAGAGAGAAAGGGCCAAGTGAGACAGGGAAGGAGGAGAGCTAACTCAGACCAACCGTACACAACTGTGTCCACCAACACTGAAAGGTTCACAGAGGACCCAGAGAACATGCTATGGGTAACAAAGATGTCTGTTACAACTTCCTTATTGCTTAGATGTGTTTCATGTCTTAGATTTTCCCCAGCAGTAATCCATAAAGAACCCTATTTTTATAGATTAAAAAATTCTACCATATAAATTTAAGCTTTCAAAAATATTAACTAAATCCTTTTTTGTATAGCTATGATATGCAGCTTTCCATTTCTTATTCATCTTTACAGATAAAATTATTATAATGATTTGAATTTAGTACATTTTATCCATGCATGAATAAGCAGCTAAATAATCTCTTTAAAAAGCAAAATAAACAAAAACAACAACAAATACAATGCATGACCAGGAGGAGGTGTAGTAGCTCTAGCCTCAGAAAGGAATGCGGAGGACCCACGTTCAAAACTCCCAGGTCTCCAGCTCGAGCATGGGCTCATCCAGCTAGAGCCTGGGGTCACTGGCTTGAGTGTGGGGTCATAGACATGACCTCATGGTCACTGGCTTGAGCCTAAAGGTCACTGCCTTGAAGCCCAAATTTACTGGCTTGAGTCCAAGGTTGCTGGCTTAAGCAAGGGGTCACTCAGTCTGCTGTAGCCCCTGCAGTCAAGGCACATGAGAGAGCAATCATTGAATTAACTAAGAAGCCGCAACAAAGAATTGATGCTTCTCATCTCTCTTCCTTCCTGTCTGTCCCTATCTGTCCCTCTCTCTGACTCTCTGTCTCTCTCAAAAAACAAAAAATAAAACTGATAGCTATTTGTCACTTCTAATTATAATAGAATTGAATTCTTCCTGAAGTAATTCTACATTTATTTACTAAGTGTCCACTCTGTGCCAGAGCCTGCTAAACCCCAAGATTCAGCTTGGGTTAAACAGACAAGGTTCCAATTTACAAAAATCTCAGGGCCTACAAAACCATTCTTTATAAATTAGAATCTCTTTAGTCAGAATGCAGAATGACTTAATTTCTCCAAACACATAGATGCTCAGAGATTGTTTATTTTCATTAGTACTGATCCTCCACAATAAAATCAAAAGTGGTGATGGCACAGAAGGATATTACTATAAACCTTGTTCAATCATTTAGATTCATTTTCATATTTATAGTTTTCTCCTATGACAGTTTTAAAAGTTTCCAGAGCTATAAATCTCAGACCTTCTACTTCTATTAAGAAAGCCATTTTCCACTGTAAACTTCTAACCTGTATACGATTAAATATAGAATAGTACTGTAAATCTAAAGGAAATCCTTCCATTCACTTTGTCCACTATCTGTTGTTACTGACAATATAAAAAAAAATTTCCAACTGTATTTTATTTAAAACTCCTCTACCTTTTCCAGTTATACTAAGTGATTAACTTCCACAATATTATTATGATGGTTTCAATATTCAGCTTCCCTATAATCAAAGTTGTTTCCAGTCCTGCTATTTACTCACAAGCATACTAATTACTTTTTAAAATATCATGCTTATAATAATCAAACTATATGTCTATGTAATTTATTCCTTTTCCTAGCAAAAAACTCATTAGCAGTCATAGGACTCAATAATGTTAATATTCCCAAGATGAATGATACAAAAGATTCATTATCTTTAAGTCACACTGGAATCATTGAACTGAATCATTATATATCATTATAATTATCTTTTAAGCAATGTACTCCTATAAATTTAACTAAATGCTTAAGTGGCCTATTGACCCAAAGGGCACTTCTAGTCACTTGTTTGATAATTTAATATATTAATGCCCAGGAAATAATATGCATACATTTTTCTTTGCAAAGTTTCCTCTCTTTTGAATCAAATAGTTCTAATAAAAATAATTAGAATTTTGTAAAAAAAAAAAAACAAAAACCTTTCCTTTCTACATGGCTACTCTTGTTATATATTCATATCTTTATTTATTATGATCTAGAATTTCCAGGACTTCTATATAAGTCCATTTTTTGTATAATTGCAATTTAACACTTTAAACAAAATACTTCCAACCAGTTTTGGTGAAACTCTTTTTAATATGAAATATAAAATGAATTATTTTAAAATTCATGTGTTTCCCCACATTGGCCATACATAGAAATTACCAGTAGAGCTTTGAAAAATAGTAATGCATGGACCTCAAAACCAGTAATTCTGGTTGCTTTGAGTATTGTCTACTCATCAGGGCAATAAAAAACTCCCCAAGTGGTTGTAATGCGTAGCCAAGAACCACAAGTTTATTAGCTACTGTTCAGGAGGTTTATGAAGAAAAGACTATAGTCTATACAAATGCAGAGTAGACATTACCTTTAAACATGTCACATTCATCATAATTTAAACTAGTGATACAGAAAACTTTATAATCATATGTGAAAAACTTCATAAAGGCCCTGGCAAAGCAAATTATTGTAATTTCACTAATAAACTCAAGTAGAACACTCATAACATTATAAAATACACGGATTTATTTAGATGTATCTTTCCAGAACTGTGAACAGCTAACAGGATGATAAAATAATTGAATATAATTTCAGCTGGATGGATGCTTCTTCGGCTATTGTTTAAAGCATGTTTATGTATATATGTTCCATGTGTATACATATTTTTTTAAATAAATTTTTATTAATGGTAATGGGATGACATTAATAAATCAGGGTACATATATTCAAAGAAAACATGTCTAGGTTATTTTGTCATTAAATTATGTTGCGTACCCCTCGCCCAAAGTCAGATTGTCCTCCGCCACCCTCTATCTAGTTCTCTGTGCCCCTCCCCCTCCCCCTAACTCTCTCCCTCCCTCCCTCCCATGTCCTCCCTCCCCCCACCCCTGGTAACCACCACACTCTTGTCCATGTCTCTTAGTCTCATTTTTCTGTTCCACCAATGTATGGAATCATGTAGTTCTTGTTTTTTTCTGATTTACTTATTTCACTCCTTATAATGTTATCAAGATCCCACCATTTTGCTGTAAATGATCTGATGTCATCATTTCTTATGTATACATATTTTATAGATGTGAAACAGTTCTGACGAGATCGGGCGCATTCAGGGTGGTATGGCCGTAGATGATGTGAAACAGTTCTATACAGTCAAATATACATATAAGATTATATATTAAATATAAATTTATATCACTATAATCTTAATCAAAAGATTGTCCAGAGCTCATGAAATTTGATGAATTAAATTTTCTTGATAATGATTCAAATTGTTGTATGGTACAGCTGATTATTGCTCAAGAAAAAACAGAGATAAGTACTAAATTTATTATGCATTGACTAAATTGACCCCTTTGAGTTTAACCTAAATTTTATATTAATAACTGTGCAGAAGAATAAAAAATATTTTATGGATAGATCCAAAATTATGAAAAATTAAGAGTATAATTTAAATGATTAGATTGGTGAATTAACTAAGGAACAACTATACATTCCACAATATGAAACATTAATATAATTTAATTAAATGTATTGTGGATGATAGTAGTACATAATCAATCATACTTTTTAATCATGCATGTTTTATTTAATTTTATTGAATTTATTGTGGTGACATTGATTAATAAAATTATATAGGTTTCAGGTATACTATTCTATAATACATCATCTGTATATTGTATTTTATGTTTATTATCCAAAGTCAAATATCTCCTGTCATCACCATTTATCCCTCCTTTACCCAACTCCCTTTTCCTTTGTTAACCATCATACTCTTGTCTGTGTCTATGAGTTATAATCACCTCACTTTTTACCCTGCCCCCAACCTCTTCCCCTCTAACAGCTGTCAGTCTGTATTCTGTATCTATGTTTTCCCTTCATGCATATTATAAAAGGTAATAAATATTTTCTCTGCTGTATTATATACCAGAATTTAAAAATGTAATTTATCTCATAAATTAAAATTCTTGCCTTGGCTGGTTGGGTCAATGGTAGAGTGTCGGCCTGGCATGTGGAAGTCCCAAGTTTAATTCTCAGCTAGGGCACACAGGAGAAGCGTCCACCTGCTTCTCCACCCTTCACCCTCTTCTTTCTCTGTATCTCTCTTCCCCTTCTGCAGCCAAGCTCCATTGGAGCAAAGTTGGCCTGGGCACTGAAGATGACTCCATGACCTCCACCTCAGGTGCTAGAATGGCTCCAGTTGTAATGGAGCAATGCCTGAGATGGGCAGAGCATCACCCCCTAGTGGGCTTTCTGGATGGATCCTGGTTGGGTGCATGCAAGAGTCTGTTTCTCTGCCTCCCTGCTTCTCACTTCAGGAAAATTTTTTTAAAAATTTCTTTATGTTAGTTCTATAGGAGGATAAAAGCTTGTTCATTGTATTTCTTTTTTTTTCAAATATTTTATTTAATCAATTAACAATTTTTTAAGAAACTCTTACCAGAAACATCAGAGCTATATAGATTAAGATCCTTCTTGAGTTTTATAACACGACAAAATCAATATGTAAAGAAAATAACAATCTTAAAACTTGAAGTTATTTATTTCTACATACCCCAAAAGTTCCCTTAAGTGAAGTATATATACAGACAGTTCAGTTTAAAGACAAATTTGGCTCTGGATATTTTAAGTACTTCCCTTTCATCATTTTTATTTTCTTATCTTTATTATTAATGTAATGGTACATACAAGACAATATTATATAAGGTTTTGTGAGAAAAAAATATAAAATAGCAATGTCTGGTATACAGTAGATCTTCATAATACTAGCTTATTTGTTGATTGAATTAATTTTATTATTTAATATGGTAATGACTTATCAATGATGTATTGAGAAACCAGGTTGAATCCTCTTCATGAATATTTTTCAAGCAAGCTTACTGATAGTTTGTCACCATAGTGATTACAAATATATGCATAAAAATAGACAATATCTATTATGTCAAAATTTTCAAATGAATCCTCATTTTAAGCCAGGTATGCTTGGATGAGATTATTTTAAAATGAAACAAATTAAACCCAAGAAGAATCTTTATGTTAATTAACTTCACCAGAAATTCAATTAAATGATCAGATGACTAGTCAAACAAAATTTTTAAAAATCTGTTCAGCCTAACCAGGTGGTGGCACAGTGGATAGAGCATTGGACTGAGATGCAGAGGACCCAGGTTCAAAACTCCAAAGGTTGCCAGCTTGAGTGCAGGCTCATCTGGTTTGAGCAAGGCTCACCACCTTGAGCCCAAGGTTGCTGGCTTGTGCAAGGGGTCTCTCAGTCTGCTGTAGCCCCCAGTCAGGGCACATATGAGAAAGCAATCAATGAACACTAAGGTACCACAACAAAGAATTGATGTTTCTCATCTCTCTCCTTTATCCGTCTGTCCCTCTCTCTGTCCATCTCTGTCTTAGTCACACACACAAAAAAAATCTGTTCATCCCTGGACAGTTGGCTCAATGGTCAAGCACTGGCCTGCCATGTGGTGTCCCAGGTTGGATTCCCTGTCAGAGAACACTGGATAAGTTACTACCTGCTTTTCTACCTTTCCCACTCCCCCTTCTCTTTCTCTCTTTCTTCACCTTCCATAACCATGGCTCAATTGGTTTGAATACATTGCCCCTGGTGCTGAGGATGACTCCGTGGAGCTTCCCGGTCAGGTGCTAAAAATAGCTTGGTTATGAGCATGGACCCAGATAGGCAGAGCATCAGCGCCCAACAAGGGTTGTCAGGTGGAACCCAATTGGGGCGCATGTGGGAGTCTGTCTCTCTATCTCCCACCCTCTTAGTTGGAAAAGAAGAAAATAATTAAAAATAAAAAGGATCTGTTCAAACTTATATAAGTTTACAAGATTTAGGGTAGTATTTTATAGGCAATGTAAAATATTGAATAAAACTTACTTTCACTATAAGCCATTTGTCCAGTGGAATGCAAGGCCCTTGAAGACTCCAGTGTCTTAATTGAGTACTGATTTTACTTTTTAGAAATGATGATAAAATGATTGAAAAAAGCACTACTTCAGCCCTTGTATGGCCAAGGGCTGCCATTAAGGCCATTCACATGTGAGTTCTCATTAAATTTGGATAGATGGTAATGAAACAAGGGAGCCAAGAACTGGAGGGCCATTACCTTTAATCCTAGCTTGCACCTGGCAAGCGAGTAAATACACAGAGTGGGAAATCACTTCCCTTTCCATTCAGGGCTCCCAAAGCCACTGACTCATTCAAGTTTTCCTAGAATCAAAAGCCCTACCAGCCTTATTCATCTCTGTTCCCCATCTCCTCTTTGCACAAACTCTGCAAAAACTGGCTTCTCCTTCATCATTCCACCATCTTGGCTGCTTTCCTTAGGCAATGCTGATGGCAGAAACCAAAAGAGAGAGAGCCCCTGGTCAGCTTTATTTTATAGTGCAGAAAATTAAAGCCTTTAACCCAATATACAAATAAGGAAGTCTCTGATACAAAGCCACTTATCTGGGGCATAAATGGTATTCCTCATAAGAGTGCACCACCCCCCATCATGCAACAGTCAGGGGTGTAGGGAAAAGCTTAATTTTTAGTAGATCTTAGTATTAGAAGGATGTTGAAAAGATCTTAGTATTAAAAGGGTGGGAAAGCCTTAGTCTTAAAACTAAGCCTTAGGCTATAAGGACTTTGCCAGCTTACAGCCTATCCCCACACCCAATGCAAACAATAAGTGAGCAAACATATACATTGTATTTACAAAATTATTTGACCAACAGCCCTCAAATAAAGCAAAATGTATTTTCACTTTTATTTGATTTCCTACTTTATTGTAAACTTTTCTGACTTATAAAAGTAAAGGACATAGCAAACAATTTAGTCATTAAAAATTACTTTGTGTCTACTTGGCAAGAATAACATTTATATGATTAGAGAGAGTGATTGTATCAATTTTAGCAAATAAGTGGTCCTATTTGGTTTTGATCTGTCATTTATTCTTATATCCTCTAGTGGCAATATGCTTAATAAAAGACATCAATATGCACTTATGTTGCAGAGACAGTAACTACTCGGAGACCAGATGGAGTGCACGGAGGGGCCTAGGGGAGATGGCCTCCCAATCTCCTATTCAGGTTTCATGAGACAGCCCCACCCCCAGTTCCTATGGGTATTTATTGATACACACAAATATAAGCAAATAGAAAAAGGAAGTCAGGAAGCAGAGACCAGAATGAAGATATCAGGAAGGGGAACTTCTTTAAAGCAGACAAAAGGGTAAGGGAAGTAGCTCACTTTTGATATATCTATTCTGCCTATTGACTAATCAGAATTGTTTATTCTATCTCCATTGTGCTGTGTTCAGCAGGGTGCTGTGTTCAGCAGGGTACTGTGTTCAGTAATTTCTTCAGTGACACCACTGTGGCTTTTGCCTCAAGGCACTGAACTGTGTTCCTGTTCTATGTGTCTATTCAGGGCCTCTGCACACTATATCAGCCTTCTGAATATTCTGTAGGAATATTTAAAGATTATCCAAAAAGATTTTATACAACCATGTACAAGCATGAACACTCACAAATGTCCTTGAGAGAGAGAAGAGTTAGGTACATTTTTTTCTCATTGCTCATTATTTATTCAAGGTCACTTGATCACCTCTGTATTCTGCAGAATCAAAAACAAAACTCTCTAAAATATGCCAAATGTAAAATTCAATCATCTTACTAGCTAATTCAAAAACTTGAAAAGTGTTGCTTAGTAACTAGATTGCAAATTATTTGTTTTATTGACTTCAACTAGTTATTATAAAATAAGTGTTGGAAAATACTCTAATTTTAATTTTTTGTCTACATTATTGAGCAATACCTTGCTTGAGACAAAGTCTAACTTACTATTTTTCATCACTTGCAGAAGACTAGGCAAATAGTGGATGTTAAATGAATATTGGACAATTTAAATACTCTTTATGAGGAAAGTAATTTATTCCAGTTTTAATCTTCAAATCTGAGTTCATAAAAAATGTCTAGAGAATAAATATTCTCTTTCTCTCTCTCTCTCTCTCTATATATATATATCTATATATATATGTATATGTATATATATATTCTGCATGTAAGTACAAAGTTAAATAGCATTTGCTCTGCTATTTTATTGTCTTCAGAATAACAAAGATTTTTAAAATTATTTAAAATAATATTTTGTATAGATCACATGTATCATTTAGCTTTTTAAATGTAATTTTATCCTAGATCATCTCTGTGAATAGTTGTCCAATATGGCTACTTAGAAAAAAAGTCCCGCAATAGCATGAACAAAAATTAATTTTATGTAAATTCCTTGACATAAAATTGCTCTGAGTTTTAATAAAAAGGCAATGTTAATAGAGGAGCATCAATTATTAAAGATTTACTTTTACTATCTTTTCATTTTAAATAGCTAATTTTAGCAAATTGTATCTTAATGGAAGGTTAGTTTCTAATTTAAAAGGCCAGAATTTCTCTGTGTGTTTTTGTCATTTTCTATTTTAATAACATTTTTTCTAGAAATAATTTGTCTTATAAAATGTTTCTACTCCGCATTTGTTCACTAATTTTTTTCTATGTTTTGACTTTAATTTTGTTTCATTTCACTCAGTTATTTGTTCATTCTCAAGAAATTCATTACCCCTTGCAAATAAGCAGACCAGTATTTAAAGCAATTATTAGTTAATCAACCTTGCTTGCTTCAAATAATGAGGCTACAAGTTAGAACAATTTTAAGAATAATTTTACCAAGAACTAGACAATTTTAATAACATTAATTACCTCTAGAGTATAATCATTAGACCTTAATTTTTAAATAAAACTATAAGAAAAACATATATTTATGTAAGTTCAAATTTTAAAATCAAATAATGGCTAACCAATATAACTCAGTAATACTTACTGACATCTAAAAATGTTATTTCATTGGTCTAGTTACAATAATTCAGTATTAAACAGGTACATAAACATTAAAACATTGATCATATACAGTTACAAAAAGTGACTTCTAATATTAAGATACAGCTTTTTATTTTATTTTATTTTTTAGAATTTTATATATTCATTTTAGAGAGGAGAGAGAGAGAAAACGGGGAAGAGGAGCTGGAAGCATCAACTCCCATATGTGCCTTTCCCAGGCAAGTGCAGGGTTTCAAACCAGTGACCTCAGTGTCCCAAGTCGATGCTTTATAAGACTATGGCTTTTTGTAAATGAAAAAAGGTTTTTACAAATGCTTTGACCTTCAGTGTAGGTTAAGTGATTGGAGTAGCTTTAATTGTGTGGTTGTACAGATATTCATTGAAAATCAGGGGTATTATAAACCTATGTGTGACATAGAAATGTTAAAAAAGAAACTGTTTTGTGCCTGATCTACATTTGATATTAAAGCTGATTATGTAACTTAAGTACTTATAAACAAAACGAATAATTTTTTTGCAAGTAACTTAAAAATTTTAGTGTATTGACGTTCAGAATGCAGAATTAAATAGAACAAAAGGAAATCATTTGTTATTATTTAAAGAACTATCCCTTACTAAAAAAACATTTAATGAGTCTTTGATTTTAAAATTACCTAAAATTAGCAATGTATATCCTATGTGAGATCATAGGCCATTATTTAGAATTTTCATTTTTAAATGTATACTTGATGGGTCTTCTTCACTGATTTTTATATTAATCACCAAATACAAATAAATACAGCATTAAAAGAAGTCCACTGAGTTAGTCACCAGATATTTATAAAGCTGGGGTGTTATGCTGTTACTTATCTTCTTTTGTGACAATTATTGTTGAAAATTATAAAAAGAATATAAAAAAGGAAAGACACCTATAAATTTAAGTGAATAACATATAGTTTATATCAGCAATAAAGGGGTATCTTAAATTAAAACAAGAATGAGCCAGAAACCTTATCTTTCTCAGTTGAATTTTTCTAGACTTCTCACCTTCCCCCAATTAATTAATCTATTGCTTTATTCTCATACATTAAAAACAGAAAGAGAACCTTTGGAGATGAGAAATTTGAAGTTTATTTTGATATTTTTTCTCCATTTTTACCCGCCAGACTGAATAGAGTTATCTTGCATTAAATTACCGATAAGGGGGGACACCAACTTCAAATGTCTTGAACTATACTAACATTTTATTACTTTCCTGATTTAGAGATCTCAAAATTACTTTTGCTATTATAGCCAACTGTCCTTAGGAATATCTTTTAAAGATATTTCATCAAAATAGTAGTTGTGCTCAGCGGTAGAGCGTCGGCCTAGCGTGCGGAGGACCCGGGTTCGATTCCCGGCCAGGGCACACAGGAGAAGCGCCCATTTGCTTCTCCACCCCTCCGCCGTGCTTTCCTCTCTGTCTCTCTCGTCCCCTCCCGCAGCCAAGGCTCCATTGGAGCAAAGATGGCCCGGGCGCTGGGGATGGCTCTGTGGCCTCTGCCCCAGGCGCTAGAGTGGCTCTGGTCGCAACATGGCGACGCCCAGGATGGGCAGAGCATCGCCCCCTGGTGGGCAGAGCGTGGCCCCTGGTGGGCGTGCTGGGTGGATCCCGGTCGGGCGCATGCGGGAGTCTGTCTGACTGTCTCTCCCTGTTTCCAGCTTCAGAAAAATGGAAAAAAAAAATAGTAGTTGTAACTACAAATTCCTAATGTACATTATCTCATGTAAATAAATATATTTTTTCTCACTTAGATTCTATACAACAGTTTTATAAAATGGTGATGTTAAAAGTATCTTTCCTTGGCCTGACCAGGTGGTGGCACAGTGGATAGAGCATCAGACTGGGATGCAGAGGACCCAGGTTCGAGATCCCGACATTGCCAGCTTGAGCGCAGGCTCATCTGGTTTGAGCAAAAGCTCACCAGCTTAGACCCACGGTAACTGGCTCCAGCAAGGGGTTACTCGGTCTGCTGAAGGCCCACGGTCAAGGCACATATGAGAAAGCAATCAATGAACAACTAAGGTGTTGCAATGCACAATGAAAAACTAATGATTGATGCTTCTCGTCTCTCTCCATTCCTGTCTGTCTGTCCCTGTCTATCCCTCTCTCTGACTCAATCTCTGTCTCTGTAAGAAAAAAAAAAATCTTTCCTTGAAATGATAGTAATATTCAGGATACCTGGTTTTAATTAGGGTATTGGAGAAAAATGCACTTCACAGTAATAAATTCATTGTCAGATTGTCTCAGATTTATCAATATGTTGAGTTAATTGAGACTGACAATACTAATTCAGTATCCCTTACTAGTTAGAAATAATCTTTCTGTTCCAATACCTTAACGGTGAGATGAAGACCTGGCAAGTTGTGGGTCTCATCTGACTACATACCTGGGTGAAAAATACAATCCCCTGCCCCAACATTAATAACATCCTAAAACTTGACTGCATTTTTTATTTATTTATTTTTTTAGATTTTATTTATTCATTTTTATTAGAGAGAGAGGGGAGAGAGAGAGGGATAGATAGAGAGAGAATGGGGGAGGAGCAGGAAGCATCAACTCCCATATGTGCCTTGACCAGGCAAGCCCAGGGTTTTGAACCGGCAACCTCAGCATTCCAGGTCAACGCTTTATCCACTGCGCCACCACAGGTCAGGCCTTGACTGCATTTTTTAATGTCCTTTTTTCACAGGCACTTCATAAAATGCAAGGTGTGTGGACAAGTCCTGCCAGGGGTGAGGACAATGGAGACACAAAGACCCAACTCTGGGGACCAGGTTCAGTGACACAGAGTCACTTTATTCAGGAAGTAAGCTAGCTTATATACACAGGTTCAGCCTATAGGGCAGGGGTCTCAAACTCACGGCCCGCGGGCCGCATGCAGCCCGCCGAACAATTTTGTGCGGCCCGCAGACTAATCCACGAAGTTCAAAATATTTTGGATAAAATTAAGTAAGCCTAGGGGCCTACTTGTATTTGCCGAATGGCTGTGATCTTGCTCTGCGGCCCACATGCTGAGTTGAGTTTGAGACCCCTGCTATAGGGTGTTACAGCATGTTCCTTAAAGCCAATGGCTGAAAAGATTAGGGAGCTACGTGGTTGGCACCATGTCACTTCCTTATTGCGGGTGAGCTCCCTTCCTAGAGTGTTCTGGGAGCTGGAGTATTCTCACAGCATTGCATCAGCCACAGCTGCTAGGACTGCACTCTGTGCTCCACCCACAACTCCCCCTTCTCTTTTAATTAAGGCCAATTGGACTTGATGGATGACAGCTTGCTGTTGTTGTAGCTTCTGAATGCTACACATTATGCAACAGAACCCTAGTAGAACTGAAACAACTATAATACCTATTATATTATATGCTAATCGATTAGCATCAGCTGGATTAAACAACAAGGCGAGCTTCTATAATGTTTGACTAGATAGGAAATAGAACAGGGGTCATAAACAGGGAATTCCTCCTAGGAATTGGGATGTCATTTCCCTCCCATTTTGTTACAGAGACCTTCTAGGTGCCATTAAACAGCTCCATTTTGACTGTAAAAAATGGACGTAGGTCCATGCATCCCTCCTTCCCACAAAGGTCCCAGCATCCAAACACAGAACGGGATGGCTTGCCATGGGCTGCGTACTGCATATGGTTGCAAGGTACATTACACAAATTACAACAACATGACAAATCATACAATTTCAACAATTACAAGGGTACATTTCACTCTGAGCACATAGCCAAAAGCACAAAATGTCCTTGGCCTTCTTTCTAGCCATGGGAAAAGCTTCCCGGGGCAGGGAAAGGGCCTCCAGCAAAGCCACTCCCCACCCCCATCAAGTTATTTTACATTGTCAAAAATCCGTAAGTCCATCCAACGAAGGAGCCAGTGCTCACTCCAGTCATAGTCCAGGAAATCAGTCCATGCACATGAGACCTCAGCCACCCCCCTCATTCCTGCCATCCTGGCAGGTCTTACACTGTCCCAAAGAGGAGCATGTGGCAAAGGCAGTCAGCATTTCCATCTCTGCTCTGGAGAGCATGATGGCATTCACCCCTATGTCCCAAAATATCAGTGAACACACCAGCGGCTTAGCAGGCACTCCCTACCGTTCCAGCGGACACTCAGCAACACAAGCCTGGCTTCTGTTCATCCTCCCACCAAAGCTGCCACTGTTTACCTTCTGTAGTCTGCAAATCACAACTCTGGCCCAATTCTCCTCATCTTCCAAAGATGAACTGAAAACACCAGCTCGAGCTACCGGGCTCAAGCCCCGGCTGCCGCCTCCTGTGTCTGGGAGTCAGTGGTTACTGTAGCCCACATAAGCAAGAACAGAGCACCAGGGCCTGGGAGCCTGTTCGGGGCAATTCTCTGGACCTGCCCCGCCAAAGCCTCCACATCCCCCCAGGTGATGGGGCATGCACACCAGCCACGAGGTCTTCTTATGGAGCACTGAGGACCTCCTCCCCTCAGGCATAGTCGGTGTGGAGAAGGCCAGGGCTGTGGCTTTGGATGGGTGAAGACTGAACCACTTAGTGGGTGCCCAAGAAACCCTGTCAAGCAGGTTGGGGGTTCCTGGGATCTAAATTGGCTGAAAAATACAAGCATAACCTCTCCCTTGGATTAGAAGAGGGTGTGGTCCCTGCCACTGTGCTGTGGTTGGGTCCTTCCAGCGTCATTTCAGAGAGAGGGGCGGGGGAGAGAGAGAGCGACAGATACAGAAAAATAGACAAGACAGACAGAAAGAAAAAAGACACATGGAGGCGTATAGGCTGGCCCATGGGTGTGCAGCAGGAACACGTGTTGGAGTTAAAGCTGGGGTAGAAAATGGCGAATGAGAAGCTGGGGTGGGGCATTGAGCCCCGTCAGGGAATGTGGAAGTAGCGACTTCTGCTTTTTCTGGTGGCAGAGCTGATGGCGCAGTTAGCAATTTCAGTTGGTTTCATCACTGTTATAAAGAAAAGTATGTCTACATATAGAAATTCATTAAATAAATTGTTAATAGTAAAAGAGAGGTTGAAAAGATCTACTACATTAAATATGCCATATAAAGGATTTTTTGTCCAAACTATAGTATAGCTATTACATTGCTAAGATTATGTGTTCTCTGAATTATCCATGATAAACTTCATATTTCTTAGTTTTATATATCTCTTTCTCACATAGATCTTCCAATAACTCACATCTGAGTTCACCTTCCTCTCCTCACTTGTCACAGCAGGGTTAGTGTGTTATATTTCATTTTGTAATATTTTTGAAAAAGATACTTAAAAAAATAAAAAGCCCAATATACCTGACAGAATGAATTTCGTGCCTGGCCTATAAGGACTATATACTTATAAAACATAGATAGTTTTCAAAAGGACTTTCATTTCATTTCACATTCTTTCATTTAATTCTCCCATAATTCTGTAGAGGTAGGTAAGGCAGGACTTATTATCTTTGTTTTATTGATGAGAAAACTTGGCATCAGAAGTTTAAGTGACTTGCCCAAGGTCACATTGGTATTAAGTGGTGAAACTGAATGTAAACTTACGTTTTCTATTATCTTCTACTTTTCTTACTAGATCTTACTGAGATCATCAATCTTACTTTATACTACTTACATGGAACATATATTATAAATAATTACCCCCACTTCTCCCCAAAAACAGCCAGACACAACCCCTTTCCCATTCCTTAAACATCTAAAAGCAGGGATCAGCAAACGACAATACATAGGTCAAAGTTGGAGTGCTACCTTTTCCATAAATAAATGTTATTAAAACACAGCCACACTCATTCATTGAGATAGTGTCTATGACTGTTTTTCCACTACAGTGGTGAGGTTAAGTAGCTAGGGCAGAGATTACATGGCCCACAGAGACATATTTAATACCCAGCAGCCAGCATTAAATGTTTGCTGACCGCTGCTATAGCACATGGAAAGCTAAAATACAGTTCCAGACTCTCTTGTAGCTAATTCTTTAAGAAGCTGAAAAAAAATCTCTGAATAGGGATTCTAGGAAATAATTTTAAAAGAGATAGATTTGACTGGCATGACTCCTGTTTCCTTTCCATTTCTGTACTTTTTCTCCCTACCTGCATTACACTTACAGTTGCAAGTATGTAGTTATTTTATATCCATGAAGTGACAAAAATAAGAACAAATGATGGTTTTGGATAAGTAAAGTGCTTGGTGACTAATTGCATTATGCACCAACTCTAACAGTAGCTCTTTCTGGACTTCCTGGACTTCCTTCAAAGAATTCCATATGTCTTTAAGACATTGTTGGTGAGCATTTTGTTTTTAACAGGAAAAACATTTCTAATGCCTATATGGTACTAAAATTTACTGGAACTATAACAATGTGTTAGCTGTTATATTAATACTAAGTCACTCTAGGGTTCAGTATATTGACTGTTCTATCGACCCTCACTCCATGGGTGGTCTTATCTAGTCCCACGAAGATATATCCTACTTACATGATTATTATTCCTAAGTCTGTCATAAACCCAGACATATACTCAACTTACTACTCAGCAACTCTCAGTGGATGTTCAACACTATTTCAAACTTGACATGTCCTAAACCTTGTCCTCTTGAGGATTTTCCTATTCCAGTTAGTAACTTTATATTTCCAGATGCTTAAGCCAACAATTTTGAATTCATCTCATTTTTCACCCTGCATTCAATATTTTAGGAAATCTATATAGTTGACACCCCGGCAGAATATACCCAGAATTTCAGCTCTCCTTAACATCTCCTCCACTATGCAAGTCACCATCCTTCTCTTGCCTAGATTATTTCAGTAACCTCCTAACTGTTCTTTTTGCTTCTACCCTTGACTTATTATGTTTGTTGTCCAATTCACAGCCAGCATGATCTAGTAAACATGAAAAGATGATATCATTTCTCTGCTCCAAATACTTCAATCATTTTCTATCCTTCTACAGTAACAGCCAGTCTTGACAATGACCTACGAAGCACTTTACAATCAGCCCATCTCCCATTTCCAGCCTCACAATGTTATCTTTCTGACCTCATCTTACATTATACTCTCCTGGGCTCACTCTCTTCTGGCGATTTTGGTTTGCTTTATTCTTTTTCAGAATATGCCATCATTCTCCTGCCTTGAGTCTTTGCTCTGCTCTTCTCTCTGGTCACAGGGCCCTTCACTCTAAGGTCACATGGATATCTCCCTCTTCAAAGTTCTGCTCAAATGTAATCTTCTCAGTAAGATCTTTCTTAATTATTCTGTATAACCTGTAAATTATTAACCACACCATCCACCAGTAGGGCCTACACTCTCTAACCCACTCCATACTTCCTATTTTCTATCACATGTTTTTATTTTATATATAATTAAATATATTGCTTTTAACTGCTTGTTTTATTTTTCCTTCTTAATTCTTATTTCTTCTATAATACTGTATAATTCACTATTACTATTATTAATATATATCTGAATTGAATTTAAACTCCATCAAGGCAGAAATTTTTGTTTGTTTTATTCATAATCCTTTGATCTTGAACCAGTTCCTGGCAAAAGATTAACCTGTATTTTCTCATTTAATCCTCAGATGTTAGAGAATAAATGGTTATTGACCCCATTGATAAAAAAAAAAAAATCAAGTGAAGCTTGTTATATTTACATCATTTCCTACTGGTCATATAGCTAGTGAGGAGTTTTGCCAAGATTTTAACTTGAAAACTGAGTTAACAGAAAACCTCTTAATTATGATGCTCTACTGTCCTCCTAGCTGTGAATATATTTCAGGCACCAAAGGCTATTTTTCAAGCCGTAGACATGTTAACAAAATCGAAGTGAAGTTTGGTAGGATCCTGGAGCAAGTATTATAAAAACTATTTTAGAGCATATTCTCTTAGATGTCAAATTCAAGAGCAAAGTGAATAATTTCATGATGAAATGCAGAGAACCAAAAAGCTGAAAAATTATGGTTGATATAAAAAGGTGATATGAGAAAAGACCTCTATTAAAATTAATTGTTAGTAGAAGGAGATGTAGTAGAAGGAGGAAAAGAACTAGATTAAGGGAAGCTGCACCTAGAATTACCTAGTTTGGAAAAACAAGAGAAGTTATTTGGGAAAGTATTAACGGGACACTTCCAGAAAACACAACAATCTGTGTATATTTATTTATTTACTCAAAAAATATTCACTTATTTGGAGAGAGAAGATGGCAGCAGAGTAGGCGGATGCACAGACACCCAGCTCTCAACACCAAACTGGAATACAAATCAATTTAGAAAAAATCAGCATGAAAAACCAACACTGAATTGCAAGAACAGCTCTCAAAAACCAAGGAGCAAAGAGGAAGCCACAATAATCCTGGTAAGGAGTGCCTGAATCTCCTCTGCTTACAGGAAGGGAAGGAGGGGGGTGAGGCTGAGAGCCCAGAGAGGATTTCACAGAGGAAAAAGAACAGAAACTACTGCTCACAGCCACTTACCTGGCGACCAGGGAGCAAGGTGGGTTGAAAAGACCAGCTTATCTCCCAAGTGGAAAAGACAGGGAGAGGGACAGACTGTGAGGGGCTAAGGTATGCAAGAAACAAAATAAAAAAGCTGACTCATTCGTGCTGGAGGCGGCCATAGCTGGGGGAGGGACTGAACCTTTCACAAAACAGAGCTGAAGTGCTTCCGGATCAGAGATCTCTGGACATCTATCCAGCTCCAATCAGCACAATAAGACACAGCTGAAAACAAGAAGTGGGGAGGAGGGGCAGTAACTCAGGTCTCCATGGAGATCTGAGATACACCTCCCCCTACTGAAGCTGAGAGAAAAAACCCTGCCCCCAGTGAGATTAGTTGGAGGAAGAGACCTTCAGCGTCTCAGGTTACACCCACAGCATTCCTGGATACAGTTTCAAGGAAGCCCCCTGCTGAGATCAGTTAACAAGACTATCACCTGTTAAGAAAACAAACAAATCAAAACTTCAAAGCTGCCCAAATCCGAAAGTGGATTACAAATAATAGCTGATACCAACCCACGAAGACCTAAAAATAACACAACTGAAAACTGGAGGCAGACAACACCAAGCCTAGACTCAATCAACTCTACAAATAAAAAAAAAAAAAGAAGAAGAAGATGAGAAAACAAAGGAGTGCAATCCAAATGAAACCACAAGAGACACTTTCGAGAGATGAACTGAGTGATATGGAAATAATCAAACTTCCAGATGCGGAGTTCAAAATAATGATTGTAAGGATGCTTAGGGATCTTAGAACAACAATGGAGGGGGAGTTTGAAAACCTAAATAAAGAAATAGCAAGTATAAAAAAGAATCAGTTGGAGACGACAAATACAATATCAGAAATAAAGACCACAATGGAAGGAATTAAAAACAGGATAGATAGAGCAGAGGATCGAATCAGCGAGTTAGAAGACAACTGGAATGAAGGCATGAAAGCAGAGAAGAAAAGAGAAAAAAGACTCAAAAAGTTAGAGGAAACTCTTAGAGAGCTCTGTGACAACATGAAGAGAAATAACATCCGCATCATAGGGGTTCCTGAAGAAGAAGAAAAAGAACAAGGGATAGAGACTTTGTTCAATCATATCATAGCTGAAAACTTCCTTAAATTAATGCAAGAGAAACTCTCACAAATCCAAGAAGCACAGAGGACTCCATTAAAGAGAAACCCAAAGAAACCTACACCAAGACACATCATAATTAAAATACCAAAGCTAAGCGATAAAGAGAAAATATTAAAAGCTGCAAGAGAAAAAAAAGTTATCACCTACAAAGGAGCCCCCATAAGGATGACATCTGACTTCTCAACAGAAACACTTGAGGCCAGAAGGGAATGGCAAGAAATATTCAAAGTAATGCAGAACAAGAACCTACAACCAAGACTACTTTATCCAGCAAGGCTATCGTTTAAAATTGAAGGAGAAATAAAAAGCTTCCCAGACAAAAAACAACTCAAGGAATTACAACCAAACCAATGCTGCAGGAAATATTAAGGGGCCTGGTGTAAACAGATAAAGTGGGAAAAGAATACAGAAAAAAAAAAAAAAAAAAAAAAGGAATACACCTTTAAAGAAGAAAATGGCAATAAACAACTACATATCAATAATAACCTTAAATGTAAATGGATTAAATGATCCAATCAAAAGACATAGGGTAGCTGCGTGGATAAGAAAACAGAACCCATACATATGTTGTCTACAAGAGACACACCTTAGAACAAAAGACACACACAGATTGAAGGTAAAAGGATGGAAAAAAATGTTTCATGCAAACGGAAATGAAAAAAAAGCTGGGAGCAATACTTATATCAGACAAATTGGACTTTAAAACAAAGGATATAGTAAGAGATAAAGAAGGCCACTACATAATGATAAAGGGAGTAATCCAACAGGAAGATATAACTATTATAAATATCTATGCACCTAATATAGGAGCACCCAAATATATAAAACAGATTTTGATGGATTTAAAGGGCGAGATCAACAGCAATACTATAATAGTAGGGGATTTCAATACCCCACTAACATCACTAGATAGATCCTCAAGAAAGAAAATTAACAAAGAAACAGCAGACTTATTGGAAACACTAGATCAACTCGATTTAATAGATATCTTCAGAACCTTTCACCCTAAAGCAGCAGAATATACATTCTTTTCAAGTGCTCATGGTACATTCTCTAAGATAGACCACATGGTAGGGCACAAAAGTGCTCTCAACAAATTTAAGAAGACTGAAATCATATCAAGCACTTTCTCCGATCACAACGGCATGAAATTAGAAATGAATCACAGCAGAAAAGCTCAAAAATTCTCAAACACATGGAAACTAAATAGCAGGGTGTTAAATAATGAATGGATTAAGAATGAGATCAAAGAAGAAATAAAGAAATTCCTAGAAACGAATGACAATGAGCATACAACAACTCAAAATTTATGGGACACAGCGAAAGCAGTGCTGAGAGGGAAGTTCATAGCACTACAGGCACACTTTCAGAAGCTAGAAAAAGCTCAAATAAACAACTTAACCCTGCATCTAAAAGAATTAGAAAAAGAACAGCAAGTAAAGCCCAAATGTAGTAGAAGGAAGGAAAGAATAAAGATCAGAGAAGAAAAAAATGACATAGAGGCTAAAGAAACAATACAGAGGATCAATGAAACTAGGAGCTGGTTCTTTGAAAAGGTAAACAAGATTGATGCACCTTTAAGTAGACTCACCAAGAAAAAGAGAGAGAGGACTCAAATAAATAAAATTAGAAATGAGAGAGGAGAAATAACAACTGACACAACAGAAATACAAAATATTGTAAGAAAATACTATGAAGAACTGTATGCCAAAAAACTAGACAACCTAGATGAAATGGACAAATTCCTTGAAACGTACAATCTTCCAAAAATCAATCTGGAAGAATCAGAAAACTTAAACAGACCAATTACACCAAAGGAGATCGAAACAGTTATCAAAAAACTCCCAACAAAGAAAAGTCCGGGGCCCGATGGCTTCACAACGGAATTCTACCAAATATTCAAAGAAGAACTAACTCCTATCCTTCTCAAACTATTTCAAAAAATTCAAGAGGAAGGAAGACTTCCAAACTCCTTTTATGAGGCGAGCATAATTCTGATTCCAAAACCAGGCAAAGACCACACAAAGAAAGAAAATTATAGGCCAATATCTCTGATGAATATAGATGCTAAAATCCTCAACAAAATATTAGCAAACCGGATCCAACAATATATGGAAAAAATCATACACCATGATCAAGTGGGATTTATTCTGGGGAGGCAAGGCTGGTACAATATTTGTAAATCAATCAATGTGATTCATCACATAAACAAAAAGAAGGAGAAAAACCATATGATAATTTCAATAGATGCAGAAAAAGCATTTGATAAAATCCAGCACCCATTCATGATCAAAACTCTCAGCAAAGTGGGAATACAGGGAACATACCTCAACATGATAAAAGCCATCTATGAGAAACCCACAGCCAACATCATACTCAATGGGCAAAAATTAAAAGCAATACCCTTAAGATCAGGAACAAGGCAGGGGTGCCCCCTTTCACCACTCTTATTTAACATAGTCCTGGAAGTCCTAGCCACAGCAATCAGACAAGAAGAAGAAATAAAAGGCATTCAAGTTGGAAAAGAAGAAGTAAAACTATCATTATTTGCAGATGATATGATATTGTATATAGAAAACCCTAAAGTCTCAGTCAAAAAACTACTGGACCTGATAAATAAATTCAGCAAAGTGGCAGGATATAAAATCAATACTCAGAAATCAGAAGCATTTTTATACACCAACAATGAACA
Organism: Saccopteryx bilineata; assembly: GCF_036850765.1. Classification (NCBI taxonomy): domain Eukaryota; kingdom Metazoa; phylum Chordata; class Mammalia; order Chiroptera; family Emballonuridae; genus Saccopteryx; species Saccopteryx bilineata. The sequence goes on from NC_089490.1 coordinate 39,233,074, forward strand.
GTCAGAAAGAGAAATTAAGGAAACAATCCCCTTCACAATTACAACCAAAAAAATAAAGTACCTAGGAGTAAACTTAACCAAGGAGACTAAAGACTTGTACTCGGAAAATTACAAAACATTGATAAAAGAAATCAAGGAAGATACTAACAAGTGGAAGCATATACCGTGCTCATGGTTAGGAAGAATAAACATCATTAAAATGTCTATATTACCCAAAGCAATTTATAAATTCAATGCAATACCAATTAAAATACCAATGACATACTTCAAAGATATAGAACACATATTCCAAAAATTTATATGGAACCAAAAAAGGACACGAATAGCCTCAGCAATCTTAAAAAAGAAGAATAAAGTGGGAGGTATCACACTTCCTGATATCAAGTTATACTACAAGGCCATTGTACTCAAAACAGCCTGGTACTGGCATAAGAACAGGCATATAGATCAATGGAATAGAACAGAGAACCCAGAAATAAACCCACAGTTCTATGGACAACTGATATTTGACAAAGGAGGTAAGGAAATACAATGGAGTAAAGACAGCCTCTTTAACAAATGGTGTTGGGAAAATTGGACAGCTACCTGCAAAAAAATGAAACTAGATCACCAGCTTACACCACTCACAAAAATAAACTCAAAATGGATAAAAGACTTGAATGTAGGCCGTGAAACCATAAGCATCTTAGAAGAAAACATAGGCAGTAAGCTCTCCGACATCTCTCGGAGCAATATATTTGCTGATTTATCTCCACGGGGAAGTGAAATAAAAGACAGGATAAACAAATGGGACTATATCAAACTAAAAAGCTTTTGCACAGCTAAAGACAACAAGAACAGAATAAAAAGACAAACTACACAATGGGAGAACATATTTGACAATACGTCTGATAAGGGGTTAATAACCAAAATTTATAAAGAACTTGTAAAACTCAACACCAGGAAGACAAACAACCCAATCCAAAAGTGGGCAAAAGAGATGAATAGACACTTCTCCAAAGAGGACATACAGATGGCCAATAGGCATATGAAAAAATGCTCAACATCACTAATCATTAGAGAAATGCAAATTAAAACCACAATGAGATATCACCTTACACCAGTCCGAATGGCGCTAATCAACAAAACAACACAGAATAAGTGCTGGCGAGGATGTGGAGAAAAGGGGACCCTCCTGCACTGCTGGTGGGAATGCAGACTGGTGCAGCCACTGTGGAAAACAGTATGGAGATTCCTCAAAAAACTGAAAATCGAACCGCCTTTTGACCCAGCTATCCCACTTTTAGGAATATACCCCAAGGACACCATAGAACGGCTCGAAAAGGAGAAATGCACCCGCATGTTTGTGGCAGCATTGTTCACAATAGCGAAGATCTGGAAACAGCCCAAGTGTCCGTCAGAGGACGAGTGGATTAAAAAACTTTGGTACATATATACTATGGAATACTACTCAGCCATAAGAAATGATGACATCGGATCATTTACAATAACATGGATGGACCTTGATAACATTATACGGAGTGAAATAAGTAAATCAGAAAAAAAACTGAGATGAATCCATACATAGAAGGGACATAAAAATGAGACTCAGAGACATGAACAAGAATGTGATGGCAACAGGGGCGGGGGGGTTGGGGGAGGGGGGGAGGGGGTGAAGAAGGAGAGAGGGGTTAGGGGAGGGGAGGGGCACAAAGAAAACCAGATAGAAGGTGACAGAAGACAATTTAACTTTGCGGGAGGGGTATACAGCACAATCAAATGTCAAAATAATCTAGAGATATTTTCTCTCAACATATGTACCCTGATTTATCAATGTCACTGCATTAAATTTAATAAAAAAATATTAATATAAAAAAATATTCACTTATTTACATATAGAGAGGATGGATTAACTAACTGCATACATCCCTTTTTTCAAGGCCCTAATAAAATTATAGCAAAGTAATACCATTACTGTGAAAATTTATAGGATTGTGAGAGCAGCAATGAGACAGCTCAGCACATTTTTAGGAGACCTAAAGTGGGTTCAGAAGGTGGTTGCCATTTAGCAGAGCCAAAGATGATGAAACTTGGGACTCTAATGGACTGTGAAAGGCTCTGCACCAGGAAACACAGGTTGCCATGGAGGGCAGGGGCTGAGGCAGGAGTCTGGAAATAAAATCTGTTTAGTTTCTCAGGATGTATTCTTACCTTAAGTGTACGGATCTATTCACTTTTCAGATCAGTGCTTTATTTTCTAGAGAGATATGAAGCAAGAGATTTCAGACTTGAGTACCCAAGTATTGCTGGGAGTGAGAGGAAGGTTAGGAACAAGGAGATTTAATGAAAATTGCTTTGTCTCGCTCAGTTTATTCTCTCCCTATGAACACATCCTGTGGAAGAATACAATCTTTCTTTCAAACTAGCAATTGTCCTGCCCTTACCTGTAGTTAACATGTTCTGTGTATGTCATAAATGAGAGAAATAACAAGTTAAGTGGGAACTGACTTTTAAAACAGACGGCATAATTTTAAGAAGCTCTTTAAAAGCCTTCCATAAAAAATAAGAAAAAAATCTAATAGTGCTTTATCTATTATTCTACAAATACAAATGTGAAAGATCAAATCACAAAATAGTGCACTGCTATTTATACAATAATTTTTTCCCCTATTCCACTATATTTTAAATACATTTGCCCAAATGTCGCACTGGAAAGAAATACTAATGACGTCTCAGCAGTAAACCAATAGTCCAGGAAAAAGCTTCAACATAGAGAGAAACCTCTAAAATTATATAGAAAGTTGTATTCTTTCAGAGTGATAGTTTTTATGAGAGTACCCCTAAATTAATTTCAGGAAGAATTCCTGCAAAAGGATTAGTGTTTATTTTTGCTCCTTAGGAAACTTTTAAAGTAACACAGGGTATTTTATGAATGATGTATATGTCTCTAATTACCATTGAAAGTAAGATCAACTCCTGTCTGCAAAGTATTTCACTTCATTGTCATTTTAAAGGGATATTTTTCAAATCATATCAAATTTAAGATGTTTTGTTGTTATTCTGTTATTCTCTTGTTTTTGTATTCTTTCAGCATATTTAGAATGTAATTATACTCTTGAATTTTTTGATGTTATTGACAAGTCATTTTAGAATTTAATATCATCCCTTTTTCTATTTAAAAAGTATTTGTTTGATTAATTACATTTTTATTTTTATTTTTAGCATGTGCCCGAAAGAGAGAGAGAAAGAGAGAGGGTGGGGAATAGACAGGAAGAGAGAGAGAGAGAGATGAAAAGCATCAACTCTTAGTTGCAGCACCTTAGTTGACCTTGGGCTTCAAGCCAGTAACCATGGGGTCATGTCTACAATCCCAAGCTCAAGCCAGTAACCTTGAGGTTTTAAACCTGGGTCCTCAGAATACCAGGCTGACACTCTATCCACTGTAACGCCACCAGGTCAGGCTGATTAGCTACATTTTCATTCTGATGTCCCTAGCTGTAGATATATTTTAATTTTTCTTTCTTGAATAAATTAGGACCTGTGACAATGTGTAATTGTTGTTCAACATTTCTGTAAATTATCAGCTATAATATTTTCAAATATTATCTCTATCCCACACTATCTCTTCTCTCCTTCAGGGTCTTCAGATTAAAGCATGTTATATTTAGCCTGACCAGGTGGTAGCACAGTGGATAGAGCATTAGAATGGGACACAGAGGACCCAGGTTCAAAACCTGAGGTTGCTGGCTTGAGCACCGGATCATCTGGTTTGAGCAAGGCTCACCAGCTTGAGCCCAAGGTGGCTGGCTTGAGCAAGGGGTCACTATAGCCCCCAGTCAAGGCACATATGAGAAAGCAATCAATAAACAACTAAAGTGCCACGAAGAAGAATTAATGCATCCTCAGTGCCCAAGGCCAACTTGCTCATTTGGGCCATGGCTGCAGGAGGGGAAGAAAGAGAAAGACAAAAGGGGGAGAAGTGGAAAGTGGAAAAGCAGATGGTCGCTTCTCCTGTGTGCCAGAAATCAAACCTGGGATGCAAAGGTGAATTAAGGTCAGTTGAGGCCAGGGGAGCAGAAGAAAATATTGGGCCCCTTACATTAGAAAAAAGTGTAAAGTTAGGGTTTTATGGGGCCCTTCAGAAGTCAGCTTAAATCCGCTTCTGCTGGGATGTCTACACACTGGGCCGATGTTCTACTACTGAGCCAACCAGCCAAGTCCTGTAGTTTTCTAAAGTTTTATTCTTATACCAAATGTCCTATCCTTTTACTCATAATAGTACAACTTCTCTCATAAACCCTAACTGTACTGTCTACAATTTTTCTACACTGTTAAATTCAATAACTGTCACATGCAATTGGCTATGAGGCCCATTAATTGACTTTTTAAATTTTATTTACTATTATTTATTTATTTTGACTTCTATATATTTAGATATTTTTTTACATACATCAGCAATGTCACTTTTTACATTTTCCTGTTTTATAGATATATTCAACTATTGATTAATTTCTTTAAAATGCTTAATTGTTGCTGCCCATAGGTCATAATGGCCTTTCTGAACAGGGATTGGTCTTATATAAGCTCTAAGATAGAGTATCATGATGAAAAGAGCATAGACCTTAGAGTCAGACACAACTGTGCTAGAGTCCCAGCTCTGCCCAGCACTGACCACCTGAGACCTTGGAACATTTCCTAAACAACAGGTAAGTTCTTTTTCTCTCTCTTACCCTATGGGATTGCAAACTCCTTAAGGAAAATTAGGTTGATTATTTTATCTGTCACTGAATTCATAGGGCCTAAAAGAGCTTCAGCACCTAGTAGTTGAATAGTTGTTGAATAAAGAAATATCCCAAAATGTAGAGCTGTTTTGACCTTTGTATCTGATAATTTCATTAGGAGAAATTTCTTTGTTCCTTTTGTTGTTTGCATTTCTGCTGGCTCATTCTTTTGGAGTGTTTTAATTTGTGGACAATCTTTGATGTACTAAAATTGCATTTAAAAATATTTTGGGGGATTGTTGTAAAGGAGGGGGGAAATGGACGAGAATGGGGGGTTATAAATAGTGATGGATGAACACTGACATAGAGTGGTGAACACACAATACTGTATACAGATGATGTGTTTTATAATTGGCACTTGAAGCCCATATAATCTTGTTAACCAGTATTACCTGAACAAATTCAATAAAAAGGAAAAAATATAATTGCAGGAATAATTTGAAACCTGAAATGAATTATTCCAAAGAGGGTTTGCTTTTGCTTCAGTCCATCACCAAGGGCATGCCCTGTCCTTAGCCATATTACACACTGTTTCAGGTTGCATGAGGAACTAGGCTTCTAAAACTAGACAACAATTCTGCAAGCAGGCTGGTCACTTTCTAGTTTACTTTTGCCCCAAAGTTGTATTTCAGTGCAGTTGATTGTGGGACATTTTCCTCTTAGATTTCTTTCTCCTGTAGAGTCTGGGATTTATCCTATATGCCTTACTTGACAGCTCTGTCAAAATAAATGCTTATATTTTCCGCAGTTCACAGTACCTCTCTTGGTTCCAGTGTTTCCTTCAATTTTAGCCTAGCAATTGCTTTCTTTCTCATAAGATATTCAGTGCTTTTAAGAATATTTTTTCAACATACACTTTGTCCATCGTTTTAGAAACTTTTAGTAGAAAGGTTTGTACAAACAACCTGACCTACTATTAGGGAAACATTTTAGTCTACAGAAAATATCTTTAAAAAAATTATATTATAAAAATCAACATCACTTGAAACACAGCATTTTTCACAATTTTTGCAGAAAAAGTTTTATTTTTAGGATTATAGCATATGTTCATTCCCTAAAAATGCGTCTAATTTTAAAACACACACATTTATAGCCATACCTAAACACACACACACACACACACACACACACACACACTTAAAATAAAGATAAAAGAAGCTGACTACTAAGACTATAATAAACCTCCTTATTTACTGTTTGCCAACCTTTTTTTTTCCTTAGGTGAGAGGTGGGGAGAAAGTAAGGCAGACTCCCCTATGCACCCCATCTGAGATCCACCCAGCAACCTCAACTAGGGCCAATGCTCAAGTACCAAGCTATTTTTAGCACCTGAGGCTGACCGCTCAGACCAACCAAGCTATTCTCAGTGACTGGGGCTATGCTCAAACCAACTGAGCCACTGGTCAGGGCCTTGCCAAATTTATAATATCATCTAATAACCACTTAAATAATAAGTGAATATAAAGAGTTTCACAAGATAAAACTGATGCAGGACATGTAAGGACTGTTCATTTGCTAGTATTTGACAATTACTGGCTTGATCCATGAAACGCTGATGCATTCAATTTGAACTTTAGTTTTTATACCCTTAAAGTAGTATCTCATTCTTTCTTTTCAAACTGTTGATGAATTCTGTTTTTTCTCTTAATCAGAATGATTTGGTTTCTCCCTGCGAGGTTTCAAGAACTCAGGATAAAGGAATAATTGTTCTTATGTTTTATTTGTTTATAGCTTTGATGTGAAATTGCAATTGAACCCTATATCACATCTATTACTACAGTGATAATAAGAGAAAGAACCAAAAGTCCTCTGTAGATGATAACTGGTGGAAGACAATGTGTATTAATTTGCATACAAATATGGAAAAACTTAAAGTGGTTGAAATATGAACAAAATCAAATTTTTAAAAACTAATTCTAAAGTGAAGAGTAAATACATAAAATATCATTTAAATATGCAATTCTACTATAAATCTTTTGCCTTTTACTAAATATGCAATACTAACTCAAGAACTATCTATACATAGTATTAAATATATGTTTATAGAGCCATATGGCAGGAAAAGCAGACTTGTTTTTTTCAATGTTTTAATTGAATATTTTAATGGCCTACATGACTTTCTCTGAATGAAAGAAAGGCAATATTTTATCTGCATATTTTCAGTGGTATCTGAGTACTCTAATTGCCTAAATAATTTTCTGCTTGCAGGAAGGCAAAATTACAGGAGAGGCCCTGACTGGTTTGCTCAGTTGGTTAAGAGTGTAGTCCAGAAACAACAAGGTTGTGGGTTCAATCCCTGGTCAGGGCACAAATGGGAAGCAACCAAAAAATGCACTCCTGAGTGGAACAACAAATACTTCCCTTCCTCCTCTTCTCTCTCTCCTTTTCTCTTTCTGTCTTTCTAAAAATCAACAAACATTAAGCCCTGGCCAGATAGTGTGATTGGTTGGAATGTTGTTCCGGGGTGTGGAGGTTGCCAGGTTTGATTCCCCAGTCAGAGTACACACAGGAGCAGCAGTAGTCTGCCTCTCCTAGCCTCTCTCTCAAAAAAAAAAAAAAAAAAAAGGACAGGGAAAAATTCACTGAGTATGCATATGATATACATTAAATATATATATATAATTATATATATATAGTAAAATAATAAAACAATAATATGCACAGAAAACATAGCCCTTTCCTATATACTTCTAAGCCCAACAGGCATCCAAATACAGCTTTTTTCAGCTAGCACACAAGTGTTGTCTCTGATGCTTGAAGATGTAAGGCTATGCTCAGCCTCACAATAAAACTAAAATATGGGCTTAAAGAGATCAACACTATTTCACATGCCAGGCTAGTTTATAGCAGAGTAGCCATATATTTCTTTTATTTCACCTTGATCCAAGGCCAGATCCTGAGTTGGAAATAGTGCAAAGATTATTAAAGAATATTTGGTGTGGCTTCACTGTCCTTATGTTAAATGTAAACAGGATCCTCCATTAAAACATAGACATTGACAGGTCAATCTGAATGAAACATCCTTGTTCGTCTGTTCTTTCATTCTGAAATAATTTATGTTGAAGTTGAAATCTACAGGAGTTTAAGGAAAATGTTTTCTTCTTAGGAGATAAAGTTCATAACAGTGCCAACTCAGGCAGAGTATAGACCAAAGAGAACAACATGCTGAGAGTTTTGTAAGTCTTTTCATATTTGTCTCATTCTTAGTTATTGTTTTATTTTTTTTCTCATTTTATTTTAAAATTAAATTTAATGGGGAAACATTGATCTATAAGAAAAAATAGGTTTCACAGCCCAAGTGTCCATCAGTGGATGAGTGGATTAAAAAGCTGTGGTACATATACACAGTGGAATACTATTCTGCCATGAAAAAGAAGGAAATCTTACCTTTTGTGACAGCATAGATGGACCTGAATATTATTATGCTAAGTAAAATAAGCCTGGCAGAGAAAGACAAACATCATATAGTATAATCTCACTTGTATGTGGAATCTAATGAACAAAGTGAACTGAGGATTAGAATAGAGGCAGAGGCAGGGTCACAGGGAGCAGAGGGACAGCAGTCAGAAGGAAGGCAGATAAAGGGATGGGATTAGAGAAGGTGAAGGGATTAGTGTAATTATATATACATAACACAGAGATACAGATAACAGGACAGCAGATCCCAGAGGAAAGGGGGGAGAGTTTTAAGGAAACAGGAGCAAAGGGGTTATAATGGGGGACATGGGGGTGGAGTGAGGGTGTTATATTAAGTGGCACACTTGAATCCATGTTAACACAATAAATTAAAATAAAAAAAATCTTTGAAGTTAAAAAAAAAAAGAGTACATAGGTTTCAGGTAAACATCTCTGTAACCTTTGAACTCTTGGTTGCCTTGTATGCCCATCATCCAAAGTCAAATCGTTTTACCTCGCCTTATGTTTTTGTCCCTCTTTACTTACCTTTACCCCTCCAACCCTGGGTAACCACTTCACTTTAATCTATGTCCACAAGTCTCCGTTTTATATCTCACCTATGGGGGATATACTTTGTCCCTCTATGTCTCTAGAATGGTCTTTTTTAAATGAAAATATCATACTTAAGTGGGACTGTCACTGACCTCATTATCATTCATGAACATCCTAGTTAAAATCATTTTATCACATTGGTTTGCTTCCGAGAGTTCAGCCTCAAGGAATGGGACTCAGTTCGGATATGTTTTGAAAATGAGAATGCTGGACAGCACTATAAAAGTATTCCCAACAAACTTAAATATAAATACTCCTTTTTATCCAACAAACAAATAAACACATCTGCATGACTATTAAAATATATAACAGAAAAATTCTGTTGAGAATTTAGCAATATTTTAAAACCAGCAATTAAAAATTGTATTGGGGAGAGCCACTGAATCCTGACAGGATGGAAATTGGAGAAGCAGATAATTTTCCTGGGAAAGGTCTTGCATGCTTTTACTGAAAGGAACCATTTAAAGTATTACATCAGAGGGAACAAAAATGCATAACAGATTAAAATATATTTGCTGTTTTAATGCTACTGCCAGAAAATGCAGGCTTGTTAGAAAGATTGGGCTATTTGTTTAGAATAAAAAGACTTTATTTTCTTTGGAGACAGCATGTATAAAAGTGTTTCTGTATATGTGTGGATGATGCTAACTTCCATTATCTCCCCCATCACATCTTCCAAGTCCCAGATCTATAGTTAATCATATTCTGTCTCCATGAGTATGTCCCATAGATATTTTGAATTTAAGTTCTCAAAAGTATAATCCATTATTTCCCTTCTTTAGTCTCAAACCTATTCCTTCTTTGTTTCAGATATGAATAATTAGTTCAACAAGCACTATAGAATATAAGCCAGATACTTGGAAGTCTTCCTTATCTCAAGTCTTTGCATCCTAATTTGTTCTTACATCTATCCACCTTTCTCCTTTCCTGTAAAAATTACCAAAGTTCAAGCTCTACTAATATCCAGTTAGAAATTCAGCTTCAGCCATATAACCAATCTCTATAATCACATTATTACTTTTCCAAAATCTATTGTCCATGTTTTATAAAGTGTGGCTTTGAGAAAATAAAATATCATTTTTATTTTAGTAAGAGATGTATAAGAACAAAACAAAAAACTGGCTTATCATATCATTTAGACATTTCTTGTTTCCAAAATATATTAATTAAAAATATGTTGATACATGAGATAATGCAAACTACAAAAACATATCAAATGTGTATTGAAAGTCTCCGTTGAGCCACTCTTTGCATAGTTTTTCTCCATAAAGGGGTAAATATCCTGCTTCTGTGGTATATGGGCTTCCTATATTTAATTGTAACATAATATTATCATATTATTTTATAATTTCCAGTTTATTTCTAAATATTCTGTGGTAGACAGCTTCTTAAATGGCACCTGGTAATCTCAGTTTTCTAAGTATTTACTCTTAACTCTCCCCTTTGAGTGTTGTCTGGACCTTATGGCTTGCTCCTAGTGCATAGAGTACAGTAAAAATAATGACAATATCACTCCAGAGATTAAGATTAAGGACCATGACTTCTGTCTTGCAGGTACCCTTTCTTTCTGACTTTATTTGTTCCCTCAAAAATTGGTAGTTACCATGTTATGAACTGCCCCCTGTATAAACCCACGTCAAGAAATCGAATGAGGGCAACCATTAAATTCAAACTGAGGTCCTAATCCAAATCCCGTGAGGAATCAAATCCTGTAAATTATAATATGAATAAACTTGAAGCAGATATTTATCTAATTGAGCCTTGAGATGACTCCATCTTTTTTTTTATTTACTTATTTAAAAAACTAAACAGGGTGACATTGATCAATAAGAGTACATAGGTTTCAGGTAAATATTTCTATAGGAGTTGAACTGTTGATTATGTTATATACCCATCATCCAAAATCAAATAGTTTTCCATTACTGTATTTACTCTTTACTCTATTCTCCCCACCCCCTCCTCTACATACTCCAATCCCTGGTAAACACTTCACTTTTATCTATGTCCGTGAATCTCAGTTTTACATCCCACCTATGTGTGAAATCATCAAGTTCTTACTTTTTTTTTATTTATTTATTTCATTCAGTATAATGTTCTCAAAGTCCATCCATGTTATCATAAATGGCAATTATATCATCATTTCTTATGGCTGAGTAGTATTCCATTGTATATATGTACCACATTTTTTTTTTATCTGATCCTCCATTGAGGGTCACTTTGGTTGTTTCCATGTCCTGGCAACTATTAATAATGCTGTGATAGATGACTCAATCTTACAAAAGACTCTTAAATAGGAGATCCACTGAGCTGGACTTAGATTCCTGCCCTATATAAGCTATAAAATAATAAATCTTGTTTAAGCTAGTATGGTTTTGGATAATAGGTTATGCAGTGATAATAACTAATCCATTAGATGGAAACTTCCTTGAGAAAAAAAAAATATCTGTTTTACAGTAAATCCCTAGCACCTATCTCACTTAGACAGAACTAGGCATAATAGAAAGCTCATTTTCTCCATATACTTAGAATTTAAGAAAGCAAAAGCAAAATATATAAATAACACTGGGGAACAATTTTTTTTTTTCATTTCTGTTGCATGAGGTCTTAGAATTTTTTTTATATATTTTTGCATCGCTGATTCCAAATCTAAAACCCATTTTTGGTGTATGCTCTAGTTTTTATGCAGTTTTAATTTCTTTTTGTTACAGTTAATGCCATGCATTGGTTTTTAAATTGGAGTTAAAGGGCAATGACTCTTGGACTGAACATAACCACAAGGTAATTAATGTTTTACAAACATCACTTTTACATAATTGTACTTTTTTTTAAATGTAAAAAATTATTATCTGAAAAAAAAAACACCCTCTATTTTGTTTTAAGATTGAATTATGGCTTCTTCGAGTAGGCATAAATATAAGAATAGTCCTGACACCTTCTGTTATATATGTGGCTGTTATATCCTTCAACATCAAAGGTGCAATATTTCATCATTTGTGACACATGCATATATTGCCTATTTTCAAGTTTCCCTTGGTGGTCAAGACAAGAATTGGGCTTTTCATATTGTGTATCATAATTGTGAGAAAATGCTTCGTGACTGGACAAAAGGAAAACGCAAAGAAATGCCTTTTGGTATTCCCATGGTTTGGCATGAGCCTAAGGACCACAGCAGTGACTGTTATTTCTGTCTGATCCATACAAAGGACATCGGCAAGAAAAAACAGCATATGATCACATATCCTAATATTCCTTCAGCAATACAACCTATCCCATACTCTGAGACAATCCTGGTTCCAGTTTTCAATGGTTTTATTTTTTTTCTAAGGATGAAGAAAGTGAACATGGTGATCAAGTGTATTTTGATAAGATGCATGAGGACATGGTTGTAGAATCTGAAGGGTCTTCTTCTGATGCCAAGCAGCCATTAACCCTTCAGCAGTTTAGCCAACCCGAATTGAATGACTTAGTAAGAATGACATAAAAATTGTCCTCGATTTTCTGAAGTATGAGAAGCATAACTGGATCATTTGTGTAGATCTTAAAATGGTTAATTTCCTGCTAGTACAACAGAGAGGTTTCACGAAATATCCTTACTTTCTGTGTTTGTGGGACAGCCAAGCTCGGGAGAAACACGGGACACAGAAGGAGTGGCCGAAACGAGAAGCTCTGGAATAGGGATGCAAAATATTGTGAATGAACCTGTAGTTAATCGAGACAGGATCATTTTTTCCTCACTTCACATCAAACTTGGCTTAATGAAGCAGTTTGTTCAGGCTCTGAATAGAGAAAGTGAATGCTTTCAACATATGATTTCTGCTTTTCCTACCTTGTCTTTCGAGAAGATAAAAGCAGGTGTATTCGATGGACCTCAAATTCAAACCCTCATATGTGACGAAGAATTTGCCAGGAAGATGAATAAGGAGGAGAAAGCAGCATGGCAGTCTTTTGTGACAGTTACAAAGAACTTCCTTGGCAACAAAAAAGCAGAAAACTATGAACTTCTGGTTCAAAGGATGCTATTGGCTTTCCGTGACATTGGATGTAACATGAGCTTTAAGATTCACTTCCTGAACATTCACTTTGATAAGTTTCCTGAAAATCATGGAGCTGTTAGTGATGAGCAGACTACTGCTGGAGCATCAGACAAGGTTGTTCTCAACAAGTACACAAATGTAAGAGCTACAAATGCAATTTGCTACAAAGAGCAAATTTTTGCCTGAATAGAATTGAAATAAGTTTTGCACAAATTTTATAATTAAAATAAGTGTTTTAATATGTTCTATTTCAAAGTTGTAGACAAATTTTGATGTAATCATATCTTTCAGTGTGTTAGTGTATTTACTGCATTATATAAATTATTATATTTTCACAAAGATGATGCCCAAGAAGACATTGTACTTCATTATGTTAAACTAAATGTTGAAAATTTTACAATAAGATAAAAACCTAAAACCTTGAATTGTAAAAGAACTGTAGCTTACAGATAAAAACTAATGTTATATTTGAGATCAGCACACATGAATTAATTAAGAACAAGTGTTTTTGTGGATGCAACAAAAATTTGTTCCCCAGTGTAATTTAATAACTGTTAAAAATCTGTGACTTGAACAGAAAGAAACTGAAGCACTTTGCGAAAGTGAATGAGAAATAAATGTGAACTTTGATTTATTTAAAAAGGAAGGAAAGGCGCTGGCTGGTTGGCTCAGTGGTAGAGCGTCGGTCTTGCGTGTGGGAGTCACAGGTTCTATTCCCAGCCAGGGCACACAGGAGAAGCGCCCATCTGCTTCTCCACCCCTCCCACTCTCCTTCCTCTCTGTCTCTCTCTTCCCCTCCCGCAGCCAAGGCTCCATTGGAGCAAAGTTGGCCCAGGTGCTGAGGATGTCTCTGTGGCCTCTGCCTCAGGCGCTAGAATGGCTCTGATTGTGGCAGAGCGACGCCCTAGATGGGCAGAGCATCGCCCCCTGGTGGGCGTGCCGGATGGATCCTGGTCGGGCGCATGTGGGAGTCTGTCTGACTGCCTCCTAGTTTCCAACCTCAGAAAAATACAAAAAAAAAAAATGTGGTTGTTTTTTGTTGTTATTTTTTTTTGTTTGTTTTTTTTTGCAAACAAACCTGCTTACTAAACTGTGTAGACCCTACAAAATTAACTATGTATCTTTTTGCTCACTGAACACCAAGATTAAGTTGTGGACACAAAATAGTTTTTATAGTTCAATTTGGAAGCTGTATTGCTTGGAAAATAGAGGGAAAGTGAACATTTACTGAGGCAGTTTGGAGGGGAAATGTGACAAGGCTGAAGTGGATAAAGAGTGAAAGATGGAAGAAAAGAGAATTTCCTGGAGAAACATAATGGGAATATGAGTGGATAGTTTGTATCACTTTTTGAATATTTTAAGGGTTTTATTTTTAGGTGTGTGCAATTCCCAGACAGGGTTGATTCTAATTCTGAGTAGTCAAGTTAGTAAAAATACAGATGGCACTTGTTCAATGAAGAAAAAAAAACTAATAAGCCTAAATAATTCAGCAGGAGACAGAACTCTGAGCTAGAGGTCTCTGTACAAAGAGGACCTCAGAAATTTAAAGACATCCTATGGAGAATGCTGGACTTTGCCCCTAACAATGCAATAAAACTTTGCATCAAGTTTTGATCTCTAAAGCAGGAAGGAATCGAATATCAATTACATATATTAACATGAACCTAGTTAAGTGAATCAAGAGACTGTCTTACGATAAATCACTACATTTTGAATCATTCAGGACTACCTGAAAAGTAGAAACTACAAGTATTTTCAACAAGAGGACCTTAATCTGGGTTACATAGGTAATAGAAAATCTGAAAATCAAACAATAAGAAGTCACTACTGATTCCTAAAAGAAGAAATAAAATAAAGAGACAGTTTAATCCCAGCCAAGCACCAGTGTTAACAGACAGAAACCTACAATGTATGACTATACACTGAAAGGGTGGAGGCTACAAAAGATACACAGATACTCGACACTGTGAATGCAAAAAAGAAGGTAGATCCTAGAGTTTGTATTTTTCTTCACTCTTTCCGATCTGTACCTTCTACTGTACAAAAGCACATAGAACCTAGGAAGCATAGGACTAGCATTCCTGTTGCATAGAGCAGAGTAGAAGAACAAAGAATAGAACAAACACATCCCTGTTGGGCACAAGTTATATGTAAGGAAGGCAATGTCATTACATAAATTCATAACAAAAGTGAATGTTAGAAGTATAAAATAACAATGAAGATAAAATTGCCAACCAACAATTTTTTGCTGGTCACTAGCTTTGATACACACTCTTAGAATGCCAGTGCTGTTTAGAAAATTCAATTTGGGGACCCACTTAATTCTATATAGGTACCCACTTTAATTCAGATCTCACAACATTGCTAAATCCTCACCTTTAAACTCAATCTGGGCAGTCTGACTTTTGAAAATGACTTAACTGTATGAATGTCCTCTAGGTGCAAAACAACCCAGGGCTGAACTGCCTTTGGGGATTGTTTTTCTTATTCCAGGATCTGTTTATGGTCAGCACTGTATGTCAGAGATATGCAAACAGAATCAGGTATTTGAGACAGTTGTCCTGTCCCCCTTATTCTGAAAAGTTTCCCTATCTTTAATGATTTGGTACAGTCAGAGAACACCCACTACACATTCCTTCTTGGCATCTATAAGAACTAGGAACTTTGAACAGCAAACTGTTCCTGTATCTTCCTCCTTCACTGCTGTGGTCAGTGTAGTCACTACAGTCCCAGAGGTCTCATCTTTATTTTCTGCTGTGGATGTCTGCTTAGCACTCACATTCAAGGAAAGTAAGTCTCATTGTTATTAAATGTCACAGGATGATTAGAAATATTTTTATTTATGTTAATTTTAAGCATTTCACTAAAATTCTTAGAAGTTAGTCTAAATTGACAGGACAGCCATTTGATTTTATCTTCTTTATACTTATTAGTTCTCAAAACAATTTCTATAAAATGTAAATGTTTCTGTAAAAAAGGCAGCATGAAAACTCTTACAGCTAAAAATAGCCTAAAAATTGATGGTATGCATGTGAATGCATGTTGTTTTCCTTTTCTTGCTGCAATAATTATACATAGACCTGAGCTTTAATGGTTGGCTCATTTTAGAACTTCGAATAATTAAGATTTTATGTGACATTCGTTATGAGAGGACAATACAGCTCTTGGGCATGGCTAGTATCCTTTGAAAATCTGAAGATTTTCCTAATGATGAAGAAATAGACTGTTATTTTATTTACTCATGTGGAAAACTTCTTTTCTAGCTTTTGAAATAATGACTTCCTAGTTTTTGACCTGCTGCTGTAGGTATGAATTCACTTTACCTCACAACTGATAGATATCAGAAATTCTATCAAAAGTGTTAAAATTTTGGAGCTACATAGTACTGGGTGTCAAAAGGTTAGAAAGACATCTCTATAAAAGGTGAGAGTACATTAGAAAGGCCACCTAGTGCTTTCCCACAACTGCTGTTCATTGCATTGAGTCAAGAAATGCTCAATCAAAGGGAAAAAAAAAGAAATTAAAGTTGTCCCTAACAAAAATTGATCACCAAAAGCAATCCTTTAGGAACACTCCCAATACTTTGGGAGACACAGAGTTGTGCCACGGAACAACTCACTAAGTATGCAGTATGGTGATTTATTTTTAAGAGAAATTATAAAAAGAATAACTTGAAATTTCCACACATATTAGTGTCTCTAGATTAAAATATGTTTGTTCAATATTCATACATCAGGAACAAAAGAGTTGCACTTCTTAGATGTTTCCTTTCTCCTTTTTCAGTCCATCTGGTTGCAACGTCCTTTCATTCTTGGTCTATTTCGATACTATTCTTTTTGTAGCTAATTTAAATGTGTTGAATTTTCCAATTTATAGCAATTTTTTTCATCAATTTAATAAGGAATTTTTAAGTATTCCTTTAAATTTATCTTTTACAGAAGAAAGTCAAGGACCTCATGGTGCAATGGTAGCGTGTCTGACTCCAGAAGAAAGTTAGGTAGATAACTTATCTTGTTTTCTCTGTTATATAACATATGTATATTCAGTAAATTTTCTTTTGTATGTTTTGTTAGGATTACGAAATAAAGCAAACTTTGATTTTATAATCTGATTTTATTGTGCAGAAGTGTTACTTGGTATATAAAAGTTTTCTGAAATCAAACAACATAACAGTCAGATATTCAGCACTCTCTGAGGGAAAAAATACAATAAAGTGAAGTGTTGAATATTAAGCCCATGTACCCCACTT
Source organism: Saccopteryx bilineata (assembly GCF_036850765.1). Taxonomy (NCBI): domain Eukaryota; kingdom Metazoa; phylum Chordata; class Mammalia; order Chiroptera; family Emballonuridae; genus Saccopteryx; species Saccopteryx bilineata. The sequence continues at coordinate 39,250,125 of NC_089490.1, forward strand.
TAAGTTTATGTCTGTAGTAATTGAAATGATTGAAGTTATAAACTTGGATTTCCATTAAAACTCAAGAAATTTATCAGTGTGTTGAAGAATTTACAACTGGTGTATACAACTGCTCTACCTGGAAACTTTTAGAAATATCTGAGCTACTAAAGAGAGAAGGATTATGAGAACTTCCTTGAATTCATATACTATGGAAAATATTTCAGTCTTTTCAGCCATTATGCTTTATTTCTAATACACTCTTCATAAGGATTTGTCTTACAATTTTAGTGTTTACTATTTAGTGAAAAGTATCTTTCCTTTCTGGGTTTTTTCTTTTGATGTCTAAATTATTTTTTAAAATGTGCAAGACTGATTAATCACATTATTATAGTCAAAATTTTTGAATTTCTAAAACAAAAGGGCTCTTGTGAGTCCACCCTTGAGTATGGAGGCTGTTCTTGAATTTTTAAAAAAATTGGGCAGCCATAAACAGCTGTCTTTCACAGATGGGTATAGGACAGGCTACAAAATTAGTAGGGCCTAGTAAAAAATATATTTTTAAAGTCTTGAATTCCAAATTTGTAAAGAATATATATTCTTTTAATATTGAGGGGTATATAAACTCAAACACACACACCAACACAATTATATACTTTAAGTATCTTACATGGTTGAATATATGAAATAACAGGAGTACACAATTTCTGTCAAAAATCGACATTAAGTTTATATTAGGATTGCCTTTATTTCCTGATAATGAATTATATTTGCATGTGAATCACTGCAAACCTTTTTGTTTCAGAATTCAAAAAGTAAAGTAGAAAGAACATAAGGACACACAGTGTCCTTCTTTATTGCTTTGTAACATACTGCTTAGGTCTAATTGCTTTAATACTCTACTATTAAGCACTACTGTGATAATAATTATGATAATGATGAGAGTAGAAGAGATATTTAATAACATGAATTGCATTTTGAAAAAAATCTGATAGTAAGTATAATCTACAGAGCATAAATGTTAAATACTCATTCCAAATACATTGTTTTTGGGTAGTCCTTTATTTGATATTTTATGGAATTTCCTAAATACTATGCAAAATGTATTCTAAAAGTGCTTACAACTGCTAGAAGGAAGAAAATAAACCCCATAATATGTGGTGATTAAACAGCATGCTAGCCCTGGCCGGTTGGCTCAGCGGTAGAGCGTCGGCCTAGCGTGCAGAGGACCCGGGTTCGATTCCTGGCCAGGGCACACAGGAGAAGCTGCCCATTTGCTTCTCCACCCCTCCGCCGCGCTTTCCTCTCTGTCTCTCTCTTCCCCTCCCGCAGCCAAGGCTCCATTGGAGCAAAAATGGCCCGGGCGCTGGGGATGGCTCTGTGGCCTCTGCCTCAGGCGCTAGAGTGGCTCTGGTCGCAACATGGCGACGCCCAGGATGGGCAGAGCATCACCCCCTGGTGGGCAGAGCGTCGCCCCTGGTGGGCGTGCCGGGTGGATCCCGGTCGGGCGCATGCAGGAGTCTGTCTGACTGTCTCTCCCTGTTTCCAGCTTCAGAAAAATGAAAAAATAAATAAATAAATAAATAAAAAAAAAACAAAAAAAAACCAGCATGCTACTAAAAAGTGACTGAGTCAATGAAAATAAAAGGTAAGATCAAAAGATATATAAAGACAAATGAGAAAGACAATACAACATATCAAAATTTATGGGATGCAGCAAAACAAGTAATAAGAGGGAAGTTTATCACCTTTAAGGCCTATCTCAAGAAACAAGAAAACTCCCAAGTAAACAACCTAACTTTGCATTTTAAGGACTAGAAAAAGAAGAACAAAGGCATCCTAAAATTAGCAAGCAAAAGAAAGGAAATAATAAATTAGAGCAGAATTGAATGAAATAGAACAAAAATACTATACAAAAAACTAATACAACAAAAAGCCACTTTTTTGAAAAGAATAATAAAATCGACAAACCCCTGGCTAGACTCACCAAGGAAAAAGAGAATAGATTCATATAAACAGGATAAAAATGAAAGAGAAATACAAAAGATCATGCTAGAATATTATGAAAGACTATATGCCACCAAATTCAATAACCTAAAAGGCAAATTTTACTTGGACACTGAGATGGTTTCATAAGAAAAATGCCCCTTGTACCACTTCTTCCCAGCAATATTAGCATTATATAAGTAAAGATATGAAGACGGTAACATTTCTGCATGCACGAGAAATAATGCATAGTCTAGTTTGGTTAAAGAATAGAATACAGAGCTAGTAAAACTGAAAGCTAAACCTGAAATTGTGTATTAGACTAATTTCTAATAACCATTAATCTTTAGTTATATATACAGGAATCTCTATAGTAGTGGTAAAAAGAGACATAATAAAATTTGGAATAGGCAAGAAGGAGATTACTTCAAATGCTATAGTTAGGGCAAAGTTTATAAAGACTAGAAATATGTAAGTAGTGTAGAAACTTGGCTATAATTCACCAAACTCATATTACTTGTATCCTGGTCACAATGTTGTATTATTTTGTTAAACTCCCTTAAACTAAGATTCAGAAAAGAAGAGGCAAGGAAATTGCTGGTACATAATAGTCAGTGTGTATAATTTATTATGCAGATATACTGACAGGAAATAAAAATATGACACAAATTCTGAACATTCCACCAAAATTATCAGTAAATTTATGGAAAAGTTTATCTTCCACTCAGATTTGGTAAAGAGAGAAGTCTATTGTGGATTAATAAAATGGTTTATCTATAAGGCAATATTTCATCCTTTGTCTGCCAAAAAATGATTTCTAGGTCATATCAGGATGGTTTTAATACTTTTTCTCACTCAAAAACATGCTAGCCTTGCAATAAAATATTTTCTCCCAAAGATAAGGAAATTGCAGAGGTTGACTAACAAAAGAAAATAATTCAGAATATTTATTTATTTATTTTTATATGTTTATAAAGTTGAATTTAAACATTTATTTTTTAATGTTCTGTAGAATGGCTTGTAAATAATATTTCTGAAAAACAGATCTTACATCTGTGTTTGGCTCCATCTTTCAGCTATATATCCACATCCATTTAGATTTAGAAACATTACATAAAAAATGCCAACATTATGAGTGCCTAAATGACTGACTACATGTCCTGTTTTCTGTCACCAATTAGCAGAAACTCTTTTGGAATTTTAGTGATTGATAAATGCTTATCATTTTAAGCACTAAAATTTTGTGGTTTAACTTTAATATCTACTAATATTATCTTGAATATTAAAAAGTATTACAGAAAAAAATAAAAGAGATGATAAAAGAAACATAAGTTAGTCAAAATGGCTTTTAAAAATGTGAGAAGATAAAAAAAACCATAAATTAAATTTTACTTCTAGATAACTAGAATCATGCCTTTATAGTACCATGTAATACCAAAGATGAGGTGAACAGGAAAGAATGTGAATTTACTCTGGAAAGTAATGATAGGCCCTCTAAATGTATGATTACAGTTCAGGGAGACGGCTCCACCAAAATATAATACAAGCGTTTTAAAATAATATTATGAAAGTATTTTTGATAGTTTATACAAAACAGCAAAGTAGTCATCGTATAAGATAATCACAATTTCTAACTATATGTACTATATAGTTTAGTATTGTTTACAAATTACATATTGAAAAGGCATATTATTTCCAGTGCTTAGAGCTTCTAAAAGATTCCTGTAGATTTTTTAAGTCCATGTTTATGTTTAGATATCTAAAAAGCAGCTGAAAATTTAGATATGGTGCTCAGGAGAGAAACTAATTCTGAAAATATAAGACATAGGAGCTATGTTCTTAAAAGTGATTTCTGTAGCCAACAATTTGCCTAGTTTCTCAGGAGACTCCAAGTAGCAGTAGAATGTCATTTGGCTTAACCTCTAATTAATAAGCAGGAAGAGTAATTAGCAAAACTATAGTAGTAAAAAGGTAAGAGCAGAAGATGAAAAATAAAGGAGTAGTTGATAGCAATTTCTTTCTCTTCTTCAGACACATTTATGTTTATTCCCAGAAAAGACATCCTGTATTTGCCATTTCCTCTTCCTAGTGTTGCCAATGAAATTAGGCCCTTGTGGTGCCATGAGAAAAGAATTTCAAGAGACACAGGCGTGGGACAAGTTTAAGTTTAGTGGCAAGATTTACTGGGATGAAAAGAAATAATATGCCTTCAGGGATGTAGAAGGTGGCAGGCTCAGGTAGCAACTGCTTGAGGTCCTTGCTAATCCTTTGTATTTTCCTGGTTTCAGGAACAAACAGGCTATCTTTCAAACTGTCCAACCTGTTTCCTGGGTTTTCCCAGGGCTATTCTGAGTCCTTCCCCTATCCAATCCCTTTCCTAGATCTTCTGGAGTTTTGTGCCTTCATTCTATCAGATCCTTTTCCCACATTTTCCCAGGCTAGCCTGTTCCCCTTTACAGTTACCATTTTTGCTCCTATTGCACATGCCTCAAAGATCTGCTTCGTCATCTGGTTTCTACTGTGCATATGCCTAGCAAAGAAATTCCTCCTTACTGGTTTATCCCTCCCTCCAGTGAGCAGGTTGTTCTCTGGGAAGAGGAGAAAGGTGTTTTTTTCTGCCTACTTGAGGACTAAGTCCCCTTGGTGGGAAATCCAGTTATCCTCTGGGGTGTTTGTGAACCTGCACCTTCCTAGCTAAGCAGGCTTACTGTCTGATTCTATTTGCTCCCTTCCACTGTTAATGACTACCTACCTGCCTACTGTAATACTAAAAAGCTCTAAACTTGGATTTTAGCAGTATTGTGCTCTTCCTATAATTTAGATCCTTTTAGAGGCCCAGTAAAATAAAGTTTAACCCTCCTACTGATAAACAATTCCTTTAATCACTGTCCATCATATCACTCTTGTATTTTCTTAACACTTATTGCTCTCTGAAATTCCCATTCATTCATTTTTTCTACCTATTGATTGAAAGCTCCTTGAGACAGGGTTTTGTTGAACTTTTCCACAATTCTAGCACCTAGAGCATTATTTCCTAAGAGACGTAACACAATTCATATCAGTTTAATGACTAAGTAAAAAGATGTGAATTTAAAAAGGACATTGTTTACAGGATCCCCTCAGTAAATTAAAAAGAAAAATATGTTGAAAAAATATTCTGTGGCAATGGTTGGAGAAAGATGTGGCACCCTTCACAAGTTGAAATATTTTGTGCAATAACAATCTGAAAACAGTAAGTATGGCCCTGGATGTAGAGCATTGGCCCCACATGTGAAGGTCTTGGGTTCAACCAGTCAGAGCACACAGGAGAAGTAACTCTCTGCTTCTCCACCTCTCTCCCTATTCTCTCTCTCTCTCTTTCTCTTCTCTTTCCCTCCTACAGCCATGGCTGGATTGGTTTGAGCCAGTTGGCCCTGGGCACTGAGTATGACTCCATAGCCTCACTTTCAGTGCTAAAATAACTCACTTGCTGAGCAATGGAGCAGCGGTACCAGACTGGCCGAGCATCGTCAGTAGGCGGGGTTGACAAGGTGCATACGGGAGTCTGTCTCTCTGCCCCCCCCCCCACCTCTCAGTTAATTAAAAACAAAGCAAAACACTAAGTGTAGACAAAGGTATCAAAAATTCCACTAAAGAATATAAATGGCTTAATGGTTTATACAACAAATTCATCACTAAATTATGTACAATTTAATTCATTCATAGGCTTCATATCTGGCCCCCCTTTTTTTGTGTGTGACAGAGACAGAGAGAGACAGAGAGAGGGACAGATAGGGACAGACAGGAAGGGAGAGAGATTAGAAGGTGCCACAACAAAGATCAATTTTTTGTTGCAGCACCTTAGTTGTTCATTAATTGCTTTCTCATATGTGCCTTGACTGTGGGGCTACAGCAAACCAAGTGACCCCTTGCTCAAGCCAGCAACCTTGGGTCCAAGCTTGTGAGCTTTACTCAAACCCAATGAGCCCGCACTCAAGCTGGCAACCTCAGGGCCTCAAACCTAGGTCCTCTGCATCCCACTCTGACACTCTATCCACTGTGCCACCACGTGGTCCACCTGGCCTTTTCTTTGACTATGTTTTGATGTGTTTTATTTTAGACTCTCATCATTCCTGTCTGTATTCTAAATAGGTAATATTTTTTTAAATATGAATTTTACTCTTACTTGAATAAAAAATCATTAAAAATCACCATGTTTTAATCAACATACTTGTTCACATTTATGTATCAATGCCCTAAAATTAATGTTTTTAAAATTTTAATTGATTGATTAATTTTTTATTTTAGAGAGAGAGAGAGAGAGAGAGGAAAAGAGAGAGAGAGTGAGAGAGAAAAACATAAATCTGTGCCTGTATGTGCCCTGACCGGGGATCAAACCAGCAACCTCTGCACTTCAGAATGAGAGCGCAGAGCGCATTCCTAGCAGCTGTGGCTGATGCAATGCTGTGAGAATACTCCAGCTCCCAGAACCCTCCTGGGCATACTCAGGAAGGAAGCTTGCCTGCTAGAAGGAAGTGACTCAGCACCAACCATGGAGCTCCCTGATCTTTTGAGCCATTGGCTTTGAAGAACATGCTGTAACACCCTATAGGCTGAGCCTGTGTATATAAGCTAGCTTACTTCCTGAGTAAAGCGGATCTGTGTCACTGAACCTGGTCCTTGGAGTCAGGTCTCTGTGTCTCCGTCGTCCTCACCCCCGGTGGGCCTTGTCCACAGCCAGGGCCTAAAATTAATTTCTTTAAGTAAAAGTATCAGTTTGCTTTTTAAAATGTCTTTCATATCTACTTCATCATCACATTAAATTGACAATAACAATATTTTAAGTATTTAACATTGTGGCATGGCAAACTTGAGCTCATGGACCAAATCCAGCTGGACAAGTATTTTTGTAAGTAAAATTTTATTGAATCACAGCCATGCCCATTTGTTTATGTATCATCTAGGGCTGCTTCAGTGCTATAGAGCCAGAATAGTTGTAACAGACTCTATGTCTTAAAAGCCCCAAAATATTCATTACATGCACCTTTTCAGAACAGGTTAATCATTCTGCTTTATATCATTTATTTGTAGAATTAGAAGCTATATATATTTCAAGTCATTTTGTGCAGCAGCTTTATAAAGGCATACCTGTCCCTTTCTCTTCTCATGCAATATAAAGATTACTTCTCAAGATCTCTTATTAGCTTTTAAACATTGACAAAAAACATGACTTTATTTTAACTAGCTTCTTAATAAAACTGTTTATTGACAAGTTTCCTTGTTTAACAGAAAACCAATAAACCACAGTGCAAGTCAGTAGATTATCTATTCTAAGCTTTCAAATAGCTTGTCTAATGGGGTGGGGAATTACTGTCATTGCTAAATAACATTGTTCCTTAAAACAAAGATCTTCAATTTGTTGCATAGAGCTGCTGTATGCAGCCTGCTGACTTAGTATATGCACAGTTAAAAACATAAGAAAGATTAAGTTTATGAAGTTCTATGAAAATGTAAGGTTTTGATGATTATCTAAAATACTTTCATTATTAACTTCTTAGCATGTCCTCACTCATGGTGATAGGGAAGCACTGTCACTTGATAGAAATTTTTCATTTTTGACCCTCAGTTGGTAAAGAGATTTTCTCAAGGTCCTCATTCCAAACTATATCTGTAGATGATGAGAGTGTAGATTCATTAGTGAATCTTCATATATAAACCAAGTTTTTTTAAATTTTGGGATGATACAGTCATCCCAAAATTAATTTAATTTAAAACTGAGGACCTTTTCCATATGCACAGTACTTAACCATATAAAAACATACTTTTTTAAAAAAATAATTGAAAGTCTTCAAGCTCTATTTACAGTAGGAATTACAAAAGATAGACATTTCCCCTTCTGTAGTAGGGTTTCTAGCCCTGTTAGTCTTTCAAAAATATTAGCCGGGACCTGGATAGGAGAAAAACAATACTAATTACCAAAGATTGCCTTGTCCTTCGTGATGTCAATAGCTGACCTCCACTGGTAACTCTGAATTCTTTTTGAAACATCCTGACAATTTCTCTGCCTACACATAAGCAGCTATGATTTGTAGGGCACACATTTTAGGTCTAAGCATATCAGTACTGCATTATGTTTATAGTCATCACCATCAAATTAATTCTTAATATGGCAAGAAAACCTTACTTTATTTTCCAGTCAAATTGTTCTTTCCCTCAGGCCTATAGTTACTTGAAAACTCTGCAGCAAGTCCTGGCTGGGTAGCTCAGTTGGTTAGAGTAGTGTGCAGATACACCAAGGCTATAGGTTTGATCCTTGGTCAAAGCAATACAGGAACCAACCAATGAATGCATAAATAAGTGGAACAACAAATTAGCATTTCTTTCTGTCATGCCCCCCTCTCTCTAAAATAAATAAATAAAACTTAAAAAAAATACTGAAGAAATTGACAACCTATCCCATTTGACACATATGAGTCAATTATGCTGTCACATAGGTGACCTGGGGAAAAGCAGTAAGTCTCTACACTTCTGTTTTCTCTTTTGAAAATGATAATAATTATAAAACTTACAATATAAACTTGTGATAATATTAACGGCACCTAGCATATAAATATCCCTACTAAAAATGTATTATTGTTACCAGCATGACCTTGTCCCTCCTCCTCCTCCTCTTCATAATCTTTAAATATCTAACCCATCTGCTATTCTTTTTTACCTAAGTAGAACCTATTCATCAAGATTAACCTTGTTCCCTTTTGTCTCTCTAGTTATGTTTCATAGAGGAACTGGCTTTTTCCTATCTAAAACCCATTTCTCTCTTTCTTCTAGACTTTACGCCTTCCAATGAGATAATATTGATTGTTCAATCACTTGCTCTTTTCTTGATATTTCTTGGAAGAAGTCAATAGTCTCTCATTAAAAATAAATTATTAAACTACAGAAATCCAGTTGTATGGCTCCTTCTACATGGGTCCAGGATTTGTTTCCCCTTGCCTCTGGTATCATTAAAGCCTTCTTCTTTTTGCAAGTCACTGTGTGCTTCCCCATCCTGTGTAGATTTCCTTATCCTGCTCACATTTATGCAAATACTGCACTGAAATGATGTATCTAAACCTTTTGGTGTGTGTTCCTTTTTTGTACCAGGACCATGACTGACATAGATGACTGTGAGCTTCATGAAGTTATAGAATTTATAGGGTAACAGTTTCAAGATGTTTTAATCATGCAAATTTAGTATATGCAAGGTACTAAAAAATCTGAATAATCAAACATAAATCATGACTGAAGACTAATAGAAAGTATATGATCAGACCTGCATTTTATAAAAAGAAACTTGCAACATCTCAGAAACTAATTTCTTTTTTACCATACTAAACACCATTTCTTTTTTTGTGTGTGTGCTTGTTTGCTTTGTTTTATTTTATTTTTTAAATAAATTTTTATTAATGGTAATGGGATGACATTAATAAATCAGGGTACATATATTCAAAGAAAACATGTCTAGGTTATTTTGTCATTAAATTATGTTGCGTACCCCTCACCCAAAGTCAGATTGTCCTCCACCACCCTCTATCTAGTTCTCTGTGCCCCTCCCCCTCCCCCTAACTCTCTCCTCCCTCCCTCCCTCCCATGTCCTCCCTCCCCCCCCCACCCTTGGTAACCACCACACTCTTGTCCATGTCTCTTAGTCTCATTTTTATGTTCCACCAATGTATGGAATCATGTAGTTCTTGTTTTTTTCTGATTTACTTATTTCACTCCTTATAATGTTATCAAGATCCCACCATTTTGCTGTAAATGATCTGATGTCATCATTTCTTATGGCTGAGTAGTATTCCATAGTGTATATGTGCCACATCTTCTTTATCCAGTCTTCTATTGAAGGGCTTTTTGGTTGTTTCCATGTCTTGGCCACTGTGAACAGTGCTGCAATGAACATGGGGCTACATGTGTCTTTACGTATCAATGTTTCTGAGGTTTTGGGGTATATACCCAGTAGAGGGATTGCTGGGTCATAAGGTAGTTCTATTTGCAGTTTTTTGAGGAACCACCATATTTTCTTCCATAATGGTTGTACTACTTTACAGTCCCACCAACAGTGAATGAGGGTTCCTTTTTCTCCACAGCCTCTCCAACATTTGCTATTACCCGTCTTGTTGATAATAGCTAATCTAACAGGGGGTGAGGTGGTATCTCATTGTAGTTTTGATTTGCATTTCTCTAATAACTAATGAAGCTGAGCATCTTTTCATATATCTGTTGGCCATTTGTATCTCTTCCTGGGAGAAGTGTCTGTTCATGTCCTCTTCCCATTTTTTTATTGGATTGTTTGTTTGTTTGTTGTTGAGTTTTATGAGTTCTTTGTAAATTTTAGATATTAGGCCCTTATCTGAGCTGTTGTTTGAAAATATCATTTCCCATTTAGTTGGCTGTCTGTTTATTTTTATATCTGTTTCTCTTGCTGAGCAAAAACTTTTTATTCTGATGTAGTCCCATTCATTTATCTTTGCCTTCACTTCTCTTGCCATTGGAGTCAAGTTCATAAAATGTTCTTTAAAACCCAGGTCCATGATTTTAGTACCTATGTCTTCTTCTATGTACTTTATTGTTTCAGGTCTTATATTTAGGTCTTTGATCCATTTTGAATTAATTTTAGTACACGGGGACAGGCTGTAGTCGAGTTTCATTCTTTTGCATGTGGCTTTCCAGTTTTCCCAACACCATTTGTTGAAGAGGCTTTCTTTTCTCCATTGTATGTTGTTGGCCCCTTTATCAAAGATTATTTGACCATATATATGTGGTTTTATTTCTGGGCTTTCTATTCTGTTCCATTGGTCTGAGTGTCTATTTTTCTGCCAATACCATGTTGTTTTGATTATCGTGGCCCTATAATATAGTTTAAAGTCAGGTATTGTAATGCCCCCAGCTTCATTCTTTTTCCTTAGGATTGTTTTGGCTATTCGGGGTTTTTTATAGTTCCATATAAATCTGATGATTTTTTGTTCCATTTCTTTAAAAAATCTCATAGGAATTTTGATGGGAATTGCTTTAAATTTGTATATTGCTTTGAGTAATATGGCCATTTTGATTATATTTATTCTTCCTATCCAAGAACAAGGAATATTTTTCCATCTTATTGTATCTTTTTCGATTTCCCTTAACAATGCTTTGTAATTTTCATTATATAGGTCCTTTACATTCTTTGTTATGTTTATTCCTAGGTATTTTATTTTTTTGTTGCAATCATGAAGGGGATTATTTTTTTGAGTTCGTTTTCTAATATTTCATTGTTGACATATAGAAAGGCTATGGACTTTTGTATGTTAATTTTGTATCCTGCGACCTTACTGTATTGGTTTATTGTTTCTAATAATCTTTTTGTGGAGTCCTTCGGGTTTTCGATGTATAGGATCATATCATCAGCAAAAAGTGATACCTTTACTTCTTCTTTTCCGATATGGATGCCTTTTATTTCTTTGTCTTGTCTGATTGCTCTGGCCAGAACTTCTAGCACCACGTTAAATAAGAGTGGAGAGAGTGGACAACCCTGTCTTGTTCCTGATTTAAGGTAGAAAGTCCTCAGTTTTATGCCGTTTAATATGATGTTGGCTGATGGTTTGTCATATATGGCCTTTATCATGTTGAGATATTTTCCTTCTATACCCATTTTGTTGAGAGTCTTAAACATAAAATTGTGTTGTATTTTATCAAAAGCCTTTTCTGCATCTATTGATAAGATCATGTGGTTTTTGTTCTTTGTTTTGTTGATATGGTGTATTACGTTAACCGTTTTGCGTATGTTGAACCATCCTTGAGATTCTGGGATGAATCCCACTTGATCATGATGTATTATTTTTTTAATATGTTGTTGTATTCGGTTTGCCAGTATTTTGTTTAGTATTTTAGCATCTGTATTCATTAGAGATATTGGTCTGTAGTTTTCTTTCTTTGTGCCATCCTTGCCAGGTTTTGGTATGAGGGTTATGTTGGCCTCATAAAATGTGTTTGGAAGTATTGCTTCTTCTTCAATTTTTTGGAAGACTTTGAGTAGAATAGGAACCAAGTCTTCTTTGAATGTTTGATAGAATTCACTAGTATAACCGTCTGGGCCTGGACTTTTATTTTTGGGGAGATTTTTAATAGTTTTTTCTATTTCCTCCCTGCTGATTGGTCTGTTTAGGCTTTCTGCTTCTTCATGACTCAGTCTAGGAAGGTTGTATTGTTCTAGGAATTTATCCATTTCTTCTAGATTGTTGTATTTGGTGGCATATAATTTTTCATAGTATTCTACAATAATTCTTTGTATATCTATGATGTCTGTGGTGATCTCTCCTCTTTCATTTTGGATTTTATTTATTTGAGTCCTGTGCCTTTTTTCCTTGGTGAGTCTTGCCAAGGGTTTGTCAATTTTGTTGATCTTTTCAAAGAACCAGCTCCTTGTTTTATTGATTTTTTCTATAGTTTTTCTGTTCTCTATTTCATTTATTTCTGCTCTGATTTTTATTATCTCCTTTCTTCGGCTGGTTTTGGGTTGTCTTTGTTCTTCTTTTTCTAGTTCCTTAAGGTGTGAAGTTAAGTGGTTTACTTCGGCTCTCTCTTGTTTGTTCATATAGGCCTGAAGGGATATGAACTTTCCTCTTATTACTGCTTTTGCTGCATCCCAGAGATTCTGATATGTCGTATTTTTATTTTCATTTGTCTGTATATATCTTTTGATCTCTGCGCTTATTTCTTCTTTGACCCATTCATTTTTTAGAAGTATGTTGTTTAGTTTCCACATTTTTGTGGGTTTTCCCCCCTCTTTTTTGCAGTTGAATTCTAGTTTCAAGGCTTTATGATCAGAAAATATGCTTGGTACAATTTCAATTTTTCTAAATTTGCTGATATTGTCTTTGTGGCCCAACATATGGTCAATTCTTGAGAATGTTCCATGTACACTAGAGAAAAATGTATACTCTGTTGCTTTGGGATGAAGTGTCCTGTAGATGTCTATCATATCCAGGTGTTCTAGTATTTTGTTTAAGGCCACTATATCTTTATTGATTCTCTGTTTGGATGACCGATCTAGAGCCGTCAGCGGTGTATTGAGGTCTCCAAGTATGATTGTATTTTTGTTAGTTTTTGTTATAAGGTCAATAAGTAGCTGTCTTATATATTTTGGTGCTCCTTGGTTTGGTGCATATATATTAAGTATTATTATGTCTTCTTGATTCAACTTCCCCTTAATCATTATGAAATGACCATTTTTTTCTCTGAGTACTTTTTCTGTCTTGTAGTCAGCATTATTAGATATGAGTATTGCTACGCCTGCTTTTTTTTGGGTGTTGTTTGCTTGGAGTATTGTTTTCCAGCCTTTCACTTTGAATTTGTTTTTATCCTTGTTGCTTAGATGTGTTTCTTGTAGGCAGCATATAGTTGGATTTTCTTTTTTAATCCATTCTGCTACTCTGTGTCTTTTTATTGGTAAGTTTAATCCATTTACATTTAGTGTAATTATTGACACTTGTGGGTTCCCTACTGCCATTTTATAAATTGCTTTCTGTTAGTTTTGTATCTAGTTTGATTCTTCTCTTTTGTTTTTCTATCATTTGCTAAACACCATTTCTAATCCTCACTTAAACTCAACACTAAACTATTTACTCTTCATCATTAAATATTTAGCAACAACATTCATTAATATACAAAAGGGAGCAAGTTAAATGCTATCCATGTTTCCTTGGCCATTGTTACAGCTATCCCACAGAGGTGACAGCACATTACATTTGAGAAGCACCAAAAATATTTTCAATAATACACATTTAACAGCTCATCTTTAGAAGCATAAGGAAAGCATAAAACCATAGGGAACAAGGAAACATATCGTTTCAAATGTTGGTATAAAATCAACTTGTCTGATAATTACCTTATGGGATACTCCTTTTGTAGTAATTGCATACTTAAGTTTTAAGATTCTATGCCATATTATATTTGAATTATATGCATTACTTTTTTTTTCTGTTCTTGCTTTCCACATCCTATGGCATCTGTGCAGATTACAAAATTGCAAATGCCAGATGGCAATATGATCATTAAATTCAAACCAATTCAATTTCTGTTTTAATTATAAAACAGAATGATCAAATTTGTAAATGTTTATATTCTAGTTATTATTTTTTACATGAGAAAAAAGAGTTGGAATTTTAAAACAACTTATATCTGTGAATTATTGTATATTTTCTCTACTCTCAATTAAGGTTCTCAAGTTTGATTGCTAAACTTTTTTTTCTGAAGATTCACATATCAAAAAAGAGGCCTAAATAACATACAGTTTGAACAGAAAATGTAATACAAAATACTATATTTTGCATAATTTGTTGAAAGACAATTTTGAAAGCATTTTCTTACATACAAAAATAAATAAGAATAAAACTATCAGCACAACATTGCTCCTCACTGGGAAGTGGTATCAGCAAGATAGTGGAACAGCACACTCCACACCTCTCTCCACCAACCAAAGTATATTCAGTTACACATAGACCAGTTCACATTGTGAGAAACCCAGAATTCTGTTAAGAGGCTCCTGCATTCCAAGTGAGTACAGATCCAGACACATCAAAGCTGGTAGGAAACTTTCTTGTTCTCACTTGCCAAAACTTTTCTACCAGCTTCAGTGGGTGTAATCAAAATTCCCAACTCCCAGATTCCGCTTTGGGAGGAAAAAAGAGGACTGGTATATACACAGAACAGTCAGACTTATTAAGTGGCTATCGGCTATCTATAGCACTGACTTATGTCTGTGTGAATCTAACTGCTACAGTAAAGGACATCAGCTTGGGAAGCACTGAGAACAACTTCAATGATTTGAACTAGCATGACACTCACTCACCATTGCCCTCCTCTTGGCTCAGTGCAAGGTCTTGCACAACATAGAGCATGAATAGGACCCAGCAAACTCTAGATACCTGGAGACTGCTGAACACAAAAAAGGAGCTTCAAAGGATTTGTGGTTCAGCAAACAGGCCAATACAGATTGGTGGCTTCTCCTAGAGGGGTAGAGGGTGGAGTGTGCAAGAAAATGGAGCATGTGTCCAATGTTTCAGCTTTTGGCATCCTGACTAAGGAACTGGTTTCTTCCTTGCCTATCTTGGAATGCTGATGGAACTCAGCATACATTAGATGCCAAGGAGCCCTAAAAACAAAAAGAACTGGACTATTTATGTCAGCTCCAGAGAACCAGCAGTATGCAGACAGACCCCAAAATGCAAGATACACAAGTTCTAGAAAAAGTTCTAGAAAATCTATTTTGGGGATTTAAATACACAGGTTCAGAGAAAAATTCATCCACAGGAAAGGTTTTATAGGCCCACAGAAACCATAGTTGTTCAGACTGGTCAATACCTTTCTCTCTGTAAAGCTAGTCCCTAACTTGAAAAGAGAACTGTTTTCTCAAATATGTGAATCCTGCCACAAAATAAGAACACAAGGGAAAGAAAAAAGAAAAACAGAATTGTGTGTCAACATAAATAAATAAATTTGTCAAAAACTATCCTTAATGTAATGGAGGTAAGAGCTGCTTGACAAAATAAAAATAAAAAATAACCATCAATAAGATGCCCAGTTACCTTAAGAAAATAATGACTAAGGAAAAGAGAATATCAATGACAAAGTGCTAAGATATTAAAAACAACAAACAGAAATTTGGAATCTGAATAATACAATAACTAAATTAAAAACTCTCTAAAAGAGTTCATTCAACAACAGACTTGACAACAAAATAATGATTCTGTGAACTCAAACACAATTCATTTCAAGTTACCAGGCACAGGTGCAAAAAAGACAAAAAAAAAATTAAGAAAGAGAAACAAGCATTAAGCACTTCAAGGACACAACAAATAAGACTAAAATATGCATTATGAGAGTTTCAAAGGAAAAAGTGAGAAATAAATGAAGCAGAAAGTTTACTTGAAGAAATAATGGCTGGAATCTTCCCAAACTTGCTAAGAAAGCCCAATACACCCAATTAAGAGAAACTAAAATTAAAGAAACAAAACAAAAATAAAAACCAAACAAAGACACATTATAATCAAATTGTCAAAACTTAAATATAGAGAGATAATTTGAAAAGCATAAAGAGAAAGTAACTTATCACAAAAATGGCCCCCCATAATCTTAACAAAATTCTTTGCAGAAACTTTGCAGGCCAGAAGGGAGTGGGATAATATATTCAAAGTACTGAAAGGGAAAAAAAAAATCTGCCAACCAAGAATACTAAAGCTAGAAAAACTCTCACTCAAAAATGAAGAAGAAATAAAGACATCTTTTGCTAAAGAAAATCAGAAAATTTATCACTACTAGACCTTCCTTAGAAGTAATGCTAAAGGGAATCTTTCAAGTTGAAATAAAATTTTGCTAGATAGCAAAATGGAAATATCAGAAAATATAAAAATATACTGTTAAGAGTCAATGTATAAACCGAGAATACTGTATTGATATGTGTGTGTGTATATATATATATATATACATATATATATATATCTTTTAATTACTGGTATAAAATTTAAAAGACAAAAAATAGCTAAACTATAAAATATGTTAATAAAATATAAAATATGTTAATAAAAAATAAAAAAGGATGTAATTTTTGACATCAATAACAAAAAGTATGTGAAGGGGAAAAATAAAAGTAGGTTTTTTTGATATGTGATTTAATTTCAGTTGTTATCAGCTTAAAACAGATTGCTATAATTATAAGATATTTAACTCAAGGCCCATAGTTACTACAAATTAACATATCTTTAAAAAGATGCACAAAGGAACATAAAAAAAGAATTCAAAGGATTCCATAAAAAACATTAATGAAACACAAGACACTAAGAGAGAAAAAAGGTACAAAATATAGAAAAAATAATAGAATAGCATTGTAAAGTTTTTCCATATCAACAATTATTTTAATATAAATATAATAAACTCTTCAATTAAAAAGAATGTCTGAATAGATTTAAAAAACATAAAACAAAATAAAAAGCATATCCAACTATAATTTGCTTAGTGATAAATGCCTAAATTTAAAAAAATGATATATAAATTTAACTTTACATCTCAGGGAGTGAGATAAAGGACAGGCTGTTCACAGATGACATAATTTTATAAGTAGTTAATCTTATAAAGTCATAAGTTAAGACAAGGAAAGAAACAAAATAATTAGAACAGAAATAAAATAGAGCATAAATGATTAGAGGATAGCAAAATAATAGAAGAAATTTAAAAGTTAAGATGTGGTTATTTTAAAAATATAAACAAAATTGAAAATCCCTTAATCATACTAAGAAAAAAAAGAAAAACAACTCAAAATCAGAACTGAAAGGGGCATTACAACTGTTGCCACAGAAATAACAATAATAAAAAAGAAACTTAAGAGACTACTAAAAAATTTATAAACCAAAAAATGGAAGACTTAGAATAAATTTTTAGAAACATACATCCCACCAAGACTAAATCATGAATGAATTGGTTATCTAAACAAACTAGTAATAATGTGATTAAATCAGTAATTAAAACCTCCTAACAGCCTGACCATGTGATGGTGCAGTGGGTAGAGTGTCGACCTGGAATGCTGAGGACCCAGGTTCAAAACCCTAAGGTTGCTGGCTGAGTGTAGGCTCATTCAGCTTGTTCACGGGCTCACGAGTATGAGCGTGGGGTCACCAGCTAGAGTGTGGGATCACAGACAGAAGTCCATGGTTGCTAGCTTGAGCTCAGAAGTCACCCTGCCTTGAAGCCCAAGGTCGCTGGCTTGAGCAAAGGGCTATTGGCTTAGCTGGGCCCCTTGTACCTGTAAAGGCATGTATGAGAAAGCAATAAATGAATAACTAAAGTACCACAACTACAAGTTGATGCTTCTCATCTCTCCCTTCCTTTCTGCCTGCCTGTCCTTGTCTGTCTCTCAGACAAACTCCCTACAAAACAACAAACTCCCTACAAAACAAAGTCCAAGAACAGATGGCTTCACTTTTTTCCAAGCTCTTTCAAGTAACTGAAGAAGATGAAACACTTTCAAACTTATTCTAGAAGCTCAGCACTATTGTGACAGCAAAGCCTGACAAAGACTGAAGGAAAAACAAAACAAACAAAACAAAACACTAAAGACCCATATCCCTAATAAATGTAGATGTAAAAATCTTCAACAAAACACCAACGAACCAAATCCAATAAGTAGTGTATTAAAAATAACATACATTATGACCAAGTAGGTTTTATCCACAAGATGTAATAACCTTCAACCTACCAAAAAAAAAAAAAAAAGAAAGAAAGAAAAAAGAAAAGGCAGTCAATACTACAATAGCATAAGAATAAAAAATATCAAGAGCATTGTAATAAATGTAGAAAAGGCACTGGACAAAAATCAACACCCTTTTATATTACGAAGTATTCAACAAACTGGTAATACAAGGAAATTAACTGAACACTATAAAGTCCATTTGTAAAAAGCCCAAAGCTAACACCATGATGAATGAGGAAGACCCAAAAGGTTTCTGCAATAATCAGGAACAAGACAATCAGTCACTCTCTCTAATTGCATTCCAAATATTACTGGATATCCTAGTTAGAGCAATTAGATAAGAAAAAAATGCATCCAAATGAGAAAGGAGAAAATAAAATTAAAATTATCATTGTTCACAAAATACCTAATCTTATTAATAGAAAACCTTAAAAATCTTGCACAAAAATGTTAGAACAAATAAATATATTCAGGCAAGTTACAGAATACAAACCAATACGGGAAAACACTTGTCTTGTTATACAATAACAAAGAATAAAAAGAAAAGAAAATTAAGAAAATAATCTAATTTATAATAGCATAAAAATAATAAATTACTTAGAAATAAACATAAGCAAAGACCTGAAGAACTAACACATTAAAAACTATAAAACACTGCTGAATCACTTCATGACTTCAAAACATATTAGAAAGCTATAGTAACCATAACAATACCGCATAAATACAGATATATAGGCCAATTAAACAGATTGGAGAGCCAATGAATCCACAAATATATGGTCAAATGATCTTTTAAAGGGGATAAAAGACTACACAATGCTGAAAAAATATTATTTTTAACAAATGGTGTGGATTGAAATTGATATATGCAAAAGAATAAAATTGGACCCTTATTTTACATATGCAATTATAAAATAAAAGTGGTTTAAAGACCTGATATTATAAACTTCTTAGAAGAAAACAAAAAAACTTCATAATATTAGTCTTGGAAGTAATGTCTTGAATATGATACTAAAAGCACAGGCAAAAAAAAAAGCATAAATAGACAAGTGAAATAGAAAAAACAAAAAAGCTTCTGCAAGTATAGGAAATAGTGTGAGAGGCAACCTATAGAATGGGAGAAAATATTTAGTAAACCATGTATCTGATAAGTGTTTAATATCCAATATATATAAAGAACTCATACAACTCAAAACGAAACAAATAATTAAATTTAAAAATGGGCAAAGGACTTGAATAGACATTTTCCCAAAGACAAACAAATAGATAATAAGTATATAAAAAAACTGTTTAACATTACTAATTAACAAAAAAAATGTAAATCAAAACTACAATGATAACCCTGGCTGGTTGGGTCAGTGGTAGAGCGTCTGCCCAACATGTGGCTCCATGGTCTCCGCCTCAGGTGCTAGAATGGCTCCAGCCAAGACAGAGCAAACCCCAGATGGGCAGAGCATCGCCCCCTGGTGGGCATGCCGGGTGGATCCTGGTGGGATGCATACGGGGGTCTGTCGGACTGCCTCTCTGCTTCTAACTTTGGAAAAATACAAACAAACAAACAAACAAATAAACAAACTACAATTATATATCTCCTCATACCTCTTAGAATATCTACTAATGAAAATAAAATCCCCAATGTATAAGATGCACTTTACTTTTGGGGCCCGAAATTTGAAAAAAAAATGTACTACATAAAAGTTATTGAACTCAAGTTTTATTCATCATAAAATTCATACAATTCCTCATCACTGTCAAAACTCCCACTCATTAGCTTGTCCTCATCTGTGTCTAATGACAAATGACTGTCTTCTACATTGAGTGCAAAAACAAGTGTGAAAAAGCAGGAAATGCAAGTAAAAAAAACTACAACCACTATATAAGATGCACCCAGATTTTTGACCCAAAATTTTTCGAAAAAAGGTGCATCTTATACATGGGGAAATACATTAAGTGAAGATGGGCCCTGGTCAGTTGGCTCAGTGGTAGAGTGTTGCCTGGCATGTGGATATCCCAGGTTTGATTCCCAGTCAGGGCACACAAGAGAAGTGGCTATCTACTTCTCTAGCCATTCCCCTCTCACTTCTCTCTTTCTCTCTCTCTCTCTCTCTCACTTCCCCTCTTGCAGCCAAGGCTCATTTGGAGTGAGTTGGTGCCAGGCGCTAAGGATGGCTCCATAGCCTCTGCCTCAGGGTCTAAGAGCTCTGTAGCTGTGCAATGGAGCAATGTCCCAAATGGGCAGAGCATCACCCCCTAGTGGGTTTGCCAGGTGGATCCTGGTCAGGGCACATGAAGGAGTCTGTTTCTGCCTCCTTTCCTCTCACTGAATTAAAAACAGAAAAAAGGAAAATTATAAATACTGATCCATGTTTTATTCTTTACAGCATAGTTCTTATTGCCCATTATTTAATTTTACTGGCAATGAAGATGATTTCATTATTTAATCTCATAATATTTTATTACAATGCCAAAATGTTGATTTATTCACTCCACATTAAAAAAGAATAGTCATTGATGAAAAATTTACTTAAATTCAGTCAACATTAAGATTTCTAGGCAAAGCATGAATGAGGGAGGGAATTTAATAAGAGAACCAACTTTTTTTCTTTGTAGTATCATGCTATGGCATAGCAGAATTACAATGGCAGGCTTCAAGCCTTTAATCCAAATTGGCTCCTCAGACAAGAACAATATGCTGTTAGAAGACATAAGACCTCTGGGTCAGAGACAAAGACTTTATTATTCATGGCATAAAAGGCAGCATATGAACATCAGTTCTCATTTTCCTCTGATCAAGATGGCCTTGACATTCCCCTCAGTTTGACTAAACTTTTGATTAATTCTTGACTAGAAGCCCCTGACTTCCTTTCTCTTAGAGAATTTACTTTAGAAAACTTGCAATTATGAATTCTTTCTCTGCCTCTTTCAGATATACATCTCCCAGTTTCCTGCCAGTGTCATAACTCAAGAATATCTTTCTCAAAGACCTGGAAGTTGTGTCTTTAAAAATGTAATAATCAAGAAAATAGTGTCCCAATCTCCCAATCTTTGTGAGAGAATAAGGGCCTGACTTTGGTAAGTACCATTTAGAAAACAAGACAGCTGAATCCCTTTTTCCAACCATCCCTGTTAAGCTCTTCCGGTATATTTCCACTGGCTCACATCAGTGCCTAAAAACACTCCTGCCTTTTGTTTCAGTGGAATTGCATTTAGTCTCTCTCCTCTCTCGCAGTAGTCTTGATCCCATCATACTTAGTCTTGAATAAAGTCTTCCTTGCTGTTTGATTCTATCTAGTACAATTTTCTTTGACACCTCTAAGTCCCATAGAAACAGTGGAAGTGTCCCAGGTGGATGCTGCCCAAATGTGAGTTTATGTCTTTGCTGATGAAACACTAATATCTGAGACCCTCAACTAATCTCTTAAGGAGATTGCAAATCTACCCAACTTTTGTGCAGAGTGAGAGGGAAACATTAACTTTACTATCTTGGTCAAGAGACATCTGCACTCTGACTCAGAGGAAGATCCTATCTCTATCTCCCAAGGCTCTTTGCTATCCCAACACATATCTGGTAGATGATTTCATATCTTGGAGTATTCAAGATATACATAATTACTGGTTAATTCACTTGTATATAATCATTTGAAAATATTAAAATGTACTTATTGTTTATATATTTTTTAAAAAACCAAAGTTTTTTCATTTGTTATTTAACCACTTATTAACTTATTTTATTATTCTAATAATGTATTCAGCTAACATTTTTGTTCACCTAATATCTATCATATATTTTACATACGTGTTATAAGATTAAAGTACATTCAATTGATCTTCTCCAATAGCTCCAATATAGTAACTAAATAATTAACTTGCTAATTATATACCACATTCAAAGGAGTCACAGAGACAGTGATAAAGACAGATCCACATTTTCAAAGAATGAAAATCACATCTATCAGATTAAAAAGTAAAATGTAGGTCACCATAAGGAATTGTGGGCTTTATTTTTTAGATGAAGGGGTACCATGTCAGCATTTTAAGCAGAAGAATACCTTAATTAGATTGGATTTCAGAAAGTTTACTTGACTATGGAAATAACTGGATTATAAGAAGCAGTATTCTAGATATAAGTTGCAAATAAAAACCATCAGAGTCTTAAATAACTCTAGGAAACACAAACTTTTCCCACAGTACAATCATTTCAAATATATAATTAGTGTATTTTTATGACTCAATACATGCTGCCAAATTATATAACAAAAATGTTGTGCAGTAGCATGACATGTAATCAAAGTTTAGTTTAGTGTCAGCATGTCTAATAAAAATTAAACCCAACGTCAAAAATCACCTTTGTCCAGTTGCTGAAAAATGTGGCATTTTGAAGATCCAAATTCTGTCTTTCTAAATGTATGCTACTGTTTTCTCCATGTTGATGTAGAATACTACTTTCTCAGTAAAATATTAGATCACATAGCAGCTTTTGTTAGAGTCCATATTTTTATTAAAATAAGTACTCTTTTTAAAAACTAGAAGCACATTCAGTGCAGAGCAAAGAGCACACCTTGAAGGATGAGATGGTACTGACAAGGACTAATGCAACAGCAGATTAATATAAATATTTTCTTCTATGACCACTGTGTGTGGGACACACATTCAGTGGAATAACAAGCAATATTCCTAACACTATTAGAATTTATACACTCTTTCTTTCTCAACCATGTATATTTGATACCTGGTAATTTAAATGCAAATAGGAAATCTCAATTATACAAAGTTTTCAGTTCCTTTTCTTTGCAGTAGTGACAATTTCAGTCCTCATATTTTGGCACAGTATCAACAGAGACCAGAGTTTAGCATCCCAAAATATATAATTTGGGATGGATATTGATTCAAACTGCTTATTTGTAAGAGAAGAAAGACTGAGAAAAAACCTTTGACCTTCCCCTTAACTGCCCCAAAGAAAGTTAGGTAGAAGTCCTGCCCCAGGAAGGGTGATATTACAGATAACTAGAGTTTATTATAACTAATGTGTGATAGCGAAAGAGGAACTTAAGAAGGCCCATTGGTCAAAGTCTTTTCTGTGTCCCATTGTTAAAGATGCTTCAGCAAGCATTTATTTACTAAATATTTGCTTTTCCATCTCCTTGGGAATTGCCTTTCTGCCCTTCGAATTCCTGAAACACAACCCCCAAAATGCACCCCTTCCCCCTAGCTCCAGAATTACATATAAGCCTCAGCTGCCCAATCTGATCTTGGTTTCATATTCTATGGCATGTACATACAAATTAATTTTGTTTTTTTTTCTACTTTTAATGTCTCTGTTAATTGGGTTATTACCTCAGGTAGAAGAACTTAGAAAAATAAAAGGAAAATTAGTTTTTGTACCCTCCAAGTATTATCATCGTTAAAAAAAGGAAGAAGGGTTGTTTAGTTTTGGAGTTGCAAGTTATCGATTAATATCCATTACCTTTGGAATTATTAAAGCCATGGTATTTTCAAATTATATTTTGTAGAAGCAATTTGTTTAGTGGAGATGTAACAGGATATTGAAGAAAACAATCATCCTTCTATTCTAAAAATGGTACAAGACACATTCATGAAGGATTTATTAAAGAATAGCAAACTCCAGTGCTTCTCATCTCTCTACACTGGGTAAGTGAATACTGGCATTTTGTATAGCATATGTAAAGGCAGTTTATAGACTTATAGGAAATTGTGGCATTTCCTGTGGGTGATGGGAGAGGCCTTCATCTCCTCAAGCCAACTGTGAGAAAATGCTCAAAGAAACACTAGTAGAGACTGAAGGTGCATGCAGGCAGGGCACCTTCCTTCTCACCTGAATGGAGGCTGACCCCCAGAAATGTATAAGCTCTATATTTCATAGGAATGGGGTATGGTATAAAAGTTTCTGAGAGAGGTTGGTGTGTATTCTAGGAAGTTTGGAAATGCATATGAACCTAGAGACTGTTTTCTACTTGAGAGGTTTGAAGGCACAACTCTGTTAGGAGAAGCTTTCCATGGTATGGTGAGAAGAGAGGGGTCAGCAGTTAAGCATCATTTGGCAAAATAAACATGTGCAAAATTTCCAAAGACCATGGGGACAGTAGAGGTTATAGCCTACCTAGTTATTTCCATGCCATCCTATTCATAAGAAGGCCAGAGTAGGGTTAATAAGGCATGAAGGTGGGGCTTTAGGACAGGTCACACAATGAGAGCATAGCTATGCCAGGCAACTGGGTAAAATATAAACCCCTCTAAGACTTCCAAAGAATAGGACACATCATATATAAAGGAAAGTATTCATTTGGTGGGGGCCACATAGAGGCATCAATGGCCTTATTTTAATATCATTTATTACTAACTCTCAAGTCTCCTTCTTCTAGTCTCTTATCTCTTTTCCTCTGCAGCTCTGTAGCCCAGAGTCAGGGATCAAGCCTGACCTGGGAGAGAGAGAAGCTGTAGAAATGATGTCAGAACTGAAGTTTTGTTTAGGTGAACTAGACATTTTATAACTAAATGTGTCAGAATTACCTTATAAGATTTTTCTTACAATTGAAAATGATTGGAAAGCAATAGGATATATATATATATACTTAGAGTTGAACAGAAATTTAATAAAGTATGACTGAAAACAGAGTCTGTAAAAAAAAGCAAAGCTACTTTCCTATTTATACCCCATAGAGTTCAACCGCCTCTCCATTTTAATAATCCAGTTGTAAGATTATTTATACTTTTATGTATTTGCTTTAATATTTTCTGCTTGCTCTGTTTTTAACCTCTTTATTAGGGTTTTATCAGAAGAATATGTGTGTCCACATGCATGTGATAGGAAACAATTAACATATTCAAATATTTATACTTTTCTTTGTAATCTTTTCTATATCTTTTATATTCTGAATGTATCATTCATATTCTATAAAACAATATTTTCAGTATGTTCTCTTACATTTCGGTGCTTACTATTTCAATATTTTAATTCATATTGACTATTTGTGGTCACTGCTGTAAAGATAGTGAACCCTGTTATGTGCTTTTCTGATCCCACTCTTGGATTAAAGAATTTATTTCCCTAGTTGATGGAAGTGGTTCAACAGACAGTCTTTAATTTCACAAATTTTTCCAAATGAAGAGTGTTGCCTTAACAAGGAGTATTGACCTTGTTGGTGGTAGCCT
This sequence comes from Saccopteryx bilineata, assembly GCF_036850765.1. Classification (NCBI taxonomy): domain Eukaryota; kingdom Metazoa; phylum Chordata; class Mammalia; order Chiroptera; family Emballonuridae; genus Saccopteryx; species Saccopteryx bilineata. Next base: position 39,275,497 of record NC_089490.1, read on the forward strand.
GCCTCTAATAATGGATAGATACAGAGGGAAAAAAATGCACATCCCTCTCCTTACTTAAACAATTTGAAAGGATATCTTTAGAGATCATTATTTACACTATATCAGAGACCATATTTCATCTACCCAGTCCTGCTTTTTCTCACTTTCTACAGGTGTAGATCTCAACAGCTCCAAATTGATACTAATAACCATCTCTACCTCTTAAATCCAAACTATGAGAGAAAATATTTAAATTGGCCTGACCAGGCAATGGCTCAGTGGATAGAGCATCAGACTGGGATGCGAAGGACCCAGGTTTGAAACCTGAGGTCGCCACTTGAGCGCGGGCTCATCTGGCTTGAGCAGGGGCTCACCAGCTTGAGCACAGGGTCACTGGTTTGAGCATGGGATCATAGATATGACCCAAAGGCTGCTGGATTGAGCCCAAGGTCACTGGTTTGAGCAAGGAGTTACTCACCCTGCTGTAGTCCCCTGGTTAAGGCAGATATGAGAAAGCAATCAATGAACAACTACGGTGCAGCAATGAAGAATTGATGCTTCTCATCTCTCTCCCTTCCTGTCTGCCTGACTCTATCTGCCCCTCTCTCTGTCTCTGTCACAAAAAGAAAATATTTAAATAGAGTCTTCCAAAATAAGTAATTACTTGGTTTTTTTTGTTTTTTTTTTTTAATATTAATATTTTTTTATTAAATTTAATGCAGTGACATTGATAAATCAGGGTACATATGTTGAGAGAAAATATCTCTAGATTATTTTGACATTTGATTGTGCTGTATACCCCTCCCGCAAAGTTAAATTGTCTTCTGTCACCTTCTATCTGGTTTTCTTTGTGCCCCTCCCCTCCGCTAACCCCTCTCTCCTTCTTCACCCCCTCCCCCCTCCCCCAACCCCCCCGCCCCTGTTGCCATCACATTCTTGTTCATGTCTCTGAGTCTCATTTTTATGTCCCTTCTATGTATGGATTCATCTCAGTTTTTTTTCTGATTTACTTATTTCACTCCGTATAATGTTATCAAGGTCCATCCATGTTATTGTAAATGATCCGATGTCATCATTTCTTATAGCTGAGTAGTATTCCATAGTATATATGTACCAAAGTTTTTTAATCCACTCGTCCTCTGACGGACACTTGGGCTGTTTCCAGATCTTCGCTATTGTGAACAATGCTGCCACAAACATACGGGTGCATTTCTCCTTTTCGAGCCGTTCTATGGTGTCCTTGGGGTATATTCCTAAAAGTGGGATAGCTGGGTCAAAAGGCGGTTCGATTTTCAGTTTTTTGAGGAATCTCCATACTGTTTTCCACAGTGGCTGCACCAGTCTGCATTCCCACCAGCAGTGCAGGAGGGTCCCCTTTTCTCCACATCCTCGCCAGCACTTATTCTGTGTTGTTTTGTTGATAAGCGCCATTCTGACTGGTGTAAGGTGATATCTCATTGTGGTTTTAATTTGCATTTCTCTAATGATTAGTGATGTTGAGCATTTTTTCATATGCCTATTGGCCATCTGTATGTCCTCTTTGGAGAAGTGTCTATTCATCTCTTATGCCCACTTTTGGATTGGGTTGTTTGTCTTCCTGGTGTTGAGTTTTACAAGTTCTTTATAAATTTTGGTTATTAACCCCTTATCAGACGTATTGTCAAATATGTTCTCCCATTGTGTAGTTTGTCTTTTTATTCTGTTCTTGTTGTCTTTAGCTGTGCAAAAGCTTTTTAGTTTGATATAGTCCCATTTGTTTATCCTGTCTTTTATTTCACTTCCCCGTGGAGATAAATCAGCAAATATATTGCTCCGAGAGATGTCGGAGAGCTTACTGCCTATGTTTTCTTCTAAGATGCTTATGGTTTCACAGCCTACATTCAAGTCTTTTATCCATTTTGAGTTTATTTTTGTGAGTGGTGTAAGCTGGTGATCTAGTTTCATTTCTTTGCAGGTAGCTGTCCAATTTTCCCAACACCATTTGTTAAAGAGGCTGTCTTTACTCCATTGTATTTCCTTACCTCCTTTGTCAAATATCAGTTGTCCATAGAACTGTGGGTTTATTTCTGGGTTCTCTGTTCTATTCCATTGATCTATATGCCTGTTCTTATGCCAGTACCAGGCTGTTTTGAGTACAATGGCCTTGTAGTATAACTTGATATCAGGAAGTGTGATACCTCCCACTTTATTCTTCTTTTTTAAGATTGCTGAGGCTATTCGTGTCCTTTTTTGGTTCCATATAAATTTTTGGAATATGTGTTCTTTATCTTTGAAGTATGTCATTGGTATTTTAATTGGTATTGCATTGAATTTATAAATTGCTTTGGGTAATATAGACATTTTAATGATGTTTATTCTTCCTAACCATGAGCACGGTATATGCTTCCACTTGTTAGTATCTTCCTTGATTTCTTTTATCAATGTTTTATAATTTTCCGAGTACAAGTCTTTAGTCTCCTTGGTTAAGTTTACTCCTAGGTACTTTATTTTTTTGGTTGTAATTGTGAAGGGGATTGTTTCCTTAATTTCTCTTTCTGACTGTTCATTGTTGGTGTATAAAAATGCTTCTGATTTCTGAGTATTGATTTTATATCCTGCCACTTTGCTGAATTTATTTATCAGGTCCAGTAGTTTTTTGACTGAGACTTTAGGGTTTTCTATATACAATATCATATCATCTGCAAATAATGATAGTTTTACTTCTTCTTTTCCAACTTGAATGCCTTTTATTTCTTCTTCTTGTCTGATTGCTGTGGCTAGGACTTCCAAGACTATGTTAAATAAGAGTGGTGAAAGGGGGCACCCCTGCCTTGTTCCTGATCTTAAGGGTATTGCTTTTAATTTTTGCCCATTGAGTATGATGTTGGCTGTGGGTTTCTCATAGATGGCTTTTATCATGTTGAGGTATGTTCCCTTTATTCCCACTTTGCTGAGAGTTTTGATCATGAATGGGTGCTGGATTTTATCAAATGCTTTTTCTGCATCTATTGAAATTATCATATGGTTTTTCTCCTTCTTTTTGTTTATGTGATGAATCACATTGATTGATTTACAAATATTGTACCAGCCTTGCCTCCCCAGAATAAATCCCACTTGATCATGGTGTATGATTTTTTCCATATATTGTTGGATCCGGTTTGCTAATATTTTGTTGAGGATTTTAGCATCTATATTCATCAGAGATATTGGCCTATAATTTTCTTTCTTTGTGTGGTCTTTGCCTGGTTTTGGAATCAGAATTATGCTCGCTTCATAAAAGGAGTTTGGAAGTCTTCCTTCCTCTTGAATTTTTTGAAATATTTTGAGAAGGATAGGAGTTAGTTCTTTGAATATTTGGTAGAATTCCGTTGTGAAGCCATCGGGCCCCGGACTTTTCTTTGTTGGGAGTTTTTTGAATAACTGTTTCGATCTCCTTTGGTGTAATTGGTCTGTTTAAGTTTTCTGATTCTTCCAGATTGATTTTTGGAAGATTGTACGTTTCAAGGAATTTGTCCATTTCATCTAGGTTGTCTAGTTTTTTGGCATACAGTTCTTCATAGTACTTTCTTACAATATTTTGTATTTCTGTTGTGTCAGTTGTTATTTCTCCTCTCTCATTTCTAATTTTATTTATTTGAGTCCTCTCTCTCTTTTTCTTGGTGAGTCTACTTAAAGGTGCATCAATCTTGTTTACCTTTTCAAAGAACCAGCTCCTAGTTTCATTGATCCTCTGTATTGTTTCTTTAGCCTCTATGTCATTTTTTTCTTCTCTGATCTTTATTATTTCCTTCCTTCTACTACATTTGGGCTTTACTTGCTGTTCTTTTTCTAATTCTTTTAGATGCAGGGTTAAGTTGTTTATTTGAGCTTTTTCTAGCTTCTGAAAGTGTGCCTGTAGTGCTATGAACTTCCCTCTCAGCACTGCTTTCGCTGTGTCCCATAAATTTTGAGTTGTTGTATGCTCATTGTCATTTGTTTCTAGGAATTTCTTTATTTCTTCTTTGATCTCATTCTTAATCCATTCATTATTTAACACCCTGCTATTTAGTTTCCATGTGTTTGAGAATTTTTGAGCTTTTCTGCTGTTATTCATTTCTAGTTTCATGCCGTTGTGATCAGAGAAAGTGCTTGATATGATTTCAATCTTCTTAAATTTGTTGAGAGCACTTTTGTGCCCTAACATGTGGTCTATCCTAGAGAATGTACCATGAGCACTTGAAAAGAATGTATATTCTGCTGCTTTAGGGTGAAAGGTTCTGAAGATATCTATTAAATCGAGTTGATCTAGTGTTTCCAATAAGTCTGCTGTTTCTTTGTTAATTTTCTTTCTTGAGGATCTATCTAGTGATGTTAGTGGGGTATTGAAATCCCCTACTATTATAGTATTGCTGTTGATCTCGCCCTTTAAATCCATCAAAGTCTGTTTTATATATTTGGGTGCTCCTATAAGTAATCACTTGTTACAAGGCAATTTATTGAATAATGCTTATCTTCCCTGTGGTTTTTTAATGGCTCCTTGTTCATACAGTAAAGACGTCTATATAGTACAGTCACTGTGATTGTATGATTGTATAGGTATATTCATGTGTGGTTATATGCCTGTATATACACACCCACACACATGCAAATGTCCGGGGGGTAGAAGAATACATGTGTTTGTTAAAAAAAAATGGGAAAATTAAGGATAGATTCTTATTATAAGCACTCTAAATGTCATTCTAAGAAATTCTGACTTAAAGTTTTATGATCAATTCCCAGTCAGGGCACATACAAAAAACAATCAAAGAATACATAAATAAGTGGAAAAACAAGTCAATGTTTCTCTCCCTTCCCCCTAACCCTGCTTTTATATATATATATACATATATATGTATGTATATATATATATGTATATATATATGTATATATATATGTATATATATATATTTGTATTTTTCTGAAGCTGGAAACGGGGAGGCAGTCAGACAGACTCCTGCATGTGCTAGACCGGGATGCACCTGGCATGCCCACCAGGGGGCGATGCTCTGCTCATCTGGGGTGTTGCTCTGTTGCAACCACAGCCATTCTAGCGCCTGAGGCAGAGGCCACGGAGCCATCCTCAGTGCCAGGGCCAACTTTGCTCCAATGGAGCCTTGGCTGTGGGAGGGGAAGAGAGAGACAGAGAAGAAGAAGAGGGGAAGGGGTGGAGAGGCAGATGGGCACTTCTCCTGTGTGCCCTGGCCGGGAATCAAACCCAGAACTCCTGCATGCCAGGCCAATGCTCTACCACTGAGCCAACCGGCCAGGGCCTTGCTTCTTTTTTCTGTAGAAAAAAATCAATAAAAAAATAAAAGTTTTGACATATCTTAGGTAACATGGAGTTTTTATTTTTATTTTTTTGTGACAGAGAGGGAACAAATAGGGACAGACAGGCAGAAAGGGAGAGAGATGAGAAGCATCAATTCTTTGTTGTGGCACTTTCATTTCCTTAGTTGCTCACTGATTGCATTCTCATATGTGCCTTGACCAGGAGACTGCATCAGAGCAAGTGACTCCTTGTTCAAGCCAGTGACCTTGGGCTCAATCCAGCAACCTTGGGCTCAAGCCAGTGACCATAGGGTCATATCTATGATCCTGTGCTCAAGTAAGCAACTGTGCTCAAGCTGGCAAGCCTTATGAGCCCACACACAAGCTGGTGACCTCGGAGTTTTGAACTTGGGTCCTCTATGTCCCAGTTCAATGTTCTATCCACTGTGCCACTGCCTGGTCAGGCAACATGGAGTTTTTAAAGCAGAAAAGTATAATTTCATTTTTTTTAAGTAGAAAAGTAGCCCATAGAAGAGAGGTGGGAACTGCAGCAACAGCCACAGCCAGCAGGGGCTAGCAATGCCCATACCTAAATGCCTGAGGCAGCACCACAGGGGGTGGTGGGCCTGCAGGCAGACCACACCTAGGGAACACAGAGGCCACACTTATTGGGCTCCAGTGGCAACACCCTTCTTATACAGAGACAAAATGGGAAGGCAGAAAAATGCAACCCAATTGAATCACGAGAAATCCCCAGAAAAGGACTTGAATGAGTCAGATATAACCAAATTATCAGATGCAGAGTTTTAAATAATGATTGTTAGGATGCTCAAACATCTTAAAACAACAATAGAGGATCATAACAAACAACTAAATAAAGAGATAGCAAGTATAAAAAAGGACATTGAAATAATAAAAAGGAATCAGTCAGAAGTGAAAAATACAATATCAGAAATGAAGACTACAATGGAAGAAATTAAATGCAGGATGGAAGAAGCTGAGGATAGAATCAGCGAGTTAGAGGACAAGATAAACGAAGGCATGGAAGCAGAGCAGCCAAAGGAAAAAAAAAAAAAGAGAGAGACTCAAAAAGCTTGAGAAAACTCTAAGAGAGCTCTGTGTCAACATGAAGGGAGATAACATCTGCATCATAGTGGTTCCTGAAGAAAAGAAAGAAAAAGAGATAGAGGCTTTGCTTAATCAAATCATAGCTGAAAACTTCCCAAAACTGATGCAGGAAAAAGTCACACAAGTTCAAGAAGCACAGGGAATTCCATTAAAGAGAAACCCAAAGAAATCTACACCAAGATACATCATAATAAAATACTAAAGCTAAGTGATAAAGAGAAAATATTAAAAGCTCCTAGAGAAATAAAGGCTATCACCTACAAAGCAGCCCCAATAAGAATGACATCTGACTTCTCAACAGAAACACTTGAGGCCAGAAGGGAATGGCAAGAAATATTCAAAGTAATGCAGAAGAAAAGCCTGTAACCAAGACTACTTTATTCAACAAGGCTATCATTTAAAATTGAAGAAGAAATAAAAAGTTTCCCAGACAAAAAAAACAAAAAAAAAAACTCAAGGAATTCATTACAACCAAACCAATGCTACAAGAAATGTTAAGGGACCTGTTGTAAACAGATCAAAGTGGGAAAAGAATATATGAAAAGAGGAATACAGCTTTAAAGAATAAAATATCAATATACAACTACATATCAATAATAACCTTAAATGTAAACTAGATTAAATGATTCAATCAAAAGACAGGGTGGCTGTGTGGATAAAACAGGACCCATACATATGCTGTCTACAATAGACACACCTTAAAACAAAAGATGTACATACACTAAAGGTAAAAGGATGGAAAAAAAATTTTCATGCAAATAAAAATGAAAAAAAAAAGCTGGGGTATCAATGCTTATATCAGACAAAATGGACTTTAAAACAAAGGCTATAGTAAGAGATAAAGAAGGTCACTACATAATAATAAAGAGAGCAATCCAACAGGAAGATATAACCATTATAAATATCTACATACCTAACATACTAGCACCTAAATTTGAATATAAAGCAGACTTCGATGGATATAAAGGGAGAGATCAACAGCAATACTATAATAGTAGGGGATTTCAATACCCTACTCACATTACTAGAGAGATCTTCAAGAAAGTAAATTAACAAAGAAATAGCAGACTTAAAGGACACACTAGATCAACTGGATTTAATAGATATCTTCAGAACCTTTCACCCTAAAACAGCAGAATATACATTCTTTTCCAATGCTCATGGTACATTCTCTAGGATAGACCACATGTTAGGGCACAAAAGTGCTCTCAACAAATTTAAGAAGATTGAAATCATATCAAGCATTTTTTCTGATCACAATGGCATGAAACTAGAAATCAACCACAACAGAAAAACTGAAAAATACTCAAACACTTGGAAACTAAATAGCATGTTATTAAATAATGAATGGGTTAACAATGAGATCAAGGAAGAAATAAAAAAATCCTAGAAATGAATGATAATGAGCATACAACAACTCAAAATTTATGGGACACAGCAAAAGCAGTCCTGAGAGGGAAGTTCATAGCATTACAGACATACCTTAAGAAGCTTGCAAAAGCTCAAATAAACAACTTAACCCTGCATCTAAAAGAACTAGAAAAGAAACAGCAAGTAAAGACCAGAGGTAGTAGAAGGAAGGAAATAATAAAGATCAGAGAAGAAAAAAATTACATAGAGGCTAAAGAAACAATACAGAGGATCAATGAAACCAGGAGCTGGTTCATTGAAAAGGTAAACAAGATTGATGAACCTTTAACCATACTCACCAAAAAAAAAAGGGAGTGGACTCAAATAAATAAAATTAGAAATGAGAGTGGAGAAATACAACTGACACAACAGAAATAGAAAGGATTGAAAGAAAATACTATAAAGAACTGTATGCCAAAAAATTAGACAACTAGATAAAATGGACAAATTCCTTGAAACATATAATATTTTAAAAATCAATAGGAAAGAATCATAAAACCTAAACAGACCAATTACAACAAATTAGTTCGAAACAGTTATTAAAAAATTCCCAACAAACCAAAACCCAGGGCCTGATGGCTTCACAAGTAAATTCTACCAAATATTGAAAGAAGAACTAACTCCTATCCTTCTCAAGCTATTTCAAAAATTCAAGAGGAAGGAAGACTTCCAAGCTCCCATTATGAGGCAAGCATAATTCTGATTCCAAAACCAGGCAAAGAAAATATAAAAAAGTTATAGATCAATATCCCTGATAAATCTAGATGCTAAAATCCTCAAAAAAAAATATTAGCCAACCGGATCCAGCAATATATGAAAAAAATTATACATCATGATCAAGTGGGATTTATTCTGGGAGGCAAGGCTGGTACAATATTTGCAAATCAATCAATGTGATTCATCACATAAAGAAAAGGAAGGAGATGAACCACACGATAATTTCAATAGATGCAGAAAAAGCATTTGATAAAATCCAGCACCCATTCATGAACAAAACTCTATGCAAAGTGGGAATACAGAGAACATACCTCAACATGATAAAGGCCATTTATGACAAACCCACAGTCAACATCATACTCAAAGGGCAAAAATTAAAAGTATCCCCTTAAGATCAGGATCAAGGCAGGGGTGCCCACTTTCATCACTTTTTCACCATTCAACATACTCCTGGCAGTCCTAGCCATAGCAATCGGACAAGAAGAAGAAATAAAAGGCATCCAAACTGAAAAAGAAGAAGTAAAACTATCACTATTTGCAGATGATGGGATAATGTATATAGAAAACCCTAGTCTCAGTCAAAAAACTATTTGACCTGATAAATGAATTAAGCAAAGTGGAAGGATATAAAATTAACACTCAGAAATCAGAGGCATTTTTATACACCAACAATGAACTGTCAGAAAGAGAAATTAAGGAAACAATCTCCTTCACTAGTGCAACAAAAAAATAAAGTACCTAGGAGTAAATTTAACCAAAGAGATTTAAGATTTTACTCAGAAAGTTATAAAACATTGATAAAAAAAATTAAGACAGTCTCTTCAACAAATGGTGTTGGAAAAATTGGACAGCTGCCTGCAATAAAATGAAACTAGACCACCAACTTACACCATTCACAAAAATAAACTCAAAATGGATAAAAGATTTAAATGTAAGCCATGAAACCATAAGCATCTTAGAAGAAAACATAGGCAGTAAGCACTCTGACATCTCCTGAATCAATATATTTGCTGATTTATCTCCACAGGCAAGTGAAATAAAAGACACGATAAACAAATGGGATTCTATCAAACTAAACAGCTTTTGCACAGCTAAAGATAATAAGAACAGAGTAAAAAGACAAACTACATAATGGGAGAACATATTCGACAATACATCGAATAAGGGGTTAATAATCAAAATATATAAAGAACTTGTAAAACTCAACACCAGGAAGATAAACAATCCAATCAAAAAATGGGCAAAAGAAATGAATAGACACTTCTCCAAAGAGGACATACAGATGGCCAATAGGCATATGAACAAACGCTGAACATCACTAATCATTAGAGAAATACAAATTTTTATACTTTTATTAATTTTAATGGGGTGACATTAATAAATCAGGGTACATGTGTTCAAAGAAAACATCTCCAGGTTATCTTGTCATTCAATTATGTTGCATACCCATCACCCAAAATCAAATCATCCTCCATCACTTTCTATCTGGTTTTCTTTGTGCCCCTCCCCTCCCCCCTCACCCTCCCTCCACTGTAACCACCACACTCTTGTCCATGTCTGTTAGTCTCGTTATTTTCAAACAACAGCTCAGATAAGGGCCTAATATCCAAAATATACAAAGAACTCATAAAACTCAACAACAAACAAATAAACAATCCAATAAAAAAATGAGAAAATGACCTGAACAGACACTTCCCCCAGGAAGAAATACAAATGGCCAACATATATATGAAAAGATGCTCATCTTCATTAGTTAGTAGAGAAATGCAAATCAAAACTACAGTGAGATACCACCTCACGCCTGTTAGATTAACAATTGTCAACAAGACAGGTAATAGCAAGTAAGTGTTGGAGAGGGTGTGGAGAAAAAGGAACCCTCATCCACTGTTGGTGGGAATGTAAAGTAATACAACCATTATGGGAGAAATGCAAATTAAAACCACCGTGAGATATCACCTCACACCAGTCAGAATGGAGCTCATCAAAACAACACAGAATAAGTGCTGGCGAGGATGTGGAGAAAAGGGAACCCTCCTGCCCTGCTGGTGGGAATGCAGACTGGTGCAGCCACTGTGGGAAACAGTACAGAGATTCCTTAAAAAATTAAATATCAAAATGCCTTTTGACTCAGCTATCCCATTTTTATGAATCTACCCCAAGAACATCATAGCACTGTTTCAAAAGGAGAAATGTATCCCCATGTGTATGGAAGCATTGTTCACAATAGTGAAGATCTGGAAACAACCCAAGTGTCCATCAATGGATGAGTGGATTGAAAAGCAGTGGTACATATATACAATGGAATACTATTGTCCCATGAAAAAAAAATCTTACCTTTTGGGACAACATGGAAGGACATGGAAACTATTATGTTAAGTGAAATAAGCTAGGCAGAAAAAAAAAATATATCATACGACCTCACTCATTTGAGGAATCCAATGAACAATGTGAACTGAGAAACAGAATTGAGACAGAGGAGAGATCAAAGGGACCAGAGGAAAAGAGGACAGAGGGAAAGGGGATGATAGGATGGGATAAACCTGAAGGGAAGGGGAGGTGGGTGCTATGGGGAAGGGGGCTAGGGAGATGTTGAGGGGAATAAAGTGGAGGGGGCATGCATTCAGGGCAATACTCGAATCTATGTAAACACAATAAATTAAAGTAAATAAATAAAACAAAATAAATTAAATAAAGTAGAAAAGGAGTAGCAGTGTGGTATATAAATCAACTGGGTTTAGAGGTTATTATAGCAGATAAGGTAAAAAATGATGAATATTTAAAGTGTTATGTTGACACTGGCATTATAACAAGGGAATCATTTTAAAAAAAATTGAAACTAGGACTTGATGACAATATTGAAAAATTGAAAAATTAAAAAAGAACTTTCATTAATGTTATGCATTGTTTAAATATATTTTATGGAATCCAAATACATTTTTTCTAATTTTAAATATTAGAAATATACTTATTTTATGAAAATAAAAGATTTATTCTTTAATACATTCATACTTAAGTTTGTATGAAAACTGATGCATTAACTATATTATTGTTATTCTTGTGCTTTCAAAGTGAAGAAATATTTAGATTTAAATTTATACATCTTTAAGGCATTAAAATTCTAATAGAATAATTTATGAGCAGTAGCACCAAGACTACTTAAAGACAATAAAGAACAATTTAAGAAACCAACATACTAAAAATTTTGCAAGGTTACTTATGCAAAGTAAAAGATAAAATCAAGATGATATTTCAGAATCTATACACATAACAGTCCAATTGAAAATTTCCAGCTTTAAGTATGACATGTTGAAGTGAATCCTAATAGAAAAATGTGAATAATTTAGGTAAATATCAAGGTCAAAGACTTTAGAACTTTTCAACTTTTTGTAATAAATTACCAACTTGTTTTCCCAGTACTAAAAATCTTATTTCTGAGGAAAATCTTAATATACAAAAGAAAAAATTAAAAAAAAAATTAAGTTGAATTTAAAGTAGGAAAACATATCTTATTTTAGTTTGGTATGCTATGATATATATGTATTAATGTAAATCTTTAGTAATAATGTATTTTATTATTTCATCCTATTACCTACTTCATATAAACTATTAGTAATCTTTCTTTACAGAATAGATAGCTAAAAATTTAAGGTGCAAAAATTAATAAAAATCAGAAAATATTAAATATAAATAGGAGGTACTTATTTGGTTAAAAGAACATACTATCAAACCTGTGTCCTAGCATCAAGTCAAAGTGGATATATTTTTTTGTCATATTATAGTAAGATGTCAATGTAATAATAAGTATTCAGATAATAGTATGATTTATAATAAATTCTGCATATTTTTCTATAAATTATTGAGTGTTTACAAAATCTGTAATTATATAATAATGTACAAATATACAGTTCTGTGGATACATAAATCCATGCTTTAAAATGCTCTTGTAAATGGCTATAAACTCTAAAAACATAAGTGGAAGACTTATTTTCTGTTTTTAGGTGAGAGAAGAGGAAATAGTGAGCTGACTAGGACCCACCTGGAAACCCTATCTGGGGCCAATGCTTGAATACTGAGCTATATTTAGCACCTGCAGGTGTCATGCTCCAACAGAGCTATCCTCAGCACCTGGAGCCATGCTGGAAACAACCGAGCTACTGGCTGCAAGAAGGGAAGAGGGAGAGGTAAGAGAGAGAAGCAGATAGTTGCTTCTTCTGTGGGCCCTGATGGGGAATTGAACCCAGGAGGAAGACTTGTTTTCAATGCTTTGTATGATGTTTTTCTTCCCTCCCTTCAGAAATCTTGGCTCCTAAGATATTTAGATTCTTAGACATTTAATAAGTAAAAGCAATAGATATCACATGAGATGGTAAATCTAAGCAGAATATGTAGTATGTCAAATGATCTATGAGCACCATGATGGAAGAGAAGAAAATGGTTTATAGATTGCTAGAGAAAGGAGGATGTGGGGCTTTCAAGAAATACTGATCCTAGCACCACTGTGATTTTTAAAATAAGGTTCTAGAAAAAATTACTTACATAAAACCTGAAGAAGTCACAGTGTAATAATTATTAGAGAAGTATTCAAATATTTTAATTGTGAGATATTAAGTACAAAGATGATGAGAGATAAAACTTAAAAAAATAATAGGAGACTGTGGGTCAAATAAGTTTGTAAATATGATATATAGGTTTGCTCACTTATATAGTTTGCATTGGGTGTGGGGACAGGCTGTAAGCAGGCAGGGTTGTTATACCCTAAGGCTTAGTTTTAACACCAAGCCTTTCCTACCCTAAGTGACTTTGTATCAGAGAATTCTTTGTTTGTATATTGGATTAAAGCAGGGGTCTCAAACTCACGGCCCGTGGGCCGCATGCGGCCTGCCGAACAATTTTGTGCGGCCTGCAGACTAATCCACGGGTTTACTTAATTTTATCCAAAATATTTTGAACTTCGTGGATTAGTCTGCGGGCCGCACAAAATTGTTCGGCGGGCCACATGCGGCCCGCGGGCCGCAAGTTTGAGACCCCTGGATTAAAGGTTTTGATTTCTACACTATAAAATGGAGCAGACTGGGGCTTGCTCTCTCTCAGTTCCTGAGATTAGCATTAGAGAGAGAGAGAGAGAGCAGAGAAAGACCACGTGGAGGAGAGGAGAAGCAGCCAAGATGGCAGAGTGCTGAAGGAGAAGCCAGTTAGTGCAGAGTTTGTGCAGAGAGAAGGAGATGGGGAACAGAGGTGAATAAAGCTGGTGAGGTAGATACCTTTGATTCTAGGAAACTCAGATAAGTCCATAGCTTTGTGAGCACTAAATGAGTGGGATTTGGAGCCCAGTGTGTGTTTTTATTTGCCTGCCAGTTGCAAGCTAGGATTAAAACTAATGGCCCACCAGTTCTTGGCTCCATTATTTCATTACCGTCTGTCCGAATCAAATGCAAAACTGCATGGGCCAGGCGACTGTGATTGTGGCTGTGGCTACTGACTTTACAGAGATATAAGGTCTTTTTTTTTTTAAGTGAGAGGAGAGGATCTAGAGAGACTCCCACATGTACCCCAACTGGGATCTACTCAGCAAACCTTATCTGAGGCCATGCTCTGCCCATATGGGGCCATACTCTCAACCAAGCTACTTTTAGCACCTGAGGTGGAGGCTCCCTGGAGCAATCCTCAGTGATACAGGTGACATGTTTGAATCAGTTGAGCCACTGGCTACAGGAGGGGAAGAGAAAGAGAGGGAGAGAGAGAAGGAGGAGGGGGAATTGAACACAGGACTGCCACATGCCCAGGTGAAGCTCTACTACTAAGTCAACAGGCCAGGGCCCACAAAGACTTTTTTAATGCATCTGAATTTAGAAAGCCCATTTGTACTTAAAAATAAATTATTACATAAATAAATAAAAACACTAAATAAATCCAATGACATCAAGGAGGTTTTACACTTCCTGTGTAATGGGGCTCATGAACACTAAGGAAATGGTCAATGCATAAGGTGGCCACTCTTCCTAGCTTGCCCAGTTTACACTGGTTCTCCTAGCAGGGGTCGTCAAACTTTTTATAAAAACCGCCCACTTTTGCAGTGCTGATCAACCTGGTCCCTACCGCCCACTAGTGGGAGGTCCAGCTTTCATGGTGGGCCAATCCCAGTGCTGTTTGGTTACGCAGTAGGGACCAGGTTGACCAGCACTGCAAAAGTGGGCAGCTTTTATAAAAAGTTTGAAGACCCCTGTCAGGTTTGTCTTTAATTACTTTACAGTTTAGTATTTTATTAATTTCAGAAATGTCCTAAATTGAATGTTACTGTCACTCTGATAAACATGGAACCTGGAACTCCACAGGGAGGATGAAGAGAGAAGATACTATTTAGTATCAATGCAAGGATTAAAGCTTTTTTTCTATAGCTAAAAAAATTGTTTAGACAACCCATACATTAAATAAAACTTTGAGTATATTAATATTTAAATATTTTTAACTTTAGTAAACATTTATGGAGTTTAACTACATTACCATTTGATTATACACAATGTATTTTGGCTTTCAAGGTTGTGATGTAAATTGTCTGTCTGGTTATTGCTCTCTAGGTATTTTTAAAAGGAGAAATGTTTTTTATAGAAGCAGTGACTAGAAAGGTGGCTGCTAGGGACTAGGAGGAAGGGAAAACAGGAGGTGTTGATCAAAGGGAACAAATTTTCAGTCATGCAAAACGAGTAAGTCCTAGAAACCTAATGCACACTAGCTTCAACAATGTTGTATCATATGCTTAAAATTTTTCTGAGAAGGCAGATCTATATTAAGTGTATATCACAATTTTTTAACAAAGAAGGAAGAAGGGAGCATTTGGAGGTGGTTGGTATGTTTATGACATTGATTGTTATGAAAATTTCACCTGCGTATACTTATCTTCAGACTCATCAAGTTGTACACATTAGCTATGCACAGCTTTTTGTATAGTAATTGCACCACAATACAGTGGTTAAATAAAAGAGAGAGAGAGAAATATTTGGATTTAACAAACTAAAGTGTCCTTTCCAGGTCTTATTTTCAAGGCAGAGATTGCCCTTGGAAAGTTAGTAGTCCTGAAGCAGCACAGCCTGGTAACCAACTCTAAATACAGGGGTCCTCAGGTTACAACAGTCTCAACATACAATGTTTTATGAGTTTATGACGCTCATTCCCATAAAAACTTAAAAATACTGATATATGAATGGTGCAGCTTATAACATTAGCATCATACTTAAGTACTACATGGTAAACTAGTTTGGTTGCGTTCAGTGGAAGAATATGCAGTAACATGGTATAAGGCCAGTGGCCATGGCCATGCAGGTTCACATTAGATTTGGGCAGACAGTAAAGAAACTGTGGTACCAGCAAATGGTGGCCATTCCATTTATTAGAGTCTCACAACAGCAGATGAGCAAGCAGGCAGGGCAAAACTACTTCCTTCTCTCTCTCAGGACTCACTGGCAAAACAACTGGTGGCGGGGGTGGGGACGGACTCCCATCCCTGGCAAATAATAGCAAACAATGGCCCCTCCCAAGCAAGCAGGCAATCTGCAACTTGCCATCTGTCACCCTGAGGGCAGCACCTGCAGCCTTCCATAGGTTATACACACAGGGCGCTACCCCATGCTCATGCCTCAATCAGGCAAAATACAAGTGAGCAAACCTAACACATCTTTTACATTCTTGTTTACCCAACATTCCACCCTGTTAGGGTTGCTTACTTCACTTTCTACACAACAGAGGAGTGTGAGGAGTGAGGTAGACCAAACAGACTACAGCAACACCACAAGTTATACAATTACAATAATTACAAAAGTGCCCTTTACAAATGTCTCCCGGAACACTCTGCCCAATGCATGAACTGGAGGCCCATCTCTAGCCCCCTACCCCACAGTAGGTGGGAAGCCTGTATAGTTAGTCCAGGGCTGTGTCCATGGAAACCATAAAGTGTCCTTGGTGCATCTTTCCAACTGGAAGAAAGCAGCTTCCTGGTGCAGGAGGGCCTCTACTGGAGCTGTCCCCCCCATCAGGGTCTCTCATACTGTTCAAAAGCGGCATGTCATCCAACAAGGGGCTGGTGGGCCTGTCTGGTTGCAGTCCAAGAATCCATTACATTGCTCAGTGATCAGTCCACAATAGCCCAGCTGTCTGTGCAAATCACCAAGGTAAACGTCCATTACAGGCAACTAGGCATACAGCTCTTTATTAATGGACCTCAGTGCCTTTCCATAAGTGTTCTGTCCATTACCACAAGCCCCATCCAAACCCCTCAGCAAGCTTACAGTGTCTGGCAGGGTCAAACACATTCAAGGCCTATGTTGCCATTACAGTTTTCTTAGTTGCTGTAAAACAAACAAATAAAAACAATCAAACAAACAAAACACCTATTATCTTCTAATGTCAACACCTGCTGCACATTAGAGGGGGACCAGTGGATTGTCAATTTCACATGGGGCCTTAGGCCTCCCTCCTCATCCCTGTTGTCATGGCAGTTTTGAAGATGCTGCATTAAGGAGGAGTGTGTGGTAATAACGACCAAATTTCCATCTCTGTTCTGAAGAGCATGATGCCATCCACCCCTTTGTCTCACAACTGCAGCAACACTACCAGGAGCTCAGTGACTTTCTGCCTGAATTGTGCCCTCAATTCCATCAGCTCTGCCTAAGTTTTTACCCCCTGGACGACCACCAGCTGGGCTCTAAGTCTGTGGACGGCAGCTTCAGCCCAAGTCTCCTCGTCCTCAGAAGAGGAGTTGGAAACACCTGCTGCCACTGACTAAAAGCCACTCCACTGGCACAGATATTGCTGCTCCTTCAGCAACCATTTCAGCTCCTGCAGCTGCCAGCTCTTGGCAGAAAGCTGAGACTCAAGATCTGGAATCCACAGTTGTTTCTCCAACAACTGCCTGTGCCAATGTTCAGCTTCCAGGGCAAACTGAAGCTCAGGAACCTGTAACTCCTTCTCCAGAGATTGCTCCAGTTCCAGCTGCTGTTGGTGCTCAGCCTGCATCTCACACTGCAGCTACTGAACCCGATCAGCCTCCCACTCCAGCACTCGCTCCAGTTCATGCCATCACTTGTTCTTAGCCTGCAGCGTGACCTGCAGTTCTCAGATCTGCAGCTCTTTCTCCTGTGACCATCCAGTTCATGCTGTTGCTACTGCTTGGTTGGCAGCTCATCCTGGAGCTCTCGACCTCGGGCAGCTTCTTGCACAGAAGTCCTGGTTTCTTCCCACAGGGCTGTAAAAATCACCCAGCCCATGGCCCCCAAAAGGGTGACCACGGGAACCATATACTTACGAGCAACGACCACTCTTCTACCCCACACCTCAAGGGCGACAGCAGCCCTATACCTATCTGATCCGAACCCTGCCGACTGTGCCAGATAAAAGGCCAGTGGCCATGGCCATGCAGGTTCACATTGGATTTGGGCAGATGGTAAAGAAACTGTGGAGCCAGAAAATGGTGGGTCATTACATTTATTAGAATCTCACAATAGCGGATGAGCAAGCAGGCAGGGCAAACATGCTTCCCTCCCTTTTTTCAGACTCACTGGCAAAACAGGCTGAGGGAAAAAATATCCCTTCCCTGGCAAACAATGACCCCTCCCAGGCAGGCAGGCAATGTGCAGTTTTAATCTGCTGCCCTGAGGGCAAGCACCTGCAGCCTTCCATAGATTATACACCCATGGTGCTACCCTTTGCTCATGCACCAATCAAGGAAAATACAAGTGAGCCAGACTAGCACATTTTTTACACACTTGTTTGCCCAATACATTGCATATGAGTGAGGAAGTTTGTGTCCCTCAGTACGCCACCTATGTCATTTTGGACTGTTAAAAGCATAAGTGTGTTAGGATAGGTAAGTGACTTAGACTAGGGTGTTTTGACTTACACCAAAATTTGGGTTACGTCACTGTCATAGGAACAGAACTGGGTCATAACCTGAGGACCCCCTGTATTGTTAAATGTTTATACTCTGGGCCCTGGCTGGATAACTCTGGTGATTAGAGCATACATACAGGAACAGATCAATGTTTCTGTCTCTCTCTCTCCCTTCTTTCTCTTTAAAATCAATCAAGAAAAAAAAAAGTTCACAATCTAGGATCAGCCTGTTGGACACAGAATCCCAGTTCTAATGTTAACTGGACATTCTGCAAATTGATGAATTTGTATAGAAAAATGTTAATTATTATCTAGGTAAATCACTGAGTCATGAAATATGTTAAGAATACACGTTGTAAAGGTCTTAGACATTTGTTATTTATCAATATTTTGTCCTCCCATGTCAGATTGGGAATATAAAGGAGAAAATGCACATTCTCTACCTCAAAGTGTTTATAATCGTGGGAAGGGATAGAGATTTATGACAAAAATTATAAATAAATATAAAATTTGCTATAAGAATGAAAATTTGCTATAATTACAAGAAATCTCCCTGGTAAAATCTGAGGAAATTTCAGAATAAGGAAGAATTAGTGGTGGGATCTGAAAGCTTAGAAAATTTAAGAGAGAGCAGAGGCGATAACTTCCACAAAATCTAGGTTTCATAAGGAAGCTATACTGTACTTTCAGGGATCATTTCTATAGTTTGTTATAAGGAAGCTATATATTCTTCAGTAATACTATATCATAAATTACAAGGGTCAAGAGCTTGGCCAGGTACTTAAAAATAAGTTTGTATTTTGTTCCTTATATGACTGGACACCACTGAGGAATTTTCAACATGGGACTTTGTGTATATTTTTTAAAATATCACCCTCATGACAACATTAAGTACAGATTGACAAATTAGAAGAAAAGATAAAATATATGGCATTTATCATTTTGTTTGGTGAAATTATAACAAATAATGTTAGAGTAATATTACTTTTATTTCCTGAAAATCTCAGAAGATACATAGCTAGCAAGGCATGGAGTCAGAACACAATTCTGTCTTTTAAACTGCAAGCCTCATGTTTTATTTTTTTTAATTTTTATTTATTTATTTATTTTTTACAGAGACAGAGAATGAGTCAGAGAGAGGGATAGACAGGGACAGACAGACAGGAATGGAGAGAGATGAGAAGCATCAATCATTAGTTTTTCATTGCGCGTTGCAACACCTTAGTTATTCATTGATTGCTTTCTCATATGTGCCTTGACCACGGGCCTTCAGCAGACTGAGTAACTCCTTGCTTGAGCCAGAGACCTTGGGTCCAAGCTGGTGAGCTTTTGCTCCAACCAGATGAGTCGGCACTCAAGCTGGTGACCTTGGGGTCTCGAACCTGGGTCCTTCCGCATCCCAGTCCGACGCTCTATCCACTGTGCCACATCCTGGTCAGGCAAGCCTCATGTTTTATAATTCAATTTAGTCAGCCCCAATCCAGGGATTCTAAGAAATTCAACTACATTTGTTGGATTCTGATTTAACATATACCTCAGAAACAATTTAATCTTTTACTCTTTCTTCATGTGATAATATCATGTGATATTATGTCATAACAGACTTTTCTGTTGGACAACAGGAGGCAATAGAAGTGAAGGAATAAGGGAGAGGATGTTGGGTGATAGCCATATTCACTTTGTACTTACTAAGAAATGAAAAAGTTAATAATGATTCTTCTATATGCTTTGCCATTTTATCATAGTATTGTTATATTTAAAGGTGACTATTTATTTCTACATACCCATCTTAGAAGGACATATCTGCATAGATGATAAGGGTCTATCAGGAAACTGTTCATTTTTATGGAAAACTATCTTTACTCCATGGTCAAGTATGGAATTTTATAAACATAATTATAGAAATTATAAAGTGGCATTTTGGCTAGACAATGTTCTGTGACTATGTAAGCAAACACACACACCTCGGTATTTATATAAAATATTTAAAGCTGGTAAGTTATATAAAATGTAGCATTTTATTCTTAAATTTGATCTGAAATATTTATTCTATACCTGCATAAAATCCTACTTTTTCACTGGGATTAGTCTCTTAAGGGATCTGTTTTCCAATGCACAGTGATTATACTGAATGGGAATGATTTATTCTATTTGGGCAACAAAAATTTTAAAAGATGCTCTACCTATGGTGGTGCAGTGGATAAAGTGTCGACCTGGAAATGCTGAGGTCGGCGGTTCGAAACCTTGGGCTTGCCTGGTCAAGGCACATATGGGAGTTGATGCTTCCTGCTCCTCCCCCCCCATTCTCTCTCTCCTCTCTTTTTCTCCCCCCACTCTCTCCTTTCTAAAGTGAATAAATAAATAAAAAAATTAAAAAAAAAAGATGCTCTAATAGGTATCTTTCCAGTTCAACAATTCTGTAAAACAAAGTTTCATTCTGCTTGCACTAGTGAATATTGAGAAGAAAGTGAAAGACCCTGTTGTATTATACAAAACTTTGGACTTTGGTTCCTTGGCCAACAACCCAAATCTCATCAAACACTGACATGCAAATTCTCAGAGAGAGATTTAAATATGCCATGCTACTGGTAAAGAAAAAGAAAGATATTATTCATCTGAATATTTTTATTTATTATTACCCTATTTGACATAGAATGCAAGCTGTTATTGAAGTACGATTAACTGTCTTATATTTTTTATTGAATGGTTTTAGAGAGACAGAGGAAGGGAGAAAAAGAGAGGGAGGAAGAAAGAGAGTGAGAGAGTGAGAGAAAAATGCATTCATTTGTTGTTCCCCTTAATTGTATTTTTATTAGTCACTTCTCATTTGTGTCCTGACCAAGGATCAAACCCACAACTTTGATGTTTTGGGATGATGTTCTAACCAACAGCTAACTGGCCAGGGATTGTCTTCTAAATAATCCAGAAATTTTAAATCATTGTTAGAAAATTCTTAATTAAATTTGGTTAACTTTGTGTGTATGTGTGTGTGTGTGACAGAGATAGGCAGATACAGAGAGAGGCACAGCTAGGGACAAATAGGAAGGAAGACAGATGAGAAGCCTCAATTCTCATCTGTCTCTCTCAGAGTTGCAGCACCTTAGTTATTCATTGATTGCTTTCTCATATGTGTTTTGACCTGGAGGCTACAGCAGACCAAGTGACCCCTTGCTCAAGCCAGGTATCTTGAACTCTAGCTGGTAAGCTTTGCTCAAACCAGATGAGCCCACACTCAAGCTGACAACCTTGTGGTTTCGAACCTGGTTCCTCAATGTCCCAGCCTGACGCTCTATCCACTGTGGCACCAACTGGTCAGGCTGGTTAACTTTTTATTATTTTTTAGTGAAAGAGAAAGAAAGACAAGTAGACAGGAAGAGAAAGAGCTGAGAAGTATAAATTCATAATTGTGGCACCTTAGTTGTTCATTGATTGCTTTCTCAAATGTGCCTTGATTGGGCAGGGGGACTTCCACTGAGCCAGTGACCTCTTGCGCAAGCCAGTGATCTCAGTGTTTCAAACCTGGGTCAGGCTAAAGTTAGTGATATTTGATCTGACTTTTATATACTATATTTTAACAGTAGTCTTAATTTTCTTAGCTATTGTTATTATCAATATTACAAATCATTTGTTCCATTATGAATTGTATAATTAAATAAATAAGAATTAATAGAAAGCATGTGAAGAATGAATATAGACGTTTTCCTAAATATTCAATGATTTAGAAAATACAAAAGTACAGTATAAGTTATCTTACTGTTAACTGTCAAGAGTTACATGACTCTTGCACTTGATAAAATACAAGAGTAATACTCACAATAAGAAATAATTTTAAAAATGTGTCAAAGTCTTAAAAAATTTGCAATTTATATTATATTTTAAATTGGATTTATTAGGATTTTAATATGTATTGCTTACAATAAGAAATGATTTGAGAATATAAACTCTCTAAAAAAAGAAAATAAAAAACCAGAAATCTTAGAATGTAGAATTCCTATTTATTTTATACCTTTTTCCCTCATAAAATTAAGTTGTAATGAATAGTCTATGTCTTTGAAGAGACCAAACTGAACTGGTGAGTCAGGTATGGCTTATATTAGGATCACAAAGGCATTAAAAATTTAGACAGCTGAAAAATTCAAACAGTAGCTAGAATATATATACATCAGTAAATACAGTTGGGATTAAAAGATATATTTATAACCTCTTATTTTTAAAATTATTATGACTGACAATTGCTAATAATTAAAGTAGTACATAAAAATATTATAAGTACATTTGTCATTATGAGTAGTTTCTTCATCATGTACTTAGTTTCTTCATCACATACTTTAGACATCTTTAAAAAGTATCTTTGTGAAGCTAATATCAAATTCATGTTAAGTGCATTTTTCACACCAAGGTGACTTTTACAGTTTTTGCCACAGGCACAATGTGCAATGCACACATGATCATCAGTGACTGACTGGATTCTGCTTTGGTATTCTGTTTGCACAAGAAGTTTCTCAATAAATCTGACATTGATCATCTGTCAATTTGATTTGCTCATTTTGAGACTCATTGTAAACAAAATAAGTAAATGTTTGCAAGCCCACAGAGAAAACACTACAGCTATAAATTTCATTTCTGTTTGACATAAGCATTCTTTTCCAACAAGTTTAAAAATAGAAGCAATGACTGGTTTTTTTTTTGTTTGTTTGTTTGTTTGTTTTTGAGTTCCTACCAGATGATTAGGCTTTAGGTATTAGAATGTAAAAACAACTAATCTAAATGGTAAAAGAGCTTGGCTTGTCAAGTAATAAAATTAGGCAATGGACCAATAACAAGAATGTATTAATGAAGACATGAAATTATCATTTCATTTAACTTAGTCAAAACTCATCAATAAATCATATCACCAGCTGTAGTTTATAAGGCAAAAGAGCACATTTTAAGAACCTACAAATAAAGCCAATATGTTTTATCTAAAAAATAATGCGCTACTATAATTAATGCACAAGATAATAAGCAACATATATGACTTGCAGTTTATAAGCAGCTTAAGGCTTTGTCCATCAAATGAGCTTCTTACACCAACACAGTAACATAAAATTAGTGTGTCAGATGGGGAGGATGGTGCATGTCATTATCTGAGGGAAGGACTGTAATATACCAAATAGTTTATCTAGATAATAGCCATCGTCTGACAAAGGTGCAAGTGCAAACTTAATTGTACCATAAAGAAAATGTTTGCCTTCTGAGACACATTGAGGCAAAAAAAAGCAATATTTATCTTTGGTCTAGAAATAGGTGATCTGCATTCAAATTTATAAATCCTTTTGTTGCTTAATTGAGAAAATATAATTTGTCATAAACAAAACATGTAGATTTAAGTAATTATTTGTTATACTGTAGGAAACAGTTCCTTCAACTTCTAATGAAAAGATTTGCACCTAACTTAAAGTAAATTAGAATTTTATGCAATAAATATTCACTTTAAAATAAATAAAATCATATATAAATTAAAATTCTTTTTAATCAGTATTATATGACTTCTTTTCCAATTACATAATATTAGGAGATACAAACTAATGAAAATTATTCAGTATTCCAAAAAAGAATTAAGAAAGCACCTATCATTTTGTAATCTGTCTAAGCCAGATTAAGTCACATAATCTTTGTCTCACATATTCCTCTGATTGTGTTTCCACAACTCCGGTGTGCACTACTGCTTTGAAAATTTCACTGCACTTACTGATTCCTATTACCTGGAGTGCTACTGCATTTACCAAGCTGCAGATGTTATTTTACTAAAGAATATTTACTGAAATGTTATTCTTTTACCATAATGTTCATTTTCTTACTAAAGAGAGAAAGGAAGGGAAAGAGACATCAATTTGTTATTCATGCAGTCATTTGTTGAATCTTGTGTGTGCCCTGACAGGGATTGCACCCGCAACCTCTGGCATGTCGTAACAACGCTCTACCAACTAAGTCACCTGGCCACGACCATAAATCTTCTTGATAGTGTTTAAAACAGATTATCTGTTATAAGTCATTTCTTAAACTGCAACAGCATAATTTGTAGTTCTTCAAAATAGTCAATTAGGTTAAAGAAAACAATTTATAGTGCTCACCTTTGATAAATCACAGATTTTACATACTATTCTTGGATTAAATTTACTTCTTAAATGTTTCTACAATTTTTCTTACCTTTAGGTTAATAGTAATTAACAATAACACCTGATTTAGGACAGTAAAGGTCATTTAAATTTATTATATTCTATTTGCAATCTATTCAATGACATCATGTTTATATGTTTCTTTGTTTTTGTTATTTTTAAGGTGAATTGGTATGGTTTTTAAAAGCTTATTTGTGCTTATTATGTAGTTGAATCTTCACAATATTATTTCTCTAGTAATTTATGCATTTTCAAAATTTTCTTGTTATATTTTGTATTTTGTTATTTTCTTTTTTTATTTAAAAATTATTTTGTTTAATTAGAAATAATTATGGATGTCCTTTATTGAATAAATATTTTTTGAATTCTACTTTATATTATGAATCAATCATTCTAAGTACCTGTAAGTGCAAGAAACAAAATTAGATACATACCTTGCTTTGAAGGAGTTCCCAGTGAGGTGGGAAATAAATGAGTAAATAGTTATGAGTAGTAGTGAGATACCTAATTTTATAGACATAGAGTGTCTGACTTGAGTAGAGTAACCGCTAAGCAACCTATTCTAAATTATACACTCATTCTAAGGCACTGAGATTTTTAAAATTGTTTTGTTATAGTCAGTGAAGGGTCAGAAGTGTAAATATTGGCATTCTTCAGTAAAATGATAAAATTATAATGGAGAAGAGAATGCCAGGGGAGTGAATAGTGAGATATGGGAAAGGAATGGTAATACAGATCAGATAATGAAGGTCACATACTAACCAAACTGAGTTTGAAACTTATTCCTGAGGCAGCTTATAAAGCTTAAAAGAATTTAAGAAAAGGAGTTATAATCACATTTGCATTTTTACCTGCTGACTAGACCAGACCCTATGAGACCAATTAGGAAAATCACTGCAATAATCTAAGAGAAGACAAGAAGGACTTAGATAAAGACTGTGCCTGTGATATGAATAAATAAGGGAAGATTGCCTGACCTGTGGTGGCGCAGTAGATAAAGCGTCAACCTGGAAATGCTGAGGTCGCCGGTTTGAAACCCTGGGTTTGCCTGGTCAAGGCACATATGGGAGTTGATGCTTCCAGCTTCTCCCCCCTTCTCTCTCTCTGTCTATCTCTCCTCTCTCTCCCTCTCTGTCTCTCTCTCTCCCTCTCTGTCTCTTCTCTAAAAATGAATAAATAGAATAAAAAAATTTTTTTAATCATTTAAAAAAAAAAAGAAAGGAACATCTTTTAGTTAGAGATATTAAAAGACAGAGTGTGCAAAAGCTGTGACAACTGGAAAACAAGATCCAAGTTAAAACAGAATGTCCTAAGGTTAAATGGGGAGACTGTAACTACATATATGTTAACTATTCCATGTCATAGTTTATTTTAACTTTAAAACAAATATATAATATTTTATGGTAATATTGATTAAAATGCTCTTTCTTATTGCATCTTTTTCCCATTTTTCATTAAAGCTCTAGTGCATAATGTTGAACTGTCATATTTACCATATTTCATCAAATCTAGGGCACATTTTTCCTTATTTGTCATGTCTAATACTGGAATACATCTTACATTACTCCTTTCTCATCATCACCATCATTGCTCAGAACAAGGCATTATAGGTTTCATTTTGTGCCTTTTTTCCTAATCTCCACCACATTGTCTTCCTCTCATAAAAACCATTTGTAACTTGTTTGATATGTGTTCTTAAGCATAAATGTATCCTTGTAAAATACTGTGTAGTTTCTGCGTGTTTCAGTTCCATTAAGGGTTTTGTAAATCCCAACTCTGTCCTAGTTTTCTCATCCAGCCTTGTTTAGATACCAATCCATTTCACATATCTGGTTTATGGCTTCTTATTGCTCTCTAACATTTCATAGTGTGATTTACTATACTTTATTTATCCATTATTCTAGGGAAGGATACATGGGTTGCTTGCAACTCCCTGTTGCCAGATACATCATCCTTGTAAGAATCCTTGCAAAAATTACTCTGAGGTATGTATCCAGTAGAGGAATCCTTGACTATACCTTTTGAATTATTTTTCTGCAAAGATTACTGAATAATTTCTTTTATTATGAATGTACAAATACTTAAAATCATTTTTCCATTAAACAAGTGATATTGAGGCAACAAATGATGTGCACAAAGTTAAGATGGATGTCTATTTTACTCCTGACAGCAAGAAAAATTTCAAATGAATAAAAATTCAAACACTTAGAAGAAATTAAGTCATGTTAATACTGAGGGAACATATAGACGGAACCAAAAAGATCTATCCATTTTTCTAGCTCTCGTACTATTCTCCTTTATTCTATCTCTCTGTAAGCCATTTTCCTCACAATTGCCAGAATGATGATTTTTTAAAGACTGACCAATTATATACCTTCTCTGTTAAAAAAAAAAATCTCCAAGGATTCCTTTGCCATTATTAATACAATGCACGTTTCCTATCATGGTTTACCACAAGCTCTGACTCCTGCCTTCACTTTAAACACATTCAGAACTGTTTTCTCCTTTGCATGCTGTGTTATGACTACACAGCATTCCTCTTGGATGATGCCACACACTCTCTTGCTTCATGCTATTTTCACTGCTTGTACCATTTGCCTTGGGTGCTCTTCTCTCTGCTACTGGGATGACCAATAAACTTCCTTGTTATAAAGACCTCAGACTACCCCATATATCTAAAGTACCCACCAATAAAATGGCATCTCTTTTCATTTTAATTTGCATAGTGCTTATTATTATTTTCTTTCTTATTTATATGTTGATTTTCCTGCTCCTCTTCAGGAATAAATGCTTAAAAAGATCAGGAATATTTTTTTTGTCATATTATTTGCTGTTTCCTCAGAACCTAGAATAGCACAGGGAACATTACAGATGCTTACAACTATTTACTGAATAAATAAATAAATGTATCAAAGGATACATACATATCAGGTCAATATTTTTTTAACAAAAATCTTTGCAACTTTAACACAGTTTGGAAATATTTTATAACATAAGTTGCATTCCTTTAATACTTAAATGTATTTCTCTGGGCCCAGTATAAATCCACAAAGGTAATATTGAACATTTAAACATCAAGCTGAGGCCAAATTCAGATTTAATGAGCTAATCTCAACATGTTGTGCCCTACAGACTAATGACTGACATGTGTTTAAGAAGTCATTATCGCCACAGGTTAGTGAGAAAATTAGGAACAATTTTCTCCACCACCATGTTCTCACCGGCTCTCAGATGTTTACTCTGTGTCTGGAGGAAGAATTTCTCTTGTCTTTTTTATTTATTTTCTCCAAAAGGAAAATGATTTCCTTTCTCCATTTCATTTTACTCATATTAACTGAAGCTAGCTAATTTTATGTTAAATTTTAAACAGTTTCAAAATTAGGTGTAATTTATAAACAAAAAAAATCTTATTAATTTGAATTTGTGGACACAGCATTTATTTTGATGTGACATGACTGACTTTAATATTTTTTGTAACAACCAAGAAAACACTAATTAGTATGTCACATATATGAGGTACTGCATATATGTATTTGCATGTGTGATAACTTTGTGTTAGACTATGGCACCCAGTTTTGGGCAAACACCAGTCTCAATGTTGCAGCAAAGATATTTTTTAGACATGATTACATTTAAATCAGTAGACTTTGAGTACAGTAGTTTACCCTTCAGAATGTGAGTGGGCTCTATCCAATCATTTTAAGGTCTAAAGAAAAAAGAATGAGAAATCTCAAAGAAGAAGAAATTCTGACTTCACACTGCCTTAAAAGCTCAGAGCTGAAATATTAACTATTCTTTGCCTACCAGCTTGTCAGACCGCTTACAGACTCATATAATATATCTATTCATATAATATATATACATAAACATATATCATATAATACATATTCATGTAGAATAAGAAATTATTTAGCTTGAGAAAATGTTTATAAATTTAACTATGTTAGATGATGACATCAAAATTTATATCCTAAAATTGGAATGAAGCACCTACCAGGCAGTGGCACAGGGGATAGAGTGTCAGACTGAGATGCAGAAGACCCAGGTTTGAAACCCTGAGGTTGCCGGCTTGAGTGTGGGCTCATCTGGCTTGAGCATGGGTTCACCAACTTGAGCATTGGCTCACCAGCTTGTGCAAGGGGTCGCTGGTTTGTGTATGGGATCACAGACATTACCCCATGGTTGCTGGCTTGAAGCCCAAGGTCGCTGGCTTGAGCAAGGGGTGCCCTGCTGTAGCCCCCCAGTCAAGGCACATAGAAAAAGCAATTACTGAACAACTAAGAAGGTACAATGACGAATTGATGCTTCTCATTTCTCCCTTCCTATTTGTCTGCTCCTATCTGTCCCTCTCTGTCTCTGTCAAAAATAAATAAATAAATAATTTGAATGAAGCATTTATCAAGAGTAAACTATTTTAATAGCTGCATATTAACATTTAAATATATTGGATTTCATATTTTCATATTGTATTTATTAAGAATATATTCTATTCAAAAATATGAATAAGCAAAATGTATTGTTCTATGAATATTTAATTTCTCTAAGTAAAACTGGGTATTCATTCAGATTTAAAAACATAAAAATGACCCATTCATTAACTATATTTATATTTAACTTATAATACTAGGGGTGGCAAATTATCACTTTAATCAGAGAAAGTATTCTGAGTTCAGAGAAATATGTTGTCTAAAATTGTGAGATGCTGGCATAATTATGAGTAGAGTATGTTATTGATATTTGGGAAATCTAACAAAGTTCTCTCCAAGGTTTGAGGAGGGAGAAATGAATTGCCTTCTGATCATTAAGTATAAATTTGTCATGTAATAAATTGACACGGAGTTACAAAGTCACTTTAAAGATGTCTTCCAAGGCTGTCATATCTGGCTTTAATCTCACAACAGCAATAGCAGCATGTCTGGAGAATGACTGAGTGAATTAGAAGTGAGGTCCTTGAGAAGGAAGCTGAAAAGAGGCCATGGAGGGAATCAGATCTGAGCAGGGTCCAATTCTGACATAAAATCTCCACAGGTACAATCCCAGTGTCAAATATAGCACTGCAGCGCAATGGGAACCTGGCATTCTTCGTGTAATAAAGCAGGCAATCCTAATGTGATCCTAATGTGTTGAGTTGGTAATTCACAGATACTGTACTAAGCATGTTACGTATAATATTTCATTAATTCTCAACTCAACCCAATGAGATATGTACTTATATCTTAATTTCATGAATAAGCAACATTAATTTGCTAACAGTTGCAAAGCTAATGGGTAACAAAGTAAGTTTTTATAACATTGTGTTTGACTTCACAGCTCAAACTAAACTGCCACGCTAAACTAATATTTCCGTTATTCAGATTCTAAATTCAACAAGTACAGTTAGGATTATAATTCAGATTTATATTTTCTTTTTCAAAGGAAAGATATTTGTTTAATATAATACTCATCTCTCCAGATTCTGATGCCATTTTATTTTTTGTTATAAAGTAATTACTTGGCATAAATTTATAATTTAATGTTTAATTATATTTTATTTCTCAGTAGTTTTCCAAACCAGACAGAATATAAAATCAAATGATAGACACCTCTATTTCTTCAGGAATGTTAGCATCATACATTTAAAACTGCTGTTTTGATCATCCCCATTACACTATGCACTTGGTTAAAATGAGCATGGTCTGGAAGTAGGGTCTACCATGGTATGCTCCAAAATCACTTCCTGAGAACATTAGGAGGCTGTTATACCTTCCAAGACAATGATACACCCTATGTTCTCTTTAAGCAAAACCATACTGATGGCCTGAGGGACAACTAATAATTTATATTTCTTCTAGTTTATTCAAAGATGAAGATTATTTCTTCAGCATTATTTTTGAGAAAGACCTTAATATCTTCTCAGATAGTTTCCTTTGGGAATGTACAGTTTTTGTAAAGTGTATGCAATTTTATTTTTCACTTTTTGAACCTTATTACATACAAATAAAAGTGAAATAAAGCATTCACGTATATCAGTTGGTGTAGAATGTAGCAAAGATTTGAATTTGACTAGACTGTCTCTACAAAGGATATGTAGTCACCACTGACATTCCTGTAATATTTGACAAGCATTCATAATTCTTATTAAGATTATTATTAGGTGATTAGCCTCCTGACAACTTGGAGTACTCATGGGGAACAATGAATACTTTGGATGCTACCATTTAGGGCAAGTAACTATAAGTAATTCAAAACACATCATTTCTGTAATATATCAATAATTAATCACAGATTTTAACTTAATCAAAATCTTAAGAGTTATATAGTACTGATGAATCATATTGAGCCATAAATCACTTAAATAATCAAATAAGATTGGTAGCATGTTAAGGTAAGAGTGTTTGACATTTGAAATATTTTTACATTTCTTTTTAAAAATAAATTATCATATCTGATAAGCTATAAGAAAAGTTAAATTAACAAAACCAAAAGGAAATGTTGTCTTTAGAGTATCACTGAGGGGTGAAAAACTAGTGAGCATTAACATGAAAATAAGACACTTTGAAAAAAGCTAGTTTAAGTATTTCCAGGTATGCTGTTAACAATGTTAACATTTTTTTAATAAACAAAGTGTAAAAATGACACAATTCCTTTTGCAATTGACATTTCACAACACTCTGTATGCAGGTGAACAATGGGGTAAAACTTTAAAATCTAAAGCAATTATAGTACTTTATAACTAAATAAATTCTCTGGCAATCCTCAGATCCGGTTCCTCAGAGGAGATGGAAATTGTTTGCAGAATTAAAGAATACAAAGCAATTATTTTTTGGTTCAAATAGAATGACTATCCTTAAGTACATGACAAGTAAGATTTTTAAAAGATTTTGTAGAGAAGAGGTAAAAAAAAACCCACAAAAAACTTGGTCAAAGAAACATTTATAATGGCTAATTGAGATCTTTGTGGTTGGATTCTGCTAGGCAGTTATCTTGTAATAAAAAAGTAATTTCCAGGTGGAATGAAGTACAACTTACCCCTTATTTTCAACCATTAGCCAAGGAAGCTTGAACCCCTGGGAGGCTCCTGGTTACCGATAATATCTGTACACGTCTAGTGTGTGTCACTTTTTTTCTAAGAACCCTTGTCAAATAAGACTTCTTTTATGTGTGGCTTCTGAAACAAAGCATTACAAGCCCTAACCTGCTGCAGTAAGAGGTAAACGAATTAAAGCCATGTGAAGGCTGACATCAGGCTCGGCCTTTATTTAGCTGATCCGGTAATGAATCCTGAAAGCCACCATCTGGAGCTTTGTATAAATCCATAAGCACAATACTTCTCTATAATTTAATTATTTCCAGTTTCATTTGTAACTTACCATTTTCATTGCTAACTTTATATGTCTCAGCCTGAATGCCTTTTTATGTTTTCAGGGATTAATACAAATTGAATTTTTCAGATGCAGACAGACAGAGAAAGAAAAAGGGCTTGCGTTACTAGGGAAACCTGACGCTGAAGGTTTAGCGACAACCTCAGATGGTGTTGTACAGCAAAGCTGTCAGGATAAGAGAACAGAAAGAGAGCCTGCTGATGCGAAGAATGAATTTGAATGTTACTTATTGATTTCATGATGGTCTTTATAAAAGAAGTAATATAGACTCTATCTTTTTCTAAAGAAGAATTTTGGGACTATAATAAAGAATGCCTCAAGGAATTTATATCATTGAATGATAGAATAAATGAAATCTCACTTCCATCTGTGAGTTTACAGAGAAGAGAAATTACTGGGTACTTCAGAATTTTGTCAAATTAAGAGCCCTTTAGTATATATCCTGAACTTACAGTTCTATTTGAATACTTGCCTTACTTTTATCTTTATAGTTAAAATAACCAAATTTAGCATAAATCATTTGTATTATATACATACTTGATCTTGCAGTATGTGAAATAAATAGTTCATTAATGTTCTAATGAAAGAAAAGAAATACTATTTTAAAATAGTAAAACAACATTGTAGCCCTGATAGAGTAGCTTAGTTGGTTAGAGCATCATTTTGATAGGCCAAGTTTGCAGGTTTGATCCCCATAAATAAATGTAACAACAAATCAATGTTTCTTTCTTTTTTTTCTGTATTCCTCTTCTCTCTTAAAACAATCAATCAAAAAAAAAAGTTTGTTTTTATTTGGAGCAATAAATGAAATTATAGATACATGTGTATGTTTATTTTTATACCAATATAATGTGTATAATATATTATGTATAATTTACATGTTATATTTATATATTATTAATAAAGATGCTATTATAATTTTGTAATCCAAAGAGAAAATGTTGGGTGTTGACTCAAGGAAATGACTTACTCATGGTTATATGGAGGCTTCCCTAGACACTGAGCCATACATGTACAATGAAATCATAATGTTATAATGCACATACCATTAATGTCTATACAAATATTACCTGTTATATCTTCTTTTTCATAAGACTAGTAGAAAATTTGTTCAAATTCCTTTGATAAAGAGAAATGACTTTGACTCATCTATTTTCATTCTTTCCTTCTATCTTTGCGCCTCAGTGAGAGTGGGAAGATGTGAAGCCAGATAAAAGGCTACTGTATTAGTTGAAGCACAGACTAAACATGGCTTGGATTAAGATAGTAGTAGAGAAGTTAAATTAGAAAAATCAGACTCTGGTTATAATTTTAGTATAGGATTGACAGGCGATCTAATAGGTTTCATGTGGAGCATTAAAGAAATATATCCTAAATCTAACCACTCCACATCACTTCTACAACAGGCTGGTCAGAACCATCACCATTGATCACAAGCCTTCTTACAGACCTTCTTCTTTCTAGTCTTGCCAACCACCTGGTCCCATTTAATCTCAGCAGAGTAGCCAGAGTAATCCTTTTAAAACTTAAGACAAAAAATGTCAAGCATTTCAACAAACCCCACATTGATTCCCATCTCATTTAGAGTAAAAAGCTATAGTACAATATTTTTAATGACTCTAAAATGGCTTCTAGAATCGTTCTGTTACTTCTTCCATTTTCTTTTCTTGATGATCCTGTTTCAGACATACAGTATTAGTTTCCTTACCATTTCTCAAAGACGCCAAGCATATTATCTTCTTAGATCCTATCTCACTACCATTTTCTTAGAACACTCTTCTCCAAGCTATCTTAATCCCCTCAGGTGAACAGTCTTACTGCCATATATTTGATTAACTCTTACCTTTTCAAGGAGTCCTCTCTGAATCTTTCAATATAATGCTATAATTCACTTTCCATTTTCCAGTGAGCCTCACCCTGGCCCATTTTTCTTTTTATCTGTACTTGTCACCTTTTGAGATACTATATTATCTGCTTATTTTTATGTGTATTATTTATAGTCTATAGCCTCATTCTGAATTGTAATCATTAAGAAGATAGAAAACTTTGTTGTTTTTTTTCTACTGTTGTACAATTGCAGAGCACCATGTTTGGCACATAGTAGATGCTCAATAGATTTTGTTTAATAAGTAAATGAAAAAATTATGATTGAAAGTTTCTGACATAAAATAATAGAAAAAAAATGAGCTTTATTTAGGAAAGAATAGGGGAAAGCAGATTTGGTTTGGTGTACAGAGGGGATCAAGCATTAATACCTGACACTTTAAGTTTGAGAGGACTATTAAATATGCAAGTGAGGAATCTATGGAAATAGTTAAATATCCGTGCTTGTAGGTCAGAGGAGGTATAAGCTAGATATATAAATTTAGGAGTCATTACCTTGTAATTGTTTATAAAACTATGGAACTAGCTAAAATCTTCATTTATGGGTCACTGCAGAAGTCTGAGATGTCGGGAATAGAAAGGAATCAAAAAATAAAAAGACAGAGGACGTATAATGAGGGAGAGAAAAAAACAAGAGTAAAGTCTCAGAAGGCAGGTGAAAAAAGCACTTTAAGAAGGAAAGAGTGGCCCTGGCTGGTTAGCTCAGTCAGAGCACTATCCCGAAATGCCAAGCTTGCAGGTTCGATCCCCAGTCAGGGCACATACAGGAAGCTATCAATGAATGTACAACTAAGTGGAACAACAAATGCATGCTTCCACCCACTCCTCTTTTCTCTCTCTGTCTCTCTAAAATCAGAAAATAAATTTTTACAAAAAGAAGGAGTAAGAATTTATGGCATACACTACAGACAGATATTAAGAACAGTGCATTACAAGCCCCCTTGAATTATCCTAACTTTCATATATACTGAGGACATGAGAGAGAATCAAAACCTGACAAGTCCAAAGAAGCATAACCCAGTGGGTCACCTCAGGATGGCTTTGTTCCTGGCATCCAATGGGGCTATCTCCTCTTTCTGTCCCTCATACCTCTGTGGTTAAGGAGATGGATCACAATGTTCTTCATGCGAATAACATCCCAGTCCCTTTCTAGTCAATTCCTTACAGTTAAAAGTGAAGCAATCCCCCCCCCACCTTTTTAAGTCTGAAAGCAAGGTAAAAGAGAAAACACTCTTCCTCAGCCATGTCTCTTTCCAAATACTAGCTCTTATACATAATTGGACCTTTTGAACTTAATAGCAAAAAATGAAATTTAAAAAATACCATTTATTAATTTTGTTTCCCCTGAGGTTGCTGTCCTAGATAGTCCATGAAGACAAATCAGAAATAGGCAGTGACAGTATTAGATCTTGTTAATATAATATCTCAGAAAGTTAGACGTTCCTGCCATAATTTCATGGTCCATAGAGCTAACATTTGGAAGGCCAACCCAAATTCCAATTTTTACCCCAATGTTATTCTCCTTCCAGATCATTCAGAAGATCCACTCCCATCTGAAGATGATCTCACTCATAGGAAAAGTTTTTATCTTGTCACCGTCCCAGAACGATAGTCATCACACTCTGAGTGACCTTCCCAGTTGCATTTTACAGAGGCAATAGTGGACAGCAGTAAAGAACTTGTGGGCTGGAGTTATAAGACCTGAAATCAAGCCTGGCTCTTCCAAGGACCACGTTTGTGACCTCAGGCAAATGACAGATTTTCATTTTTGTGAAATTTATATTATAAGGATACCTAGATTTCAAGGCCTGTCGAGAGAAATAAGTAGCTTAATTCATGTGACATGTGACACACCAAAGCAAAAAAAAAAAAAAAAAGGTATTTAACACAAAGGTAGTACTCAACTTTGTGCATTAAAACCAAGACAGATTATCTTATGGTTTCTTGATAGTATGAGATGAAAATATGTCTGTTGGTTTTGTCTTTATCTACCCTTTGCTCTTGAAGAAAACCAAAGTTTTGCCACCAAAAGCTTTGTTTTGTAGTATTGATATAAGCTGGTTATTAAGAAACAGAACACTCAGAAACGCATTTGACTGTTCCCCTTCTCTGCCCAAGAATCCGATGGAGAACTGGCTCCAGGAAAGAGATCTCAGCTTATTCCCTTTACCATAATTTGAAATAAAAAGGGGAGATAGGAAGGTGCCAAGCAGAGCCTGGTGGCTAGATTACCCCCTGTGCTCCACTGAAGCAATAATTTAACTGCCCTGTGTGTTCAACTCTTCCTCATTACTTGTGAATTGCCCACTTCCATTGAAATCTTATACTGCACCTTTACCCCTTTCTCCTTTGTCCAAAGTGTCATACATATCCAGTTTTATTTCATTGTCTTTAGAATGTACTGGCTATGTGCATTCTTCATGGGCACATATTAAGTTTGATTTTTTTCCTATTACCCTGCTGTATGTCATTTGAATTATTAGCTTTAAAAGTATTTAGAAGGTGAGAGAAAAAGGAATTTTTTAGCTCCCACAATTCTGTATTTCTGCAGTTATTACTTGAACAAAAGCAAAGGCATGGGCCTGGACAGACACATGTACGTGCACATGCACGTACGCGTACACACACACACACACACATTCAGGGAATTCAGGACTGTGACTCTATATATAACAAAATTAACCTTTTACAACATTAGGGATCCAATTGGTTTCTTGGGTGTCCCAAATTTCACTATTCTAGGCTGGAACTATTACCTAAACATTCAGTTTTCTCCAAAATAAAGGCCACTTTAGCCTCAGAAAAGAATTCTGTTTCTCAGAAGAAATAAAAACAATCATAATCAATGTTAAAAACTAAAATAATAAACTTCCCCTCATTTAATGGCCTAAAAACATTTTAATATGTATAATTCAGTTCCCAGATAGTGAAATACATTGCAGAATTATAATGTTTGATTGCTTTGAAACTTGATTCTCTACAAACTTCCTACTATCAATTTTAATTCCTGCCATTCCTGGAAATCTCCCCTTTGACACTGTTAATCCCTTAAGTTGGTTATCTTTGTCCCCTGTTTCTCAAAACTTGAAAGAGTAGTATCTCATTTTCTCACTATCTGTTCACTTTTTAATCTTTTTCCATCTTCCTAATGCTTCCACAATCCTCCTGAAATAACTTTCTTGATGATCACCAGTAACCTCTTTTTGACCACTTCAAAAAACCTCAAATTTTCTCTTTCTTTGACATGTAGGATTAAATCTTAGTTCTACTTTTCACAAGTTCTATGACTTTGGTAAACTATTAAAATTTCGTAAATCTCAGATTTTTATATCTTGGTTTTGTTGTAAAGAGAAAATTTTAAAACATATCTGAAAATAATCACTATAATAAAATAACCACTACAAAAAATATGATTTTCTTTATTGATCATGCCCATTCTGCCCTCCTTCCTCCTATTTAAAACTTTTTTGACTCAGGCCCCCTGCTGAGCATCTCTGTTCCCTTGGTTTATATGATATCACATTCTCCAACTGCCTTGTCCTTCGTTCACTGATCCAGCCCTGTTTTTCCGGATCTATAGTAGAGTGGATTCATATGTAATAATACTGTATGACTGAGTCCTCAAATCTTCCCAGTCTCCCACCCACAACCCATTCCATACTAATGAAAATCTAGGCTTGCGATTTTAAATTCCACATGGCTGAAATGAACTTTTTAAGGAAGTCATTATTTGATCAATGGTAAATATCACAACGTTTTTTGAGCTGATTATTTTTTCAATAGCTTAACATAAAAGAAGTTCACATTAAAAAAATAGTTTTGGTCAGATCTCTCTCCATGTTTAAAACTCTCATTGGCTTTGAAACCTAATACTAGGTGTGATATTCCTCAATCACCTTAATACCTTTTGTTTTACTAAATATACAGATGCTATCATATTTATAGATCAAGAGAGCCTAAGGAAGTGGGTATCTCCTCCCATTTCTCAAATGATTGTCAGAAAAATTAGGCAGATCATATAAGACCAAAAGACTTTGTTTGTTTGTTTGTTTTTGTGTTTGTTTTCAGACTTTATTCATTTGAGAAAGAGAGAGAGAAGGGGGAAGGAGCAGGAAGCGTCAACTCCCATATGTGCCTTGACCAGACAAGTGCAGGGTTTTGAACCAGCGACCTCAGCATTCCAGGTCGATGCTTTATCCACTGCACCACCACAGTTCAGGCCAGACCAAAAGACTTTTGATTCATTCTCAGGAGCTACAACATTCAAAATGCGTGCTCTTCCTACCTTACTATATTACTTACAAGTCAAGAGAGGAATCCACTTCCAGAGTCTACAGTATGGAGCTACCTTGTCATCTGTCCCTTGAATCTTATTCAGTTTTATTATCTACTCATCTTCAATTACTATATTGTTCTTTAGTAAAACATACCTATATATAGGATATTTGGGAAGAGAAAAAAAATTATAGGAACAGAAAATGGAGGGGTCCACTACAAAACGCATGGGATACCTTTTACAATCTTGGAAATGCTCCATATCAAGACCATGGTGGTGGTTCAGTTGTTTGTATGAAAAGATAATACAACAATTAACAAATAATATTACAAGAATAAATTCTATGTTTTGCATACTCACAACTGTGAACCTATTTTTTGCTACACCTTTCATATATCTAACTTATTATACAAAATTGATTCATTTGACTATGAAAGCTGACTATTTCAAACATTTACAGAGTGGGCTGGCAAGCTGAAAACCAGGATAGCTAAGTGTGTACTTCTACTCTAAATCTAAAGGCCTGAGAATCAGGATTGTTGGTGCTGTAGTTCTAGTTTGAAGACTGGCCTGGCAGAAATGAAAGTTAGGAAGAGCCAATGCTTCAGCTTGCGTCCAAAGGTAGGTAAAATATCCCAATACAATGGCAGTCAGGTAGGAAGAATTCTCTTACTAGGGGGAGGGTAAGCTTTATCTTCTATTGAGACACTCATTACAGGTATTGATTGACTTACAACCTATGTAACTTACAACCATTTGACTTTACGACCACAATCGCTAGCCATGACTGCTCCGCATCTGGCAGCGCAAGCGTTGCCCAGCTGGGTGTATGACAGTGCAGACCAAGCTTCCAGCAGCACTACCTCTGCGAGCACCATTTCAACTGTTATCCCAGACTCGGTACAGCAATTTGTGTTTTGTGTCTTGGATATTTTTCATTAAACCCCTCCCAAGATGTCTGCCAAGAGGAAATTGTCTTTGTCTACACCTCAGCCTGCCAAGAAGGAAAGGAAGGCTATTGATCTCGACACAAAAATGAAGGTAATTAAGCAGTATGAAGGAAGAAAGAAAGTGAATGTGATCACACGTGATACGAAGTTATCACATTCAACTGTGTCAACGATTTTGAAAGATAAAAAAGGCCCTGGCGGGTTGGCTCAGTGGTAGAGCGTCAGCCTGGCGTGCAGAAGTCCCGGGTTCGATTCCCAGCCAAGGCACACAGGAGAGGTGCCCATCTGCTTCTCCACCCCCCTCCCCCTTTCCTTCCTCTCTGTCTCTCTCTTCCCCTCCCACAGCCGAGGCTCCATTGGAGCAAAAGATGGCCCGGGCGCTGGGGATGGCTCCTTGGCCTCTGCCCCAGGCGCTAGAGTGGCTCTGGTCTCGACAGAGCGATGCCCCGGATGGGCAGAGCATCGCCCCCTGGTGGGCATGCTGGGTGGATCCCGGTCGGGTGCATGTGGGAGTCTGTCTGACTGCCTCCCTGTTTCCAGCTTCAGAAAAATACAAAATAATAATAATAAGAAGAAGAAGAAGAAGAAAGATAAAGAAAAAATTCATGAAGTTATGAAAGGTTCTGCACCCATGCAATCAACAGTTATAACAAAGCAATGAAGTGGGCCCATCCATGAAATGAAGAAATTGCTATATATTTGGATGGAAGATCAAATTCAAAAACGGACACCATTATGTCTTTTTACTGTGCAGATGAAGGCGAGAAGTCTATTTCAGACTCTGAAGGAGCTTGCTGGAGAAGATTACAGTCAAGAATTTGTAGCAAGCACTAGCTGGTTCCAGAGATTCAAGAAAAGATTCCAAATGCATAGTGTTTGAGTGACTGGAGAAGCAGCGAGTGCGGATGAGGAAGGAGCACGTAAGTTTGTTGATAGTCTGGATGAATTAATTACAGATGAGGGATATCTAGCAGAACAGATTTTCAGTGGTGATGAAACTGGATTACAGGCATAGCCTACTCAATTTACAATCAAATCGTGTTACAACCGGTCTGTCAGAACCAATCGTGGTCATAAGTCAAGCACTAGCTGTAGTTCCATTCACATTAAGGAGGGCAACCTGCTTTACTTAGTCTACCAATTTAAATGTTCCTCTCATCCCAAAATACTCAGAGTAATGTTTGACTAAATACCTGGGCACTCTTTGGCCCAATCAAGTTAACACATAAAATTAACCATCAAAAACTTTTATATTCATAACCTTTAATATTAAGTATACTAACCTTTAATATTTCTGCCACTGAACTGGTCAAATTTTGCTTCTTATACATACTCAAATTATCTACATTTGTTTTAGTCCATTTGCTATTTTTATTTCTCTCATAGATAACCTGCTTATTGGATCATGTTTTCACTTTCTCATTCATATAATTCCCCATTACTTACAAATCTACCTTCCCTATTCTAGAGAAAAGACAAATAAAATGAGTAATTTTGAATATATATTTTTGTTATACTAATGTTAGCATTTTACAAGATATACTCCTTGATCCACACAACAACAATCTTACACACTAAGTATTAGTAACAGATTATAAATAAATAATAAGACACATAGACCCTGAATTATTTCCTATAGTTCAAAATATAATTAGTGATTAAATAATTATACCTAGCTTTACAATATTGGTCATGACTTATTCTCTTGTTGGCAATAGCAATGTTACCTAGGAAACATTAACTTAAAGTTACATCTAAGACTCAGTCAGATATTGTTTCCCATATTTTAACATATATTTACTAATAATTATTGGTTATCCATCACCTGTATTTGTCAGATTCATTTATGTTATTCAAATTATTTTTAGGGGTTCTTAGTAACAATATTACACATGTCTGTGCATTGAGGTTTAGGGGTATATAATTCAGCTAGAAATTGATTGTCTATGAATTAAGTGGGTAAATATTAGAGAACAGTTTTTACATATTCCTTTTATATGGAAAATTGGAGAGCTGTAATGGTAATTACGCATTTTTTGAATTTTCAGTAGAAAGATTATTAGACCTTAATAACCTGAGCATACTTCCATAGAGAGTGAATGCCAGGAGAATATACATGATAAACTTATAACCATAACTTCCATGCTACCAAGTAAAGCACCAGACTTGAGGATCAGTTCATTGTAAACAAATTATAAAATAATTTGTATAAACATGTTTGTGTATGTATACATTTCAGTTGTCTAAATTGGAACTGAGCCAGAGTTGAATGATTAGCAAACATACTCTAAAAAAAATTGATCTTTTTTTTTAAGTAAGAGGAGGGGAGATAGAGACACAGATTCTCACATGAGCCCCAACTGGGATCCACCTGGTGACCCCCATTTAGGATTGATGCTCTGCCCATCTGGGGCTGATGCTCAATAATAATCTATTTTTAGCACCTGAGAGAGAGAGGACCCATAGAGCCATCCTCAGCACCCAGGGCCATTGACTTAAATCAATTGAGCCATGGCTGTGGGTAGGGATGAGAAAGAGAAAAAAGGGGGAGGAGAAGGGGAGGAGAAATAGATGGTTGGTTCTCCTGTGTTCCCTGACTGGGAATCAAACCCAGAATATCCACACACAGGGTCAACGCTCTACCACTGAGCCAATAGGCCAGGAATTTCAAAATTTAATAATTGCAAATTACCACCTAATTTTTATATCACTATTGTATTCTACTGCAGAGTGCTACAACCAAACTTTAATATCATTTTAAAAAAGAAGCTGATAGTTGATTGCATTTAAAATATTAAGAATAGGGTCGGGGGTGAGGTTGTTATATTCAGTAGGACACTTGAATCCATGTTAACACAATAAATTAAAATTAATAAAAAAAATAATAAAATATTAATATATTTTATTGTATTTTGGCAAAGTATACAGTGGTATTGATAGTTTTGAGAACAGATAATGTTCTACGCTTATGGTGTCTCTGACATTGAAAATGAATATTATTAGTTTAAATATTGTTGCATTAATTTATTGTTTTAAGTATAAAAACAAGTATACCTTGGAAATACAAATAACTAATTTGTAACAATCTCTGTATTATTTTTAATAATATCTGTATTATTTTAATATCCCTGTTCATATGAATAAAAATCATAAATACGTATTTATTGCAGATTTCATCCATTCTTGTGATATGCAAATTTATATTAAGCTTCTGAAGTACTTTTATGTCAAAACCAAATGAAAAAATAAAGTTATTTGCATTTTTTTATTTGAAAGTGTGACTCAATTGCTTGCTTACAGGAATAGTTAAAAATGGTTTAGATAATTTTCTCACAGCATGTAAAAAATATATTAGCATAAGAGGGATTATTAAGCAAATGAATGAATACTTCAAGTAGAATCATTTGATAGTATTTTTAAAATAAAACAACTGATATTTTAGAAATGCCTGTAAAATTTCTCTGGGATAAATATATAAAATAGTTTAAAATATAATTTTTAATACTTTTAATTAAGACAACTTTAGAAAATTATATTATTTTTCTTTCTTTTAGAAAATTTACACCTGTAAAGATATTTCTTGTATAGCTCTTTATCTATATATAGGGAGAGCTATAGCTAATAGCTATAAGATAATTAAATTTTAATAAACAAAAAGTATATTATTTTTAGAACTAATGTTAAATAAGTCAGTCATTATTCCCAGTGTAATCTATTACATATAATCAAAGGAGATAAAGTAAATTTCTATAAAAAAAAAACTAAAAGTAAATTGAATGTTGCATTCTTTCATAAAATAAAAACCTTCTTTTTTAAAAATGATAGAATAATATTGTTTATTAGGTCATATTATAAAGGCATAACTCATTTTATTGTCATTAGCTTTACTATACTTCACAGATATTACGTTATTTTTCAAATTTAAGGCAAATGCCTCCAGCAGCAAAAAGGTTACAACTTACTTTATTGTAATACTTTCTCTATTGTGATGATCTGGAACCAAACTCATAATACTCTGAGCAATGTCTGAAATTTAAAGTATTGAATCATAACTATAATATTAAAAATAATATATCAACAATTAAACTTTATAGATGACTTAACAGGTGAATTATATCAAATAATAAATGAAAAATTAATACCAATCCTTTTTAAACTCTATCAAAAAAGTGAATAAGGCAGCATATTTTTAAACTCATTTTGTGAGGTTAGCATTACTCAGTTACCAAAGTCAGATAAGAACACAACAAATACATAAATAGACAAAATAATTCTAGATCAATATCCATGATAAACATAGATGCAAAAGCTCTCAACAAAATGTTAGCCAATTGAAATTGAAGGAATCATACAACATGATCAAATGAAATGTATCTCTGTGATGCAAGAATGGTTCAACATATGTAATTAAACATGATACACCACATTAAAAGAGTAAAAAATAAAAACCATATGATCATCTCAATAGACAGAGAAAATGTATTTGACAAAATACAACAAACTTTTATGAGAAAAACTCTCCACAAATTAGGTATAGAAGGAATCTATTTCAAAATATTGAAGGCGACATATAACAAACCCACAATTAACTTGAAACTCAATGATGGAAAGCTGAAATTTTTTCTCACTAACATTAAGAGTCAAAGATGCTCAAGGAATGCTCACATGACATCTGAGCATTCATACTGCCTGACATCCAGTACCCAGAGCACCAATTATCTAAATAATCAGCATCTTAGACCAACCCAGAGGCTAAGAATGCAGGACTAATTCTTCTCAAGAATATACTTTTTACCATAAGAACCCCGAGCTTTTCTTTTTTCTTCAGAGCACTGTTGGTATTGCCTTATATTGTTTCTAATTTGCATGTCCTAAAACCCTTGAATAAATCTTAATCATCTATTTCTAAAAAAAAAAGTCAATGATGCTCACCCTCAACACTTCTATTCAAGATAGTGCTGGATGTTCTAGCAAGAGGTATGAGACAAAAAAAAAAAAAATTAAAAACACCAAAATTAAAAAAAAATTAGTTGAATTGTTTCTGTTTGCAGATAACATGATTTCATATTTACAAAATCCTAAAAATCACCAAATAACTGTTAACACTAATAAAATATTTTACTAAAAGTTTCAGAATATAAAAAATTGATATATAACAATCCATTGTTTCTATACATTAATCATGAAAAAAAATATCATTTACAATACCAGAAAAAAATACTTAGAAATAAAGTTAACCAAGGAGGTGAAAGACCTGTAGACTTAAAAGTATAAGACACTAATGAAAGAAATTTAAAAAGATGCAAATAAACAGAAAGTGACCCAGTTTTTATGGTTTAGACAAGAAATTAATATTATTAAAATATGCATACTATTCAATAAAAAATTTAATGCAGTCCCTATCAAAATTCCAATAACATTTCTCAAAAAAAGGGAAAAAAGTTTCAAAAAATTTCTGGATCCACTAAGGACCCCAAATTATTTAAGTAAACTTGGGAAAGAAGAATAAGTTGGAGGCATCACACATCCTGAATTCAAACTATATCATAAAGCTATGCTAACGAAAACAGTATGGTACTGACAGAAGGAAAGTTCTCAGCTCAATAAAACAGAACAGAAAACATAGAACAAAATGCACACATCTGTAGTCATTGAATCTTTGGCAAGGACTCCAAGACTATCAAAGAGAGTCTTTTCCATAAATGATGTTAGAAATAGTAAAATTGAACTATTACCTTATTCCACTTGCAAAAACTAACTCAAAAATCAGTGAATTAAATGTTTTA
This sequence comes from Saccopteryx bilineata, assembly GCF_036850765.1. Taxonomy (NCBI): domain Eukaryota; kingdom Metazoa; phylum Chordata; class Mammalia; order Chiroptera; family Emballonuridae; genus Saccopteryx; species Saccopteryx bilineata. Next base: position 39,320,290 of record NC_089490.1, read on the forward strand.
GAAGAAAATGTAGAGGACATTATCCCTTTTATAGGTCTTGCAATAATGTGGGGGGCTTTTACACAAAAAAGCATAGACAGCAAAAGCAAAAATAAAAATGCAAGACTATAGCAAACAAAAAGTTTCTGAACAGACATGAAAGAGACCAACAAAACAAATAAACAACCTATTAAATAGGAGAACAAATTCTTTAAGTATATATCTAATAAAGGATTAATAACCAAGTTATAGAAGAAACTCGTATAACTCAATAGCAAAACAAACAAACAAATAATCCAATTAAAAAATAAGCGAAGACATGATTGGACATTTTCCAAAAAAGACATACAAATAGACAACAGGTATATAAAAATGTGTTCAATATTATTGATAATCAAAGAAATTTAAGTCAAAACTACAATGAGCTATCACTTCACAAATGCTGCTTAGGATATGGAGAAAAGAGGATACTTTCATACTGTTGGTAAAAAGGTAAATTGGTACAGACATTCAAAACAATGAAAATAACCATATGACTCAGCAATTCCATTTGTGGGTATATTTCCAAAGGAAATATAATCAACATATCGAAGAGATACCTGCACTGCCATTTTAACTGAAGCATTATTAACATGAATCAAGATATGGACAAAATTATTTTTATTTTATTTATTCATTTTAGAGAGGGAGAGAGAGAGAGAGATAGGGGGGAGGAGCTGGAAGCATCAACTCCCATATGTGCCTTGACCAGGCAAGCCCAGGGTTTTGAACTGGCGACCTCAGCATTTCCAGGTCGATGCTTTATCCACTGCACCACCACAGGTCAGGCATGGACAAAATTTAATATATACCATTAACCCTTGAACAACTGCGTTTGAATTGCATGGGTTCACTTACATGAAGAATTTTTTCAACAAATACTGTAAATATATTTTCTCTTCATTATGATTTTTAATAACATTTTTCTTTAGCTTTGTCTACTGTAAGAATACAGCATATAATAATATGACATAAAAAGTATGTGTTAGTCAACTGTTACAGTCAATAATAGGCGATTAGTAGTTAAGTTCTGGGGGAGTCAAAGGTTATATGTGGATTTTTCCACTGTGTTCGGTTTGGCATCCCACTTTTCACATTGTTCAAGGGTTTTAGTCATAAAAAAGCAGGAAATCCAATGGCAAGAGAAGTGAAGGCAAAAATTAATGAATGGGACTACATCAGACTAAGAAGTTTTTGCTCAGCAAGAGAAACTGAGAACAAAATAAACAGACAGCCAACTAAATGGGAAATGATATTTTCAAACAACAGCTCAGGGCCCTGGCCGGTTGGCTCAGCGGTGGAGTGTTGGCTTGGTATGCGGGGGACCCGGGTTCGATTCCCGGCCAGGGCACATGGGAGGGGCGTCCATTTGCTTCTCCACCCCCCCCTTCCTCTCTGTCTCTCTCTTCCCCTCCCACAGCCGAGGCTCCATTGGAGCGGGGATGGCCCGGGCGCTGGGGATGGCTCCTTGGCCTCTGCTCCAGGCTCTGGAGTGGCTCTGGTCAGAGTGGCTCTGGTTGCAGCGGAGCGACACCCCTGAGGGGCAGAGCATCGCCCCCTGGTGGGCAGAGCTTCGCCCCTGGTGGGCGTGCCAGGTGGATCCCGGTCAGGCGCATGCGGGAATCTGTCTGACTGTCTCTCCCCATTTCCAGCTTCGGAGGAATTCAGAAAACAAAACAAAACAAACAAACAAAAAAAACCCAGCTCAGATAAGGGCCTAATATCCAAAATATACAAAGAACTCATAAAACTCAACAACAAACAAACAAACAATCCAATAAAAAAATGGGAAGAGGACATGAACAGACACTTCTCCCAGGAAGAAATACAAATGGCCAACAGATATATGAAAAGATGCTCATCTTCATTAGTTATTAGAGAAATACAAATCAAAACTGCAATGAGATACCACCTCACACCTGTTAGATTAGCTATTATTAACAAGACAGGTAATAGCAAATGTTGGAGAGGCTGTGGAGAAAAAGGAACCCTCATCCACTGTTGGTGGGAATGTAAAGTAGTACATCCATTATGTAAGAAAGTATGGTGGTTCCTCAAAAAACTGAAAATGGAACTACCTTATGACCCAGCAATCCCTCTACTGGGTATATACCCCAAAAACTCAGAAACATTGATACGTAAAGACACGTGCAGCCCCATGTTTATTGCAGCATTGTTCACAGTGGCCAGGACATGGAAACAACCAAAAAGCCCGTCAATAGATGACTGGATAAAGAAGATGTGGCACATATACACTATGGAATACTACTCAGCCATAAGAAATGATGACATCGGATTATTTACAGCAAAATGGTGGGACCTTGATAACATGATACAAAGTGAAATAAGTAAATCAGAAAAAACCAGAAACTGCATTATTCCATACGTAGGTGGGACATAAAAGTGAAACTAAGAGACATTAATAAGAGTGTGGTGGTTACAGGGGGAGGGGGGAGAGGGAGAGGGAAAGAGGGAGGGGGAGGAGCACAAAGAAAACTAGATAGAAGGTGACAGAGGACAATCTGACTTTGGGTGATGGGTATGCAACATAAGTGAACGACAAGATAACCTGGAGTTGTTATCTTTGAATATATGTATCCTGATTTATTGATGTCGCCCCATTAAAAATAAAATTATTAAAAAAAAAAAAAGCAGGAAATCCTGCCATTTGCAATAACATGGATGAACCTGTAGGACATTACACTAATTTAAATAAACCAGGCAAAGGCAAACACTGCATGATCTCACCTGTATTTGGAAATCTAAAATGTTGAACTCATAGTAACAGAAGAATTAGTTGTTTCTGGTGGCTGGGGTGAGGTTGGGATTAATGGAAAGATGTTGATCAAATGGTACAAAGTTTCAATAATAAGGTGAATAAATTCATCGGATCTAATGTACAGCCCAGTGATTATAGTTAATAATACTGTATTGTACACTTGAAATTTGCTCAGAAAGTATATCTTACATGTTTTCACCATACATATAAAATAATAACTATATGAGTGAGGTGTTGGATGTGTTAATTGATTCTGGTAATCATTTCTCAATGTATACTTATATAAATCATCATGTTGTATACCTTTTTTAAAAAAGCCAAGTAAATAAATAAATAACTTGCCCATGAAGAAAAGTGTTTATTTCCCCCACTGTATTTTTATTTATTAATATACATCAAAAAAATACAACATAACTCTATTTTTACCAGGATAATTTATCTATTTTAAATGAGAAATGTTTATAGTGTATACTTTTATCCCCATTTGAAATCTATCCAGCATACATCCATCTGGGATTTCCCAGCCATGCAAATACCAATCACAGTATTTATAAACTCCTGGGGAGAACCCTTTCTTCTAACACTTTATTCTGTCAAAAACAAAGCCAGCTTCTATCACTTGTATTAATGATTATGTAATTTACATTATCCCATTGTGTTAGTAAGGCATAAATTACACAGCCAATTGTTAATCTGTTTGATAAACTACATATTCACTCGCAAGAATACACAAACATAAGCAGGAAAGTTAAAAACGATTTAACTAGACAATACTCTTGAGAAAATGATTAAGAATTTTTAGTCCTGTTTATCTGCGAAGCCCTCCTTTATTTCCCTTTGTGATTCATTTCAGTCTTCCCAAACCATTGCCCCTGTGCTGTTCTCGTGTCGCCCACCTTGAGGTTACCCTGATATCCTTTCCCCTATCTAGGAACATGCCTACACAACAATTCTTCCTTCTCTAAATCTGTCCATCTGCTCTACACTATAACATGATAAGCCTTGAGCTTATCTGTCAGTGCTTATCTGTGTGCAATGTGTTAATGTTAGGATATTTATTGTTTTTAAATAATGCAACTCAGAGCCAATTTTATCATTATATAATGTTTCAAGGCTAATATTTGCAAGTTTTAAACAGTACTGTAGACAATGAATAAGGGGATATTTATGATTGGGCTGCTTCTTAGTACATTTTTTTTGTGTGTGTGACAGAGACAGAGAAGGGCAGATAGGGACAGACAGGTAGGAAAGGAGAGAGATGAGAAGCATCAATTCTTCCTTGTGGCTCCTTAGTCTCCTCAGTTGTTCATTGATTGCTTTCTCACATGTGCCTTGACGGGAGGGGCGGCTACAGCAGAGCGAGTGACCCCTTCCTCAAGCCAGTGACCTTGGGCTCACTCAAGCCAATGACTATGGGGTCCTGTCTATGATCCCACACTCAAGCCAGCAATCCCAGGCTCAAATCAGTGACCCCACCCCCTTCCCAAACCAGATAAGCCTGCACTCAAGTAGGTAACCTCGGGGTTTTGAACCTGAGTCGTCTGTGTCCCAGTCCAATGTCACCACCGAGCCACTGCTGGGTCAGGCAGTACATTTTAATTTAAACATGCCAAAAATCGCCAAAGTCTAGCAAGAGACCAAGCTTCAGAGATTTAATTAGGGACAATAGAAAAGCACAAATAAGTTCTCCTGATTTTCTCACATATATCTTTAGTTTTACCTTATCAGAGATCTATTAAAATTTATTTTTAATATGCTTTAATGATTTGTATAGGATATCATAAATACTTTTTTCTTTTTAATAAACATCCAATCAGATTTTGATATATGTTTAAATCCTATTTAAACACCAGAGCACAAACTATTTAAGGTACGGAAAGTCTTTTGGTTATGACAGTCCGGACATATCACGTTTCAAGTTTATGATGCTCACTTCCATAAAAACTAAAACAATTTGAGACGTGAGTGTTTTGGCTTATGCCATTAGTGTCATATCGTGGGCAAACTGGTTGCGTGTAGCAGAGGAATACGCAATATTCTTTTTCTGTGGCTTAGTTGTGTTTCTATGTTCTAGATTATGGTTTTACAACTGTGTTAGGATAGGTAAGTGACTTAGGCTAAGGTGTGTTTCGACTTACACCAAAATTCAGGTTATGCCACTGTTGTAGGAACACAACTGTGTCGTAACCTGAGGACTCACTGTATAAGCATTTAAACAGTTTTTCCCTTACAATTTAATTCACAAAGTTCTTAGAAAAAAAATGAATATGCCATATTTATATGCACATTAGCCCAAATAAATGCCTAATTTAGTTTTCTCTAGGTCTTTTTCTTCTTGCCATAGATGCAGAAAATGAACTGTGGTTATCAGTGCTATGCAGATGTATATTTATTTTTCCACTCTTCAGTAATATAGAAGATAAATCACTGGTGCTGCAGAAATACCTGTTAGATACTAAATCACTGATGTCAGCTGCCAAGTCATCACACTTAGCTCAAAAGATAGTAACCTTGGCTCCTGACTCTTTCTGTGTATTTTTGTTTCTGTAGTTAATGTCAACTGAATCTCAATTACCTGGGTGTGCAAAATGATGGATACTATTCTAAGGCTTAGATTCTTTGCTGTAAAACACTGAAATTTATTTACCCATTATCAGTCAGGCTATGAGTTATAGATGTGCTTTTTTTTTTTTCTTTCTTGAGTTTAAAAAGTTAGATCCTGAAAGTCTCTCCCAAAGCATAAATTAATGTAATTTTTGTCTACTATATGAATAGAGTCTAATATATATGGTAATTTGGCTCAAACCAGTTGATAGAATTCATTTTAAGTTAAGATAATAACCATGAATTTTACAATTAAATTTCCCCATTGGCTACTTGTTGGACAAATGCATTGATTTAAAATTACTCCTATTACTTAGAGATACGTTATTCCCAGACTCGCATAATTTACACAGCACACTTTCAGTATGCTTTGGTGTAAAATGACATCTAGAATGATAAGTTTTTAACATTTTTCCCTCATAAACTTCATATATGCAATTAACTGTCAAGATCCTTCTCTTTTTAGATCATTTTTTTTTCTTGGTTTCATTTTTTGTCAGACATTATGAAGTTTAGGTTTTAATGATTCTTGAAATAATTTTCAGCTTATTTTAGATGTTACAGATTCTTGAACTTTATTTTTTCTCCAGAAATTTCAGATATTGACTGATGTGCCCCCTGATATTGCTTTGAACACATTTTACACACATACACACAAAGAAATACTCACTTTCCCACTTTTTAAGTAATTATATTAAAGTCCTCAATAAAAGTCCCTTTCCTCAATCATCTATAAATTGTACTCTAGCTTTCTGTAACTATGTGAAAGCAAAAATTGCACCAGACAAATTTTAACTGGTAAAGACAACCTTATTAAGAATATAGCAATATAAGAGAGAGATCAGAAGAGTGTCTCAACTTAACTCCAATGAAACAAATGCTAAAGCTCGTATGAAAATACTAGAGATAATTCGGGGAGAAGCTGATCATGTACTTTGAGTTGTTCCTATGTCTGCACATGCTTTTCTTTGTGATGGTGCCACCTGTGTTTAGTGCCACCTGTGTGTACTAATGTCCACCCAGAAAGGAGGCCTCTACGCTCACACACAGACTGACGAATAGGGGCACGCTTTTCCATGGTGATTATATTTCAAAGGAATGACTCTCAGGTCCTTTAGAAAAACATTTTGGGGGTAAGAAGCAGATAAACAATTTAAAACTATAAGCTTTCTTAAGAAAATGATCTAAGAAAAAAGAAGATCAGGGCTTAGATCAGAAAAAGTCCATCTGAAGTTGAGTCAAGCTGAGGGAAATGTTAATACACTAAATAGCATCAATTTTTATTCATAGACTTTGAGCAACGAGCTCTCAGGTATGGGATTTTCAACTATGTCAGGTCAGTACTTTGCTTTACCAAAAAAAACACAAAACAATATAAATTTCATAAGACAGGCTGTTCTTTGTTTTACATTATAAACTCCTAGAAGAATGATTAGTTTTCAATAAATGTCTGCTGAGTAAATGAATTAATAAGGAACTCTGTTATTTCCAATATTTTTATTTTAGTAATATAAATATTAGAATTTACAATTTTTCTTCTAGTGATGACACAGCCATTAAAAATAATTTTCTCCACTACAATATTAGTATAGCTAAATATTCAAGTAAGTTAAGGGTATTCAAAGAGGAGAGTAACAGGAAAAGGTGCATACAAGTTAGAGTACGTTGAATAATTGGTGAATGATATCTAATGTCAAAACACTTATTTAGATCTTACAGTCATTTTTTTATCCTCTTTATTTCAATTCATTTTCCTATCCATTTTCAACCCATCTGGCAAGGATATATGTTTAAAACGTAAGTTTGATTATATCATTCTTCTGATTATAACTGTTGGGACACACACACACACACACACACACACACACAGAAAGATAATAATTCACTAACTTAAGTACTTTACATTTTTAAACTCAAATATTCAAAACAACCTTATGTAGTAGGTGATATCACTATCCCCATATTTATAGGTGAAAAATCTAAAATAAAGAAAAGTTAAATACCATCCATCCTCAAAGTCACACAGCCTCTAAGTATTAGAAGTCAGATTCTATTCACAAAGTCTGGTTTCAGTCTGAGCTCTTAACCATGATACCAACTAAATCGAATATGTTTATCTTGGACTACAGGGCTCTACATGCATACATTTCCATCTTCACTTCATTTGGCTCTCCTCCCTGTCTAGCATGTGTCAGCCCTACCAGATTTGTTACTGTCCTCAAACACACGGAGCCTTTTCTACTCAGGCCCTTACCCTGAGCCTTCTGCCTGGAAGGTTTTAACCGCTACAACCACCACTCTCCTTACTTGCTCGGTTTGTGGGTCCTTCTCCTGCATCTGGTTTCAGCCTAAAGATCAGTCCCCTTATCTCTTCATATCCTTACACCCCGCATCACCAAAACTCCCCTCTAGTCTATTCACTTGCTTTGTTCATTTTGACACAGTTTGTAATCACATATACTGCTCACAAAAATTATGGAATATTTTTCAATTAATATGAAGCAATAAAAAAAGCAGCATTTGATTTTTTCTATTAAACAAGAACATCAGAAAAGCAAATGGTGAGTCAAAGAACGTTGCCTGATTACGCAAATGAGATACAAAACCAGCTTTTATTTCACTGGTGAAAATGCACCATACAAAAGGCTGAAAGTACTAGAATCTCTGCATGTTCCCTGATCCCCTAATTTTTATGAGCAGTATATTTGCTCTGGTTTATTTACTTAGTCTCTAGATTTCAAGCTCAACATACAGAGGAAACATACCAGCAATGTCTACTTGGTTTTTTGTACAATAAAACTTCAATAAATGTTCACTGACTAAATGAAATATAGTTATGATCGTAATAAAATTTACAAAACATTCATAACCGGATGCACAAATACATCAAAACGAGTATGAACCTAACCAGCAGCTGTATCCAGTTTTGTTCTGTTTTCTATCAGGTATAGCTGAGGTAGAAAACAGAAATACCTCTTTTCCACATTTCCTCAGCATCAGCTGGAATGGGTCTAGTCCAAGTTGCACCTCAAAAGAGCAGGGGTGAAGTTGGTTGGGTCAGAATTCTCCACGTCCCTGTTGTGTCTTAGTTTGCAGGGTGTTTAGATAGCCGGCAGAGCTTTGGAGGATCTGAAGGCCTCCTTCCTCTGCTGCTGCCACTACCACAGCCAACGTCACACTGTAGCAACACTGCTGCCGCCAAACTAAGGCTTCTCTTTCGCTTTGTTTGTACTAAAGCCACCAATTCACTGTTGCTCTTTATTGGCACCGGCACTGCCGGCCCAGGGGTGTGCTGTCTTACACCCAACTTAGCTGCTGCGTTACACACCCCCTCTCCCCAGGCACAGGCCTTTGACAGTCACAGGCAGCTAGCTGCCTTTGTTTTTTTTTGTGTCCTGAACACTATAGAAAACCTTCTTGTCCAAAACTTTGCTGACCAGTTAAATAATTCAAGCTAGACAATATCTTGCTGCAGTCCAAGTTTGTTTTTGCAGATCCTTTGGTTTTTATTTGATTAGCCTTAGGCGACTGACAGGAAGCCACTGATCCCCTTGCTTTTGATTCCCAGAGCAGTAAACTGCTGCTGCGAGGGAGCTGTGAGGAGGGAGAACCACACCAAGGGTGGCGCACAGCCTGCTGAAAGCCTGTCTTCTACCCCTTCCTTCCCATGGGCTCCTCAACCCTCAGTTTCACTGGAAAATTGAAAGGAATGTCTATTTTTCTCTCTTCAAACATTTTGCCATATAAATAAGTGTCTAGGATTGTGAGACTAATCAGAGCCGGGGACATTTAAAACTTCCTGGAAGAGATGAGATAGACGAAAAGGCAAAAAGAAGGATGCAGGTAATTCTGAACACAGACAATGACAAATTTTGCAGTTCAAAAAAAGCATGTTATATGTATGTCATTAGAGCAGGGGGTGGAAGAAAAATGAGATAGATGTAATGGGATCAAATGAAGCACCTGAATTTAGCAGATGTGGTAAGGAGTTTGAATTTATAGATCCATTTTCACAAGGGGTAAAGGTTTAGCTTTAGGTAAACGGTTGAGTTTGGATTTTGACTTTATGACTGTGAAGGGAACCAAAGTTTTGCCACTGGTCTTTGAGATACTAAGCTGTTTATTTATTTTTTTATTTTTTTGTATTTTTATGAAGCTGGAAACGGGGAGAGACAGTCAGACAGACTCCTGCATGCGCCCGACCGGGATCCACCGGCATGCCCACCAGGGGGCGATGCTCTGCCTCTCCAGGGCGTCGCTCTGTCATGACCAGAGCCACTCTAGCGCCTGGGGCAGAGGCCAAGGAGCCATCCCCAGCGCCCGGGCCATCTTTGCTCCAATTGGGCCTCGCTGCGGGAGGGGAAGAGAGAGACAGAGAGGAACTAAGCTGTTTATTAAGAAATAAGATGCATAAAGAAACTTGGACCATTCTAACTGCCCTTCCAGAGATATTCACACAGAGAAACTTGCTCAGGAAAGAGACATTAGGATGTCAATTTAGCCCAATTTGAATAAAGTGTGGTAAACAAAAGGGCTTCAGACAGGGGCCTGTTAGGACACCTTTGTTCCATTGTCCCTGAGTAGCCTGCAAGGATTTTTCTGCAATGTATGTTCTTTTCTTCCTCAACTACCTGTAAACTATACATTTCATTCCTGAAATCGAATTCCCTATGTTCCCTTTGTTCAAAATGGCTTATATACCTAATGTTGCCAAACTGTCTTTGGAGTTTTCATGGAATTTTTATGGTTATGTGAATTCTCCATGCACATGCATTAAAACTTTGATTTTTTTCCTGTTGATCAGTCTCTACTAATTTGGTCAGGTCCCCAGCCAGAGGAACTTAGAAAGTGGGAGGAGAAGTACTAATATATTTTTAGCTCCCAAACTGGCTTTGTGACTGGCAAGATACACAACCTTTGTAAGGTTCAGAGTATGCTCAAGTTAGTAGTACTATATATACCTCAAATTGATGGAGATACATATAAATACCTGTCAGAGCACTTAATGGGTTACTCAGTGCCTCCTTATGCACTTCACCATTGCTGTTATTACTAGTGTCATTACTTGATCCAAAAGGAGGCTGGGAGCACTTACACTTGGCTGAATAGGAGGAGCAATCATGATAAAATCTCCAGGTATTACAATTTGTTACATAGCAGGTATTCAATAAGCATTTAAAAAACAAAGAAATAAAAGTGTTAGTATATAGTCCCCTTAGAAAAAGTTTTGATAAGGATATATCTATTACCTGATAACAGTATTTAAAAAACAAGCACAGGATGTTGTGCCAAGCAACATAGCACTTAAATTAAATGGACATTACAAATCACCTTCTGTCTTATCCACTTCCGTACAGGAGTGAGGTACTAGGATTTGAAGATGGTCATTGCTGGCTACCTATTGTTCCCATGCTCAGCAGATAAAAAAAGTTAATGCATTGTCCTAAGAATCCAGAGACAGTGTTCTGTCACTGTACTCAGCATTTTTAGGAAAGAAAACTTTGGATTAGGAATAATTTGAAAATGTCTACACATTTTGAAACATAAAGATAATGAGTATTTAAGCTTTGTGGGCTTCACATTTCTCAGTCAGCCAAAACAAACTAAAGGAGAGTTTTCTCAATCCCAAGTTTCAAAAATCACTGAGAAGTGTTTCTTTTGTTCTTTGATTTCAATCATACAGTGTAGGAGAGACGGAGGAAACAGCCTCAGCAGCTGAATGAAATGGGCTAATGGCACTTAGGTGCTGTGATGCCAATATCACTTCCTCAAGTCTACTATGCTATGGACCTTCAGCATGAAGGCTAACACATGAGGTGACAGCGGCCTTTCAACTCTTCAGAGTGTGCTCAGTCTCCCTGTTTTTTAAGGCTCTATGATCCTCTTTATCAGCAGGTAAATTGGCAGGCTTTTACTTAGGGAATAGAATCCATGAACAGTATTAGACTCCATCACTGGAATAAAATACTCTTTGAATGAACATAAGGATTACCTGACACATATTAAACTCTGACACTTTTTTTTCTTTTTACACACTAAACTAAATGTGATTCTTTGACTGCTATATCTTGCCTTTTGGTCCCGAGGAATTTAAAGTAACACGTATATCAGGTAGCAGAAGATGTCTGTGTAAAAAGGAGAAAGAAAATTTTTTTCCTCTAAATAAAATTAAGTTTAAATGTCCAAATTTCCTAGAAACTCAAAAGGAAACCCTCTATAAAACTGACTTAAAACAATAATAACTTTCATTATGAAGAGATTATACTGGATCTGGGGCATTGCAGTGAGTGATCCCACAGGTGCCAATGGACAACGAAAGCCTGGCCTTCTGGCCCGAGTCCTTTCAAACCTCCTTTTAAATTCTTTTGGATCTGCTTTCTCATCCTCTTCATTTTCTTTTGTCACTAAACCTTTCATTCTTGGATCCTACTGTCATGGCTTCTCCTCACACACATCTTGTAATAGCTTAAGTCAAAACATGTTGCATTTAACAACAATAAAATGTAAGAGCATTATTTTTATTGCTGACTCTGTTGGGATGTTATATTTGAATAACCATTTATAGCCACAGTGCTTTTCCTGGACACTTATTACTTGGTATTATGTCTTTTAAATTCAGGTGATTGGCCTGACCAGGTGGTGGCGCAGTGGATAGAGTGTCGGACTGGGATGCCGAGGACCCAGTTTCGAGACCCCGAGGTTGCCAGATTGAGCGCGGGTTCATCTGGTTTGAGCAAAGCTCACCAGATTAGACCCAAGGTTGCTGGATCAAGCAAGGGGTTACTCATTCTGCTGAAGGCTCACAGTCAAGTCACATATGAGAAAGCAATCAACGAACAACTAAGGTGTCTCAATACGCAACGAAAAACTAATGATTGATGCTTCTCATCTCTCTTCGTTCCTGTCTGTCTGTCTCTGTCTATCCTTCTCTTTGACTCTCTCTGTCTCTGTAAAAAAAAAAAAAAAAAAAAAAATTCAGATGGTTAAAGATCACCTGACAGAAGATGATTTGACTTTGGGTGGTGGTCACACAATGCTATGTACAGATCAGATATCATAGATATCTACATTTAAAACTTATATAATTCTATTAACCAATGTCACCCTAATAATTCAATAAAATGATTTTTAAAAATAAACATAAAAATCTAAAAATAAAAAACTATAAAAATAAACCTAAAAAATTAGAACAACTAAGTGAAACAATAAGTTGATGCTTCTTTCTCTCTCTCTCATTTCCTATTTCTCTTGCTACTTCTCTTTCAAAGCAATGGAAAGATTTAAAAATATAGATCACTATTATTCTATTTGTATATGGATATATAGCTCTATTTCTTTAATATAAATATTAACATATGGATATGTATAGCTACATCTAGACCTATCTCTTACCTGGCCTTAACCTCTAAGAAAGTAAATAAAAGTAATATATACTCTTTTAAGCTCTTTCTAGAAAATTGAAGTGAAAATCCACCATATAAGAATAGGATAGAGATTCAAAATATCATATTGGATTATAGCTCTTAGTTTTGAAATCAATTTTTACCCCTTAATAATTTTATGATCATAGTTAATACTTCAAACTCTCAGTGTCCTAATTCTCTTAGCTGAGAGAAAAGGGATAATAAAAATAGTAATAATAAATACTATTTTTAAGGAATAATTTAAGTGTAAAACTTAGAACTAAGTGTCTGGTACATAGTAAATATTAGGACAAATTAACTATTACCATAACCAGAAATAATTTAATTGCCTACTGATCAGATACAGCTCTACAGAGTTGTCTTAGAATAGTCATAGTCAAATGACTTAGCATGATTATTAGTTCATACAATCTGTCAAGTATTATTCTTATGTAATGATAATGCAAATAAAAAGATATGGTTTCACCAGTAAGGTATGATCACTACTAGAAGAAGAGGGACATACCTAAATAGAAATTTCTATGTGAGATTGGTAGAGCATTTACCCCTGTCTAGGTTCCAGGCAGTGGTGAGATTTAAATAATTTAACAACTGGTTATATGCCCTAATGGCCATTTTAAGTATAAAAAGATATACCAAAAAGTAGTTTATTATATCATGCATTTAATACTTAAATAAGAACAATAAGAGAGGTACATAAAACTAGATTTTGTTGTAAGAAGAGTTTTGAAATATTAATTAAAAATATTAAATAATGTTTGACAAAAAATAATAAACTGTTATTTAAGATATTTCCATATTACTTCTTGTATGGCACCCTCTCACTTAACAATTTTTTCTCACTTATGGACAGAATGAACATCACTAAGGGTGCTTAGAATATGCTGTTATGCAGATGAACATCAGAAAAGAGTAAGGAATGTAAATTTGTGATTTCCACACTGGGTGGCTGCCCAGGTGCCCACCTTAGAGAAAACCCTGATTACAAGTGCCATTTTAACAACCAGTTTGCCAAACTCAACAAAAAATTAGAAATTAGTTCTGCTGAATCTGTATGAACTGGCTGAATCCCACCACTGGTTTCAGGGAAGGCTTTCTGAAATAGATGTTATTTAAATTGTGTAATGAGTTAAAAAAAAAATGTTGGCCAAGTTAAAAAAGTTAGGGAAACTTTTTGAGGAACTGGGAGACAAGATAAAAAATATATAGTAGATGAGAAAAAATGTGTGAATAAACTTCACAGAATTCAGTATTATTGGGGCAAAAACTATAAAAAATATGTACAGAGATATATCGTATTTTTCGCTCCATAAGATGCACCTGACCATAAGGTGCACCTAAGGTTTTAAGGAGAAAAATAAGAAAAAAATATTCTGAAACAAATGGTGTGATAAAATTTTTAATAAAATATACCACAATAATATTTCAACAATGTAAACTCAACAGCAGTATTAACAACCATTAGCACTGTTATTAACAAATGAGAAGGAAATTTAATATTCAAATACTCTTCTAGTTGTTCGGGAACCCCAGGAACTCATCATCCCTAGTGTCAGAATTTAAGAAGCTCAGTTGCTCACAATCACTGGTATCACTTTCTTCACTATTTTCATATATAATACCATCTTCAGTGCCATCTAAGTCATTGCTAATGTCACATTTTTTGAATGACCGTACCATGGTTTCATTCTTCACTGACTGCCATGATGTTTTCACCCATTCACAAACTTGAGTGATAGTGGGTCTCTTCATTCATCCAGTTGGTGTCAGATCATGATTACCAGCAGCCATCCATTTGTTCCACTCTTCTTGCAAAAAGACTTTAAACGGTTTGTTGATTTAAACATCGAGAGGTTGCAACTGGCTGGTAAGACCCTCAGGAATTACAGCTAGATGAGTCTTCACTTCTTTAAAGTTTTGTGTGTGTGTGTGTGGTTTCGCCAATATGTGCTCTAAACTAGTCAAGCACTAATAGGGCAGAAAGTGATGTCAGCACTTCACACAGTGTTCCAGCAGCTGCAGCACAGGCCTCCACTGCTGCAGTGCGCCTCTCATGTCTGCCCTTGATGATACCAGATGAGTGTGCCCACACAACATTGCTTGCCTTCCCTCCTGTGTTCCATGCAACTGTGGAAACCAGAACCAGGAGATCACTCAGCAGATGCTGCAGTTCTGCATGCCCCATGCAGGTATGATTACGATCCCGCTGGCGCTCATTCTACATATGTTTACCAGCGCAGCACTCCACAGCAGCTAAAAAAAAAAAAAAATGAACATTTGCTCCATAAGATGCACGGGCATTTTCCCCTCCACTTTTGGGGGGAAAAAGTGCCTCTTATGGAGTGAAAAATACGGTACGTAAGGACTGGGTTCTAGAAGCACTGATTTCCTTGTTAAGAAACTTGGCTTTACTCTCTTTACAGAAACTTGGTTGAACTTCATCCAGAGTGTTCTCAAATAGTAATTGACACGTTTTGAAAAAAAATTTTGACAAGCTATGAACAAAGCAGTGGAAATACAAATAAATAAGCTGAAAAAGTATACATTAAAAATTATTCAGAAAACATTTGTGTTAGAAAACATTAGATGTTGGATACATGAGAAAAGGATGCAAGATCTCCTGGGTATCCT
Organism: Saccopteryx bilineata; assembly: GCF_036850765.1. Lineage (NCBI taxonomy): Eukaryota > Metazoa > Chordata > Mammalia > Chiroptera > Emballonuridae > Saccopteryx > Saccopteryx bilineata. Next base: position 39,335,746 of record NC_089490.1, read on the forward strand.
CAACATTCCTGGTTTATGTTGTTGGATACTTATACTATTGACAGAGATATGTAATATATCATAAGTTACAAAATAAAGGATTCTGAGCTCTTCAAATTGGTCTGTGCAAAAGACATTTGTGTATATATGTCTCAAGATCAAGGAGGAGTTCTGGATTGTAGATACATTTGAAAATCCTTGAGAGTTAAAATAAATTTATTACAAAAGATTGACAAGATGAGTGTGGAGAGAGAAAAGCAGTGGGCCGGGATCAAACATGAGGAAACACAAAGCTCCAAAGAAAGACGTGATCTCCATAAAAGATGACATGGATAGTCAGATAGGTAAAAGAAGAATCTGGTGAATGGAGATAAAAGGCCATGAAGAAGAAATTGGTTTAAAGTAGACATGACCATTGTCAGATAGATTATATTAAAGGATTCAAGTAATAAAGGAGACTAAAAATTACCCACTTTATTTGCAATTAATAGGAAATTCTTGAAATTGAAGAAGTAGTGCTAGTAGACAGTAAAAGAAGAAGATATGCACTGAGTTGATGTCTAAATAACTAGCAGGAGCAGCAAGAAAGTCAAAATATAAAAATTAACTTTTTATGAAACTTGGCTAGAAATGGAAAGGAACAGCTAAAGAATTTTGACAGAGAGGGAACTGAGAAAGACCTGGCCATGTTTACTGCTAGCAGAGTAAAGATCATGAGAGAGAAGTACAGTAAACAAGTCGATGAGCTGCCTGATTGAAAAGTTCTTAGAGAACCAGGAAATAAGATTTCCCTTGGATAGGAGAAGCATCTTATTCTACATGATTGGAAAAAAATATATATCATATATAGTACAATTTATAGGTTGAGTGCTAGGGTTTGGAAATAGGCATAGAATAGATGATATTAATAATGAGAAGAGAGCAAATATATAAGAAAACAAGACCAAAAATAAAATACCCTGTATCAGAATTTAACACAGCAGAATGGATTTAGAGGAAGAAAACTAACAAATTAAAAAAAAAAAAAAACTACAACAAAGGAAAAAAAGTCAGCAATATGTCTCTTAAACAGGTTTTTCTGTAGTGTTTAAGAAAGTTTGCAGAGCAATAAAATTATCATAGGCCTAGTAAAACAGCAATATATAAGCTTTGTATAAAACCACACTCAGAGATGACTCTCTGGTACTGTCACCAGCATTATAGTAACCAGAAGGCCAACAGGATCAGGGAACAGTAAAGTAGTAAGTCAAGTGGGAGTTCTACTAATATTCTTAGAGATTAGAGACTACAACGACTATTCAACAATCTTTTAAAAATAAATCCAAATTATAAACCCTTGCTCTGATCACTTTTACCATCCATCACTCACCTCATATCACTTCCCTCCTTATTCATCTGACAGTCTAGTGCAATCACTATACCTGAAGTTGTTTTCCTTCAGCCATGTGGAATCCTGTTTATTTTTATTGCATTTGAATAAGCACAACCATGGCAAAATCCCGTTTTCTGCCTACTCTACACCTAAACGTTGAAACTGAATTTGTCTGATAAGAACAATCAACATTGCTAAATAGCTTAACTTCAATTTATGCCGACAACTTCAAGTGAGTTCTCAGCTATGGTTTATTATTGGACTATTTATCCATAGACAATTTACTTTCTAGTTCTCTGAAAATCCTATTGCATACTTTACTCTCTCTTCTCAAAAAATTGTGAAATAAAAGCCATAATACAAGAACTTCCACAAGCTCCTACTATTGTTTCTACAAAAATATTAAAATTTCTATGAAAGCACATGAATCTGGACAGCCATACTTTCTTTGCCTTTCCTTTGGTGACAGTGTGAACCCTGCGTCCCTACGAGCAGCTCTACCACTTGAACACTGGTTCTCCTGCCCTTGAAGTCAGCCAGTTTCCCCGCTGCATCATCAGTTTATTCTTTCCTTACTAGACTATCTCCAGCACATATGAACATTCTCTCACAACCTCCATGTTAGGAAAAATACTTCATCTCTATCTCCTATAGCTACTAACTTCACCATTTCTTTTCTCTGCTTAAAACAAAATTCTTCATGATAGTGTTTATATTCTGCCTCCATTTTCTTCTCCTTTTTTCTCTGGAGCCCATTTTTTCACTGAAAGTTTTCCTTTAAAGTGATCTCCCGCAAAGCAAGATGATCTCACAAAACAGCATTTGAGACTGGTTTTCTCTTTCTCTATTGAAACACTTTCCTCTTTACTGTGCCAGGAGATCACTCTTTCATGATCTTCCTCTCACTCCACTCATCTTTGTTGATACCACATGCTCTTTCTTATCCTCCTTTTAAATTTTGTAAATCCTAAATTTAGCTAAAATTTCTCCCTACAATAAAAGTTCTTACTTAGTAATTGTATTTTGTTTTGATTTTAGCTAGAACAGTATATGGTAGATAATATAATGATTTCCTTCTTATAGAGATAGAAAATGAGTCACAGGAAAGTTATACATGTTATAATTGCCAGAGCTAGTGTAAAGCCAGTAGCCACGACCACCATTAGAGCCTCCTGGACCAAGCAGGTTTGCACTGGATTCGGACAGTTGGTAATGAAACAACGGAGTCAAGAACTGGTGGGCCAATAGCTTTAATCCTAGCTTGCACCCGGCGGGCAAGTAAAAACACACACTGAGCTCCAAAACCCACTCATTAAATGCTCAAAAAGCTACTGACGTATCTGAGTTTTCCTAGGATCAAAAGTTTCTACCTCAACAGCCTTATTCACCTCTGTTTCCCATCTCTTTCTCTCTGCACAAACTGATTTCTCCCTCAGCACTTGTAAAGCCAGGAACCACCATCGTGGCCATTCACATGCAGGTTCGCATTGGATTCGGACAGTCGGTAAAGAAACAACAGAGCCAAAAACTGATAGGCCATTGTAGAGCCAGAAGGCACGGCCACGGCCACTATCACAGCAGCCCGACCCATGCAGGTTCGCATTGGATTCAGACAGTCGGTAAAGAAACAAAGGAGCCAAAAGCAGATGGGCTGTCATCTTTAATCCTAGCTTGCACCCGGCAGGCAAGTAAAAATACACACTGGGCTCCAAAACCCAGTCACATTCAGTGCTCACAAAGCCACTGATTTATCCGAGTTTCCTAGAATCAAAGGTTTCTAGCTCACCAGCCTTATTCTCCTCAGTTCCCCATCTCCTTCCTTATCCCAGATACAAACTCTACACAAACTGGCATCTCACTCAGCACTCCGCCATCTTGGCTGCTTTTCCTGTCCTCCTCCACGTGGCCCCCTCCCACTGCTGGCTCTACTCTCTCTGCTCTCTCATGCTAACCTCAGGAACCAAGAGCGCAAACTCTCGTTCCGTCCCCATTTTATAGTGTAGAAATCCAAACCCTTAATCCAATATACATAACAGGGAAGTCTCTAATACAAAGTCACTTCTGAGGCATGATTGGATTGTACCACCCCACATCAAAAAGGGTGGGAAAGGCTTAATCCCAAAACCAAGCCCCAGGCTACAAGGATTCTCAACTCACATTAATATCACCTGGGCAATGGCCTCTTTAACAAAGTGAGCATAATACATTTTATCTGCCCAACAGCCATTTTCTTTAATTCTAGCTTGCACCCGGCGGGCAAGTAAAAATATACACTGGGCTCCAAAACCCACTCACATTCAGTGCTCACAAAGCCACTGATTTATCCAAGTTTCCTAGAATCAAAGGTTTCTAGCTCACCTCTGTTTCCCATCTCCTTCCTTATCCCAAATACAAACTCTACACAAACTGGCATCTCATTCAGCACTCCACCATCTTGGCTGCTTCTCCTGGCCTCCTCCACGTGGCCTTTCTCTGCTCTCCTCTGCTCTCTCTCTCTTCTAATGATAATCTCAGGAACCAAGAGTGCCAGCTCCCGCTCCTTCCCTATTTTATAGTGTAGAAATCCAAACTCTTAATCCAATATATAAAATAGGGAAGTCTCTAATACAAAGTCACTTCTCTGAGGCATGATTGGATTGTACCACCCCACATCAAAAAAGGGTGGGAAAGGCTTAATCCCAAAACCAAGCCCCAGGCTACAAGGATTCTCAACACACATTAATATCACCTGGGCAACAGCCTCCATATGGGCAACGTTATCTTTTACAAAGTGAGCATAATACATTTTATCTGCCCGACAGCACTCCACCATCTTGGCTGCTCTCCTGGCCTCCTCAACGTGGCCTTCTCTGCTCTCCTCTCTTATGCTAATCTCAGGAACCAAGAGAGAGCAAACTCCTGGTCTGCCCCACTTTATAGTGTAGAAACCAAAACCTTCAATCCAATATACAAACAAGGAAGTCTCTGATACAAAGTCACTTATCTGAGGCATAATGGGATTCCTCATGAGAGTGCACCACCCACATCAAAAAGGGTGGAAAAGGCTTAGTCCCAAAACCAAGCCCCAGGCTACAAGGGTCCTGCCTGCCCACAGCCCGCACCCAACACACATTAATATAATCACACCCATCCCAAGCAGGAAGGACAACCACTACCATCACCTGGGTGATGGGCTTCCATGTGGGCAGCACCATCTTTAACAAAGTGAGCATAATATGTTTTATCTGTTCAACAGCTAGGATTTGAAGCCTAAGACCATCTAGTTAAGTAAAAATACTATTAACCATTTTATTGTCTTGCATCTTTTAGATAATCAGATCTTACCTCTGTAACTATAAATATAACTCATGTACTTATACTTTCCATATTAATAACTTCAAACTCTATTTCATAAGTAAACAGACTTTCACCAAGTTTATTAGATGTCTAATAGATATTACAAAATCAATATCCCCAGAAAGGTAGAATAATGGTCCCTGTCTTTGTCTATTCAGGCTGCTGTAACAAAATACCACAGATTGTATAGCTTAAAAACAACAGAAATTTGTTTCTTAGAGTTTTGGAGTGCAGAAATCCAAGACCAGTGTACAAGTATGGGTTCTGGTAAAGACTTTCCAGGCTGTATACTGCTGACTTCTCACTGTAAGCTCACATGATGTTAGGGGCAAGTAAACTCTCTGGGGACTGTAAAGCCAGTAGTCACCGCCACCATCACAGTTGCCTGGTCCATGCAGGTTTGCATTTGATTCAGAAAGATGGTAATGAAACAATGAAGCCAAGAACTGGTGGGCAGTTACCTTTAATCCTAGCTTGCACCCAGTGGGCAAGAAATACACACAGTGGGAAAACACTTTCTTTTCCATTCAGGGCTCCCAAAGCCACTGACTTATCCGAGTTTCCTAGAATCAAAGTTTTCTACCTCACCAGCCTTATTCTCCTCTGTTTCCCATTTCCTTCTCTCTGCACAAACTCTGCACAAACTGGCTTCTCCTTCAGCACTCTGCCATCTTGGCTGCTTCTCCTCTCCTCCATGTGGCCTTTCTCTGTTCTCCTCCAGCATGGGCTCTCCTCTGCCCCATTTTATAGTGTAGAAATCAAAACCTTTAATCCAATATACAAATGAGGAAGTCTCTGATACAAAGTCACTTATCTGAGGCATAATGGGATTCCTCATAAGAGTGCATCACCCCATATCATGCAACAGTCAAGGGTGTGGAGAAAGGCTTAGTCTTAAAATTAAGCCTTAGGCTATAAGGACCCTGCCTACTTACAGCTGTCCCCCACACCCAATGCAAACTATAAGCAAGCAAACATATATATCATATTTACCAAACTTATCTGACCAACAAGGAATCTTTTACAAAGTTACTAATTAATCTTATTCATGAGGGCTACCCCCACATTACCTAACCACCTAATAAAGGTTCATCTCCTAATATCATTATCTTGGGCATTGGAATTTCAGTTTATAAATTTTGGAGAGATACATATATTTAGACCAGTGGTTCTCAACCTGTGGGTCGTGACCCCGGCGGGGGTTGAATGACCAAAACACAGGGGTCGCCTAAAGCCACCGGAAATACATATTTTATCCGGTAGCTTTAAGCGACCACTGTGTTTTGGTCATTTGACCTCGGCCGGGGTCACGACCCACAGGTTGAGAACCGCTGATTTAGACTATAACAATATGACACCCCCCCCAAAGATGTCTACATCCTAATCTACAGAACTTGTAAATGTTTGCTTAGGTGGCTAAAGAGACTTTGTATATGTGCTTAAGATAAGGATTTTGATATGAAGAGATTATCCTGAATTATTCAGAAGTACCCAATGTAAATCACAAAGCTCCTTATAAGAAGTAGCCAGATTGATGAAAGTCACATATGGAGATGTGATGAAGCAGATGTTACAGTGATGTCATTGCTGGAAGGGCACCACAAGCAAAGGAAAGCAGGTCATCTCTACAAATTAGAAACAGCAAAGAAAAGATTGTCCTCTAATCCACAGAAGGAACACAGCCTTGCAGTGAAAGGCAGAAACCATGGGCTGAACAAAAAACATGAGGCTATTGTGTTCCAAAAGGAAAGTTTACTTTAAAAACACCTGTGTGCAGGTGGGCTGAGGCCAGCAATGGGTGTCAGCCCCGAAGGAGGGATGGGACAGGGATTATATGGATTTATCAAAGGGCTTTGGGCAAAGGCAGATGCAAGATAACTTCTTCTGTTTGTGACTGGGAGGGGCACCACAGTTCCTCAAAATTGCCCTCTAATCTAATAGTCCCTTATCAGCTTCCAGCTGCAAGGGAGGTCTGAGCCAGATAACTGAGTAAGCAAGTCCTTTAGGCCTGCATGTTCTTAAGAAAGATGGTGGCTGAGTAGCCATTTTATCTATCAGCAGAAACCTTCATTTTAGAATTTGTGGCTTCCATAACTGTAATATAAAAAATTTTAATTTTTTTTAAGGCATTAAGTTTGCAGTAATTTGTCACAGTAGCAACTGGAAACTAATATATCCAGAATAGACTCAGCACAATCAACCATTTTCTTTTTCAATTTTCCCTACTGTTGGGCAGATTAAATATATTATGCTCACTTTGTTAAAGATGGCGCTGCCCATGTGAAAGCCCATCACCCAGGTGATGGTTTTGGTTGTCATTCTTGCTTGGGCTGGGTGTGATTATATTAATGTATATTGGGGGCAGGCTGTGGGCAGGCAGGATCCTTGTAGCCTAGGGCTTGGTTTTGGGACTAAGCCTTTCCCACCCTTTTTGATGTGGGGTGGTACAATCCCATCATGCCCCAGATAAGTGACTTTGTGTTAGAGACTTCCCTATTTTGTATATTGGATTAAAGGTTTTGGTTTCTACACTCTAAAGTGGGGCAGATCAGGAGCTTGCTCTCTCTCAGTTCCCGAGATTAGCATTAGAGGAGAGCAGAGAGAAGCCACGTGGAGGATAGGGGAAGCAGCCAAGATGGCAGATTGCTGAGGGAGAAGCCAGTTTATGCAGAGTTTGTGCAGAGAGAAGGAGATGGGAAACAGAGGTGAATAAGACTGGTGAGGTAGAAACTTTGATTGTAGGAAACACGGATAAGTCAGTAGCTTTGTGAGCACTGAATGAGTGGGTTTTGGAGCCAGTGTGTGTTTTTACTTGCCTGCCTGGTGCAAGCTAAGATTAAAGCTAATGGGCCATCAGTTCTTGGCTCCATTGTTTCTTTACCATCTGTCCAAATCTAATGTGAACCTGCACAGGCCAGGCAGCTGTGATGGTGGCCGTGGCTACTGGCTTTATACCTACTTTAATAAATTTCAGCACCTATAATCTAATTGTAGTTAGAGAGTCACAATGCTGTAGGAAGTCACCCTGGGGAAGAGTACTAGAGAATCCTATCCCTAAAGCCTTAATTTCTTAAGAATTTCATACAATAACAATCCACCCAAAACAAAATAAACATGATTTGTTTCAAAATGTCAACGGAACAGATCTTCAATGGGACACTAATCCCAATGAACACATACACCTGAGAAATGTCATTGCATGGATTTGACTTTAGAAATAAATGCCAGTAAAAGCTCTGTTTTATTAGAAGTGGAAAAGATGACCTAAGATATTCAAATAAATAGTCTCTGTGACAAGGGATATAATGTGTGGAAACAAAGCGGTGACTCATGTTTCACTAACAGTGGCTATAAAATTTCATACAAAATATCTCTTCTAGATACTCCCTTGAGGAATGTTATAAGTACCAGAAACTCTAGGGTAGATACTTTTCTGTTCATAATGGGCTAAGCACAACTTTGTAAAACACATCTTTATATATTTTCTTAGCCTGTTCAGACTGCTATAACAATAAGGTGATCAGTTGTCCTCCTTTAGGGAGGACAGTCTTTCTTTTGTAAGTTCTGTTCTCCCTTGAAAACTGTCCTCCTACATATCCTCCTTTTTGATATTGGAAGACTAATCTGTAAATGTCCATATTCAATTTATGCAGAGTTGATCCATAAATTGTGTGTGATGTGATGTATTTGTATTTGACATGATGATTCGTCAAGGATCAGTACAGAGCAGCGAGATGCAATTATGAGACACATGAGCTCTGCACGGGAGACCTTGAGAAAGCACACGATATATTGAGTTTGCAAATGGCTTTGTGTACTTCGGACTGAAACACGACACGGCACATAACGACATTGTAGACTCACTATTATTTCTTTGTCAGTGAATATTCAATCATAGACATGTAAGCACAATTCACATTTTATTAATTCATTATGTATTTAATAATTTCCAAATATGTATAATTTTATAAGCATTTTCCCAAAATTTGAGTTTTAAAGGGGAAATCTAACCTCAAACCATATCTATCAATAATGCATTTTGATTAAATAGTTGCATAAAACACCTTTTTAAATTAGAAAATGATAAATACACCCAAATATCTCTCCAAATTAGTGGTTTTGTTTGATATTTAGTTTTACTAAATGAGTACTTTTTCCTTACAATTATTATTAAAAATTGATAGGCATGGAAGCATAATTACAATATAAAATATTGCAAATGTTTTTATTATGCATTTATCATACTATAATGTATTATTGTTGCAATGAATAAAGTATTTCTTTTATTTACTATATTGTTTTCTTCAATTTATTTTTGTCCTCCTTTTCATTGTAAAAAAGTTGGTCATCTTAATAACAAAGTACCATAGAGTAGGTGGCTTATAAAGAACAGAAATTTATTTTTTACAGATCAGAGTATAGAAATTCAGGATCAGAGTACCAGCGTGGTTGAGTATGGTGAGAGCCATCTTCCAGGCTGCAGATGTTACACTGTATCCTCACATGGTGCAGAGCGGAGAGAGGAAGCAATCTCCCTCACAATTCTTACTAGGACACTAACGCCATGCATGAAGGCTCTGTCTCCATGATCTCATCTAATTCTAATTATCCACCGCCCCGCAAAGAGCTCACCTGGTCATGACATCACATCAAGGCATAGGGATTTGACATATGAATTTGGGGGGATAATAAATATTCAGTTCATAACACATGTCAAAGTGAAACAGGAAAAGGTTAGGCCACTTTCAACATATTACAGAAGAGGAAAACAAAGGAGAAATAGGGCTGTTTCAAACCTTTGTGGATAAACACTCCCCAACAAATTTTCTGGGCCTCTTACAAGAGATGCTTAGGTATGGCAGCCCATTTAGAAAAAGGTAAATTATGTGTCATTATGAGAAATATGACACATGGGATATGACATATAATCCCAGCTGCATGTCTAGAAATTCTGAAGCCTTCTCGGGAATGGTAAAATCTAAACAACCTTTTGTTCTTGTTTTTTTCAATGTGGCTAGCGTGTTCTGTGATTTATAAAATATGTGAAAATTTGATTATTGTTTTGTTAAAAACAAAACAAAACAAAAATGACTTCCCTTAGTCTCTGAAAACTACTTGTCTAAAGCATTTAGTAACATAAACACAAACTAAACACTCAAAGTGTCACTTGTTTCACGTATGTTTTGTGTGTAGTGTTATTTAGCCTCAAGGAAGTTAAGCAGTCTTTTTTTGTGGTCTCCTATCATAATCTGTTATATTTAGACAAAGCATTTTCTCTGAAGACACTTTGTATGTGTATGATTGCGTAAGTGTAGGGGTTCCTTATTTATTTTATTGGTGACATTATTGCTCTTCGGTTTATTGTTTTGGCTGTTTTGTTTCTTTTGTTTTATCCTAGGAACTATGATAATATTATTAACTGGGTTACCAAAATATAAACAAGATAGTGCTGAAGAAACAAGATACTGTACATGGAAGATATAAAGTACATCTTGCCAAATGATTAAGAATATCTGACTGTCTTGGGAAAGTTAAATATCTACTGATATTGACAAATAAATTGGGAATAAAAATGCCTATTCCAAGAATAGAGAAGTGACTATTTGTCGAGCAAGATACACTTGATATTATTTCCCAGAGGAAGAGTCTGCCCCCACCAGAGCAGCAGTCAACCCACTGCATGGTTCAGGATCACCAAGAGAGATATGACTCCCACAGGCTTGGAGGGAACGATGCTTTCCTCCAGTGACAAGAGGCAGGAAAAGACCCGCTTCCCTAGTGCGCACTGGTCCCCCATGGCCTGCAGGTGTTTTAATCCAGTCCATGGGAGGTGATGGTCTGCATGCACCTCCCTCATGTCTTAGGTAAAGAAGAACACCATTTCCTCTACTCAGGGAATGGATATTGTAGTGTGGCAGGCCAAATATCATTTTACACACATACTTAAGAATGACAAAGAAGCACACAGTAAGTCTGAAAAGGTAAAGATATTCCCACAGAAAATGATAAGCTCAGTGTAGGCTGTGTAGCCTCCTCAACTTTTAGTGAAGAAGTGGTCTAGGCTCAAGACACATGCGTATGTGGCCAACTGGAGATTTAACAATCACATGCACATTACTGCCTTTCCCAACAATATTCATGTAAACAGTGTTGTTTGCATTGTCAGTGTTGGTGTCTGCATGGTGAAACATTAGTATATATGTGTTTGTCTGTGTCTGTGTATATGAGAGAGAGAAAGAGAGAGAAGCTATGAAAAGTGAGTTCTTGATTCCAGGTTGTTTTGCTGAGCATTCAGACATCAGAACTTAGAAATCTATATAAAATTTGACAAAATAACTTTCACTTTATCTTAGGGGAGAGATTGTAAAGGCAAGGAATTGGTGTGTGGTTGGGATAGTGAAATGATTGCTATTATAACTCACAAAAAATTATTAGAATATTCACATTGAAATACATATATGTATTGTGAAAATTAATAAACAGATTATCTCATTTAAAATAAAGTCTGAAGGCTAGTAGAAGAGAGACTTCTCACTCACATTTCATTCAATGCACACTACTAAGCCTAGCAGGAAGAGACTGACCTATCTCTGCAAGAAAGTGATACCATTTTAATTACCTAAGCAGGAGGTGGGGAATCCTCCTTGCCTAGTTTGCAGCTTAGTCAATGGGAGACTGCCATTTAACTCAGCCAACAAAAAGTCACTATACATTGAACTTTCAGTTTTGTTCAGTGGATTCTTTGTTTACAACAGCCTCTCCCAAATCCATAAAAGAACATACCCCTACATTGTTTCTGTAAACTTTTGCATAGCTCACCATTAGACAGCATGTCCAGAATTGCAATTCGTTGTTTCTGAAAAAACTTATTTGGCTGGATAAATATTTGGCTATTTATTTAAGCTCAATGTTATTTGGTGGCCTACCCGAGAACCAGAGAAGACCCCCTATAGTTCTGTGGCTGATGGGAAAACAGGTGTGGTCTCTACTGAGCCCACTGAACTAACTTAACTGCTTCCTCATTCACCCTGCCGTTGGAGGGTAAGTCATTTTCCTGGGTTCAAGCTTCTGCTCTTTTATTGTTTGGAAGCTCTCTGGGTTCTATTCAGGATCTAATTTAAGGCATCTTTCTTTTCAGGTTAAGGCTTCATTAAACTCCAAGTTGGCACTTTACTCTGACCTTTGAATCAGGCTGTTCCACTGAAACTGTGCTCTTCAGCCTATGGTCCTACTTTTGGAAATCAAGCTGATCCTAGTGAAACTGGGCTACTTCTCAGTCTGCAGGATGTTTATGGTTTTGTCTATAGCAAGAGCCTCTGGAAAATGGCATCCCAGCCATCTAAATACTTTCAGAGCACCCTCTCCCTTTGAGATCTTGGCGGTTTCATGTTTAGAAATCACGGTCCCTCACATGTGTGTTTCTAACTAAATGGACTGATTTGATCAACAGTAACACAAATAGCCAGTATGGGGAACTTTTAAACTCCCCAAACCTACTTTTCCTAAAACCAAAAAGAATAACAACAGCTTTGAAATTGTCAAAACTGAATGGAAAGCCTATTTTAATTGGCATTTTGAGGCTTCAAACATTACCACAAAACTAAAACTGCCTCTTTGTGAAAAAAAATTTTTTTAAATGAATTGAGATAAACAAATGATTAAAGAAAGATAAAATGGCTCCCAAAGCCTCATACTCCTCTTCCTCAGCTGCTTTACGCCAGGCTCTGCCTCCAGAGCCATCTTTCTCCCGCTCTGAAAAATTCTCCTGATATCCTCCTCCTCTGAACCTGTCAAAACCTATTATTATTATTATTATTATTATTATTATTATTAGATAGAGGGAGAGAGAGAGAGAGAGAGAGAGAGAGAGAGAGAGAGGAGAAACAAAGCATCAACTTGTCGTAGTTGCTCCCTGTATGTGCCTTGACCAGGCAAGCCCGGGTCTCGAACTGGCAACCTCCAGCATCCATGCTACTGCTTTATCTACTGAGCCACAACAGGTCAGGCTCAGAACTTATCTTTTTTTGTGTGTGATAGAGACAGAGAGAGACAGAGAGAGGGACAGATAGGGACAGACAGACAGGAACAGAGAGAGAGAAGCATCAATCATCGGTTTTTCATTGCGACACCTTAGTTGTTCATTGATTGCTTTCTCATATGTGCCTTGACCACGGGCCTTCAGCAGACCGAGTAACCCCTTGCTGGAGCCAGTGACCTTGGGCTCAAGCTGGTGAGCCTTGCTCAAACCAGATGAGCATGCGTTCAAGCTGGCGACCTCGGGGGTCTTGAACCTGGGTCCTCCACATCCCAGTCTGACACTCTATCCACTGTGCCACCACCTGGTCAGGCATAAATCAATTGTTTTCTGTTACCATATTTTGTCCCTTTTTACTCCCCTCCCCCCGGTAACCACTACACTTTTATCTGTGTCCATGAGTCTTATTTTTATATATCATCTCTATGTAAAATTATAAACCTCTAATTTTTTATATTCCCTTGACTAAAGCTGAATTGTGATTCATAGTTAAAGATTTTCCCAAAGTAACTAAGGACTCCACAGATTTGCTGAGGAATTTATTATAATCATTCAAACTTATCAACCTGCTCTCTCTGAATTATATTAGCTAGCTCATATGTTTGTAGGTGAAGGCCTGGCTCAGCATTGAATAAAAAATGCTGATTGGGAAAACATTAAAGACTCAAAGATTATAACTGGAAGACCAATCGCTGACTTGTTATATGGGCAATTGCTATGTCAGTTCATTGGGAAATTAGTAAGGCCACCCCAGAACCTGTTAATCGGAACAAAATCCAGGCTTGATACTGAACTGTAATGGATCCGTGGATATAGAGTTGACCTGGAATGCTGAGGTCAGTGGTTCAAAACCTGGGGTTTGCCTGGTCAAGGCACATATGGAAATTAATGCATCCTGCTCCCCCCCTTTTTTCTCTCTCTCTTCTTTCTAAAATGAATAAATAAATATTTTTTAAAAATTCAGGCTTGCTCACAAAAGTCTAAATAAGACTGTTTGTGACTCATTACCAACTTTAAATTGTTTTCAAAGAAAATTCTGGTCTCCCTTCAGATGTTGATTCTACATTAGTAGCTTTTGACTCTGTTATTAATGGGCTAAACTGAGACCTTTTCTTTTTTAGTTAAGAGAACCAGGATGGAATGGAATACCATGTTTTCTCCAGATTTGATCAATTTAGCACTTCAGTTTGCTCACTTTCTAGATGAGCCACTTGAACTGCTCGTCTAGAAACTGCTAAAATTATTAACTTTCAACTTTTTTTTTTTTTTTTGTATTTTTCTGAAGTTGGAAACGGGGAGGCAGTCAGACAGACTCCCGCATGCGCCCAGCCGGGATCCACCCGGCATGCCCACCAGGGGGCGATGCTCCGCCCACCTGGGGCATTACTCTGTTACAACCAGAACTATTCTAGCACCTGAGGCAGAGGCCATAGAGCCATCTTCAGCGCCCGGGCCAACTTTGCTCCAATGGAGCCTTGGCTGCAGGAGGAGAAGAGCGAGACAGAGAGGAAGGAGAGGGGGAGGGGTGGAGAAGCAAATGGGCACTTCTCCTTGTGCCCTGGCAGGGAATCAAACCCGGGACTCCTCCATGCCAGGCCGACGCTCTACCACTGAGCCAACCAGCCAGGGCCTGAACTTTCAACTCTTGCAAATGATGGTTCCTACATGAGACCAAAACTTCCCAATTTCTGCCATAATTGCAAAAATCCAGGACATTGGAAAACAAATTATCACAAAACTGAGCACTTCAAGGCTCTGGCTAGTTGGCTCAGTGTGTCGGCCCAGTGTATAAATGTCCCAGGTTCAATTCCCAGTCAAGGCACATAGGAGAAGTGTCCATCTGCTTCGCCACCCCTGCCCCTCATACTTCTCTCTCTCTTTCTCTTCTCCTGCAGCCATGGCTCGATTGGAGCAAGTTGGCCCTGTACGATGAGGATGGCTCCATGGCATCTGCCTCATGTGTTAAGAAGATCTGAGTTGCTGAGCAATGGAGCAAGGCCCTGGATGGGCAGAGCATTGTCCCCTAGTAGGCTTGCCAGGTGCATCACAGTCAGGGCATATGTGGAAATCTGGCTCTGCCTCCTCTCTTCTCACTGAATAAAACAAAACAAAACAAAAACAAAAAAATAAAGCCCAAACAACAACAACAACAACAACAACACTTCTGGTTCCTTCAGCTTTCCAACTAGCCCTTCCAATGTTCTCCTAATTCCCAATGACGGGGATCCAAGGACCTCCCAGGGCTCTTCACAGTCCTCCCTCTTAATGGGCTCAGAGAAACTACTCTCCAGTTTGGGCCTGAATCTCTGTCCTTATTGACATCATAACTGAACATGCAGTGCTCAGCCTCACTGACAAAGCAGGCCCTGCTTCAAAGCACTAATGCAGTTCAGATAGGGGGAATCTCTAATAAAGCTCAATAGGTTTCTATCTTTGACACTGTCCCTTTCTGTGTCCATATTCTTAAAACCATTCACCCTGTTCTCCTTAGTTCCTTTGCCTATATCCATTTATTAGGCCAAAACTTCTTAGAAAAGTATCATGTCTGAAGTTCTTTCTCCCAAGGGGTTAATAATTCTAGAATTTGACAAGAGTAGACATCAAAATACTCAATCAAGTAAATTAAATGACCCTTCAGTATCTTTTATATTTTTCATTTCCAATGGCATTAAAGCTTAATTTGGTTGCACTGATGTTTTGTCTCTATTGAATCAGCTACCACCCCCTTTCTAGGCAAAATCTTCAACTGGAAGATAGTGGCGGAATCCACAGTGCACATTTTATCAAGATTCAAATAAATTCCTCAAGCCTTTCCACGATCCCCATAAGTATAGATGTCCTTCTAAGTGTAAAGCCCATAACAAAAGAGTGTAAGTCTCAGGGCCTCATTATCCCTTGTACTAGTCCCTGTAATTCACCTATGCTACCTGTGAAAACACCCAAGGGTTAGGGTGGAGATTTGTCCAGGACATCCATGCAATAAACAACATCGTTATACCTCAGCATACTGTTGTTCATTAGATGCTACCAATACCCATTCCAACTGAAAGTAAATTAATTATATTTACTATAACTGACTTACACAGTGCAGTTCTTAGCATTCCAGTTGATGAAGCTAGTCAATATCTGTTAGCCTTCACTTAGGAAGGTAAACAATACAGCAAAGGATATAATGCCCCAGGGTTTTACTGAGCACCCCTTTTATTTCTCACAAATCCCAAAGGATGATCTGGATGATGTGAAGTTCCCTGGGGTTCTACTTTGTTGCAATATGTAAATGCCTTGCTTCTTTGCTCTTCCAAGTCTCCTCACATCCACTTGCTAAAGCATCCACCTGCTAAAGCTTTTAGCCTTTAAGGAACATAAGATCGCCAAGAAAAAATTGCAGATTGCCCAAACGCAAGTTCAATATTTAGTGCATCTGATATCACTGGTATCAAAGCAAACACCACACCTAGGTGTAGACAGTCTTCATGGTATCCTAAATTTTCCAAACCCCAAAACTAAGCATCAACTATAAGGTTCCCAAGGACTAGTTGGCTATTGCCAAAAGTGGATCCAAAATCACTCCTTTATGGTCAAACTTAAGTATATTGTACTAAAAAACAACTGTAACCCAATTTTATGGAAAGAACAGTGTAACAAGCCTTTAAAGCCTTAGAGGAGAATTAGTTTACTCGCTTGCCCTCGGACATTTGAATTATCAGATTTTTTTTCTTTTTATATATGAAAAAGTGGAAAATGTCCTTGAGGAACTAACCCCAAAACATGGGGACCATCATTAACAGACAGGATATTGTAGCCAGCGACTGGACCAGTGGCATGAAGATACCCCTCTGCCCCTGCCTTTTTGATTAAGGCCATAGAGAAAGTTGATCCCTTTTAACCACCTTTATACCCCATAGAGTGAAAGCCCTCCCAAATTCTCATCACACTCAACGTTTTTTAATCAGGTACCTGACGTCCTATGAAATTCTTTTGTTAACTGCTCCTCACATAGCCCGTTTTTGTTGTAAAAACTTGAGCTCTGCTGCTCTTCTCCCCCTCATTACCAACAAATCCCCTCCTGACTGCCTGACGGATCACCTCCTGAAGCCTTGTGATTACCCACAGAAACTTTATGTGGGTAATGCCTACATCTCATGGTTCACTGATGGTTCTTATTTAAAAGGCTGTAATGACAAATATTGTGCTGGAGATGCAATATCAACACCCTTTGATATAACTGAAGAGGCACATTTGCCTTTGGCTACTATCATCCAACAAGCTGAATAATATGTGCTCACATGAGCCTGCACCCTAGGCAATGGCAAAGCTGCAACATTTATGCTGATAGTAGGTGTGCTTTCAGCATAGCTCATGATTCTGCAATGGTGTGGAAGTAGTGTGGCTTTGTTACTTCTAGTGGAAATAAAATTTAAAATGGACAATATTTTCAGGAATGATTGGATGCTATACTTTTACCTGCTGCTTTAGCTATTACTAAGATCCCACGGCATTCTAAACTCAATTCTCTAGAAGATATGGGAAAGCACCTTACTGACACTTCCTCAAGGAATGCCGCACATAAAGGGACCAGCAGCAGTCAAACCCATCTGTTATTGTCCAAAGGGATATTTTTCCAAATGATAACTTAGAAAAACTAGCAACAGAAGTCCAACAGTTGGCCTCAGATAAAAGAAAACACGGTTGGAAATTCAACAGTTGTTGGTTTGATAAAGAGAAAGCTCTGGTTATGGTCAAATAATGAGCCAGTCCTATAGAAATCCCTAAAATTCCCAGTCCTAACTATTACTATAGCACATTCATTAATCCATCGGTCCACAACAAAACAATAACACTTATGAATCAATATTGGTGAGAAAATATTCATGTAGCTGCAAAAAGCATCTATGTTACTTGTCCACTTTGTACAAAGTAGAACCCAAGGAAAGCTGTTCATATGGTGCCTGAACATTTTATTTTTATTTAATTAATTAATTAATTGTGTTTACATAGTTTCTAGTGCCGCCCCGAATGCATCCCCCATCCCCCCCCCAATTGTCCTCAACATCTCCCTTGCCCCTCTTCCCAATATTGCCCTCCACCCTTCCCTTCAGGTTTATCCCATCCTATCATCCCTTTTCCCTCTGTCCTCTTTTCCTCTGGTCCCTTTGATCCCTCCTCTGTCTCAATTCCATTCCTCAGTTCACATTGTTTCTTGGATTCCTCAAATGAGTGAGGTCATATGATATTTAAAATGTTAATGGACCATTTGAGATTTAGTGAATAAATGTCATACAGCTTCCACATGGATATATTAGGTATGTACATTTTAGTCATGATCTCTATTTTCTCACTGAACTAAAGCTTTCCCTTGTAGACAAGCTACTGCTTCTTCTGTGGCTAAGAAAGGACCTTTTGCTAAAGATTATCCTTACCTGGGGGACCCTCTCTTGAACTCCGTTGTGACTTGAAAACCAATTTTACCAGTTAGACACTTTGACAATTCTGTGCACTTTGGTCAGTTTGACAACGCTTACTGCCCTTATCACCCTCTGTCCCCAGGTGAGAAGAACACACTAACACCTTCATTGAGACACCATTGGCAAAATTTTGTAGAGACCCTCCAAATACCTTGGCCAAAATTGCTGTTGATCATTCTAAATCTCAGATCCCCCACTTTGGCATTCATAAACTCTCATCCTTTACGTAGTCACAGGGAGCCCAGGGTACTTGGCCTCTGCTTCTTTTGATCTTTAGCTAATAAAAGGAGATGTACTTCAATACTGTAGAAGCCTAACTGCCTCTCTCAAAATAAACCATGTCCTGATAGACTGGCCTTTTCACAGTATGCGCCAGTAAGACAAACCCTTAAGCAACAGATTTTGCAACTTATAGATTTCATCTGTTGGAAAATACATCTCCAGAAGTGTCTCAATCTCATTTGAAAGAATGCAATCAGGTACTACTAACCAATCCCTTGTGCTGCCAAATTCTAGAGAATAGACTCCTAGATTCACATGATATATCTAAAGAAAGCACCTAGGCTTGATTGGAACTGCAAGTGCTCTGGTGACCTGCAGGTAAAAAATTTCTGAAGTAGAATACCTAATAAGATAGCTTTCCCAAGATGCTCAGACCAGAACAATTAGAAAATTTATAATTTACAGAAGTCTCTTTCATCTAAACACTACCCGGCTTTGGGTACTTATTTAAATTCAGTCTTTAAGTTTGCAACCTATAAGCTATATTATTGATAAGACATTTTGTTCCAAACAGTTTATTTTGAGACAACAATGCTGTTTAATTGCTTCATGTTTTATTCCTACAGTGTATCTTCCCAAAGTACTCACTTAATTCTTCTAGTTCTGCTGTGTTCACTACTCTAAGATACAGACTTAGATAAAAAATGTTAAGAGATCTTCTTTCTGTCCCTCCTTGTTACTCAAATATGACTATAATAAATTTCCTTTCTGTGAAATTTCCCTCTGATATGGGACACGAGACCCATGAAAGATCCTTTCTGGCACTGAGTGACAAAAAGATGAATCTGGAAAAGCCTGACTCTAAATAAGCGATGTTTGAAGAGAAAGATCTCAAAGAAGAAAATATGTAAATTAATAAATAGAGACCACATTTTAAAGGAATTAGGAGGCCAGAAAAGAAAACATTCAGACGCCTGTCATTGAACACACACTACTGACCCCAACAGAAAAAGATGTACCTCTAACAAGAAGAGATAATACTTTACTACCTGAGCAGGAGCGAGGAAAGATTCCACCTAGCCCAGTAACAGTTCAGCCAATGGGAGACAATCATACTCATCCAATAAAAAGTCATCCTATTTCAAACTTTCAGTTTCTTCCAATGTACTCTGACTAAATTTCAGCCCCTCCCAAGTTTATAAAAAAATCATTCCTCTCCTTAAAGAAGTTTGTCTGAAATCCTGAAAGGTTTGGCATTAGACTGCATGTCGCAAATTATAATTTCTTGGTGTTCCCAAACAAACATATTTTGCTGGAGAAATATCTAGTTGTTTATTTGTTAAAGGTCAATATTATACCTGTGTCTTTGTGTGTGTATAGAGAGAGAGAGAAAATGAGGGTAGACTGGCAAAATTGTTCATTCATGTGCTTGTACGCACACACATACACACCCAGAATCACAAGTATAGTGCAGTGAAAAAGAGGATGTTTTAATTAACTGTATCTTTATATTAGAATTGGAAGTAAAAATTTGATTCTTGTTATACAATTTTTTTAAATCATAAAAGCTAATAAAATTTCAATACTTTTGGTTTTGTGTTGCTCTTCAAGAAGAAGTGAACAAGATATAAGCAACTTACATAAAGATACCAAACCTCTCATTGTATTATAATGACCTGATCACACAAGGAGATATTGGTATGCAAATGAAAGTATTCAGTGTCTAACTAGAAGAATGCATGAATGGACTGAGGAAGGAATTCAATAGAAGACAATAAAAAAATAGTGTGGGAGATGTCTATGGGCCTAGGACTAGAAATGGTACATACATTTTTTTTTCTTTCACTATTAACTAAACCTTAGTCAAATCACCCCATCTTAATTTAAAGCTTAGAAGTGGAGTTCATGTTCAGCAACCATTTCAAAGGATAATTCTACCTAGACTATGGAAAAAGTCATTCTTCTTCACCACAATTTAGGTACATCCTATAGTCCCACAGGATTAATGAGATCTTTGGAGACATAAACAGCAGGTTATGCACCATGCCAAATATTCCAGTCTTAGAGAACTTAATTGCAGTTTATGATTTCCTAACATTCAATAAGCAGTTCACTCTTTTAGCCTGGCCTCATAGGTGTTTTGGATATTGATGGAAGCTGCCACTCAGGTAAAAGTTTTAAAGTGGGGGCAGAGCATCCTTACCTAATCAATATTGTATTGAAAACATTAATTAATGATGACAAATGAGGGTGGATTTTGGTAAATTATATTCCATGCCCAAGTCCATCTTCTTATATTGAGATCATCTTTCTAAAACTATCTCTCCTAATGATCTGATGCTTAAAAGAATTTAACAGAAAGCTGCTACTTTTTTTTTTCACATCTCTATTATGTTTACTAAACTTAAAAAGAAACAAGGGCCCTGGCCGGTTGGCTCAGTGGTAGAGCGTTGGCCTGGCGTGCAAGGGGTCCCGGGTCCGATTCCCGGCCAGGGCACACAGGAGAAGCGCCCATCTACTTCTCTACCCCTCCCCCTCTCCTTCCTCTCTGTCTCTCTCTTCCCCTCCCGCAGCGAGGCTCCATTGGAGCAAAGATGGCCTGGGCGCTGGAGATGGCTCCTTGGCCTCTGCCTCAGGCGCTAGAATGGCTCTGGTCACAACAGAGCGACACCCCGGAGGGGCAGAGCGCCGCTCCCTGGTGGGCGTGCCTGGTGGATCCCGGTAGGGCGCATGCGGGAGTTTGTCTGACTGTCTCTCCCCGTTTCCAGCTTCAGAAAAATAAAAAAAAAAATAAAAAAGAAAGAAAGAAAGAAAGAAAGAAACAAGAAGAACTATTTGGACTATAAAACACAAGCCATGGTCTCTTTCTGAGCCTAGTATTACACATGTGTTATTATTATTAGAATCTTAATATTAACAATAACTGAATATTCTATACTGGCCTCAGTAGTCAGAAAAGTAAATAGATATGTAAGCAGATAAATAATTACCTATTCTAAGGTCTTAGCAAAATTATATTCATGACTTTCTCTTCATTTTTAACCTGTGCTGCAGAAATCATTGATTATATTAAGGATGTGTCTGGATTTTTGTTTTATATTAAAGCTAACAGGTTTTCATTTTCTGCTACACAGAAAAATAAAAGGGTCATATTCTAACTATGAATTTTAAAAAACTCAGAAAAAACCACGTTTCAATAGAACAAATTATTACTGAATGCAGATGAAAGAATATCTATTTCTAACTCTGGGTTTTAAAAATATTATAGGAATATAAGAAACATACTAGGGAATTATTTCATATAGAAAACAGTCAGTGTTGCATGGCAATGAACATTACTTGAGGTATGTGTAACTTCCATAAATTATGAATCAGTGAGCAGAACACATAAAAAAATATGGAACAGAAAATGATACAATTTATAGACAAGAATGGCAAAAACATCACACTACAAGTTTGGCTTTGAAACTCTGTCAGCCATTTCCTCATAGTGTGTTAACTGAAGGAGAAAACTAGGGCTCCAGGATATGTAGTCATGTAGCATTTCAACTAGAATCTCCTCACTGGAGAGGTTCAAAAGCCATTCTTTCTTTTCAGCTAAAAAAAAAAAGTGAAACTTTGTGGCAAGAGGGCAACTTGTTTAGATTTCATTAGATTGCAGTCTTCTTTGTCTCCTGTGATTACATTACACTTGGTTTGTAGTTGTCTGTAACTTTTATTTGCTCAGAAGAATGATGCCATTTTTTCTCAACACCGAATGTTTCAAAATTTGAACTGACAATTTCTTTTAGCTTTTATTTTTTAGTTTGTTTTAGATTATGTAAAACTATAGATATCTTTCTGAAAATTTGATATCTATGCGAGAGATGTATATGTACTGGAGAGATGATATATGTGATATTTACTTGAATTAGGCAAACTACAATTTTAAAATACATTTTTCCTTTCTATTGAATAAAATGCTAAAGGGAGGTGCAAACACTTTAGTGTTTCGAAATGGTTTGTGAATAATGATAATAGTCATAATAAAAAGACTTGAGTATATTAAAATGCAGCTGGAGCATACATATTGTAAGAATCCCTTCCTAAAAGACTGAAGTATACCTGATATTGCTGGATATATAAGATAAATTAACCAAGGAAACATTTCAAAAAGAAACATTTGTCCTGAAATTTTTTTTTAACATTTTACCACATATGCCTTTGATTTTTTTATAGTTCAGCATTTGGATCATAAATTGTATTTAGGTTTTCCAGAAACAGGTGTGAGTTTCTATAAATTTTGGCATATGCTTTCAATTTTTAATGTAGCTTCCATACAAGTTAAATCATATAAAATATTTTGGGTACCTTTGCTGTAGAGATGTTTTAGATGTCCTACCCAATGCTCTTACAAAGAGTCAAACAAGGTACATTAATTTGTGTTCTGAGTTAACTGTAGTTCTAGATGTAAGTTTGGTGTACTGCAAAGAATTTTAGAAGCTCATTGATTCTAAAGGATGTATCAATCTTAAGTCTTGCTACAGATTTATCAGTTTTGTCTATTTTGATTGAGTCATATCTGCATCAATTCCATGTCCTTAAATGAAGCTAATTTTGCTGGTTCCCACCTGATTGTTTCGTCTTGCTTCTTGAGACTACCTCAGGGTTTCTCATTTTTGCTCCTTTTCTTAAGAAGGAACCACAGTTGGACTCTTCTGTGAACTACTTCCACAGTAACTCCGGAAGACTTCCATGAATTTCCCTGCCAATACTTCATCTTATCTTACTGACTGCTTCATACATGGATAGCATTCCCCTTCTCTCATATTTTCTAACTACGAGTAATTATTTAATATCATTCTAGCATAAATTTCTAATTTCTAGGAATATGTAGAACATCTAATTCACTAGTAGGGATTCTTCTCACTTTTCATAAATCATTCTGTGTTTTCTAGATTTTTCTTTTCCAATTCAAAGTTTCTAGACTATAAAGATGGATGGAGAATTATTATTCTTGCCACTACAGTAGGGTGGGCAAAATGATATAATTTGAGGATGTACAGTATTCTAGTTGGTGATTCTAAATATGTCAGCTTCTAGAAGTTGCAGCATCTCTAATTGTTATAAGCAACATATACACCCAGAATTGAAAGGAAACGAGAAGGGGAAAATAAGATAAGGGTGAAGAAAGAATGTTGTCATCAGCTATGAACGGATCATTTATAAAAGTAATGTTCAGTGGTAGAGAACTGTAATTTTGAAAACTTTAGTAACACTTTTGCTAGTGTCTTCTGTTATCATAAAATACCATCATGCTGCATATCAAATAGAATTTGACTTTTGCTCCCTGAAAATAATCATTTCACATGTAATATAAGTCTCTGCACTTTAAAAATTGTTTTACCACTTGTCTCCAGGATGGTTATTTTACAATCCAATGTAAATGTAATCATCTGAGTAAGAATGCGTGCGTTCTCACAACTTTAGAAACAAGAACTAGCAAGGATATTAATTCATTCATATTAATGTAGTCACTTTTAATACTGAAAGTAACAAATCTTTAGTAGTAGAAAAATATTAGGCCTTTCATTTTGTTTACCAAGCAGCAGCATTTCATGAGATTTCTAGCCTGTGCCATTACCCATGGAGAAAATGTTGGCTTTATAATTAATACTATAGAGCAAACCTGCCACCACAGCATCATGGGCATAGATAACACCAGAGAGGATTTCCCATTCAATAAATCATACTCCTTTACCTTCACTGAAAGACAGTAGTTCTAAGTATTATATATAGGACTTCCTTAAATTAATGCCCTCTCCCTTCCTCTTCATGTCAGAGATGTTGCTATTATCTTTGTCATGATAAATGCTGTGAAAGCAAAGCAACAACTCACCCATGAACTCAAATTTTTAGAAATTATGTGAGTTCCGAAAAAATAGCCAGGAAGTATTAAGAAGCTGAAAAATTAATTATATGGGCCCTGGCCGGTTGGCTCAGTGGTAGAGCATCAGCCTGGCGTGCTGGAGTCCCGGGTTCGATTCCCGGCCAGGTCACACAGGAGAAGCGCCCATCTGCTTCTCCACCCCTTCCCCTCTCCTTCCTCTCTGTCTCTCTCTTCCTCTCCCGCAGCCAAGGCTCCATTGGAGCAAAGTTTGCCTGGGCGCTGAGGATGGCTCTGTGGCCTCTGCCTCAGGTGCTAGAATGGCTCTGATTGTGGCAGAGCGACGCCCCAAGATGGGCAGAGCATCGCCCCCTGGTGGGCATGCCTAGTGGATCCCGGTCAGGCACATGCGGAAGTCTGTCTGACTGCCTCCCCGCTTCCAACTTCAGAAAAAAAAAATTAATTATATGTATTGAATCAGTTACAGATTCAAGGGTTCTTTGATTGAAAGTGCTGGCTTCCCTATGTGTTTAAAGCCAAATACTTCTAACAAACTTTATGGGCCCAGAGGACATCCATCTCTCTTTGGCAATGCCTTCAAATATGTACTTCACTTTGATATCCTGTCAAAACCAAGAAACAAGATATTTAGGTACGTGAAGACATTTTTTAAAAAGTTTCTTACTCAGCCATCCCTTTCTCAAATAATTGTCCCAGGAAGAAAATTAGAGCAATATAAGAGGTTAACTTTTAGAGAATTTGGTTGCCAGAGTTGAGAAAAAATGCATGCATGTGTCCCAATAAACTTTATTTATAAAATCCAGGATCAGACATTAGTTTATCAATCTGATGTATTTTTTAAAGAAAAATTGCATTAAATTATGTATTTAGTTCCTGAGGGGTTTTTTTTTGTTTTTTTTTGTTGTTGTTTGTTTGTTTGTTTGTTTGTTTTTGTAGCTTCTTAAATTTTATGCCCAATGTGAATGCCTTGTCTTATCTCAGTCCTGGTTCTGAGTGCCGAAGATGAATTGTATATATCTTGCATTGTTTTTGGTAGTCAGTCTGGAACCCAGAGTACTGATGACACCTCTTTCTCTCCCCTGTGCCACAGGATACTTTGAACCCCCCAAGCCAAGTTGCCAGTTGTTACAGACCCAGTTAAATCATGACATACATGTTTTATATTTTATTATTTTAATAACATTGTTTCTATGGAAATGTATTTTAAACTTCAAATAATTATTTTTAAGAATTTTGCTTTGGAGGATGTGGGAGAAAATGGCCGATGTTTACACAGAAAGAGTAGCTTCTTTTCATTTTGGAGAGGCCTTCACAGTTATCTGAGGATGTTTCATTATCTATTGAGGATGTTTTAAATACATGCACGTTTCCTATGACATGCAACTCACTATGTTTTAGGGAGGGAAGCAAGTGAATGTCTGGTTCTACCTTGAAAATACAGTCCCTACTGGTTCACATGGTTCTACTGGGAAAAAATATTGATGATTTCTGGGGACACTAGGTGGGCCTATATCAATCAGGGGCCAAAAAACTCAATAGTGTCCCAAAGTGCCTCTCCAATAAGATGGTAAACCTCATAGATCTCATTTCAGCTAAAATGGCTGAGAACTTAGTCCTTGTTTTTGGAATGACTTCCAGGGGCTTTAGTTTCAACCTGTCCTATTTGTCTATCAATATGACATCACCAGCAATATAACATTCTTCTTCCTTACAGAATATCTGAGAGATGGCTATGGAAATAGGGATGAAGGATACAACTGGAGCCATTGACACGTATTTCACAAAGGGTGTGCAGGATCTAGGCCCACTTCTTTCTGCTTCCAATGCCCATCTCTGTTAGATGAAGGGAAATGGTGATTAATTCCGGTGAGAATTGGTTAGAGATGGAAGATCCAGCAGTCAGTTACCCTTAAGGATCTTACAATGGTTTGGGAGAGCCACATAAGGCCGTTTTTCATCATGGATATGATTCCCAGAATGATCGTAAAAGACAAGGACAATTAATGCCCCCTCACTCTCCTGTCACTCCAGATGTTTCTTCTCTAGGTACTAGGATTGTTTTTCTTTTCCCAATGCTCCCAAGTCCCCATGTCCACAGATGTGTTCTGCTACGGTCTGATGATTAATCTACCAGAAGGGAGTTTTCTAAGTGAGAGACTAAAAATAAACCAATCTTTTGTGCAATAGCTCAAGAGTCAATGAAGTATTAATATATATATTTAAAACCTAAGGCCCAAGGTTATGGTATCAGGAGGTGGCGTCTTTGGGAGGTGATTAGGTTATGAAGGCAGACCCTTCCTGAAAAGGATTAGTACCCTTTCAAAAGACACTATAGAAAGCTAGCTTGTCTATTATGTGAGGACACAGTAAGTAGCTGGCAGTTTGCAACTTGAAAGAGGGTGTTCACTAGAACATGACCATGCTTTAGTCCTGATCCTGAAACACAAGATTCCAGAACTATGACATATACATTTTGTTTGTTTATCAGCCACCCAGTCTGTGGTATGTTGTTATATCAGCCTAAAAGGACTAAACCAGGTGCTTTACAAGTTTTTAATTGAGCCTAGAAGTTCTTTCTTTAGCACTGAGCATTCTGCACTCCAGAAATTCTGAGCTGAATTTATAATCTTACTCCAAGCAGCTTAAAAACTGGCTAAATAACTAAGGGGAGATCAGTGTTGGCCTTGCTGTAGACCTTTTTCTTCTCGCTAGACCTTGCCTCCAAAGCACTGTGAAACTATAAAAGAATTTACTCCACCTCTCTGACCCTTCTCCATTGACCCAGACCTCAGAAAATGCCTCCTACTGAAAAGGCACCTGGTGTCTGGGTCAGGGAAAGAATGTAGTGTGGCAGATTCTACTTCCCAAAGATGACCACAACCATATCCACCATGCTACATGCTACCTGATAATCTTTCCATTGAGGGGTGGGATCTATAAGTCCATCCCCTCCCACAAAATTTTTGCAGAATTTTCTTTTAACCAACAGAGTGTAACAAAAGCAACACAGGCCCTGGCCGGTTGGCTCAGTGGTAGATCGTCAGCCTGGTGTGCAGGAGTCCCGGGTTCGATTCCCAGTCAGGGCACACAGGAAAAGCGCCCATCTGCTTCTCCACCTTCTCCCTCTCCTTCCTCTCTGTCTCTCTCCTCCCCTCCCGCAGCCAAGGCTCCATTGGAGCAAAGTTGGCCCAGTTGCTGAGGATGGCTCCATGGCTTCTGCCTCAGGCACTAGAATGGCTCTGGTCGCAACAGAGCAACACCCCAGATGGGCAGAGCATCGCCCCCTGGTGGGCATGCCAGGTGGATCCTCCCGGATGTCTGACTGCCTCCCCGTTTCCAACTTCAGAAAAATACAAAAAAATAAAAGGCAACATAATGTGACTTCCAAGTTCAGCTCATAATTGGATTATCTCCTGCTTTTCTTGCTGGAATACTTTCACTTTTACAGCCTCAGCCTTTTTGTTAACAGTTCAACTGTCCTGAGACATCAAGCTATGAGAAAGAACAAGCTATTCTTCCATGGAGATTACATGGAGAGGCTTTCTCTCTCTCTCTCTCCCTCTCTCTCTCTCTCTCTTCCTCTCTCTCATACACACACACACACACACTGAGAGATCCACCAAGCCCCCCAGTTATTCCATCCCTCCACTGTTCCGGCTCCAGTCACATCGTACTGCAGGCCCATGAGAGATGACTCTGGGCCGCAATCACTCAGCTGATGCTATCTACAGTTCATGTCCCACAGAAACTCTAAGAAGATTAAATGATTGTTGTTGTTCTAAATTTAAATTGAAGCTTACATTTTGTAGTAATTGGTTTTAGAGAAATGCATAACCAGAACATCCAGTTTCCAGTCTGTGATGCCGGCACCAGAAGATGGTCAAAATTGCTGCTGCTTTTTTATTCCCCTGTAAAATCTCTCTACTCGGGCCAATAGAAACAAAATTGTGCCAATATCTGGCAAATCCTCAGAGGGGATAAAATAGATGGCAATTATTAGTTCCTTTCAAAGAGCTTTATTCCCTCAGGAATTTTAGTACATCTGGTCTTTGTTGTTTTCCACTGGTCTCTGATGACTTTAAAACTACACTTAATTTTTTCCCATTTATTCTTTTCTTTTCTAGTTACAATAGTGTTGTAGGCCTGCCAATACATAATTCATCCTGTTCTTCCCATCCCCATTTCAAGCTTAGTTTTCCATTATATTGTCACTATTCAGAATAAAACATGTGCGTGCATGTGTGCACAAACTCACACACACACACACCCAGCTTTTCCAGGATTTATCCAGACTATTCAGATGGCGCAGAGTAAAAGGACAAAGAACAACTGCGCATGGTGTATCTTCCCCTTTTCTGTGCAATGTTAGTCACACATCTTTACTTTCCAACATAAAGTACAGTTTAGTGTTTCTCATGTATACCCATTGCATTTAATATAAAATTCAATTGTGCTTCATACTCTAATGACCATAGCTAAATTATACCTATTGTTGCTGTGATAAATTACCACAAATTTAGCAGTTTAAAACAACTAAAATTTATATCTTTCAGTTTTATATATTAAAAGAATACTTTCTTTTCTGTAAGCTCTAGGGGAGAATACTTCAAAGCTAGAAACTGACTTTTTTCTTTGGTGTCACATTTTTCTTTGGCTGACCACAGACTGGAAAGTTTCTCCATTTTCATTAGATTGGAGCCATTTTAACAATCCAGGAAATCCTCAGGTAACACGATTCTAAACCTTCATTACACTTTTTAAGTCCCTCTTGCCATGTAGGTAGAAACATTTACAGATCTGTGGGCATTTTTTGAGCAAGGGCATAATCATTATTATTATTATTATTATTATTACTTTGATATGAATACCTGATTTATTTTTGACACAGGTGAATCCCAAGACAGTTGCACAATCTGGGAGGAAGGGTGGGCATTAGGAGAAGAATTACACCTTTCAGGTGAGGTAGACCTCACTTGCATGGACCAGTGGCTGTTGTTGCCCAATATTGTGCTTGATGACTGGCGCCTGGTACCGGGCAGGTGTCTTCTATCCCCACTTGTGCTCAGCCTCTGTAACGCAGTGGCTGGGGCCATGGCCAGGCAGGTTCACATTGGATTTGATCAGGCCATAGAAAAAGTGCAGGCGCAGAAAGGGTTGGGCCATTCCTGGTTAATAAAGTCTCACAATGGCAGATAAGCACACAGGCAAAGGAAACCGCCTCTCAGGCAAACAGACAGCAAAATGGCCCCTCACAGTGGCGGGCAGGCAATTTGCACCACCCTGAGCGTAAGCACCCATCGCCTTATCTAGGCTCTGCACAGGTGGTGCTGCCATGTGCTCAGCACTAATCAAACAAAGGACTTGCAGCCAGCGAGCAAGCCTAACACAGCTGTCCCACAGCCTCCAAAGGTGGAGGTCAGGGCCACCTGGAGATCACCCTCACACTACAGCTTGCTGGGCACACAGGCTGGCGCTGGTCCCGGCCCTGAGGACGCAGCAGGCGCTCGCCGGGGCACAGTGAACTGCTGCTCCTCACCCCTGCACCGGTGCCGCTGCCCCACCGAGCGGTAGGCCTGGGCAGCGAGACTGTGGCTGGCGAGGGAGGCGGTGCAGGGCACAAGTCCTCTGGCCAGCTGCCAACAGGCCTACAGGGGACTGAGGACTTTTTGGAAGGAGGTGGCTGACCTCTCTGGTCACTGGGCTGGCTTCTAGAGCTGAGCCACTGACTGGTACGGCCCCCATCAGCCAGGCCCTTAGTTTTGGGAGCAATCGGTCACTGGAGTGGCTTTGAGAATGGCAGTTCCAGGGTTTGAGAAGTACGGGGACTTCGGGTACACTCCAGACCCCGTCAGCTGGGTCTGCCCCTGGGGGCAGCATCTCGGGGTCCACCGTGCATATGCTGGGAGAATGGGCGACGGTGGGAGGAAGCTGAGGGGTCGGGCAGCGTATGGTGATGAAGGAGCTTAAGCCCTTGGTATTCTGGTTCGAGGACGTGGTGCTGGGGGCGGCAGGCAGGGGGTCTGAGTCAGACAGAGGGTAGGCAGGGACTCACCAATGGATGAAGCAGGGACTCACCAATGGGCAGCATCTCCTCGGCCCGAGGCACCCACCGTGTCCTGGCACAGAGCGCTGCTGTCTTTGGAGCGGCTGGGAGACGCAGATGCCGGTGCCATGGCCACGTCCTTGTGGTGCTCATATCATACCTGACACCAGGGACAGGTCCAGGTCGTACGGGGGCTGGGGGAGTTCAGCACGGCTTCCTTTGTGGTGGCATGCAGCAGTAGGTGAGGTGGCACCTACTTCACAGACAGGGACTTGTCCACCTCGGTGGAGTGCAGGGAGCCTGCCTCTGTGGCAACAAGAGCGTGGTAACTGTGGTCACCGCGGGCTAGGCGTCCAGTCCAGGCTGGCCTTTCCACCCCACTGCAGGCTCAGTAACAGCTGCCAGCTGCAGTTGTTGGTCCCCTGTGGGCTTTGCGCTGCCAGGGGCTTCATCATTTTCTTCTCCAAGCTGTCATGTCCTCCTGGGTGGGCTTAGCCCCAGCTCCAGGCTGCTCTCCAGGTGGCCCCTGGGAGGGAGCTGGCCTCTCCACTCCTGAAGCAGGAGAACATGCCCCCATGGAACATGTTGGGTGGGGTGTTTGGGCCCCCACTGTGGGTGGAGCGCAGAGCCAATCCTAGCAGCTGCAGCTGATGCAATGCTGTGAGAATACTCCAGTTCCCAGAAGCCTCCTGGGCATACCCAAGAAGGGAGCTCCCAGGCTATAAGGAAGTGACTTAGCGCCAACCACGCAGCTCCCTGATCTTTTCAGCATTGGCTATGAAGGACACGCTATAACATCCTATTGGCTAAACCCATGTATATAAGCTAGCTTACTTCCTGAATAAAGTGGATCTGCATCACTGAACCTGGTCCCTGGAGTTGGGTCTTTGCATCTCCGTCGTCCTCACCCCTGTCAGGACTTGTCCACACCCCACTCACTTGGCGTGACCGCAGTGGAGCCACTTGGCACATTCCCCAGGGTTAGGTCTGAGAACCATCAGGCTTTATCTATTTGAGGGGCCTGGCTTCCTTCCTCATCCCTGTAAGATGTCTCAACCCTTGGCAGCTCTTTGCACCCCAGCCTAGGGTGCTCCTGGGCCAGTCTGGAAGGCACCTTTCTACCTGAGCTGTCCCTGGAGCTGACGCTTTTTTTTTCTCCCAGTTTACCAAGGTCTCGCTAGGTCCTAGAGGATTACCACAGGTCCCACAAATAATCTCAAGTGCTTCACGGGAACCAGGTCGACCAGGGGGCTGCCGGTGGTGGACAGCTGGGAAAGAGCGTGCACACCACCTTCTTGGTGAGGCCTGCAGTTGCTACACCAGCAGGATGCACACGAGGACCAGCGTGCAATCGGCCTGGGCAGGTGCAGCAAGTACAGATCCAGCAGGCCTACACCTGTCTTCTGGAAGAGCATGGTGGGTGTGGCCAGCAGCAGCCCATGGCTCAGGGCACAGCCGGGTGCTCGGACTGCCAGTGGCTGGGGTCAGCTCCACTTGCCCTTCCCTTCACACCAGCCTTGAGCAGCCGCTCACGTGGGCTTTGGGGAATACCACACCCAGGTGGGTGAGTTGAACTTATTAAGCCTCTCTTCCCTGGAGCCCCTTCGTGTGAACACCTCATCGTGGTTGCCAGCGTGCACGCACTGCCAGGCTGTTGAGGCTGGGGATGCTGTCTGCGTCCCTGTGAGTCACCAGCACTGCCTCCACCAGGTAGAGGTACTGCACCACCCTCCTGCATCTTTACTTGGAGTTTCAGCCATCTTTGACCAGTACTGTAAAGGGGTATCTGGGATGCCTGGGAAGACGTAGCAGCAGGGCCATGCAAGCCGGAGGAAGCCCTTGGAGGCTGACAGCTTAAGCTTCTCATTTGAACCACATCCCACTACCTCCTGGCCCCGCATCTCTCCTTACCTACCATCATGATACGGTGTCTCCGGATTACATGGTGGTGCTTTCTGGAATCATTACTTGGACTATTGGAGCCAAGCTGAGCTTGTGTCAGGAGCAGCAGCAGCTGATCCTGCTGTTATGGAAAGTCATGGAATGGGCTGTCATGAAGGTGGGAGAGTTGCATGAAGTACTAGTTAGATCAGATCAGTTGGAACTGACAGAGGACTATAAAAAAGAGAATAAGGTAAGGTCAGTGCCTGGAGTGCCACCACAGCTAGGTCTAGCCCTGGGATAGCTTAACCAGTGAGCAATGTACTGAACGGAAGGGTAGGGGCCACCTCCTGTCTCTGTGATGAGGTACTTTATATCAGGCAAATCCTGCAACCTAATGCTTCCAGAACTATTGCCTGTATGTTTCTATTACTTTTTTGATCTTCAAAAAGAATTTAATAAGCGTTGCCCTGGTGAACCTGATGCTGATAAATTGGATGCTACACGCAATGAGAGTCTTTGTATTTTGAGAATAACTCAGCCTTCTGTGTGGAGCTTCTCAAGTTGCAGATATGAGGAATACAATTTTAGCAGTGAGTTCAGAGCCTAATAACCACACATTTTCAGATCCAGAGAGAGTAAATTACAAACTTGAAAGCGGTGCTTGCAGCAAAGTGGAACTTTGTGATGACAGCACTGTAATCGGGTCCCCAGGTCTGCCATGGCAGGCTTTGGGTCAAGACAGTGAGGAAATCTTCAGAGGGCCCAGTATTTCCAAAAGAGAGTCAGCGCTGCGGCGAATGCCTAGGGTGGAGAAACTCTGACTAGGTTTGTAGTGAGGTGACCTAGTACTATAGAGACTCAAGCATTACATAGAGATCTGGGACATTTGAGTTTTACAAAACAACCAGTAAAGATTGTCTTAAAACTGCTGGTGGTGCCTGACCTGTGGTGGCGCAGTGGATAAAGCGTCGACCTGGAAATGCTGAGGTCACCGGTTCGAAACCCTGGGCTTGCCTGGTCAAGGCACATATGGGAGTTGATGCTTCCAGCTCCTCCCCCCCTTCTCTCCCTCTGTCTCTCCTCTCTCTCTTTCTCTCTCTCTCTCTCTCCCTCTCCTCTCTAAAATGAATAAATAAAAAATTTAAAAAAAAGAATGCTAAAAACACACACACACACACAAAACTGCTGGTGGTACCTCCACTGAAGTATTCTAATTTCTCTCGAAAAAAAAAAAAGAAAGTCCTTATCCACGTGTAGGGCTCCCTTTCATGGCCACAACTGATAAAATGGTGGCCCACTTTGGACCACGAGGCCCCATCACAGGGTGATAAAAGATATCCTCCTTATAACCTAACAGACAGTAGGCCAACGGGCAATACTTTGTCCTCTTTGCTTCTGAGGAATATACACGTTGAGAACACGTTGAGAAAACTTAAGGACATGTTGGGCAAAAGATATGTTGAACTGTTTAGGAGCACAGCAACTGAAGTTCAGCAGGTGCTGAATCAATTCTCCTTAGCCCCTCTCATTCCACTCCAACCCTTCCCATTATTCCAGTATCACCTCAGCAATTTGTGCACTCTACAAATGTTAGACACTGTGTATTCCTTCAGGATGTTCCCTACACAGACACGGTCAAGGACATCCTGGACTTTCTGGGGAGTTTTTCATAGGTATTCAAAACTCACAAGGTTCACATGGTATTGACTCACCTGAGCCACGCATCAGAAGATGCCTTTATCCAGGTGAAGTCTGTAGACAAAGCATATGTGGCTGCACAGACATCATTAGAAAAGAGAAAACTCTGTATAAATGGGGGCACTCTTTTGTTTATATTCACCAATTTATTATTTAATAAAAGCTATGGAAAAAGACACAGCCGGACAAAGAGGTACATAGGCTCCTGAACACAAGAGATTCTGTCCCTGTTAAGTTGGGCTGTGCCACCCTGCCTGGCATATGGATGTGCTCACCAACTCAGAGGGTCTTGGAACCCCACACTATGGGGATTTCTATGGAGGCTTCATAACGTAAGCATGTTGGATTACTAACTTCATTTATAGCCCCTCTCCTTTGTTTCAGAAATGAGAGGTGGGTGTGATACTGCCAACACGAATCATGTCTTGGTCTTCTTCTGAGCAGCCCCTATCCAGGATCCTCCCGAGAGACCCTGCATTAAATCGAAAGACAGTGCAGGAAATCCCAAGGGATTTAGGCATTCATTGTCCAATGCTCCTATCACTCAAGAATTGTAACGGCCTTCGTAGCTTCTTGTCAGCAACTGAGATCAAAGACTAAATGTTAGAACAAAAGATTCTCCTAGCATCCCTATTTACAAGGAGGTGTAGTAGCTGAGTCAGAAACTAGGGGAAGAGACAAATTTTATATATATATATATAATTTTTCACACCAAGATCATTTTGGTACCACCTACACCTCACTTTCACTCCCTCTCTTACCATATAACTTACCTGCTTGAACAAAATCCTAGGCTGTTTTGAGGTTTTCTTAAATGAAACCACAGCTTTGATACCAAGAGGCAGTCCCACGATGTCTGCATTAGTTTTCAATTGCTTCCTAACAAATTACCATCAACCTAGTGCTCAAAGAACATCCATTTATTAGTTAGTCTCTGGCCCACCCAGATGAGGACAGTGCCTTTTATTTTTTAAGCTGTTACATTCAATATTAATAAGAACAGTACCATATTTGGTTTTAAAATTACTGGCCTCACTAAGAACAGTTTACTTCTCATCACAAGAACAACTAGGTTTGTGCCTTACTCTTAGAAAACAGAACAATTAATAAAATATTTAAGAATTTAATTAAACCACTTATTTCCTGCACCTCCTTTTCCCTCCTGCTGGAGAACGGACCGAAAGCCATTTTTTCCAGGGCTAAAGGCCCTGCACACCTCCTGGCACCCCTTCTCCCCTTTGCAGCCCTGTAACTAAACCTGACCGGAGGACCTTCTTTATCACTAGCAAAGCAGAGCTGTAGAGGACAGGCCCCGTGACTCCAGACTGAAACTGGTTTCTACCTGACCACACCCCATCCCTGTCTGGGAGACATAACTGCTGACTCTGCTCTGAAAGTTCCCAGCTATAAAGTCTGCTCCTCCAGCTGCTGCAGGTGGAGGGACAATGAGGAATTCTCCTGCATAAGGGCTTCTGTTCCACACATCCCAGCTTCTACCTCTGTGAGGTAGAAGCTAAAGGCTCTGTGAGGCTAAAGCCTGTGGCTGCAGAGCTTTTCCATCAGCGCGGAAGCTAGCTACTGGGCCATAAGAAAACAAGTCAGCTAAGACCTTGTGGGGTGGCCAGTTCTGCTCTTCATTTTGGGAAGCACATTGCTCTGGACCCTGACAAAAGGAGAGCACCGTCTAGCCAGAAGATGGTGCCCACAAATACAGAGAGTATAACAGACATTCACATAGAGGCTCAGCCAACTCCAGAAAGCACAGTCCATGCCCCAGAAGGAAGTCAGTACCATAACCCCAAATGGGGGGACCCGTCACCCCATGGAGGAAGTTGGTGGAGAGGCACAAACAACAGTTGAGAAAGATGGCTTGGCAACAGTGACCTTAGTTTGGGGTCTTACTAGTGACTGAATTTATTGATGGGATCATCATTATTATGCAAAAAAACATGCCAAAAAGGTATTCACACTAAAGAGAATTGTGTTATTCTACCAATATGTTTTTTAAAATGTTTCTAACTAACTCCTCTTGTTCTTGACCATATGGGAGAAGATGACCCATGGAAATGCTTGGCCACCCTGCTCAAAATCTATGATAATCACTCCATGAATCCTTCCATTTCCCCATATTAACCTAATGATGCATAATTTATAAGACTCATTCCTCTAAGCATTTGTCTTTTAAAGTTTTTTTTTTTAAATAAATTGTTAAAACATGCTTTAGAAGATAGAAAGTATAGAAAAATGGAGCATGGCCCTGGCCAATTGCTCAGTGAATAGAGCATCAGCCTAGCATATGGACATCCTGGGTATGATTCCCAGTCAGGGCACACAGGAGAAGTGACCATCTGTCTCTTCCTTCCACCCTCTCCCCCTTCCCTCCCTCTTTTCTCCCTCAGCCAGTGGCTTGATTGGTTCGAGCATGACCCCAGGTGCTGAGGGTAGTTCCTTCAGAGCCTGACAACCTTTTGGCACTCCATAGGGTTGCTGGATGGATTCCATTCAAGAGGTATGCAGTATGCAGGAATTTTGCCTCACTATCTCCCATCCTTTCACCTAAAAAAAAAAAAAGAAAGAAAACTGTGTAAACTGATTTGTAGCTAAGATAGACATTATAATTAAATCAATTAGAAATTATAATATTGTGTTTGTTCTAACCATTCTCTTTACTGTTAAAACACAAATCTCATATATTAGATGGAGTCCTTGAGTCTAGTGCTATGTTGGTAAGTGGCATAAGCATTCTAAATTTCTAATCTGTTTAAATGTACACATTCCTGTCTAGTTTTTGGAGAAACATTAAAATAATAATATAATTCAGTGTTTAGCAACTAAAATATATACTCTAAGGAAATAAAAAAGTAGGTAAGATGGAGATTAATGCGAGTGAACAGACATATTATAGAAAGGGTAATCAAGAATGGCTCTGGGAGGAGGTGACATGTAAACTGACATCTACACAATGAGTAAAAGTTGATCCTGAAAAGAAGAGAGATAGAAAATTCCAGGAAGAGGAAGAACACAGAACTCATCAGACAGTCCAAACAGCTAAGGCTGTGGCATCCTTGAAGAATTGAAAGAAGAGCTAAATGATTTAAACTAAGTACGTGATGGGAGTGGAGAGACAGGAAACAGTCAGACATACGAACCTCAAAGGCAGTGAAAACATGTTGGAATTTGTATTTACAGAGCTGAATGGGAAGTCACTGAATGTTTGTAAGCAGGGTAGTAAATTTGAATGGGAAGGTATTCAGTGGATTTGGACTTTCACAAGAAGTTTCTTGTCAAAATTCATGTAAAAGCTAATGGTTATCTGAGCTGAGGGCTTGCACTGGAAATGTAGAAAAATATATAACTTGATATAAGTTATGTAGGGAGAATAGGAGTTATGGTGACCTGGATGTGGAGGGTGAGGACTAATTTTTAATGGAGGGAAACTCTAAAGAAGAGAAAGTGTTAGACATATAATTCTCATGGGCAAATCGCTATCTGTTTAGGGAGTCAGATTGGGGGGTGAGGGGATGGGATCAGAGAAGGTGAAGGGATTAGTAAAATTATAAATACATAACACATAGATACAGTTAAATCCCAGAGGACAAATCCCAAAGGGAATGGGGGAGGGGGTTTGGAGGAGGGGGGCAAAGGAGGAGTAATAAGGAACACGGGGGGGTGGGGGTGAGGGTGTTATATTGAGTGGGACACTTGAATCCATGTTAACACAATAAATTAAAATTAATAAAAATGAAAAAAAAAGATTCCATGGCCAGATTTTGATTCCAAAGTGAACTGTTCACAGTTAGCATTGCAGACATGATATTTTCTAGAGCCAGAATCCCTCTGCCAAATGTCCTGTTTGTTGGATTATATCAACACACTAGTAGATCTGGCCAGTAGATCACTGCCATTGCCTCCAGACATGCCTCCTGGCATTCAGAGGCCTGAGCTTCATTCCAAGTGATGCAATGTTTCTTACTCCATCCCACAAGCTCTTTTGTCTTATCATTATCCTGAAGTATATAATTATTGTTCCAATCCTCATGACAGAAACTGACATTTGCCTATTCTCTATCGATTCCCATCTTCTTCCTCGCCAAAAGAAAGCAGATTTTATTGTGAGTGGAATAACATGGCTAAGAAAACTGCCTTTTCTAGTACTGTACACACATGAGGCTAGCTGGTACCTAAGTCCTGGGCAGGGAGCTCTAACAACAGTTTTATTCATGAAAATTGGGAACTCATAAGAAGAAAGGGTTTAAATCAGCTGGCATATGTCATTTTATCTTTCCTTTTTCTTATTGCCTAAAAAGCAAATGGGATGATGAGAAACCTAGTGACTTTCTTCAACGCAAGAGGATGGAAGTCTAAGGCTGGCAGCGCCCATATACGGAAGCAAGCAGGAAGTCGAGTTGGCCTGAAAGCCCAACTGTATATATATATATATATTTCATTATTTTAGAGAAATATGAGTATCTATCTTATTTTCAGCATTATTTTCTTGTTTCTATTACTCAGTATAATACATTGATGCATCACTCTGAGAGAGGTGACTTAGATAAAAATGGGCTTGATTACGATTTCATAGAACCTGAAAGTTTTCAATGGAACATTTTCTGGTTTGTAAACTTGTTTATTTCAACTACTGTGTTATTAGAAAAGAAAGATGGTCAGTTATCTTAGTTGCCAAAAACTTAGAGAAAATTTAATCTTAAGCCAGATGTTCTGTACTTGTTTATGAAAAGTATTAGTGAATAATAAAGAGCTATAAAAATGTTGAAGAATGCAATAAATAAGTGTGTGTGATAAAATACTTTCGATAAAATTTCTAATCCATGAAATATTCACGTTCATTAAATTTTGTTAGAAAAAAATAAACCCTTATAACTTTTGTATTACTGGGATTTTGGGTGAAACAATAATGTAGTTAGGAGTTGCCGTATTCACTGCAGGAGGCTTAGCCCTTCTGGATTCCACCCATTAAAACAGTATTCTATCCCCATTCACATGAGAGTCAAAAAATGCATCCTGACTGCTCAGACATGTCTTCTGACCCTCCTTCTCTCTCCTCTTTCTTCCTCACCTCTCCAATGGAAAAGCACTGAAGGTAGACTATGAGACAGTTCTGCCTTGGGAACAGATTTCATTATTACTCTGTTTCACTTGTCTCACGTTTGACTCTGTTTATCTGTATTGGTTTAAACTACTGAAGTCAAGTTAACTTGATTTTTCTTTAATACAGAGGGTCCTCGTGTGACAACGGTCTCGGCATATGGTGTTTCAAACTTATAACACTCACTCCCATAAAAACTTTAAAAAATTGAGACAGAAGTGTTTTGGCTTGGCTATTAGTGCCATACTTACAGACTGTGGGTGAATTGGTTTGTTTGCTTGTGGTGGAAGAATATACAATAACACGGCTTGTGAGTGAGGGAGTTGGCACCCCCCAGTTCACTTATCTATGCCATTTTGGACTGTTAAAAGCACAAGGGCTCCATTTGTGTTGCTTTGTTTGGCAACATTTTGACCCTTATCGTGACTCCTAAATGAAAGTCAGTCTTCAGATGGTAGCGCTTCAAAGAAGAGGGAAGCCATCAAGATGGATGTCACAGAGCTACTGGCATCACATGGAGAGAAGCTGTCTGCTGAGGACCTCATTCAGCTGGAGAAGCAGTTGATTGAAGAGGAAGAGATAGAAACCCCAGAACCCAAAAGATTTACTACCAAGGGTTTG
This sequence comes from Saccopteryx bilineata, assembly GCF_036850765.1. Classification (NCBI taxonomy): domain Eukaryota; kingdom Metazoa; phylum Chordata; class Mammalia; order Chiroptera; family Emballonuridae; genus Saccopteryx; species Saccopteryx bilineata. The sequence continues at coordinate 39,375,395 of NC_089490.1, forward strand.
GCAGAAAGTTTTTCTGATAAAGGATGGGTTGGCAAAATTTCAGTCTGAGGACCCCGGCGATGACAGACTCAGTAAGGTCTACAGGGTTGTTATGGATGCCTTGCAATGATATAGATAGATTTTGGAAGAGAAGTCATCAACCTTCCAGAACAGCCTGGAACACATCCTGTACCCTCTACATCAGCTGCTTCTCAAGATGAAACATGTGTAGTGCAGGTAGAATCATCTCTAGGATCTCCTGCATGTTCCTTAGGCAATCCTGATTCATCTGACCCAGTATCTCCAGCACCTTCTGCAGGTTCTCCTGCCTCTCCTGCTTCCTCCTCCCAATAGGTCACTTTCTCCCACCTTGCAATGCCCCTTCCAGTGTGCAAGCCAACCACAGGCATAAAGGTAGGGCATTTGTTTTACACTCTTTTTTTTTGTCATTTTTTTCTGTTACTACAGTACAGTGTACAATACAGCATATTCATTTCCTTTTCCTGTGGCTTAGTTATGTTTTTATGTTCTAGATTAAGATTTTACAACTGTGTTAGAATATGTAAGTGACTTAAGCTATGGTGTGTTTTGACTTATACCAAAATTCGGGTTATGTCACTGTCATTGGAATGGAAGTGTGTTGTCACTTGAGGACTCTGTAATGTAATTCTGTCCATTCAGCCATCTCTCCTCTCTTGATTCCATAAAATTTGTGGAAAGATAGTAATTAGCACAAATATTAAGAAGTACAAATTAGTGAAATACTTAGGGATGTATCTGTTGAAAACAACAGGGAATTTAGTCTGGATCCAGTACTAATTTGCTACAAACCTCTGAGAGTTTTTATTCCTCAGTGAAGTATGGTTAACAATATCTTCAATTTGTACTACCTTGGTAGTGTTATGAAAATTATGCAGATTAATGTGTTTAATCATTTTACATGAAACACTAGGATAATGATTTTTCTTTGAAATTCATAAAATTTAAAATTTCTACATATTCATGAATATGTCTTGAGGCTCAAAGAATCAGATCATTATTTTTAGTGTAGTTATATCAGACATACAGTGATAGGAAAATTATGAATATTCCATTGTCTCATACTTATATTTGTAGGTATATTCATATTAATATTTAAAGAGTGACTGTGGAATAATCACAGTCATATTGTAACAATTCCCCTTGACTCAGAACTCCTTAATAATGATACAATTCAAATATGCTTGGTAAGTTTTTTATTTTTAAAAAAAGGAAAAAATATATATGTTAACAAACACTTAAATAGAATATACTTTGTGCCACTATGTTTACTAGAATTAAGCAATTTAATCCACCTAACAAATATATGACAGATACTATTATTGGTAAAATATTGTATGGCTATTAGGTTTTGGAATCTAGATCGAAATTAATGTAATCTGACTAAAGAGTTTATATTCTTTTTAAAATATATATACTTATTAGTTTTAGAGAAACAGGAAGGGGACTTAGAGAGGGATAGAGAGAGAGAGAGAGAGAAGCATCGATGTATTTCTGTTTGTGCCCTGACCAGTAGCTGAACCTGCAACCTTTGCAAGTCAGAACAATGTGCTAACCAACTGACCTCTCTGGCTGGGGCTAAAGAATTTATTTATTTTAATTTTAATTTTATTTTTTTTATAATTCAGTGAGAGGAGGGGAGGCAGAGACAAACTCCTGCATGTGCCCAGACCAGGACCCACCTGGCAAGCCCACTAGAGGGCAATGCTCTGCCCATCTGGGGCATTGCTCCATTTCTCAGCAACCAAGCTCTTCTTAGTGCCTGAGGCAGAGGCCATGGAGCAAATCTCAGTGCCTGGGGCTAACTCGCTCCAATCAAGCTATGGCTGTAGGACGCGGAAAGAGAGGGGAGAGAGAGAGAGAGAGAGAGAGAGAGAGAGAGGGAGAGAAGTGAAAGGGAGAGGGGAGAAGGGATGGAGAAGCAGACGAACACTTCTCCTGTGTGCCCTGACCAGGAATTGAACCTGGTACATCCACATGCCGGGTCAACACTTTACAACTGAGACAACCATTCAGGGCCAGGAGTTTATATTCTGAATCAACAATAGAAATAATGTATATATTTTATTTAAAAAAAATTTTGATAAAATGATTATTCTAATTTGAATTTATAAAAGGCATTTTAAGCTCAAAAAAAATCAAATACTCTTGCCTAACTAGGCAGTGGTGCAGTAGATAGAACATCAGCTTGGGATGCAGAGGACCCAAGTTTGAAACTCTGAGGTCATGAGCTTGAATGTGGACCCATCTGACTTGAGCGTGAGCTCACCAGCTTAAGTACGGTGTTGCTGGCTTAAGTATGGAATCATAGACATAACCCCATGGTTGCTGGCTGGAGCCCCAAGGTTGCTGGCTTGGGCTCAAGGTTGCTGGCATGAGCAAGGGGTCACTCATTCTGCTGTAGCTCCCCTGTCAAGGCACATTTGAGAAAGCAATCAATGAAAAACTAAGGTGCTGCCACAAAGAATTTATGCTTCTTATCTCTCTCTCTTCCTGTCTGTCTGTTCCTCTCTCTGTCTCTCTCTAACAAACAAACCAAAAAAAAAATCAAATATTCTTTAGTTTTTACTCCTGGTAGCTGCTTAGTAAAAATCATATTCTTTACTTTTTTCAAAGATAAATTTCTGAAATAAAAATGTGTAAAGGAACCTCCCATTTGTGAATGCCCTATTTGTTTTTCTCTTGCTATTTGAAAGCAATAATAGAATTGCACATTGAAATGTATATACAGTAAGCAGAGTTGTGGCAGTAAGGGATATGACAGAAAAGAAAGAAAATATTAATCAACTATAAGTTAGAAGTATATTTTTCAGTAGAAACTGTAAAATGTTATAGTCAATATTTTTTAATGACTCATGACATAGAAACAGTAAGTCATAAAAATATTCACAAAAGAGCACAAAATAAGTGCTGGCAAGGATGTGGAGAAAAGGGAACTCTCCTACACTGCTGGTGGGAATGCAGACTGGTGCAGCCACTGTGGAAAACAGTATGGAGATTCCTCAAAAAACTGAAAATAGAACTGCCTTTTGACCCAGCTATCCCACTTTTAGGAATATACCCCAAGGACACCATAGCACTGTTTCAAAATTAGAAATACCCTCATGTTTATGGCACCATTGTTTACAATAGCAAAGATCTGGAAACAGCCCAAGTGTCCGTCAGTGGACGAGTGGATTAAAAAGCAGTGGTACAGGGCCCTGGCTGGTTGGCTCAGTGGTAGAGCATCGGCCTGGCGTGTAGAAGTCCCGGGTTTGATTCCCGGCCAGGGCACACAGGAGAAGCGCCCATCTGCTTCTCCACCCCTCCCTCTCTCTTTCCTCTCTGTCTCTCTCTTCCCCTCCCGCAGCCAAGGCTCCATTGGAGCAAAGATGGCCCGGGTGCTGGGGATGGCTCCTTGGCCTCTGCCCCAGGTGCTAGAGTGGCTCTGGTCACGGCAGAGCAACTCCCCGGAGGGGCAGAGCATCGCCCCCTGGTGGGCGTGCTGGGTGGATCCCAGTTGGGCGCATGTGGGAGTCTGTCTGACTGTCTCTCCCAGTTTCTAGCTTCAGAAAAATACCAAAAAGGAAACAAACAAAAAACAGTGGTACATATATACAATGGAATACTATGGGGCCATGAAAAAGAAGGAAATCTTACCTTTTGCGACAACATGGATGGACATGGAAACTATTATGCTAAGTGAAATAAGCCAGGCAGAAAAAGAAAAATATCATATGACCTCACTCATTTGAGGAATCTAATGAACACTGTGAACTGAGGAACGGAATTGAGACAGAGGAGAGATAAAAGAGACCAGAGAAAAAGAGAACAGAGGGAAAGGGGAATGATAGGATGGGATAAACCTGAAGGGAAAGAGGGAGGACACTATGGAGAGGGGGCAAGGGAGGTGTTGAGGGAAATATGGGGGAGGGGGAATGCATTTGGGGCAGCACTAGAATCTATGTAAACACAATAAATTAAAATCAATAAAAAATAAAATAAAATAAATTAAAAATTGATCTTCAACTCTTAAAAAAAGAAAATATTCTAAAATTTAAATTAATACATTTTTTATATTTTATATAACATTTAAATGAAATACATTGTGTATAAAAAGTTCTCATAGATTAGCATTATTAATAAATTTGATAACTTAAATGTTTATATATGAACAATGTGATGCTACCAGCAGCTATTATTTTCCCATGTTCTGACAATAATTTAAGAATATCATTTGAAGGCATGGAATCTCTTTTCTTCTTTAAAACCAGCTAAAATATATACAATGTTAAGATTAGCACTTCTTGTTAAACCGAATCATTTTTGTTACTATCAATATGCCAGCACAAATATCTTCTAATTTTTATAATTAAATATTTAAGTATTATATAATTTTAACCAGTTTCATTTTGATAATTTTAAAAACAAAAATTAATATATAAAATGAAAGCCCCACATAATTTTTACTGCAATTTCAGATATCAAGTTTTTAAAATTAATATGCCATTTTTTTCAAACAATTTCATGTTTCTTCCTCCTTCATATGGTCCCTTACATACATCTGATAACAAGAATGATGTGAGATAGATAATTTTATACAAAATTTTAACATCAAAAATAGTATTTAGAGTGACGTCACAGAAATGGCGCCGTGAGCAGCTCGTTCGACAGATCTCCCCAAAATCTCAACAAATTTATCAACTAGAAACAGAAAAATTTATCCTCGGAGCATTCCGAAGTTCCACACACACTGAAAGTGAAAGGACTGTTATCACTTGAATCTGATAGAGGGGTTGGAGCTGAGGGTGTGGAAGAAACTAACTACCGCACGGACGTTCATTCAAGCGGAGGAGGGAGTACGCCTGTGTGCTATCAACAAGACCACCCTCAGATGCCAATAATAAAAAGGAAATCGAATATTATGGATACAAAAGATAGAGAGGTAACACAAATAGATGTGGAAAAACCTATGGAGAAAAGATTTAACATATTGGAAACCTTGGAGCTAAATGACAGAGTATTTAAAATAGAAATTCTAAAAATACTCAGAGATATACAAGAAAACACAGAAAGGCAATTTAGGGAGCTCAGAAAAAAACTCAATGATCACAAAGAATATATTACCAAGGAAATTGAAACTATAAAAACAAATCAAACAGAAATGAAAAACTCAATTCACGAGCTAAAAATGAGGTAACAAGCTTAGCTAATAGAACAGCCCAGATAGAAGATAGGATTAGTGAAATAGAAGACAAGCAACTTGAGGCACAACAGAGAGAAGAAGAAAGAGATGCAAAAATAATAAAGAACAAGAAAGCCCTACAGGAATTGTCTGAGTCCATCAGAAAGAATAACATAAGAATAATAGGTATATCAGAGGGAGAAGAGAAAGAAAATGGAATGGAGAATATACTAAAACAAATAATAGATGAGAACTTCCCAAGCCTGTGGAAAGAACTAAAGCCTCAAATTCAAGAAGCAAACAGAACTCCGAGTTTTCTTAACCCCAACAAACCTACTCCAAGGCACATCATAATGAAGATGACACAAACCAATGACAAAGAAAAAATTCTCAAGGCAGTCAGGGAAAAGAAGAGTACAACATATAAAGGAAGGCCTATTAGATTATCATCAGATTTCTCAGCAGAAACTCTACAAGCTAGAAGAGAGTGGACCCCAATATTTAAAGCCCTGAAAGAGAGAAACTTTCAGCCAAGAATACTATATCCATCAAAGCTATCCTTCAAGTATGAAGGAGATATAAAAACATTCACAAATACAGAAAAGATGAGAGAATTTATCATCAGAAAGCCCCCACTCCAGGAAATACTAAAGGGGGTTTTCCAACCAGATTCAAAGAACAAAACAAAACAAAACCACAAGTAACAGCTCCACCAAGAACACAATAAAACCAAATTTATACTGTGACAACAAAAGAAAAAAAGGGGGGAGAGGATGGAGATTAACAGTAGCAAAGGACGATGAAGCGCAGAAATACTCATAAGATAGGGTACTACAATGAATATGGTAGGTACCCTTTTCATCACTTAATGGTAACCACCCTTGAAAAAACCACCACAAAAACACTTGACTTAAAAAAGGTAGCAACAGAGGAAAGAAGTATGGAATACAAACAAACAAAAACAAATGATAGAAAAACAAAAGAGAAGACTCAAACAAGATACAAAACTAACAGAAAGCAATTTATAAAATGGCAATAGGGAATCCACAAGTATCAATAATTACACTAAATGTAAATGGATTAAATTTACCAATAAAAAGACACAGAGTAGCAGAATGGATTAAAAAAGAAAATCCAACTGTATGCTGCCTACAAGAAACACATCTAAGCAACAAGGATAAAAACAAATTCAGAGTGAAAGGCTGGAAAACAATAATCCAAGCAAACAACACCCCAAAAAAAGCAGGTGAAGCAATACTCATATCTAATAATGCTGACTACAAGACAGAAAAAGTACTCAGAGACAAAAATGGTCATTTCATAATGATTAAGGGGACACTGAATCAAGAAGACATAACAATCCTTAATATATATGCACCAAACCAAGGAGCACCAAAATATATAAGACAGCTACTTATTGACCTTAAAAGAAAAACTGACAAAAATACAATCATACTTGGAGACCTCAATACACCGCTGACGGCTCTAGATGGGTCATCCAAACAGAGAATCAATGAAGATATATTGGCCTTAAACGAAATACTAGAACACCTGGATATGATAGACATCTACAGGACACTTCATCCCAAAGCGACAGAGTATACATTTTTCTCTAGTGTACATGGAACATTCTCAAGAATTGACCATATGTTGGGCCACAGAGACAATATCAGCAAATTTAGAAAAATTGAAATTGTACCAAGCATATTCTCTGATCATAAAACCTTGAAACTAGAATTCAACTGCAAAAAAGAGGGGGAAAACCCACAAAAATGTGGAAACTAAACAACATACTTCTAAAAAATGCATGGGTCAAAGAAGAAATAAGCGCAGAGATCAAAAGATATATACAGACAAATGAAAATGACAATACGGCATATCAGAATCTCTGGGATGCAGCAAAAGCTGTAATAAGAGGAAAGTTCATATCACTTCAGGCTTATATGAACAAACAAGAGAGAGCCCAAGTAAACCACTTAACTTCACACCTTAAGGAAGTAGAAAAAGAAGAACAAAGACAACCCAAAACCAGCCGAAGAAAGGAGATAATAAAAATTAGAGCAGAAATAAATGAAATAGAGAACAGAAAAACTATAGAAAAAATCAATAAAACAAGGAGCTGGTTCTTTGAAAAGATCAACAAAATTGACAAACCCTTGGCAAGACTCACCAAGGAAAAAAGGCACAGGACTCAAATAAATAAAATCTAAAATGGAAGAGGAGAGATCACCACAGACATCATAGATATACAAAGAATTATTGTAGAATACTATGAAAAACTATATGCCACCAAATACAATCTAGAAGAAATGGATAAATTCCTAGAACAATACAACCTTCCTAGACTGAGTCATGAAGAAGCAGAAAGCCTAAACAGACCAATCAGCAGGGAGGAAATAGAAAAAACTATTAAAAACCTCCCCAAAAATAAAAGTCCAGGCCCAGACGGTTATACTAGTGAATTCTATCAAACATTCAAAGAAGACTTGGTTCCTATTCTACTCAAAGTCTTCCAAAAAATTGAAGAAGAAGCAATACTTCCAAACACATTTTATGAGGCCAACATTACCCTCATACTGAAACCTGGCAAGGATGGCACAAAGAAAGAAAATTACATACAAATATCTCTAATGAATACAGATGCTAAAATACTAAACAAAATACTGGCAAACCGAATACAACAACATATTAAAAAAATAATACATCATGATCAAGTGGGATTCATCCCAGAATCTCAAGGATGGTTGAACATACGTAAAATGGTTAACATAATACACCATATCAACAAAACAAGGACAAAAACCACATGATCTTATCAATAGATTCAGAAAAGTCTTTTGATAAAATACAACACAATTTTATGTTTAAAACTCTCAACAAAACGGGTATAGAAGGAAAATATCTCAACATGATAAAGGTCATATATGCTAAACCATCAGCCAACATCATATTAAATGGCAGAAAACTGAGAACTTTCCACCTTAAATCAGGAACAAGACAGGGTTGTTCACTCTCTCCACTCTTATTTAACGTGGTGCTAGAAGTTCTGGCCAGAGCAATCAGACAAGACAAAGAAATAAAAGGCATCCATATCTGAAAAGAAGATGTAAAGGTATCACTTTTTGCTGATGATATGATCCTATACATCGAAAACCCGAAGGACTCCACAAAAAGATTATTAGAAACAATAAACCAATACAGTAAGGTTGCAGGATACAAAATTAACATACAGAAGTCAATAGCCTTTCTATATGCCAACAATGAAATATTAGAAAACGAACTCAAAAGAATAATCCCCTTCACGATTGCAAAAAAAAAAACCAACCTGGAATAAACATAACAAAGAATGTAAAGGACCTATATAACGAAAACTACAAGGCATTGTTAAGAGAAATAGAAAAAGACACAATGAGATGGAAAAATATTTCTTGTTCTTGGATAGGAAGAATAAATATAATTAAAATGGCCTTATTACCCAACGCAATATATAAATTTAATGCAATTCCCATCAAAATTTCTATGACATTTTTTAAAGAAATGGAACAAAAAATCATCAGATTTGTATGGAACTATAAAAAACCCCGAATAGCCAAAGTAATCCTAAGGAAAAAGAATGAAGCTGGGGGCATTACAATACCTGACTTTAAACAATATTATAGAGCCACGATAATCAAAACAGCATGGTATTGTCAGAAAAATAGACACTCAGACCAATGGAACAGAATAGAAAGCCCAGAAATAAAGCCACATAAATATGGTCAAATAATCTTTGATAAAGGGGCCAACAACACTCAATGGAGAAAAGAAAGCCTCTTCAACAAATGGTGTTGGGAAAACTGGAAAGCCACATGCAAAAGAATGAAACTCGACTACAGCTTGTCCCCATGTACTAAAATTAACTCAAAATGGTTCAAAGACCTAAATATAAGACTTGAAACAATAAAGTACATAGAAGAAGACATAGGTACTAAACTCATGGACCTGGGTTTTAAAGAACATTTTATGAACTTGACTCCAATGGCAAGAGAAGTGAAGGCAAAAATAAATGAATGGGACTACATCAGAATAAAAAGTTTTTGCTCAGCAAGAGAAACTGATATCAAAATAAACAGACAGCCAACTAAATGGGAAATGTTATTTTCAAACAACAGCTCAGATAATGGCCTAATATCCAAAATTTACAAAGAACTCATAAAACTCAACAACAAACAAACAAACAATCCAATAAAAAAAATGGGAAGAGGACATGAACAGACACTTCTCCCAGGAAGAAATACAAATGGCCAACAGATATATGAAAAGATGCTCAGCTTCATTAGTTATTAGAGAAATGCAAATCAAAACTGCAATGAGATACCACCTCACCCCTGTTAGATTAGCTATTATCAACAAGACGGGTAATACCAAATGTTGGAGAGGCTGCGGAGAAAGGGAACTCTCATCCACTGTTGGTGGGACTGTAAAGTAGTACAACCGTTATGGAGGAAAGTATGGTGGTTCCTCAAAAAACTAAAAATAGAACTACCTTATGACCCAGCAATCGCTTTACTGGGTATATACCCCAAAATCTCAGAAACATTGATACGTAAAGACACATGTAGCCCCATTTTCATTGCAGCACTGTTCACAGTGGCCAAGACATGGAAGCAACCAAAAAGCCCTTCAATAGAAGACTGGATAAAGAAGATGTGGCGCATATACACTATGGAATACTACTCAGCCATAAGAAATGATGACATCAGATCATTTACAGCAAAATGGTGGGATCTTGATAACATTATATGGAGTGAAATAAGTAAATCAGAAAAATACAAGAACTACATGATTCCATACATTGGTGGAACATAAAAACGAGACTAAGAGACATGGACAAAAGTGTGGTGGTTACCAGGGGTCGGGGGAGAGAGGACGCGGAAGGGAAGGAGGGAGAGAGTTAGGGGGAGGGGGAGGGGCACAGAGAAATCTAGATAGAGGGTGACGGAGGACAATCTGACTCTGGGTGAGGGGTATGCAACATAATTTAATGACAAGATAACCTAGACATGTTTTCTTTGAATATATGTACCCTGATTTATTAATGTCATCCCATTAACATTAATAAAAATTTATTTAAAAAAATAGTATTTAGAACATGAAAACTAAACCTTAAATAATGACTTAAAATTTCTCCTTTCTGCATAGTGCAGAAATAAAAATATATTTACATATATTGTATCACTTTATTTCAAGCTATTCCCTACTTCAAGGAACTGGTATAATTTAAAAAATATATTTAGTTTATTTCTTTTTATGTTAAATATAATTTTGTGATTATAAACTATTAATGAATTATGCCAGTTAGAGAAGAAAATGATCTGGCATTTTTTTTGCATTTTATTTTATTAATTTTTATTATTATAATAATTTATTTTAATTAATTTTATTGGGGTGCATTCATTAATAAGATTACAGGAGGTCCTCGGGATATGGCACAGTTCTATTCCTATGACAATGATGTAATCCAAATTTTGCTATTAGTTGAAACACACCCTAGCCTAAGTCACTTACCTATCCTAACACAGTTGTAAAATCATAATCTAGAACATAGAAACACAACTAAGCCACATAAAAAGAATACTGTTACTCTTCCACTGCCGCAACCAAACTAGTTCGCCCATACAGTCTGTAATACAGTCTGTAAGTACTATGCTAATGGTGTAAGCTGAAACATTCACATCTCAATTTTTTACCAGTTTTGTCATTTTTTAAAATTTTTATTAATTTTAACTTATAGTGTTAACATGGATTCAAGTGTCCCACTCAATATAACTCCCTCACCCCCACCCCCTTGTCCCCCATTACCTCCCATTTGCCCCCCCTCCTCATAACTCCCTCCCTTCCTTCCCTCTGGGATTTCCTGTCCTGTTATCTGTATCTATGTGTTATGTGTATATAATTTCACTAATCCCTTCACCTTCTCTGATCCCATCCCCAACATATCAATACACAGTAAATGCTGACGAGTGTGTGGAGAAAAGAAAGCCCTCCTGTACTGCTGATGAGAATGCAGACTGGTGCAGCCACTGTGGAAAACAGTATGGAGATTCCTCAAAAAATTAAAAATGGAACTGCCGTTTGACCCAGCTATTCCACACTTAGGAATATAGTCTAAGAATATATTCCTAAAATCCCACTTTTCAAATCACTGATTTGAAAGAAGATAAGTATCCCCATGTTTATGGCAGCATTTTTACAATAGGCAAGATGTGGAAATAGTCCAAGTGTCCGTCGGTGGGCGAGTGGATTAAAAAGCAGTGGTACATATATACAATGAAATACTATGGGGCATCACAAAATTTACCTTTTGTGATGGCATGAATGGACCTGAAGATCATTATGCTAAGCGAAATAATCCAGCAGAGAAAGAAAAATATCAAATGACCTCACTTATATGTGGAATTAAATGAACAAAGTAAACTGAGGAATGGAATAAAGGCAGAGACGGTGTCGCAGGGAGCAGAGGATCAGCTGTAACATCTCAATTTTTAAAGTTTTTATGGGAGTGAGCATTGTAAACTCAAAATGTTTTATGTTGAGGCGGTCATAACCCGAGGACCCCATATATATAGGATTCAAGTGTACATTTCTAGGATACATTATTTGTATATTGCATTTTGTGTCCCCACCCAAAATCAAATGATCTTTTGCAGCAAATATTTGATCCCTATTACCTTTATTATCCCCCAACCCTCTCCTTTTTGGTAACCACCATACTATTTCTTATGTCTATTAGGTTTTTTTTTGTTTGTTTTTTCATTTGTTGCTTTCAATTTTATATCCCACATATTGAAATTGTTCTTGCAATTAGCTTTCTAAAATAATTCTATTATCAATAGAGCTATATTTTCTTCTCAAATTGCCATATTTTGTAAATATCAAAAAATAAAATAAAACCTATAAATAACTATAATTTTCTGTGAAGTAGGTGATATGTAAATGGAATATAAGTATGAAATAATAATTTGTTGCTGACATTAATATTTCCAGATTTTCAAAGTTATATCCTACAGTCTCATGCTTTTCATGTGGTGGTATGTTTTGGTGATGTCTAAATATTTAAAAACTTGTATAGAATTGGAACAAAATAGACACTGTTTTTTTAAAAATACACAAAAAGGGACAACTGTATGGCAGAAACTTAGAATATATCAGCCCTGGTATCTCATATTTAACTTAGTATTTAGCAGATTTCTTCACACATGTTCTTTGCTCTTTGGGCCATTATTATTTTGGATATCAAAATGACTTTTTACCCCCTTTAAATTTCTTCACATAATACTTTTCAAGTGACCATTATTTGACCACCTTATTTAAAATTTAACAAACTCTCCTTATTACCCTTATTCTACTTAATTTTTCTCCATTGCAGTTTTTTGTAAGATTATATTGGCATACAACCATGCCTGTTTATGTATTGTTTGTGATTACGTTGCCCCTATAATGCCAGGTTTGTATAGTATAACAAAGACCATTTGGCCAGCAAAGGCTAAAAGTATTTACTGTTTTCCTCCTTACAGTAAAAAGTTTACTAGTTCATGCCCTAAATAATTTACGTATTTATTATATTTGTTGCCTCTCTCACCTCATTATATTATAAATTTTATAAAGCAGAGAGATTTTCTCTGGTTTTAATTTTTTTATCTTTATCATTTCTATATCTTCGAGGCCTATAATAGTACCCAACACACAATAGAAACTTAATGAATATTGATATATAATAGATGAATAAACAGTATATAAAATTATTTGCAAGAAGTATTATAATTTGTGGCAAATTGACTATAAAGAATAATAAATTATCAAATGATTTATAACATGGCTTTTTAATTATTGAAAATATGTCATATTTTCTCATTTTTGTCTTGCATAGGTATAATCCACTGGCAAAGGGAAAAATAGAAATAGTTTTACTCTAGTAGAAGTGACAAGAGATATTGCTATTTTCCATTTAATGTGACCAGAAATAAAAAAAGTGAATATGAAGGAAGCTAAAAAGAAGAGGTTGCTTCATTTCAATGTTCATAAAAGACAGAAAAACTAATGTAAAGAACTTTCATAGTTGAACAAAGATTTTAGGGAAGTAGATTAAAAATAAAAGTCACACAAAACATAACATACAATTCCAACAGCCTTTAGGTGTGACCATAGTTAAAGATGAATGCAGAAATGTGTAAAGAAATTTTTGAAAAAACAATTTGAGACAATATCAGTGAGAAATAAAAGAATGAAATATCTAAGAAATCTGAGTAAATTCTCAAGGAACTGGTAATGCTAAAAGCTTTTGTATATAAAATAGTGAAGCCTAACCTTACCTTCAGTAAGGTAAACCTGAGCTGAGCTGAGCTGAGACTTGAAAAATGACATGGCCAGAAAAATACATGTTACCAATTCTAAAAGCCTAAAGAAGAGTTCTGTCTACTGATAGGAAGAGATGGTGTAACTCTCTACATTGAAAATGAGAAGAAAAAAGTTCCCCACCTTACTGTGGCAGGTTGGGTTCCCAAGTGCTAGGAAATATACCCTGAGACAGAGATTAGTTTATAGGATGTTTAGTTTTTGAAGTTCTCAGGATTAACACCAGTGGAAGGGAGTAAAATAAAGAATTGGGCAAAGGCAGACAATAACATGCATTTCTAAAAAAAAATGCATGTTTTTTAGGGTGCTTAGGAGCTATGATGAACCATTAGAATTGGTGTTGAATTTTACAAGTTCTTTATAAATTTTGGTTATTAATCCCCTTAATAACCTTTAGGGTGCTCTGGAGCTATGATGGACCATTAGAATTACTATTTTATGCCCATGTTGATTAGTTATTGAGTGAGGCTGCCACTGGAAGAAATAATAATATGGGTTAAGGCAGGTATTTTCAACATAGCAATCTGAAAATAAGGTTTATAGCTGAAATGTCTTTTGTCAGCATTCATAATTGTATCAGTATGGGGGGTAGTTTATTCTTGAAATGAGATCTGGGCAATACATCATAATGTAAACTACAGTCCACTTATTTAGATAGGTTCTGAAGAGTAGTTACTCATGGATACCAATAGCTTTCTCTTGCTGAGGTACTTTGAATATAAAAATTAGCGTGAGCCCATGCTTCTCTAGCTAATGTCAGGACTACAACAAGACAGTCATCATTTCCACCCTCTGCCCTCCATTTTTAATTCTCCTTATCTTCTGATAGTTTTTTTTAAATTTATTTATTTATTTTAGAAAGGAGAGAGAGAGGGAGAGAGAGAGAGAGGGAGAGAGAGAGAGAGAGAGAGAGAGAGAGAGAGAGAGAGAAACAGAGAGAGAGAAGGGGGAGGAGCAGGAAGCATCAACTCCCATATGTGCCTTGACCAGGCAAGCCCAGGGTTTCGAACCAGTGACCTCAGCATTTCCAGGTTGACGCTTTATCCACTGCACCACCACAGGTCAGGCCTGATAGTTTGTTTTATATAATGACCCACTCCTCATCTCTGAGAGTTCTAAGACATTGACTACCATGCCCTTCTCATGCTTTACTCTTCCATTTATTCTTGTTCACATCTTCTATACTTTTGCTGATTTTGGTCTAGAAACTTTATCTATCATTAAGAATTGGGTATTAAAGTTTTCAACTATTGCTGTTTGCCCGATTCTCTCTCACAATTCTTTCAGTATTTGTTTTCTATGTTTCTAAGCTTTGCTTTTATGTGTATATTTTTCTTACAATTTTTGTATATTCATGATGATATACACTTTTGTCATTACACTTTTGTCATTATGAAAATCTATACTTTTGTTTCTAGTAGCATATTTTGTTCTAAAGCCAATTTTGATAAAATCAATGTAGTCACTCAGCTTTTATGCTTTTTTATTGTCATATATGTCTTCTTCTATCTTTATTTTTAACCTCTTCTTTTTCTTGATAGAATTTTGAAATATGGCTTGACAGTCCACGCTTTCTCTTGTTTATTGATAGGACTCCATTGTCTTTCAACTAACATAGTTTCAGACTAGAAGTTTCTGTATTTTTAAAAATGTTTCCTTATTAACTTCTTATCAGATGTATTGTCAAATATGTTCTCCCATTGTGTGCTTTGCCTTTTTATTCTGTTCATATTGTCTTTAGCTGTACAAAAGTTTTTAGTTTGATATAGTCCCCTTTGTTTATCCTGTATTTTATTCACTTGCCAGTGGAGATAAATCAGTAAATATATTGCTGCAAGAGATGTTGGTGAGATTACTTCCTGTGTTTTCTTCAAAATTGCTTATGGTTTCATGACTTACATTTAAGTCTTTTATCTACAATGTGTCTGTAAAGTCTGATGCACTTTTGACTGGTCGTAGGAAAGCAACAAAAGATGATAGAAATGTAAAATCTTCACCAAATAAAATAAAAACTCTCCAAGTTTGATACCTATTCAGTGTAGTTCCATGTGGGCTCTCACACAGATTTTTTAGGGGTCCTTAGGTAGCTATCTGTATAGCCTCTACAGACTCGTCACTGACTGATGGCCAACCAGAACGGCATTTCTCCACCAAACTTCCGGTTTCCTTCAACTGCTTATCCCACTGAGTAATGTTATTCCTATGTGATGGTGCTTCCTTATAAACACGCCGATATTCACGTTGCACTTTGGTCATAGATTCGAATTTAGCAAGCCACAGAACACACTGAACTTTCCTCTGTACTGTCCACATCTCAACTGGTATGGCCGTGGGCTGCTCTGCTGTATACACGGTGTTACATCATAATCTGCACATGTGCACATGCTGCCACATCATCCTACAAAAATTGGGAGGGTTTTCCTTTTATTTGGTGCAGATTTCACATTTCTATCATCTTTTGTTGCTTTCCTGTGACCGGTCAAAAGAGCATCATGACTTTACGGACACACTGTACAGTATTTTGAGTTTATTTTTGTAAATGGTGTAAGTTGTTGGTCTAGTTTCATTTTTTCGCAGGTAGCTGACCAGTTTTCCCAACACCATTTGTTAAAGAGACTGTCTTTACTCCATTGTATGCTATCACCATCTTTGTGAATATCAATTGTCCATAAAGGTGTGGGTTTATTTCTGGGTTCTCTGTTCTGTTCCATTGATCTGCATGCCTGTTCTTATGCCAGTACCAAGCTGTTTTGAGTACAATGGCCTTGTAGAATAACTTGATATCAGGAAGTGTGATACCTCCCATTTTACTCTAATTTTTCAAGATTGCTGAGGCTATTCAAGTTCTTTTTTTGGTTCCATATAAATTTTTGGAATATGTGTTCTATATCTTTGAAATATGTCATTGGTATTTAAATTGGTATTGCATTGAATTTATAAATTGCTTTGGGTAATATAGACATTTCAATGATGTTTATTCTTCCTGTCCATGAACACGGTATATGCTTCCACTTGTTTGTATCTTCCTTGATTTCTTTAATCAATGTTTTATAATATTCTGAGTGCAAGTCTTTAATCTCCTTTGTTAAATTTACTCTTAGTTACTTTATTATTTTGTTGTTGCAGTAGTGAATGTGATTGTTTCCTTAATTTCTCTTTCTGATGGTTCATTGTTGGTGATTAAAAATGCCTCTGATTTCTGTTTATTAATTTTATACCCTCACACATTGCTGAATTCATTTATCAGGTCCAGTAGTTTTTTTGACTAAGACTTTAGGGTTTTCTATATATGGTATCATATCATCTGCAAATAATGATAGTTTTACTTCTTTTTTCTCAATTTGGATGCTTTATTTCTTCTTTTTGTCTGATTGCTTGGCTAGGTCTTCCAGTACTATGTTGAATAAGAGTTGTGAAAGGGGGCACCCTGCCTTATTCCTAATATTAAGGGGATTAATAACCAAAATTTATAAAGAACTTGTAAAACTCAACACCAGGAAGACAAACAATCCAATTAAAAAATGGGCAAAAGAAATAAATAGACGCTTCTCCAAAGAGGACATACAGATGGCCAATAGACATGAAAAAATGTTCAACATCACTAATCATTAGGAAAATGCAAATTAAAACAACAATAAGATACCACCTCACACCAGTCAGAATGGCGCTCATTAACAAAACAACACATGATAGGTGCTGGCAAGGATGTGAAGAAAGGGGAACCCTCCTGCACTGCTGGTGGGAATGCAGACTTGTGCAGCCAATGTGGAAAACAGTATGGAAATTTCTCAAAAAATTAAAAATGGAACTGCCTTTTGACCCAGCTATCTCACTTTTAGGAATATACCCCAAGAACACCATATCACTGACTCAAAAAAAGAAATGCACTCCCCTGTATATTGCAGCATTGTTCACAATAGCAAAGATCTGAAAACAGCCCAAATGTCCGTCAGTGGATGAGTGAATTAAAAAACAGTGGTACATATATGCAATGGAATACTATGGAGCCATGAAAAAGAAGGAAATCTTACCTTTTGCGACAACATGGATGGACATGGAAACTATTATGTTAAGTGAAATAAGTCAGGCAGAGAAAGAAAAATATCATATGACCTCACTCATTTGAGAAATTCAAGAAATAATGTGAACTGAGGAATGGAATTGAGACAGAGGAGGGATCAAAGGGACCAGAGAAAAAGAGGAAGAGGAGATGACGTCAGAGTAATGGCGGGGTAGGAAGCGATACCGATAAATCTCCCCCAAAACTCAACAAGATCTTCAACCAGAAACAGAAAAACCTATACTTGGAGCTTCCAGATGCTTCGCAATACACCCAAAGGTATGATTGAGTGAAAAACTGGCTAAATATATAACCAAACCCCGAAGGAAAAAGGGAGTAAGAAATGCTCCGCCTTCCTCACTAACCTAAACAGGGCGGCTTTCTCTGGTAACTGTGAATATAGAAACTGAGGCGGGCAAAGGGGGTGAATAGATCCAGGCCGCCGCGGCACAAACGGCCGAACCAGGCTGTGGCACACAGATCCAAGCCGAGGAAAATCTGATCCTGTGGCAACCCGGGCAATACAAGCTAACACTCGCGCCAAACCCAAACAAAGAAAGACAAGCGGAGCGGCCATTTTACCCGGTCTCCTGGTCGGTGCGCAGTTAGTGGGCAAGAATTTCTTCCTAGGCCCCGAGAGTGGGTGCCCGTGTTGCCCCACGGAGAGGCAGGGTCAGAGGCCTTTCTGTGGGCCGAGGACAGAGTCTCTGGGCAGCCCCAGCGCCCTGGGAAAGCCACGCACGGGAGTGAGTGAGAACTACTTCCAACGGTGGAGACTTTCCGTGCTGGTGAGGGTTTCACTCAGAGGGAACCGCGGTCGGCCTCATATCCTGGTGTGCGCGCACAGATAAGGAGTGAGCGATTCCTCCGAGTGCCTCCGCAGTGCGCGCCCATGTTATCGCAGAGAGGGGCAGAGTCAGGGGCCTTTGTGTGGGCCAAAGCGGAATCTCGAGCCACCCCAGCGCCTTGCAAAAGCCGCGCACGGGGATGGAGCGAGACTCAATTCCAATGCTGCAACTTTTCCCTGCGGTTGGGGGTTTCACTCAGAGCGTGAGACTGCTGGCTGGATATCCTGGTCGCAGACAGTGAGTGAGAGTTTCCTCCAAGCGCCCCCCAGAAGTGGGCGCCCGCTTGTGTTACCGGACAGAGTGGCAGAGCCAGTGGTCTTTGAGTGGGCGGAAAGCCCGCCTGATTATGCTAGCAGCTCTGACTGACTGAGCCTTACCCAGAGCCCTGTGCTGAGTGGAAATAGAGTGGGGAGTTGCCAGCTCTTTGAGCCTCTTACTATCCAGGCAGAGGCAGCAGCAACCCCATAGCTGGATTATCAGGCTACTAATTGAGGAAGGAAAGACTAGGAGAAAGGCTCCAGGAACACGGACTCTCTCACTGTCGGAGCCTATAAATGCTAATGAGCCTCGACTCCCACAAGACTAAAGCACAATACATGACATTGCCATAGAGACTTATCAACTGCAAGCCTCTACCTGAGCGTGCCAAAGGGGCAGAACCCGGGGTACAGAGTCACCGACCAGGAAGAGGGAGAGAAAAGAAAAAGCAAGAAGATAACCTCTCAAAATCAAGAATAATCTGCAGACTTTATAACCTATCACATTTTATTATATTTGTTCGTTTGTTTCTCTTATCTTCATTCTTGATACTTTTTTTTCTTCCTCCAATTTGGCCGATTAACTCTCTACTGGTCTTACTCTCTCCTCTCCTTGAACTACACTACCCATAAGTGTTACATCTCCCATTATCTTTTCTCTTCTCTTCCTTTCTCTCTATGAGGGTTGCACTCCAAAACCCTTAACTCTCTCTCTCTCTCCTTTCTTTTTTCTTCTTTTAGTGGTTCCCTCTTTTTTTTCTCTCTCTCTCTTTCTTTTCTCCCTCTATATTAGTTTCTTCCTTTCTCCTTTACATCTCCTCTCATTCAAACCTCAATAACAAACAAATTATCTTATCTGGGACTCAAACCTATGTTTGTGGCATTTTGGGGGGTTTTTACTTCACCTTTTTAACTCACTAGCAGTGCTCCCATCCCTGGCTCTCCATATTATCTAGTTCTTGTTCCACTAAATACAATAGTAAGTTTTTAATTTGTCCCCCCATTTTTCCGTTTTCCTCTTATTCCTCTCATCATAACTCTTAGACAACCAACACCTAAAAGCAAATCATTCTATTCTTGACCCAAATTTTTTCCTTATTTGCTTTTTGTGGGTCCATACGCTCTTTTTTTTTTCTTTTTTCTTTTTTTTTTCTTTTTTTCTTTTTTGCCCCTTTATTACTTTTCCCCAATTCAGGCCCTCCATCACAGGCATTGTTTGTTATAACTCACAGTCCACCACAAGATTTTCTCAAGAAAGAGGGGAGAGGAGAGGAGAGGAAAAAAGGAGGGGGGGAATAATTTCCTTTTTTTAAAAATTTTTATTTTATTTTATTTTTCTTTATTTCATTATTAATTTTTTTTAAAAAAAACAACTCTTTTTGATTTTTTTTAACTTTTTATTCTTTATTAAATCTCATTAATACTATCAACAAAACCACCCTCAGATGCCATTAAGGAAGAGAAAATCGAATATCATGGACACAAAAGAAAGAGGGGTAACACAGCTAGATGAGGAAAAATCTATGGAGAAAAAATTCAATATATTGGAAACCTTGGAGCTAAATGACAGAGAATTCAAGATAGAAATCCTAAAAATCCTCCGAGATATACAAGAAAACACAGAAAGGCAATATAGGGAGCTCAGAAAACAACTCAATGAACACAAAGAATATATGTCCAAGGAAATTGAAACTATAAAAACAAATCAAACAGAGATGAAAAACTCAATTCACGAGCTGAAAAACGAAGTAACAAGCTTAGCTAATAGAACAGGTCAGATAGAAGAGAGGATTAGTGAAATAGAAGACAAGCAAATTGAGGCACAACAGAGAGAAGAAGAAAGAGACTCAAAAATTAAAAAAAATGAGATAGCCCTACAAGAATTATCTGACTCCATCAAAAAGAATAACATAAGAATAATAGGTATATCAGAGGGAGAAGAGAGAGAAAATGGAATGGAGAACATACTCAAACAAATAATAGATGAGAACTTCGCAAGCCTGTGGAAAGAACTAAAGCCTCAAGTTCAAGAAGCAAACAGAACTCCAAGTTTTCTTAACCCCAACAAACCTACTCCAAGGCATATCATAATGAAATTGACACAAACCAACAGCAAAGAAAAAATTCTCAAGGCAGCCAGGGAAAAGAAGAATACAACATATAAAGGAAGGCCCATTAGATTATCATCAGATTTCTCAGCAGAAACTCTACAAGCTAGAAGAGAGTGGACCCCAATATTTAAAGTCCTGAAAGAGAGGAACTTTCAGCCACGAATACTATACCCATCAAAGCTATCCTTCAAATACGAAGGAGAAATAAAAACATTCACAGATACAGAAAAGATGAGGGAATTTATCATCAGAAAACCCCCACTCCAGGAATTACTAAAGGGGGATCTCCAATCAGATACAAAGAACAAAAAAAAACAGAGCCACAAGTAAAAGCTCCAAGAAGAACACAATAAAACCAAATTTAAACTGTGACAACAACAAAACGAAAGAGGGGGAGAAGATGGAGATTAACAGTAGCAAAGGACAATGGAGTGCAAAAGTACTCACAAAATAATTCGCTACAATGAACAGGGTAGGGACCCTTTTCATTACTCAAAGGTAACCACCATTGAAAAAACCACCACAGAAGCACATGAGATAAAAAAGATAGCAACAGAGGAAAGATGTATGGAATACAACCAAATAAAAACAAAAGATAGAAAAACGAAAGAGAAGGATCAAACAAGACACAAAACTAACAGAAAGCAAGATATAAAATGGCAATAGGGAACTCACAAGTATCAATAATTACACTAAATGTAAACGGATTAAACTCACCAATAAAAAGGCACAGAGTAGCAGAATGGATTAAAAAAGAAAATCCAACTGTATGCTGCCTACAGGAAACTCATCTAAGTAACAAGGATAAAAACAAATTCAAAGTGAAAGGCTGGAAAACAATACTCCAAGCAAATAACATCCAAAAAAAAGCAGGTGTAGCAATACTCATATCGAATAATGCTGACTACAAGACAGGAAAAGTACTCAGAGACAAAAATGGCCATTTCATAATGGCTAAGGGGACACTGAATCAAGAAGACATAACAATTCTTAATATATATGCACCAAACCAAGGAGCACCAAAATATATAAGACAGCTACTTATTGATCTTAAAACAAAAACTGACAAAAATACAATCATACTTGGAGACCTCAATACACCGCTGACGGCTCTAGATCGGTCATCCAAACAGAGAATCAACAAAGACATAGTGGCCTTAAACAAAACACTAGAGCACCTGGATATGATAGACGTCTACAGGACATTTCATCCCAAAGTGACTGAGTATACATTTTTCTCCAGTGTACATGGATCATTCTCAAGAATTGACCATATGTTGGGCCACAAAAACAACATCAGCAAATTCAGAAAAATTGAAGTTCTACCAAGCATATTTTCTGATCATAAAGCCTTGAAACTAGAATTCAACTGCAAAAAAGAGGAAAAAAATCCCACAAAAATGTGGAAACTAAACAACATACTTTTAAAAAATGAATGGGTCAAAGAAGAAATAAGTGCAGAGATCAAAAGATATATACAGACTAATGAAAATGACAATACGACATATCAGAATCTATGGGATGCAGCAAAAGCAGTGATAAGAGGGAAGTTCATATCGCTTCAGGCATATATGAACAAACAAGAGAGAGCCCAAGTGAACCACTTAACTTCCCACCTTAAGGAACTAGAAAAAGAAGAACAAAGACAACCCAAAACCAGCCAAAGAAAGGAAATAATAAAAATCAGAGCAGAAATAAATGAATTAGAGAACAGAAAAACTATAGAAAAAATTAATAGAACAAGGAGCTGGTTCTTTGAAAAGATCAACAAAATTGACAAACCCTTGGCAAGACTTACCAAGGAAAAAAGAGAAAGAACTCATATAAACAAAATCCAAAATGAAAGAGGAGAAATCACCACGGACACTGTAGATATACAAAGAATTATTGTAGAATACTATGAAAAACTTTATGCCACTAAATTCAACAACCTAGAAGAAATGGATAAATTCCTAGAAAAATACAACCTTCCTAGACTGAGTCAAGAAGAAGCAGAAAGCCTAAACAGACCTATCAGTAGAGAAGAAATAGAAAAAACCATTAAAAACCTCCCCAAAAATAAAAGTCCAGGCCCTGACGGCTATACCAGCGAATTTTATCAAACATTCAAAGAAGACTTGGTTCCTATTCTACTCAAAGTCTTCCAAAATATTGAAGAAGAAGCAATACTTCCAAACACATTTTATGAGGCCAACATAACCCTCATCCCAAAACCAGGCAAGTATGGCACAAAAAAAGAAAACTACAGACCAATATCTCTAATGAATACAGATGCTAAAATACTAAACAAAATACTGGCAAACCGAATACAACAACATATTAAAAAAATAATACATCATGATCAAGTGGGATTCATCCCAGAATCTCAAGGATGGTTCAACATACATAAAACAGTTAATGTAATACACCATATCAACAAAACAAAGAACAAAAACCACATGATCTTATCAATAGATGCAGAAAAGGCTTTTGATAAAATACAACACAATTTTATGTTTAAGACTCTCAACAAAATGGGTATAGAAGGAAAATATCTCAACATGATAAAGGCCATATATGATAAACCATCAGCTAACATCATATTAAATGGCACTAAACTGAAGGCTTTCCCCCTTAAATCAGGAACAAGACAGGGTTGTCCACTCTCTCCACTCTTATTTAATGTGGTACTAGAGGTTCTCGCCACAGCAATCAGACAAGACAAAGAAATAAAAGGCATCCATATCGGAAAAGAAGAAGTAAAGGTATCACTTTTTGCAGATGATATGATCCTATACATCGAAAACCCCAAAGAATCCACAGAAAGACTACTAGAAACAATAAGCCAATACAGTAAGGTCGCAGGATACAAAATTAACATACAGAAGTCAATAGCCTTTCTATATGCCAACAATGAAACAACTGAGAAGGAACTCAAAAGAATAATCCCCTTCACGATTGCAACAAAAAAAATAAAATACTTAGGAATAAACATAACAAAGAATGTAAAGGACTTATATAATGAAAGCTATAAACCATTGTTAAGGGAAATCGAAAAAGATATAATGAGATGGAAGAATATACATTGTTCTTGGCTAGGAAGAATAAATATAATCAAGATGGCTATATTACCCAAAGCAATATACAAATTTAATGCAATTCCCATCAAACTTCCAATGACGTTTTTTAAAGAAATAGAGCAAAAAATCATCAGATTTATATGGAACTATAAAAAAACCCCGAATAGCCAAAGCAATCCTAAAGAAAAAGAATGAAGCTGGGGGCATAACAATACCTGACTTCAAACTCTATTATAGGGCCACGACAATCAAAACAGCATGGTATTGGCAGAAAAATAGACACTCAGACCAATGGAACAGAATAGAAAGTCCAGAAATAAAACCACATATATATAGTCAAATAATTTTTGATAAAGGGGCCAACAACACACAATGGAGAAAAGAAAGCCTCTTCAATAAATGGTGCTGGGAAAACTGGAAAGCCACATGCAAAAGAATGAAACTGGACTACAGTCTCTCTCCCTGTACAAAAATTAACTCAAAATGGATCAAAGATCTAAACATAAGACCTGAAACAATTAAGTACATAGAAGAAGACATAGGTACTCAACTCATGGACCTGGGTTTTAAAGAGCATTTTATGAATTTGACTCCAATGGCAAGAGAAGTGAAGGCAAAAATTAATGAATGGGACTACATCAGACTAAGAAATCTTTGCTCAGCAAGAGAAACTGATAACAAAATAAACAGAAAGCCAACTAAATGGGAAATGATATTTTCAAACAACAGCTCAGATAAGGGCCTAATATCCAAAATATACAAAGAACTCATAAAACTCAACAACAAACAAACAAACAATCCAATAAAAAAATGGGAAGAGGATATGAATAGACACTTCTCCCAGGAAGAAATACAAATGGCCAAAAGATATATGAAAAGATGCTCATCTTCTTTAGCTATTAGAGAAATGCAAATCAAAACGGCAATGAGATACCACCTCACACCTGTTCGATTAGCTGTTGTTAGCAAGTCAGGTAATAGCAAATGTTGGAGAGGCTGTGGAGAAAAAGGAACCCTCATCCACTGTTGGTGGGAATGTAAAGTAGTACAACCATTATGGAAGAAAGTATGGTGGTTCCTCAAAAAACTGCAAATAGAACTACCTTATGACCCAGCAATCCTTCTACTGAGTATATACCCCAAAACCTCAGAAACATTGATACGTAAAGACACATGCAGCCCCATGTTTATTGCAGCATTGTTCACAGTGGCCAGGACATGGAAACAACCAAAAAGCCCATCAATAGATGACTGGATAAAGAAGATGTGGCACATATACACTCTGGAATACTACTCAGCCATAAGAAATGATGACATCGGAACATTTACAGCAAAATGGTGGAATCTTGATAACATGATACGAAGCGAAATAAGTAAATCAGAAAAAACCAGGAACTGTATTATTCCATACGTAAGTGGGACATAATACTGAAACTAAGAGACATTGACAAGAGTGTGGTGGTTACGGGGGGGAGGGGGGAATGGGAGAGGGATAGGGGGTCGGGAGGGGCACAAAGAAAACAAGATAGAAGGTGACAGAGGACAATCTGACTTTGGGTGGTGGGTATGCAACATAATTGAATGACAAGATAACCTGGACTTGTTATCTTTGAATATATGTATCCTGATTTATTGATGTCACCCCATTAAAAAAATAAAATTATAAAAAAAAAATAAAAATAAAAAATAAAAAAGAGGAAGAGGGAAAGGGGATGATAGGATGGGATAAACCTGAAGGGAATGGGGAAGGGAGATGTTGAGGGGAATATGAGGGTGGGGGGATGCATTCAGGTTGATGCTAGAATCTATGTAAACACAATAAATTAAAAAAAAAGTTTCCCGTATGTATAATGTCTTTCTAATTTTCTTCAGTATATATTTTCTTATCACTTGCTGTAAGCTTGCATATAATATGTCCAGGTGATTTTGGCGTGGGGGAATCATTTATCTTGCTTAATTTTCTCTGCGATTCTTGTATTTGTAGTTTGTGTTTTGTCTATAATTTTGGAAAAATCTTTATCCACTATGCTTCAAACATTTTTTATTTGTTTTTTTGAGATTCAACTACACACATATAACAATATTTGATGTTGATTTATAACTCTTTATGATCTTTATATACTTATGTCTGTCACTCCTTTTTCTTCACTGTGATTCACTGTGCATAATTTTAAATGACGCATCTTTAAGTTCATTGATTCTTGTATATGTTGAGTTCACTGAAATGTCTGTCAAAGGCATTTTTTATGTTTTACAATGTTATACCATTTTTATTTAATTTTTGTTTCTACCTCCTTTTATAATTAGCATTATTCATATATTAATTATAGTTATTTTAAATTTTGTCAGATAGTTTAATGTCACTGGCATACCTGTCTGTAGTTCTGATTATTGTTTTGATTCCTCTTGATTGACTTTTTTTTTTTTTACTTTTTATTTATTTCTTTTTGCTGTTAAAAGCCGGACATCAGTAGAAACTGAGGCAAATAGTTTAATGCTTGAAAATGGGTACTCCTTGCTGACCAGGTGGTGGCACAGTGGATAGAACATCCAACTGGGATGCTGAGAACCCAGGTTCGAAACCTCCAGGTTTCAGTATTCAGTGCCGGGTCATGGGGTTGAGCATGGGAACATAGACAAGACCCCATGGTTACTGGCTTCAGCCCAAATTCACTGGCTTGAAGCCCGAAGTCACTTGCTTGAGCCCAAGGTCATTGGCTTAAGCAAGGGGTCATTGGCTCAGCTGGAGCCCTTCAGTCAAGACATGTATGAGAAAGCAATCAATGAACAACTAAAGTGCCTCAACTATCAGTTGTTGATGCTTCTCATTTCTCTCCTTTCCTGTCTGTCTGTCCCTTTCTCAGTCTCTGTTGCAAAAAAAAAAAAAAGAAAAAAATGGGCACTCCTTTCCTTCTCTTTATCCTTTAATTCAGGATATTGTTTATATTATAAGTACGATTGAATTTGAGCTTTTCTTTGTTGCTACGGCTATCCTCAATGAAACACTTGTTTCAAATTTCTGTAGCTAGATCTTGTGTCTAGGGTACAGATAGATTTTTCAGAGAAATTCTGTTGCAAGGTGAAATTTAGGTTTTTCCTTTGTGTCTCATGGGATGTTGTTGGTATTCTCTTGTTTCTTTCCTGTCCTTTCAGGAATAATCTGCCTTTACTTATCATTCAAAGTGTGTTCACTTGACAGTAAGAAGGATAATTGGAGAACTTAATTCTGTTATAATTAAACCTCACTCTTAGGTATACACTGTATTTCTGGGTCGCAAGAATGTGTCCTTACTTTTCCTCACTCTCCAATAAATGTAATTGTAAGCAGATTCGTTTTTTCTCCTCCCCTAAGAGAAGTTTTATTTTCACCTTTCTCCTTTCCCCAGGTAAAATGAGTTTTCACCTCTTCCCTAAGGGGCAGCAATACTCTGTGTCCTTAAACCATAGATTAGGCTCTGTTTTATAATAGAGGTACAAGAGAAAGATCTGAGCGAAAATTCTTTTATTTTCTGCACGGCTAATATCATCCCATCCCAGGGTTGCACCTCAATGAAAACTTCTTAGAGCTCTTTCAGATCTTTTCTGTGAGTGCCCAGTGGAATTTGTGGAGAAACAACCTTGAGAGTGTGTGGACCTGCTCAATTTCTGTAGCCCCAGGTCACAGATTTATGCTGTCTGTGTAGAACACTTTAATGGCTACATGCAGCCTTTACTAAATTTCTAATTCTTCTATGAGAACTCTTTGTACTGATGTCCGCCTATTTCAACCCAAATGAGCAAATACTTACATCTCCTCTCTCCCAACAGACATCATCTATTTTTTAGATTTTGCACTCTTTATTGACATTCTGTAACCTTAGTTATTCAATGAGTTTGAAAAAATATTCTGAATTTGACATTAATGGTGCTCTCTTATTTCTTTATAATTTGAGAGAAATGCTCTTTCAGTTATCTGATATCCAGGAGTAAAATTACATTTAATTTTTAATTGTTAAGTAATTATTCTCAGCTTTATATTTTTCCCAAATTTTATTAACAATACAATGCAAACATAAAAATAAATAACAATTTTATTCTCTTCATAGCTACTGTTTCTCCTTTGCTATATTCTCATTTAAACACTCATACTTTGTGTCAGTGAATGTATTCCCTTCAAAATATAGTATATTGATTTACCAATAGTGAAATTTTTTTATAATTTACACGCCTACCTTTTGTTAGGGTCTATCTACACTTCATCCACTTCCAATGACAGGATTCTTTTGCTGTTATGACAAATATTTCAGTTCCAAAATTTTATCTTTATTTTGTTTCTTGACCATTCCTGTCCCCAACACATTCAAATTGGGTTCCACAGGAATTAGAATATAAGCTATAACTAATTGAGAAGGACACTTATGGGAGCTTACTCTTGAAATCATTCTCAAAAGAGAAGGAAAAGAAGATATTTGAACATAGGGAGAAGTTGAGCCAATGCATCCCCAATAAACCTCACTCCTAACTCCACAGAAGTTTCTAGAATCAAAATGGCATGTGAGAGTTGTCCTGATTTGGGAAGATTGGCTTTATCCTCCTGTGTAATAGGTCATTGGTGGGGTCTTTCCACAGAAGGAACATGACAGTGAGAAAAGTAGATTGGCCCAGCTGAGGCTTATACCCAAGACTTGTCAATTGGTAACACTCTGTATAGGTGGGGTGATCACATCTCCATTTTAGAACAGAAATGTGACTGGCAAATTACAGTATCCACCATATTTACCATTTACTTATAAAAGTATCTTAAAATAAATAGCCACACTTATTAGAGAACTAACTATTAAAATACATACTTTGAGTTGCACCGATTTTACTGACTAGTTGGGAGGAAAAGAATTAAGGAGGCAATACAAAATTCTGTAGGGTGAACATTTATAATATCATTGTTGGCACCTTTCTATTCTGAAAAGTACCACTGCCTCTTCCTCCCTTAGAAATGGAAGCACCTGTGTTAATATAACCACTGTTTGCTTCAGAAGTTGTTTCCACAAAAGTATCTGAGAAAATAGTTTGCTCATCTGTGCAAATAGCTGTCAGATAACATTTTTCACACCTGGAGAAACATCTCACTTATGACAACAGTTTCATCAAAATTTACCTCAACATCCTCACCCCACTTGGTCTACCTATTCTATATTATTGTATAAAAGGATTGCTCATCTCTAACTAGTTTTCCTCCTCAAAAGACCCACTCTAAACCACTTGAACTGAGAGTTCATAATCTTATAAATACTCTTCACTAACTTCCTCTGTTTGAGTCACCAAAAAAGTGTCAAAGCAGTGTTGTCTGTTGGTGCAGAAATTTAAAAAAATTTTGTTGATTTAGTCAATAGATTTTTCTAGTGGTCTGTGGGGAAGACTGTAAATGCCAATTCTGAAAACCAACCTAAAGACCTCCCAGTATCGTCTTGCTGGCATAGTGTAGGATCTTCTGCTCTGAAATCATGCCTTCCCCCAAGGCCTTATAACTATCCTTTCTAGGCATCTCCCTGACTACTATAGGAAGTTAAGCCCCATCTTTGGTCTGAGTTCTGATTTCTGTTTGTCTAGATCAAGAATTGTCAAGTTATGGACCTCAGGCTCTAAGGCTCTTATGTCTCTGGCTTTTTCCCTGCTACGGCAGAAGAGTTGGACAGTTGGAACTGAGACAATATGGTCCTCATAGTTGAAAACATTTTCTCTATCTCTTTTTTATTTTATTTTACTTTTTATTTTTTGTATTTTTCTGACATGAAAAGTGTGGGGGCAGCAGACAGAATCTCTCATGTGCTTGACTGGGATCCACCCGGCATGCCCACCAAGGACGATGCTCTGCCCATTTGGAGCATTGCTCTGCTGCAACCGGAGACATTCTAGTGCCTGAGGCAGAGGTATCCTCAGTGCCCAGGCCAACTTTGCTCCAGTGGGGTCTTGGCTGAAGGAAGGAAAGAGAACTATAAAGAGAAAGGAGAGGGAGAGGGATGGAGAAGCAAATGGGTGCTTCTCCTGTGTGCCCTGGCTGGAAATCAAACCAGGGACTTTCACATGCCGGGCTGATGCTCTACCACTGAGACAACTGGCCAGGGCCTTTGCTATCTCTTTTTTTAGAAAACAAATTTGGTGACCTCTGGACTAGATCCTAAATTCTGAGTTTATCTCCTGAGAGCAGGAATCTCTCTTTTACAAATAATTTCATTATGTGCTCATGAATTGAAAATTCTTATCTTTGGACCTCACCAGGTGGTGGCATAGTGGAGAGAGGCTTGGGACACAGAGGCCCATGTTCAAAACCCTGAGGTTGCCAGCTTGAACACAGGCTTATCCAGCTTTAGCATGAGGTCACTTGTTTGGGCATGGGATCATAGACATGACCCCATGTTTGCTGGCATGAGCCCATGGTCACTGGTTTGAGCAAAGGGTCACTGGCTCTGCTGGAGCCTCCTGGTCGAGGCACATATGAGAAAGCAATCAATGAACTATTAAGATGCTTCTCATCTCTCTCCCTGTCTGTCTGTCCCCCTCTCTCTATCTATCTCTTACTCTCTCTAACACACACACACACACACACAAATATTATCTTTTGTGTAAATGTGACTTTCAGTAGCAACACTATAGTTTTTGTTTATGTCAATATTTTGTTTTGAGAGGAAGTGTGTAAGACTGTATGCATATATCTAAGAAAGAAGTCTGTCTTTTGAGATGGTTCAGGGGATGATAAAGTCAGAAAATCTATTATATTTATATCTTTATAGAAAAAACTTTCCCATGGTCAACTTTTCAAAACATTATAAGGATTTTCTTTTATCTGTCCCTGTCTTTTTTTCTGTTTGTCTAGATTAGGAATTGACAAATTATGGCTTACTGGCCACATCTGTTCATTTATGTGTGTGGCTAAGAACTGCTTTATTTGGTTACTTCTGCCTAACGCTGGGTGTTTTATTGAGCTGTAATTAACAATGGTCTTTAGCTAGGTTATGGAGAAACATTTAGCAGTTTTATAATTCTAATAAACCACTGAAGTTCTTTTAAAGTGTTATCAGTCTCACTGGACATCTGCAGCAAACACAGCTTCATGTATTTTTTAATTATTATTTATTTAGTTATTTACTTTTGTGACAGAGACAGAGAGAGACAGATAGGGGCAGACAGACAGGAAAGGAGAGAGATGAGAAACATCAATTTTTCTTTGCAGCACCTTAGTTGTTCATTGATTGCTTTCTCCTATGTACCTTGACCAAGGGTCTACAGCAGACTAAGTGACTCCTTGCTCAAGCCAGTGACCTTGGGCTCAAGATGGTGAGCCTTGCTCAAACCAGATGAGCTCGCACTCAATCTGGTGACCTAGGGTTTCGAACCTGGGTCCTCTGTGTCCCAGTCTGATGCTCTATACACTGTGCCACCACCTGGTCAGACACAGCTTCATGTTTTAATTCATATATGTGTCTTTCTACTTGGCATAATTTTATCAAGGACAAATTAAAAATTAACTGGAAATTTCAGGGATATTTTGATCTGAAGATGGTCATTCAATTAAGAACACAAAATAAAAACCTTCCATGAGGAAATCTTATCTGTCTAAAGGGGAAATTCACTGGGGTATAATAGAAAGTGCCACTTTTTGTTTTTATACTTTAGAGATGAATATTCTTCCACACTTTCAGCTGTGTATTTGTACTCATTATATTTTGGTTTATTTTATTTCCACTTGAATGTATCATTTGATTTGTAGGGTAATTTGCCCTCTGTCACTAGGGAACTTTTATACTCTAAAATCCACAAAAGGCTAGAAATCTCTAATCTACCAGAATGTCATATCTACAATGAGAGCTTCTTGTTCTTGCCCTCAAAATAACACCAGTAATTCTTAAATACGAATTAGACTTATAATTAATCAGCTGATTTTGAAACTAGATTATGAAAAAGAACCATGGAATAGATATTGAATATGTAGCAGAAGTCTCTTTTATATGTAGATCTTAAAGATTTACTTGTACTGAATCTTTCTTATTCACATATATTTCTGTATCTATCTGATCTTTTTTCTTTATAAATGTGACTATCTAGCATCTGATTACTTTTATTTAATAATATGGCGCCCAGGACAACTTTGCTCCAATGGAGCCTTGGCTGCAGGAGTGGAAAGATAGGGGAAGAGAGAGACAGAAAGGAGAGGGGAAAGGGTGGAGAAGCAGGTGGGCGCTTCTATGTGCCCTGACTGAGAATTGAACTCGGGATTCCACATGCGTGGCCAACACTCTACCACTGAGCCAACTGGCCAGGGCCTTTATGCTTTTTTTTTTTTAATCCGTCATGTGAGTTTAATTCTTAGGTCAACCACAGAACCCAGAATGTAGAAGGAAGTATTTTCCTTGCCTACATCAATTTTATGTTCTTTTATTATGAAGATTTCCCAATAATAAATGAGATCTTCTATCTGAATGCCCTAATTACTATTTGGAAATGTAGTCAAACATTTTTTTTATAAAATGGTTGTTTCAAAACATTGATGATTTTAAAATACTCCATGAATGGTCTACGCTTAGGTTAAAAATTTTTGAGTTACTCACGAAGAAAAATGGTACTTGATTTATAATATTTATAGTTGTAAGAGGAAAATGTCTGATAGTTTTGAAAATAACCTAAGAAAAAATGTAATAATTGAAAAATTTATAAATTACACTATCAAAGTGCTATGTGTAGGTCTCTTTTTGTTCACTTAATAAAAATAAAAGTAATAACTACGTCATAAAAAATTTCATTAATTTTCTCCTGTTCAGCTAGGTTCCTAATCTACTCAGACAATAGTCTATACAGAATGTTCTCATAAGACAGTCTAAATATCAGGGCTGCCTTGTATTCTGCTAATTTCAAAAGATATGCAGCTCAAGCACAGCCATTTTATTATATTCCAAATGGAAGCAGCCAAGAAAGTATGGAGATATTTAATAAGCCTAACAAACCTACATTACAACCCATCGCAAACATAAAAGCGGGAAAGAATATTCTAGTGCTGTTTGCCTACTAGTTTAATCCTGCAATTTTCTAACCATGGAAGACTTAAAAATGAAGAAAAAAGTTTCTGCAAATGTCTAACCTCTGAAAATTAAAATTATTTTTAAGGTTATACGTTCTACTGTAGTGAATCTGCCCTTAGTGATTCTCTAAATTATGAGGGGGCTATCTCAGCTGATGTTTTTGCACTGTTGAAAGATGGATGTGTGAGACTTCATTTGTATATTTCACTTACTGGCCTTATTGTCATATATAGATCAGTTCATCTTATTTACCTTTTTCATCCTTTTTCATCCTGAGACACACAAAAAATGATTACTAAAATTCTGCAGCACACCAAAAATATATATTTTGCCAATCTGACCAAAAAAAAATAGTATAATTTTCATTCATTTACACCAGGCGGCTACTACTGTGTTGGTTATTTTCATTTTTTTATTTGACAATGTAAGAAAAAAAAATCAGTGCCCCTGCTTAAATAGTCAGATATTGCGTTATTTAAAACTCTTCCCTCGAAGATCTCTGTTGTGGGTGTTGATAGTCTTATTTTCTGCTGCTTTGTTTAATATATAGTGTTTTCTTTATTCCTCCTACCTCAATGCCCTATTCATATTTCAGGCTGGGACCTACTCCTAATTTAGAGCTCTCTATCCTCCTTTTGCCAACTTCTATTATGAATCTACCTTTGTCACCCAGCTTAGTGTATCCCAAGGTTCTCTTTACCAAGCCACAGTCGCAGAGCTCCAGGGAAAAGCAACCTGATCTCATCTCTCCAGGCAGAGAAGAAGAGAAGCTCCATATCCACACATGCTGCAGATGGCTTTTCCAGTCTACCTGAATCATTACCAGCTAGAAGCAGCAGTCATTGGGACTTGAATGTGAGATGCAAAGTATAGAATTGTGACAACAATACCAGTGCCATGCGGTCTTTTCCTGGATGTGGACTTTTCCTGGACTCCTGCTCCTTGTGACAGCTTCTAACAGACTGAACTGGGGTTGGGTTGCATTTTTCAGGGATTTGGCATGGTGTTGGGGCCAACTTGGACTTGGTGAACATGTTAAGGACACTACTCTTTTATGGATTCTTGCTGTATTGGCCAAGAGTTTTCTTAAAGGCTTTAATCACTGTAAAAAAAATAGAAGACTAGATAAAGAAGATGTGGCACATATACACCATGGTATACTATTCAGCCATAAGAAATAATGACATCGGATCACTTACAACAAAATGGTGGGATCTTGATAACATTATACGGAGTGAAATAACTAAATCAGAAAAAAAGAAGAACTGCAGAATTCCACACATTGGTGGGACATAAAAATGAGACTAAGACTAAGAGACATGGACAAGAGTGTGGTGGTTATGGGGGGCAGGGGAAGGGAAGGAGGGAGGGGAGAGAGGGGCACAAAGAAAACTAGATAGAAGGTGACGGAGGACAATCTGACTTTGGGTGATGGGTATGCAACAGAACTGAATGACAAGATAACCTGGACATGTTTTCTTTCAATATATGTACCCTGATTTATTGATGTCACCCCATTAAAATAAAAATGTATTTATTAAAAAAAAAACTCTTGTGGCACACCAGTTGAAAAATGCTATTCTAGAATAAAAGTTTAAAAATTTTTTTTCCGCTTGTGCCTGACTGGGATTCGCCCAGCTACTGCTGTCTAGAGCGATGCTCTGCCCATCTGGGGCCACTGACAATGGAGCTATTTTTAGCACCTGAGGCAGATGCCATTTGGAGCCATCCTCAGCACGCAGGCCCACATGCTCAAATCAAATGACCCATGGCTGTGGGAGGGGAATAGAGAGAGAGATAAAGGAGAGGGGGAGGGTTGGAGAAGTATATGGTCACCTCCCCTATGTGCCTGATACTCTACCATTGAGACACCTGGCCAAGGCCAAGGTTTTAAAGGTTTTTTGCAGCAAATTGGTGCATTTTGTTTTAGTGTCTCATAACAAACATAATAGTATTTTAAAAGTGTGTGGTAGGCAACTTTAATAAGATTTCACATATTTTAAACTAATTCCCTATGATAAAATACAATGAAAAATTTAGCATAATTGTGCTGAAGCACTTGAATTGAGCATGATTTACCTCTATGCAAAGTTACTTTATTTTAGAAAAGTAATATGTAGAGATGCTGTACACATTTTTTCCTAATTTCTATTTAAGTTTGTTTTTTGGAAATAATCTACAAGTATTTAAAGTTTGTCTTTTCTTTTATTGGAGTATAAATAAACATGGGAAGACAAGGATTTCAGTTATGTCATAATTGAACTAAATCTTTATTTTGAAAATCAAGTTCAAAATTATTATAGAGTATGGAAGACGATGACTACACTATAAATAAGAAATATAATACCTACCTTCAGGAACAAAACATTGTGGCATAGTCAAAAAATGATATTTAAATGAAAATATAATAAAACATTAAAAGATTGCACATGCCAGTATATAATTAGTTAACAAATAAACATTTAAAGTAATAATTTCTTGAGTTTAGTAGAGATAGATGGCTTAAAGAACTAAACAGTTTTAGGATGACTTCATGGAAAATGGTGGGATTTGAATAAGGTCTTGAAATATCTATAGCATCTGGAGGATAAAACTGAGTGGTAGCAATATGACATGCAAAGTGTATTAAAAGACCAGAGGTGGAAAGCACAAATTGTGCAAGATATTTCAGGGGTTCAAAAAAAGACATTGATTAAATGAGTGATTTTGTGTGGGATTTAGTTTAAAAGACGGATGGTGCAAAATTGCAATGTTTTGAATAATTAGCTTATTTAGACAAGACATTAGAAGCAAAAAAGCGTAATTAAAATTTTTTTGAATACTTGAGCAGCATGATAATATATATATATATATACATTTTAGAATAATTAAAAAGAATCAGTTGCATTAGAAGAATTGAGCATTGAAATCATATTGTTTTTCTGAATTGTGAACTATATCCTTTTGATTGTTATTTTCTATAGCTGTGACAAAACAATTTATTTTTGAATGTCATCTACCATCTAAAAGTTGCTACTTTTTAAATTCTTTAAGTCTAGCCTAAGAATATGCAACTACTAGTGGCATACACTCAGCATGAGTATGACACAATAAATTAACACCCTAATTATTACAGTTGTCCCTCGCCAAATCACGGCTCACTTTTCATGATCTCCCTGTATCATGTATATACTTAATTTTAAATTGTATATACCTAATTTTGTATCGCAGATTTTTCGCTAAATCGTGGGATTTTGCTGTATATAGGATTTTTATATATTTATTATTTTAATTATTTTTGTGGTAACATAAGCATTTTCTAGCCTAAAAAGTTGAAAACAATATAAAAAAATATAAAGCCTTAAAATATATATAAATATTAAAATAAATATAATAAGGTCGCTCTTTTGTGGATTTTAGCCTATCACGGGGAGGTTCTGGAACCTAACTCCTGCGATAGATGAGGGACCACTGTACTCCATCCGTCTTGTTCCAGCCATTTTTAACAACTGTAGAAATGAATTTCAATAAATTCTCAGTCTATTAGCTATGTGTGGAAAAGAGTAATATACTGATATTAGAAGACTGTGGAGGCAACTCAAGGTAGAGAGAAGTGAGAATGTTCATTCGGTTGGTGGTAGGATGGAGATGAAGAGCATGTAATTGAAATAAATGATGAAAATAAACAGGTCAGGATTTTGTATTAAATGGCTGTGGCAAGAAAGGGACAGTAGTGAGTTACAGGTGAACCCAAGTATTTTAGCATTAGTAGCAGATTGAATGACCATGCCACCAAATGCAAGATCAATTATTGAAAGAAGAGTAGTTTTAGGAAAAATGATTATATTTACTTTTTACTATATACTTTTAATATATATGTTTCTAATATGTCATACTTGGAGAGAATTATGATGAGGACAAAATTCTGGGAACCCTCAACAGTTAAGAAAGGTCTGAAGAAAAGCCATACTGAGGAAGAAAAGTTAGGAAGTTATGAGGAGAGTCAAAGAGCAAAGATCTCACGCAAATCAAAGGGGTTTTTCAAATAGAAGTGCATGATCTATGATTTTACATGTGGCAGAGATTTCCCATAACAAAAAGTATGCCAAGATAATGAAGCATTTTAGTAAAGTATTAATCTAATGAGGCCCTTAGGTACAGTTTATAAGAAATTAGTGAATGTTTTGTTTTTTTATTAAAAAAAATTCCTAGATTTATATTCATTACAATGCACTGCAAGGATCAGATGCTCTATTTATAATAATAAATAGTCTCTAGAGCACACTGAACTTCCCAGTTAATTAAATAATTCCATAATTTACTTCTATTTTTTTTTTTAATTTTTCTCTGGTGAAATCTTAAGCATCAAATTTCTTGGGACAGAATGTATAGTGCATTTTTGGAGCTACATTAACTTTTCCCTCTTTGCTCAATGCATTTAAGACAATAATATGCTTGGCATACTCATAAAAAGGTAGGGGAATTGACTTCATTCATCTGTGTGATCAGGGACACATTAATCCTAGAAATGATCTCTCCCTAATGTAGTCAGTTCTCTTATTGTGTAAATTACTTCCTCTGAAAATTGAATCATTTTTGATTCAACAGTAATTTTTCAGGTTATGATTACTTACTGACATAGGCCAAGTTTACATAACAGCCACAAAAAGAATTGTTATAAGAAAAGAACTGTGGATCGTTAATTTACGTAGACACTTAAATGTGTATAAGTGTACATACACACAGAGCCAAATAAAATCAGAATATAAGATAAGATAACAATCTTTCTAATTTATCCTGTTCTTTGTTTTTTCTGAACAAGTCCCTTTGCTCATTAACTGATTAAATAGTAGAAAAATTGATTTAACAAATATTCACTTATTGTGTACTATGAGCCAATAATATTCTAATATCTAGGGATATAGCAGTGAACATAACATATTTTCCTAATTGTCATGAGGCTTGCAATTAGTAATGGTATAACAATAGACAAATTAATAAAATAAGTGAATAAAAAAATTAGTAAGTGGTATGAAGAACCTAAAATAAAGGATTTTGATAGAAAGTGGTAGATTGAAAGTGTTTAACATTAACTGCAGGATATTTTTTGGTTGCCCACCTAACATCCATTGTTCTCTTACTTCATCTCAAAATAACCACAATTATTATGTATTAACCCCCGAACTCTATGCAAAAACTGGTCACATGGGAAGGTGATTCTATTCAAAGCAAGAGACTTACTTAACCATGGTCAATCAAAAGACACATACATTTGGTAACTTTAAAGCTCTCATAGTGATCACATGACCAAAATTTGTCCAATCAGGTGGAAAAACAACTGTATTTCATGAATGAATGAAATAAATCCAAAATGTTATAGTGCAACAGAAAGTCTACCAATGAGGATAGAGTTCAGAGGAGAACAGAATTTTGAAGATGTTGTAAAAGTAGATAGGGCCTGATATGTAGAGCCCGGTATGGATATTTCTTCATGTATGGAAGTCATGGATGTATATACTGTGTGTGCTAAGAATTCTACATCTTATATAAAGTTCATGGAAGAGGTTGCAGCACTTCCTATTTAAGTAAGAAAGCATTTCATAAAGAGTTGAGACCATTTTTTATTATAAATCACTAAAGTAACATTGAGCTAGGTGTATGATTAAAATGATATGAAATCCTGGAAAGAGTCCAGAGTATGTTAGTTTGACTATTTATGGCATATATAGGTTCATAAACAGGTGGTAGGAAAGTAAAACTAAGAGCCTTTTCTATTTATTGCATTTCTCTCTGATAAGCTATGCAAGACCTTATTTCTGTACAATGTGGAGACTTTATTCTTTCCTTTTATTCTCACTTTCAATATAAAGCTCTTTATATTATTACTAATAATGATAATATTAATTTTGACTATCATTTAATTTAATTTATAATTTATCAGGTAGCTGCTAAATTCTGTCTTTATATACACACACACACACATTTGCAATGCAGTGCTATACAGAAGCTGATATTAGCTCTGAGCTGTTTACACTAAGAAACTATAGTACCTATTTCTGTGTATTTCTTTTTTTTTTTTTTTTTTGTATTTTTCTGAAGCTGGAAACGGGGAGAGACAGTAGTCAGACAGACTCCCGCATGCGCCCGACCGGGATCGACCCGGCACGCCCACCAGGGGCGATGCTCTGCCCACCAGGGGGCGATGCTCTGCCACGACCAGAGCCACTGTAGCACCTGGGGCAGAGGCCAAGGAGCCATCCCCAACCCCCCGGGCCATCTTTGCTCCAATGGAGCCTTGGCTGCGGGAGGGGAAGAGAGAGACAGAGAGGAAGGAGGGGGGGGTGGAGAAGCAAATGGGCGCTTCTCCTATGTGCCCTGGCCGGGAATCAAACCCGGGTCCCCCCGCACACCAAGCCGATGCTCTACCACTGAGCCAACAGGCCAGGGCCTATTTCTGTGTATTTCTTAAGGTACATTAACACTTTCTCATTCATCCAACACTATTCTGTCTCCTTACAGTTCTACATAGGGATTATTTCCTTGTGTTTGGCCTTTATTAATATTTTAAGAATATTATCTCTATATAGCTTTGGACATTTATATACGGCTTATTAAAATTCATACTACTGTATTATTAGAATGTGCATCCAGTTTAAAAATGCTAAAACTAATAATGATTGAGTAATGAGACCTTTTCCCCATATTTGTGATAAGACAGATTTCTACTTATTCTTTCATTTGTTCATCTGTATTCTCTACAAGCCTGTAGCTGAAGAGTTCATAATACATCTCTGTCAGTGAGAAAAGGAAGTTGTAGTTCCAGTTAGCTTGATAGATATATAAAACTCTATGGCACTTTCTTGGTAGTACTCTTCAACATTCTCTCTGCAGCAGGTTATGTTTGCTGTTTACTCATTTCTAATACCACAGAGTAGGTACACTCCAAGGTCTAGAAGAAAAAAGAGTTACCTTGAGAATTAGGCAGATGTGGACCTCTGTGAATGTTAACAATGAAAGTGTCTTTCTTCTTGAAAGATTTCATGTGAATGTTGTTAAACCCGTTTGTAAAACTAAACAGAATCATTTACGTTTACATGCATGGTCTGGTATGTGGTCCTATTAGAATTAACTTCAAAGGCTTCCCTTTTTTGTGCCTTCTGATAACCCTACTCCTAAGATAGAGGGATGAGAAGGAATTTCAGGTGAGACATTTATTGTTCTCTAAAATTGATGCCATTACAGGCTCCACTGTTTTACTCCTCCTAATTCGTACAATTTGCCATGCGAGCTATTATCCCACTGCAAAAGAGATCTTAAAGTGCTGTATTTTTACTTCTCTATCCCTTAACTTTGAGTGTCGCCATGTGGATTGCTTTGAGTAATAAAATAAGACAGAAGGATAGCATACTAGAGTGAAACCCAGGCCCAAAGAAGTCTTGCATGTTTCCTCGAGTCATCTAGTGTGTCTTCTCCACAGAAAGAGCATCCTAGTCTAAGAGAGAGGTGAGAGATGTCTGCAACAGAGTAGACCAGACCAGATGATCTGGCCTTGAGACTTGCAGGCTCAATAAAAGGTTATTATTTATTGAGATTTTATGGTTTTATTTTTTAACTAAAAAGTATTATTTGTTATACAGTGTTATTTGGGGTACAGTTAACTTTTATATAGATATAAAATTTATGTCCATCTTATATATCAGGTCTTAGTGATAAATGAAAGTATACAGTGGACCTGAACTAGGCAAATCTGAGTACTTCCCAGGCATTTTATATACTAAAACATGTGAAAAGAAATTCTTTAGCCATCTAGGATCACTACCAGGTATGTATAAAACCCAGAACTTCACATTTTCTTTTTCATGGCAAAAAGAGAAAGGTACCCATGCTAGGGGAAAATGATGCTGACACAAATGGACAGTCAGACATTAGGAAAAGGAGAAAAAAAAAGAACTCTAACAACACTTCAATCCCTGAGTCTGTTATTCTTAATAACTTTTCTACCCCCGCTAGTGGTGCAAAAGCCCGAGCAATATTGTAAGAGACAGACTCTGAAATGTGAAACTGGTTGATTTGAGGCACGGAGAGAGGTCAGATCCTGAGTTAGAATGATCGACTCCTTGCTATGCAAGGAGATGTCTAGCAATTGTTTACTTGTTTGTTTTTCTTTTTTAAGGATCTCCAACCCATGACTACACAGGCTTAACCTTTGTCCTCCTTCCTTTATATTATTTTAATAATAATTCTAGCTTTTTATACAACTATAATTATATTTACTTACACATAAAGTGAAACTCAAATTTTACTTTTTAATGTAGATAGACAATTTCCTAACAGTATTTGTTTAACAGTTGTCCTATGTCTTTGAAATGTCAACTTTGGTATACAATATATTATATACAGGGGATTCTCGGGTTACAATGATCTCAACATACAACATTTTGAGTTTAGGATGCGCACTCCCATAAAAACTTTAAAAAATTGAGATGTGAGTGTTTTGAATTATGCAGTTTGTGTCATACCTACGGACTACATGGGTGAACTAGTATGTGTGGCAGAAGAATGCACAGTAATGTGGCCTGAGTGAAGGAGTTGGCATTCCCCATTCTGCTTACCTACGCCATATTAGACTGTTAAAAATGCAAGTGTTCTGTTTGTGTTAAGCTAGGGTGTGTTTTGACTTACACCAAAATTCTGGTTATGTCACTGTTGTAGGAATGGAACCATGTAACTGGAGAACCCCCATATATATACTTAGGACTATCTTGTTTTACAGTCTTTTGATTTATATATCTCTTTACCTTACCTTTAATTGCTACTATATATGTGTGTGTGTGTGTGTGTGTGTGTGTTTTGTTTTGTTTTGTTTTTTTACACAGAGACAGAGAATCAGAGAGAGGGATAGATAGGGACAGACAGGAACAGAGAAAGATAGATGAGAAGTATCAATCATCAGTTTTTTGTTGTGGCACTTTTAGTTGTTCATTGATTACTTTCTTAAATAAGCTTTGACTGTGGGGCTACAGCAGATTGAGCAACTCCTTGCTCAAGCTAGTGACCTTG
The DNA here is from genome assembly GCF_036850765.1 of Saccopteryx bilineata. Classification (NCBI taxonomy): domain Eukaryota; kingdom Metazoa; phylum Chordata; class Mammalia; order Chiroptera; family Emballonuridae; genus Saccopteryx; species Saccopteryx bilineata. The sequence continues at coordinate 39,417,395 of NC_089490.1, forward strand.
GGTCCAAGCTGGTGAGCTTTTTGCTTAAACGAGATGAGCCTGCGCTCAAGCTGGCGACCTCGAGGTCTTGAACCTGGGTCCTCTGCATCCCAGTCTGACACTCTATCTACTGTGGCACTGCCTGGTCAGGCTCAATTACTGTATATTTTAACTTTTATGTGTGTTTGTACATTTTGTATAAATATTTATACCTGCTGATTATTCTTTGACAATTCTTCTTGTTTATGATTTTTTTGGTAGCATTAACATTTTCTCTTCTAGCTGATAGTTTCTTTAAAATTTGTTGTGTGCCCTAGCCTGATAGCTTATTTGGTTAGAGCACCATCCTGAAGCACAGAGGTTGCCAGTTCGATTCCTGGTCGGGGCACATATAGGAATACATCAATGTTCCTGTCTCTCTTTCTTTTTCTGTTCTTTTCTCTATAATAAATAAAATAAACATAAAAATTGTTGAATTTATAAGTTATTATGGGGAAATGGAATAACATTACATATTCTCTTCCAGTAATATGATTTTTTTCCTCTATTTCTTCAATACCTCTTTTATTCCTTTGGTAAAGCTTTATAGAATTGTTTATGTCATTATTACACAACACTGTAAGAAAGGATGTAAGTTTAGAAGACTTCATAGAACAGTGTGCTGTTACTGAATTTTGTTTGCTACTCTTTATGAGCTGCAGTAATGTACTACATGAATAAAACCAACTTCAGTTTAAGGAGGCCATATGAAAGCAAAAATAAGAGAGTTATATAGTTTTTATAATAAAGGTTCTTTAGACCTTCACTCAGTGCTTCTAGACAGCTGACAAGTGGGAAGACTAGAAATGGTGATATTTGAGAATGCTGGAGGGATAGAGGTTGAAACCTAGTTCTTCTGGACTTAGTCTTTTTTTTCTTTATGTTTTCCAAGTGAAAGGAGGGGAGATAGACAGACCTTGCATGTGCCCCAACTGAGATCACCTGGCAAGCTCTGTCTGGGGCCGATGCTCTGCCCATCTGGGGCCATGCTCACAATGTAGCTATTTTTAGCACCTGAGGTGGAGGCTCCATGGAGCCATCCTCAGCACCTAGGGCCAATATGCTCAAATCAATTGAGCCATGGCTGTGGAAGAGAAAGGGGGGAGGGAAGAGGTGGAAAAGCAGCTGGGCACTTCTCCAGTGTTCCCTGACCAGGAATTGAAACTAGAACATCCATACACTGGGCTGACATTCTACCACTGAGCCAACTGGCCAGGGCTTGGACTTATTCTTAAACCTTTCCTTTGAATTTCTCTCCCAATAAACAAAATCCATTTACAAGTATCCTATCAGAAAACTAATTAGCACTGCATCCCAAAGGAGTGTGTTGCTTCATGGTGGTCTAAGGTAGTGATCAAGGCACAAACCATTGATCTGAAGGCTGAAGGGTTGGTTGGAAACAAGGAAACCACAAGTTCAGTGTGTAGATGTAAATATCACTGCATTAATGAGAAGTTCAATACTGACTATGAGGCAGTTGAGTCTTTCAGATTGAAAATGATTTATGGCCACCTAGCACATTAAAAGACAGGTTCTCAGAAACCCCAATTCTGGCAAAGAAAAAGTGTTCTATATTTCTCAAGATTTAAACTATCTTTTAGGCTTATAATTCGAACAATAGAAATTATGTATCTAAAGTGTACCACATTCAAAATAAGAATTTGCTGCTCTATTGATTGTCATTTGGACAGTGCTTAAAAGAAAATCCTAACTAGTAAAACAGAATCAGCAGCATAGGACTAATCAACTTCCAGGAACATCATTTCAAATAAAACAAACAGACATATACTCACATCTTGACTGCCAGGTTATGAAATACATTTCTTGCTGGTGACCACTGTGTATTACTTCATATTTGTCTATTTTACATATAGAAATTTTATTATGGTTATGGTCACATTTGGTTGTGCGGTAGACAATTTTGTCATTTATTGACAAAGATTGTGGGTCCAAAAATATAGTCTTGAGAAAAAGGATTATTATCAAGCAGAAAACCCAAGAAAACACTTAAGGGTAGAAAAAAAAATTTTTTTTTGGTTTGTTTTTTAAAGCATAAAACATTTTCTGTTTCATGTTTAGAAAGCAAATTCTGTGAGTGATGCCGATTGGCTGATAGTGTCTAAACCAAATGCTAGACCTTGGATAGATCTTTACTTGATTGGGCTTTTTGTTTTTTGGTGGGGTTTTTTTTGGAGGGGGGGGAAATGAGTTAACTGATTACATGAAGTAACCAATCCAGGTTTATGGAACTGCACTTGTCATTTTAGCAGAAGCCGGGTTTGCACTGTTGCCAGTGCAGCCATGCCAAGATTCTCTGGCAAACCATCTAAATCTGCCTCAATGGAAGGCTCCTCATGAAGGATTCTCTACTCAGAGCTATGCAGAATAGCTAGGCATGGGTATATATTTTGGGGAATATAGAAAAATATTTGCAATATTATGGGCAGTTGTTATTTTATGTGAAATTAGCTTTTTTTTAATTTACAAAGTGCTATTTAAAAATTCAATTCCAAAGAGATAACTAGAGAGCTACCCTTTTTTATTTGCTTGCTTGCTTAATTTTATGCGTTTTTACCCCTAGGCCTCATTTCCACCTTTTCTTTCATAATGGCACCTGACTCCTTCCTGATCTTAAGAAAAAGTAAATAACTTACCTGGGATAATTATATTTTTCTAATATTTCTAATTCTTTTGAGCATGATAATAGGGCTAACAATAGCATCTGTCAAATTACTCTGAGGATTTTATAGAAAGAATTCACTCATTTATTCAATAAATATTTTGAGTATCAACTATGTGATAGGGATTTTTCTATACCATGAACACAACAGCAACAGAAAGATTTTTAAAAATTATACACTCTCACAGAGCTCTTTTTATGAAAAAATGCAGATAAAATTTTAAATGAGTCTGTATATATTTACATATTTATATATGTATATAATACCTCATTTTATATGATATATAAGTTGTGAAACAATAGCCTCCTCATTTACATAAACTAGCTGAAGCAATTTGCTTTACCCTTTTAAATGAATGGTCCTGAGTAATATATGCATACTTACATATTTACATATGTGTGTGAGTATATGTGTTTAAATTTATTTACTGATTTGAGAGAGAGAGAGAGAAAGAGAGAAAGAGAGAAAAGGGGTAGGAGCCAGAAGCATCAACTCCCATATATGCGTTGACCAGGCAGGACTGGGGTTTTGAACCGGCGACCTCAGTGTTCAAGGTCAACACTTTATCCACTGCGCCACCACAGGTCAGGCTAGATTTTTTTTTATTGTAGCCTTGTGATGTTCCATCATTTCTTAAGAAATATCAATAGGCATTTTTCTATCACTCTAAACATGTCCAGTTGGATTATTATGTGAATTGTTACTGATGTTACCATTGCACTAAGTTTTTTTTACTATAAGTCAGTTAGATAAAACAGAACTTGGCACATAGAAACAATGCAATAAGTTTTAGTTATGATTCTCATATTTTACTCATTTCCTTGGACCACATGCATATATCTATAAGACGGTTGGCTGCAGTTATAATGCAGCTTATGGATGGCTTTCTCTGGGCAGAGCTAAGTAGCCCATATGGAAATAAAATACACCATTCACTTTATTTGAACCAAGCTAAAACCAGATGAGCAAATTAGCCTCAATACATAGTTGGCTGCAGTGAGCAAGTCATAAAATAAAGAAATTCATTTGGAAACTGCAGTCTCATTTGTTACTGAACTCAAAGTAAACATATGAATACTGCTCTGTGTCACGGTTTAATGTCAGGTATTTCAATGTGGAATTATTAGAATTCCAGGGAGGACTTTTTTTGTGTGTCTAAACCAGATTTATTTGTGTTCCAAGGATAATAGGGCTATAATAGGAAGGGTAATATAGATCTGGATTGAGGGCATACGGCTACAATTCTTGTGCTTGTTAAGATCAGTGGGTGCACTGAGACAGTAGCACTGAGAAAATGATGAGACGATTGTTATGTGTTTTAAACCACAGTTAATTATACAAATTACACATAGTAAGTGAAAAAAGATTAACCTCTCATTTTGTACATGCCTGTTTATAGCTTGAGATGGCCTGATGAATATAAAAAACAAGAAATTAAGAAATACCCCTTCTCTCAAAAATATTACAACAATCCGAGCAATAGTGTTTAGTCTCCACTGCTATTAGGTATACTCACTTTTCTGGTTTGCTTGAAGAAATGTGGGTGCTTATAAAACATAATACATTAAAAGTTACCTAATATAAAAATGTCCAAAACACACAGAGTCACTTTCCTTTAAGTCTTTAAAGTCCCAGAACTTACTGCTGATTGGGTCATCCTTTCACATATATGAACATTGCTGAAACAACTCTAGAATTAAGTTCTGGACTATAAAACCTATGTAATTACATGGGTTAAAAATAAATATTGCAAATTAATCAAAAGTTTCAAATTTGAGTAAGACTCTGTAGAGATGTAAGTAAGAAAAATTTTGGCTTCTTAACCAAGAGAAAGAAAAGAAGGATTTAATAACAGGTTTCAACCATTTTCCATGCATGTTTTCTATGCTTAATGGATTATGCCAGTTTTAAGATGTTAAGCTAACTACTGGTTTTGGTAGTTATCTTTTCTTTTTTTGTTTGTTTGTTTTTATTTTTGTTTAAATCTGGAGCCAGCATATAGAAATTTCAGATATCACAAAGGGCAAGGAAGCTAACTAACCTTATGATAGATACTGTGCCACTATCCTTAAAATTTTCAATGTTTTATAAATTTTAGGAATCAGAAAACTTTATTTCATAGATTCTATGACTATATGAATATTAGACTCAAGAAAGCTGGACATTTTAGACAAATGAGTGCCATAGAGGCACAATCTCAGGGGTTCTAAGAGGGTGAACCTGCTCTAAATAATTTGCTCATTTCTTAAATGTAATTTCATCTGTATCCTAGACATGATAACATCCACTGAATCCCTGAGCAGTGGAGGTATTTTTCCCTTTGGGATGAGTAGGGCTTTGTGCCTTTCCCACAGCTGTGCCGCTCCCCTCTTCCAAGCTTACAACTTTCAGGAAAGAAAGCGTTCTCCTTTCAAAGCATGAATGAAGTCTCATTGTTACTCCACTCAGAATCATCTGAAGTCTTCTTATTTAAGTCAGTGAAAAGGCCAAGTCTTTAAATTGTCTGCAAGACCTCTGTAGTCCCACCCATTACAGTTTTAAACTCATCTTTTTGGCACCTTGTTGTTCCTGCTCTCTAGCCAGAGGTCTTTTCATCATCCCTAAGACAAGCCAAAGGAGTTCCCAGCTCACCTTTGCACATGTCTTCTTAGTACCTAGACTGCTCTTCCCCCCTAAATCCACACAGGTCATTTCTTTGTTCTTTTATTTCCTGCTCAGTGTTCCTCGACACGGAGAACTTCATAAACCAGCCTACATTCATTAGGAAGCCATCCCCTCTGCACGTTCTGCACCTTGACACGTTTCTTGTACATTTCTCTATAGGACTGATCATCATTTGAGATATTATGTGTTTATTTTGTTTAATTTTGCTAAACATAAGTTGCATGAAGGTAGATATTTTATACATGTGTTTGTTTGTCACCGTATTCCCAGTATTTAGAATAATTCTGGGCACACAGTATGTCTTCAATATTTACCAATTAAATTAAAAAATGGAAGCTTAAATAAACAGTATTGTTACTATTTATGTATGTGCCCTATTCCACTTACCAAAATCTCATTCTAAGAGGGCCATTCCTTCTGCAGTTTGTTCTATTAGATAATTGCTGAACAAGAAGTAACTGATTAATGGATGTTTGTTGATATTTAAATAGTTAAAAGAAAATGGTGACTATTTATTAAGGAACAGCATAAAAATTATTTATTGTATTTCAAAGTGTTTCAGATGAGAATAGCTATGGTCCTAATAAATGAGTGTGATTTATTTTACAATAATAGATAATTGAGACAATAGTTTTATTTACTGCTCAGTTGGAAAAATGTTAAGGCCTTTTCTAAATAATTATTATTAATTTACTTCCCTTCCTTGCTTTATTTCCCAATACCCTACATTTTTTTCTTGGGATAAATTCCCAAATAAGCTACTTGTATGTTCATTATTATTTCTGAGTCTGCTTTTGGTAGAATCCAAGGTAAAGCAAAGAGAATTTTTGAAACACTACATTAGGACACAATCACAATTGTATATTTTGTACAAATCACTCCCTAATTTGAAAAAGGTTTGAAAGAGATGCATGGAGGGGGAGATAAAGTAGAAAGCTATTGTAATAATCCTGATGGAAAGGAAGGTATACTGTACTAAAGTAAAATAATGAGATTGTGGAAGGAGACCTGTAGCTGAATATGAAAGAGTCAGAGGTAGAGTCAAAAGGAATTAACAATTGATGATAAATGAAAGTGAAAAGTCAAAGGAACCACCCTGCCTTAGGTGACTGAGTGATTGCATAGGGAGTACAGGATGCAGGTCAGATTTAGGGAGGAATTTCATCAACAATTGAGTTTGTTCAGAATTGAATGTGTTTTGTTAAACTATCTGTGTGATGCCCAGGAGACAGTTGTGCACATGTAATATGTTGGGGCTAGGGTTACAGAGCATGATCTGAATGGGCTGGAAATTATAAAGTAAAAATTATCAAATTCAGCCTTGTACAGTTGGCTCAGAGATAGAACGTCCACTTGCATGTGGCTAGATGTCCAGGTTGGATTGCTGGTCAGGGCACACAGGAGAAGCAATCCTTTGTTTTTCCACCCGTCCCCCTCTCCCTCCTCTCTCCCCCCCCCCCACCTCTTTTCCTCCTGCAGTCATGGCTCAGTTGGAACAAGTTGGCCTTGGTTGTTGAGAATGACTCCATGGCCTGCCTCAGGAGCTAAAATAGCTCGGTTGCTGAGCAACAGAGTAACGGCCCAGGTGGGCAGAGCCTCGCTCCATAGGGGGATTGCGGGTGGATCCCATTTGGGGTACATGTGGAAGTTTGTCTCTTTGCCTCCCTGCTTCTCACTTAAGAAAAAAAAATCCAAATTCAAGTGGTAATTGGGTACTAATTTTGCATTAGACATCTCAGTGTAATAATAGTGATTAATGTTATATAAATAACATGACTTTTATAGTAGCTTCCCATATAAATGTTGTTGTAAATTACCAATTATAACATAAAAATGAAATTAGAACTTCTTTTACATTAAATAGTAGCATGTTAAAAGATAACCCTATTGGGCTATGGGGACTCCTATGCTTCTAGTTTGGTTCAAAGTGATTATTATTATTTTTTAGTATTGTTGAGTAAACAAAATCTACATTAGTCCATAGAAAAAAAACATTTCAAAAATCATAAAAAATAACAAAACATTAATTTTATATATACTTGAGACACTCCATGCTTAAGACTGAAGCTTTAAATGTTATATTTATAACAGTTTGATAATTTGTCTTAGAGGTGCTATGTTGTGATGGAGTTGAACTAGAATTATGGAAAGAAAGTCACCTTCCTAAGAGTGATCAGTGTCCATGTTAGGCCACTTCCAACTAAGAATTTCTCTGAAGTAAACTTGTACTGAGGATGAAAGTCACCAATGGAAACAGAGATTTCTGAACTGCCATCTTCCATCTCTGTCTTTCAAATCAGCAAATCAGAACATTTCTCTTGAGTAGATTGAGCTACCTCAAATCAGTTCAGACATAGACTAATTCTGTAGATCATGACCCTAATTTTTATAGTCACTTTGGAAAGAACGGACTCTCCCTGAATTTGACTGAACAACTTTTTTTTCTCTGAACTGCTTTGAAAGCTTCTTCTGTGAATAGCACATTTCTGCAATAGAAATTCAAGGATCTTTTCTATCTCAGTGCTGTCAGCCCAAATGACTTCAAGCAGTTTCAGTTCTGCCATCTGTAAGAGATGAATTTGTTCAATCAAGTTAAATCACTGTACCAGTTCAGTCACTGCACCAGAAAATACTCTAGTTTTATCTAACTGCTCTTATTCCAAGGTTAAATTAATGTCTGAAGTTCCACATTTTGCCCCAAACTAGTCACTTATATAGTTGTAATAGCATATTTGTAAAAAATAGCTTAGCTAATTTAAAAAGTCCCATGGAATGATATATATGTTTGGATTTAAACTGCTTCAAAGTTTATATTTAACTGAAAGAAGTAATATTTTCTTTATTGTATTAGATGACTGTTAATCTACAAACTTTATATCTTTAGAAACACTGTATCTTACATTCTTACTTTTTTTTTTCTTTTTTTTGGTGACAGAGATAGAGAGAGACAGAGGGAGGGACAGATAGGGACAGAAAGGGAGAGAGATGAGAAGCATCAATTTTTTTTGTTGCAGCACCTTAGTTCATTGATTGCTTTCTCATATGTGCCTTGATGGGGTGGGGGTGGGGGGGCTATAGCAGACCGAGTGACTCCTTGCTCAAGCCAGTGACCTTGATCTCAAGCTGGTGAGCTGTCCTGAAATCAGATGAGACTGCACTCAAGCTGGTGACTTCAGGGTTTCTAATCTGGGTCTTCTGCATCCCAGTCTGACTCTCTATACACTGTGCAGTAAGTAGCCTGGTCAGGCTGTATTTTACCTTCTTAACACATGTACACATATGCAAGCACATACATGCACACATATCTAAAAGACTGAGTTAAGCTCACTTTTAAAATTTCCTAATCTTTTATATTCTATTCACCTTATACCAAGTATTTTTTTACGCATTTGATTTTATATATTTTCTTTTCTCACCTATAACTACCATCACCTCTCTTGAACCTTCACTAAAAATAGGAGCTTGATTCACTTTTCTTCTTTTATCTTCCTAAACATTTACCCAAGACAGTTACTTATAATTATTTCTCAAAGCACTGATAATAACAAAAGAAGGCATATTTTAAAACCACTAACCTGGGTATTTAATGTAGCTATTAGGAAATCATCCTTCACACCTCAGTGTATGCAACGTGCCAAAGCAGCCATCTTGCATTCGCTAGGCCCTCGTTAGGGTTCCGCTAATTCCAGCACTCTTATTTATGTTCAGTCCTGCGCACATGCTCGTCCCACTAGCTTCATAAAAGCTGCTTTCTCCTCCCTCCATTTCCTTCATTTATTCCTAAATAAATTTCTGTTCTCAGTTTAGAAACTGCTGCCTCTGCTTAGAATCCCCATCCCAGCTAAGTGTCAGTGCTCTCACTGCACAGCCTCCTCCCCACAGAACGAGGAGTCAGCATGAGGGGTAACTTCCCCCAGCCTTCTCTGAAGAGTTTACCATTTATTTTTTTTACCATTTTCTTTCATTGTTTATGAAATATATTTTGAATTTAATTCTTATAGGAGTCATATACATCCATTGTGCAAACTTTAGACAATTATTTTTTTAAAAAAACGTTTTATTTAAAAATATTTAATCTCAGGCCCTGGATTCCCGGCCAGGGCACATAGGAGAAGCGCCCATTTGCTTCCCCCCCCCCCCCCCCGTCCTCTCTGTCTCTCTCTTCCCCTCCCGCAGCCAAGGTTCCATTGGAGCAAAGATGGCCCGGGCGCTGGGGATGGCTCCTTGGCCTCTGCCCCAGGCACTAGAGTGGCTCTGGTCGCGGCAGAGCGACGCCCCGGAGGGGCAGAGCATCGCCCCCTGGTGGGCAGAGCGTCGCCCCTGGTGGGCATTCCAGCTGGATCCTGGTCGGGCGCATGCGGGAGTCTGACTGTCTCTCCCGGTTTCCAGCTTCAGAAAAATAAAAGAAAAATAAATAAATAAATAAAAATATTTAATCTCAAAAGTAAATTTGTCACCAGCATGCACAGGGATAGACAAAAACTAAAATATTTTTAAAGGGAGATGTTTTTACTGTTTTGAAATTACAAAATACATTTCCATGTGTTAAGTGATTTGGACTTTGTAACACTCCAATGAAATGGCCAAGGTAGATAGTGTAATCAAAACTGAGACACAAGATTATATGATTTGCAGCAGTTCCTCACATTACTTTACAGGAATTTTTTGTGACTCTCAATAAATGTCCCCTGTGTTTTCTGCCCAAAGCTGCCACACTAGAAAGAGTGACATGAGTTTAGCTTGTGTGTATAAGAGTTTTATTCCGGTTTTATGTATAAGGAAATTAGGTTGTAGAGAAACTCAAGTGCACAGGTAATGAAAGAGTCAGTAATGCGACTCCAGTTTTCACGTTGTTTCCTGAATTATTTATATTAACTGTTATGTAAACTGTACCTTGCCTGGAAAGTAGCAAGTGCTCATTTACTGTTAGCAATTATCATTACCTTTTTTTTTAATTTTAAAAATGGATACTTTACACTGTTCTTGAAACTTCATAAGTTTGACATTATATCAAAATGAAAATTACCCAAAATATTTTTATATTTATAGACAAAACAGAAATATGTATAAGCACAAAGATAAGTAAATGTTTTGATGCCTGGATTTACTTTATCTTTCTAGCAAGAAAGATAACACAAGTAAGGGGTGGGGTAGGTAAAACAAAAAATGGAGGCCTTGGGGCCCTGGCCGATTGGCTCAGTGGTAGAGCGTCAGCCTGGCGTGCAGGGGTCCCGGGTTCGATTCCCAGCCAGGGCACATAGGAGAAGTACCCATCTGCTTCTCCACCCCTCCCACTCTCATTCCTCTCTGTCTCTCTCTTCCCCTCCCGCAGCGAGGCTCTATTGGAGCAAAGATGGCCCGGGCACTGGGGATGGCTCCTTGGCCTCTGCCCCAGGCACTGGAGTGGCTCTGGTCGCAACAGAGCGATGGCTGGAGGGGCAGAGCATCACCCCCTGGTGGGCAGAGCGTCGCCCCCTGGTGGGCGTGCCAGGTGGATCCCGGTCGGGCGCATGCGGGAGTCTGTCTGACTGTCTCTCCCCGTTTCCAGCTTCAGAAAAATACAAAAAAAAAACAAAAAAACGGAGGCCTTGGCTAGTGGCTGAGTGGATAAAATGGATGGATGTCCTGTGTGGATCCCTGGTCAAGGCACACAGGAGAAGCAACCATCTGCTTCTCTTTTCCTCCCTCTCCCCCTTCTCTCTCTTTTCTCCTTTCAACGCCAGTGGCTTAATTGGTTCCAGTGTGGCCCTAGGCCCTGAGGATAGCTATGTTGGAGGTCATTAGCCACTGGTGCTATAAATAGCATCAACCCAAGACAAGATTTCCAGTTGGATCATGTCTGCCTGACTATCTCTGCTCCTCTCACCTAAAAACAAAATAAAATTTATAATTATTTAGTGCTACATTAAAATGGGATTCTCAAAAATATTATAGAAAAGCGGGAGGACTAGTGAAGATTTCACTGAGAGGATTACATTTGGTTTTATAAGAGCTCTACAGGTAAAGAAGGGAAAAAGAGTGGTCAGTAACTAATGAAAGGGGAAAGCTTAGAAATAAGACTGAAAGAAATTGATGCGGAACCTTGCACACTGGGTTTTTTATTATTTGTATTTTTAAATGTAGAGCCAACTAATATTGCCAGATATGCATTAAAATACTATCTGGATTGATAAAAAGAGAAGCCTGCTTCTGCTTGAGCTGTATTAAGGCAATATAAGATACAGTAGATTAGAGTGCAGGGAGGTGAAAAGAACTAGATCTGAAATATCTTAGGAGGCAAAATCAGGATCTAGTAATGAGTTGACAGAAATAAATACTTAGAGGTAGGTGGCTCTATGATGGCTGTTTTGTGGCTTGACATTTGGGTAGAAGGAGGTGGACCTTTATTAGAAATTGGAAGACTAGAAGAGGAACATCTTGGTGGAGGGGAAAAGCTCAAGTTTTAAGCAGTTTTTGAGATTGCTGCCATCAATTGGGGTGTTTTGGTATCAAACAAAGCAGGCTTTGCTTAACACTAGGAACAAATCCAACAGCAAAGAATGTCTCCACATTTTTTTTTTCTTTCCTTTTTCATTCCTGCAGGAGCAGTAGATTTTTGTTTCATTACTGTCTGGCACAGACCTTCTCTTCATTTAGAGTTATCTGATGTAAAAATGAGCTCAGTGCACAGAAGGAGAGATTCAAAATAGGAAAATTGTCTCCCATATGGCAGGATAGTGAATACTGTAAAAAAAAAAAAAAAAAAGAGGAACATTATCACCTTCATCAGAAAATGACACAAAAAATGTCTCAAATTCCCACCATCAATTAACCTGTTTGTTCAGTGTCATTACAATGATCATTTACTAAGCAATTTTCATTGTTCATTTGGAACATTTCTTTCTTAGCCCTTTAGAAGTCAATTTTGAATTGGCATGTCGCTTTGCCCCACTAGACACCATGGAAACTAGGATAGGCAGAATAAAAGATTATTTTAAATTACATCTAAACATAATTATTTTTTATAAAAGTATATATACATGTTTATTTTTTCTTTAAATTGAGACAGAATTGCTGACTGTTTTCTAAGTTTTCCTATAGGATAGGGTTTTTTTTTTTAATGTCAAATGACTTTAACATTTAAATAAAGTCATATAAAAATTTTTAGTAATGGTTTAACATTAATATTTAGATTGAATCTAGCCTCAGATCCCTTTTTGACTATGTCATACTTTTTAAATGTTAGAAAATTTTAATCTCTTACTTTTTGCTGCAGTATGTCATCAGAGATTGCAGTAGTAAATGACACTCAAAGAAAGAAAAAATGAAGAAGTTCCAGTGTCATTGAGTCCTGAGATAAATAGCATGATTTTAACGTGTTTTTCTTTCTCAGTCCTCTAAATAGGGAGTTCCACGCTCAAAATAATCCTGTTTACTTATTGCTAGACAGCTATAGTAGAACACAAACCACTTTCTTAAAAAAAATGGTCTAATTTTATAAATGCTGGGTTTAATTGTAAGGTTACAGTTGTTCTGAATAAATGTTGATCTGAATTATTAAAGAATATTGTTCTTCAGACTGCATTTGTGTCTTTTAAGAACAGCAAGCTGTTCTAGATGAAAACTGTGACAGCCAAAGTTAAGAATAATGAAATTATAAAGTGGTATCTATGTGTTTCCAAATATATATAAAACAAAGGAAAAAATACATATAACAAATGAAAGTGCTTTTAACCTGAGATTTGTACTGTCTGATATAAGTGCCTACTTCTCTATAAAAGAATGGAAATGATGGATGTCAGACCAGGAATCCCTGGCTAATTGCATGTGATACTAGAACAGTGAAATGTATTACTAATTTAGGTTAACCTTCTACACTGCTTTTTTTGGCTAATATTTGGTGATCATTTATGTCTCATATTGGATTCTTCCCTATAAGAATATACCTTTAAATACACACTGAGTTGAGTTACACATTTTCAGTGAGGATAGGTAGTACAAAACTTATTATTCTTTATTATAATTGCCTGTTCTTTTCCTTACTGTTTTCCTTATTGAGACTACTATAATTTTTAAGTCAGGAAACAAATTTCTTTATATTCAAAATATGATATAATATTATATGTACACAGAGAGCTTACTCTATATTCTCCTTTGTGGATGCACAAAAGAATATAGCTCTTATGTTGTAAAATGCAGCCATGTGATTATTTCTGGGAAAAAATTATCTAAGTGTCATTTTCATTTTCGTGCTGAATCTGCATATACTCCTCACCTTTCCTGGAATAATCACCATGGGAAGTATGTATTGAAATAAGAGGATTCATTAATGTAGTTTTCTAAGTAAACATTAGAATGAGGGATACATTTCTTTGTTAACCACTGATATTTTAGGATTAATTTGTTAACCACAGCTCATTTTTACCTATCCTGAATAATATAGTTGTCCTGACACTTATACATGCTTGGTTTACAATGTGTAAAATATATGAATTGCATAAATAAATGTACATATATATCTTTCTCAGCTGAAACTCCAAATGTCACCAACTTTGAAAATAGATATCTATGTTGTGGTGTTCTCATGGATCAAAGTAGGCAACTTTTTCATTAATATTCTTCATAACTTACTACCCAACATGCTTATCAATGTCAAAAACTTTGAAGCATCTGTGATGTTACCCTGCTGACAGGCTAATGACTTAGGCCGCCATACTTCTGTGAATGCTGACAGCACACATGAGACTCCTGGGACAGAAACAAAGGACTTCAGTAATCATGGCAGACAGCATGCATTTCATCTCTGCCTGGGTCCGACTTACTCCCCACAGCACATAGAGTGATTCAGAGTGACTCATTGGTTCTTGTACAAAAGCAATGAATTTGCATCATGAGGAATCCTGTACAAAAGCAACAAATTAGATCATGAGGAATCCTATGCTAACAGCTGAGAACAATCCTATTTTTTAACATAGATGCAAGTGAATCTTGAATGTTGCTCTGGTCAACAAACAAATCCATCCTCTTTTTTTTTTTTTTTTAAAGAGAGACCGTGTATATATAAATTCCAAGAATGCCTGTTATGGAAGGATTATTCATTATTGAAAATATAGTCTGGAACAAGAATTGTTAAAATTCCTCTGCAGAGGAGACATGCTGAAACACAAAGTATCTATTGAAACTTGTCTCCTAGCAATTGACAAAAACATGCTTAAAAAGCTGAGAACTGTGGATTCTCACTGAAAATTATTCTACATTTTCATTTACTTCATTTACTTATTCAAACATTTATTTATTAAGACTTTTATAGAACAAGTATAAGATTTGGTGCTTAACACATGTTTAACTGCTCAGTGTGTTGCTTTCATAGATGATATCCATAGAAGGAAGTTGGACAATTCAAAATATTCCAGAGTAAAAATAGACAAGATTGAGAAAATGATAAAAGAGCAACAAAATCAACAATTTATGTCTCATGCTTTTGATATTTTTTGGGTCCCAGGTGGCTTTAAAAAATTAGACCATTTGAAAATAACAGTTTAATGAAGAATGCACTATTATTATCTATGTTTTGTTTCTAAAGGCTTAATAGTTTTGTCTTAGGGCTAGAATTGGGATGAGGTAAGTCAATCAGGGTCAGCAAGAAGAGGCTAGATCCTATCTTTAGTTAAAAATTGATAATCTGTTCATATTGGAATCTTGATTTTGGCACTACTCTATTAGATGTCAAAGAACACTGAACATATTTTGGTGGAAGCTTAGTTATTTGGATTCTGACGAGGTACTTGGTGAACATTCTATCAATATTTATTCATTTTATTCTAAGTTTAGTTTATATATAATAACCTTTATAATTGGGTTTTTTAGGTGACCCATGAAGCAAAACATGCACTTGAGAATGCTTACTGTATTTAAATTTCTTCAGAATAGTACATTTTCTTTGACCCCTATGTTGACACATAAACTTATTTTCCTACAGAAGAACAGCTAAGGATGCTCTCCTAAGGATGGTAAATAAGAAATTAATGCAGAAAGAAAGCAGCCAGCTGGTTTAGGAAGCTATTTGGCAGGCAATAGGATCACGGTTTTGCCAAGAATTCATTGAATATTTTATTATATTCCTTCATTAAAGCAGTGCACTGGAAAATTTTCTCAAGTATTTATTCAAAAGGCTAAATATCCCCACTT
Organism: Saccopteryx bilineata; assembly: GCF_036850765.1. Taxonomy (NCBI): domain Eukaryota; kingdom Metazoa; phylum Chordata; class Mammalia; order Chiroptera; family Emballonuridae; genus Saccopteryx; species Saccopteryx bilineata. The sequence goes on from NC_089490.1 coordinate 39,432,925, forward strand.
CTTTCAAATTGGAAGTGTACCTCTCTCCCACAGATGTGTGTGTCCTGACTGGGGACCAAACTGTCAACCTCTCTGCTGTGGGGTGACACTTTAACCAATCAAGCTATCCAGCCAGGGAGGGGATTAACTTCTAATGGCAAATGATGCCTAGACTTGGAGAATTAATATCAGAATTATAGAACTTCTGGGTTTTGTAAGGGCCTTTCTGTAAGGCTCTGTTATTTTAAATATCCTCTACTTTTCAAGGCTACTCATTTTCCCAATAACCTTTTCTTCTCTAATCCAGTTCTAGGTGAATCCCTTAAATATTAGGAGCAGGAACAGAAAGAAGGAACAGGAGAAAGGCAGGAGCTGGGGCATGCTGAAGAAATAGCAGAGATCTGTATAAGGGCAGGTGTAGACCAGAGTATAAGAGAACAGAAACGGTGATAATGTCTCTTTTTTCACTTATAACTTTATTTGAGAATTTTTTTACTCTTGGAATGTCTAGTTAGATGTCAGTTTTGTTTATCTTTTCAAAAAAAGAAAACTGCTCTTAGTTTTATTATCTTTTCTGTTGTCTGTTTCATTTATTTCTACTCTTAACTTTATTCTTCTGCTAATTTTGCTTAGCTTTTCATTATTTCCCTAGCTCCTTGAGATGTAAAGTTAGATGGTTTATCTAAGCTCTTTCTTTCTCTCTCTCTCTCTTTTGTAGCATTTAGTGCTATAAATTTCCCTGCTGGAGATGCTTTTGCTGTATTCCATAAACTTACATTTGTGGTGTTTCTAATTTTGTCTGTTTCAAGATTTTTTCCTTTCTTTTCTTTTCTATTTACCTCTTGATTTCTCCTTTGACTCATTGGTTATTCAGGAATGTGTTTTTTAATTTCCACTTTTTAATCTTTTTTCCTTTTTTGTCCTTTTATTGATTTTTAGTTTTATACCATGTGGTTGGAAAAAATATTTGGTATGATTTCAGTCTTTAAAAAAATTTTAAGACTTGTTTTATGACCTAACATATGTGCGATCCTGGTGAATATTTCATGTGTGTTTGAGAAGAATGTGAATCCTGCTGCTGTTGGATGGGCTATCATTTATATATCTGGTCTAAAGTATAGTTTAAGTCCAGTGATTTACAACTGATACGACAAAGATATAAAGGATCATAAGAGGCTATAATAAACTTATACATTAACAATTGTTTAACCTAGAAGTTGATCTATTTCTAGAAACATACAATTTAGCAAGATTGACTTATAAAGAAAATGAAAATATTAACAGGCTGATAAAAACTAAGGAGTTTGAAGCAATAATCAAATACCTTCCAACAAATTCTAGGACCAGATGGCTTCACAGGTGACTTATACCAAATATTTAAAGAAAACTTAGTGCTACTCTTTTTAGACTTTTTCAAAATAAATCAGAGGATAAAACACTTCCAAACTGATTTTGGAAGTGTTATCTAATACCATCATTAATCTAATACCAAAAACAGACAAGGACACTATGAAAAAATTACAAACAAATATTTTTGAGAACTATAGATAAAAATTCCCTAACAAAATAGTAGGAAATCAAACTCAACAACACATTAGAGCTGTTATACATAATAATCAAGAATGATAAAGTGGGATTTATCCATGAGACACAATGTCAGTTTAACACATACAAATCAATACATTGAAAACACCATATTAATAGATTTAAGACAGAAAAATCATATCTCAGGAGATGTAGAAAAAGCATTTGTAGAAAAAGCATTTGATAAAATTCGTCATCCTTTGGTGATAAAAGTGCTCAACAAAGTGGCTAGAGAGGGAACATACATAAACGTAATAATGGGCATATATGCCAAGCTACAGTCAACATCGTACTCTATGGTGAAAAGTTGAAAGATTTTCTGCTAAAAGTAGGTTAAAGACAAAAGTGCTCACTGTCACCATTTCTATTCAACATAGTAATGTCTAGCCAGAACAATCACATCTGTTAGAATAAATATTACCCAAAACTAAAGAAATAATAAATGATGATAAGGATGTGGAGAAAAGGGAATCCTTGTGCACTATTTGGAGGAATATAATTGGTATAGCCCCTGTGGAAAATGGTATACCAGTTCCTCAAAAAATAAAAAATGGAACTACTATATGATCCAGCAATCCTGCTTTTGGATATATATCCAAAATAAATAAAATTAGGATTTCAAAAGAATATCTACACTCACATGGCCATTACACCATTATTGATGATAGCCAAGACATGGAAACACCTAAGTTGTGTCCATTGACAGTTGAATGGATACATACAATATCATATATAAATATTATTCAGCCATAAAAGAGGAAAATTCTACCATTTGCAACAATGTGGGTGAACCCTGAGGACATTATACCGAGTGAAATAAGTAAGATATTGAAAGACAAATATAGTCATGCACAGCATAATGATATTACACTCAATGACAGACTGCACATATGATGGTGGCCCCATAGATTATAATAGATTAGAGTAAAAAGCTTGTTTGCTATGTTGAAAGAAAATGCTGCATCCCGCTAATGATACTGAATTTACTACTAGCACAGGCTGATTTAAATAGATGAGGAGGCTCAGGGTGTTCTTTGATGGAGTATGTGTCCCAGAGTTAGCAAGGGAGTGAGAGGAGAGACTGGTGATGCGAGGAGTCTGGGGGTCCTCCCCTAACACACATGCACACATGCATCTCATGTGCACAAACTTACTTCCTGTCCCTCCATTATTTTTTATATCTTTTTTCTCCCAGTCCACTTCCTCTCTTCCTCTTCTTCTCTCTCCCTCTCTTTAATTCCATCTCTCTGTCCCTTCCCCTCTCCCTTTTATTATTTCTTATCTCAAGCTTTCACTTTGGGTATCCTTCGATCTCTGCTCTCCCTTTCTCTTGTCTTCTCTTTTTTCCTCTCTCCTTTTCTTCCTCCTTCCTCCTAACCTCTATCCTTCCTCTTACGCTGCCTCCTGACTTCCTCCACAGTCCTCCTGCTGCCCCTCCAATACAAGTGCAACCCTCCACACACTTTATCCTTATACCATATTTTTACTCTACCTTTTCTATTTTTAGATGTGGCTAGATACACAAATACTATTGTGTTACAACTGTCAGGAATATTCAGTGCAGTATCATAATGTATGCCAGCTTATAGCATAGGATCAATGGGCTATAAAATATATCCTAGGTATGTAGTAGGCTATACCATCTAGGTTTGTGCAGGTACACTCTATGATGTTTGCACAATGACAAAACCATTTAACAATACATTTCTAAGGACATACTCCTGTTCTTAAATGACTCATGGCTGTGGTGTATGATCTCACTTAGAAGTAAAATCTTAAAAAGCCTAACTTAAAGAAGTGTGGTAGAAAGTTAGACAGCCATGAGCAGAGCAAGGACTGTAGGCCAGGCACAGGAGAAGACCAGGGTGGAAAGCCCCAGGGGCCCAGTAAGGAGCAAAACTGGGAAAACAAGGACCACACCACAGGGTAACCTTTCCTCCCTTAGCTGGTCATGTGTTTTAGACTGCTTGATTTCATATCATTGATCATGGATTTGGACCCTCCCCTGACTTTTCTTCTCCTGGCATATAGCTAGTCATGTGGTGGCAGACCACCTTAGAGGAGGAACAAACACCAGCCTGAGAAAAACGCTTACGCATTAAACCCTGGAGATTAAGCATTAAGCTCTACAGATGACATCTAGGTCTTAGTTGTGTTTCAGCTCAAGGCCCAGAAATGCAGTAAAGCCAAACAAGGGAAAACAGGCTGACCTCAGGGCAAGCCACACTGATTAATGACCGCCTGCCTTGGTGCCAATCAATCAATGAAGACCACAACCCCAAAAGACACAACTGGAGATGTGATGAATATTCTACTGAGATCATCCCCCAGGACGTACCATAAAATCCCTACCCTTCTAATACCTTAGGACAGAGGTCCCAGAATGCTGTCCCTTCCAGGAGCACACCTATACCTTTTCCTTAGCTGTCCTCTTCCCCCTTCCCCCCTCCTCTTCTTTCCCCCAGGCACATTTTCCTTGCTTCTCTGTTTCTTCTAATCTCTAAGGGACCCCAGGAGATTTGCAATCAGGGGAGCAGTGGGCAGTGGCAGCTTGTCCTAAGCTAACCCCCAAACCTGTCTCTAAGATTCTCTTTTCTCTAACCTTTTTCCTGCCTGGCCAATAAATTCTTCCTTTATGTGCTACACTTTGTCTGTTGATTAAGTCCCTTCTCTCATAAAGACAAGAATTGAGGTTTGTTGCTCTCCCTGTAACAGAAGCAGGAAGTAGAATGGTGATTCCAGGGGTCTATTGTACAGCATGGTAACTATAACAGTATTGTGTTGTGTACTTTACAGGTGCTACTAGAGTAGATTTTAAATGTTCCCTCCATAACATCAACAACTAAATGGTAATCATGTTACATGAAGAGTATGTTAACTAACCCTATTGCAGTAAACATTTGCAATAGAAATATTGATCGACTTATGACCTATGCAACTTACGACCATTCAACTTTACAACCACAATCGCTAGCCACAACTGTTCCACATCTGGAAGCGCAAGTGTTGCCCAGCTGGGCGTACGACAGTGCGAACCAGCTTCTGGCAGCACTACCATCTCCACGTGCACCATTTCAACTGTTATGGCAGACTTGGTACAGCAATTTGTGTTTTGTGTCTTGGATATTTTTCATCAAACTCCTCCCAAGATGTCTACCAAGAGGAAATTGTCTTTGCAAATATTAAACCAGTTGTACTGGAAATGCAGTGTTTTACTTAAACCTGACGAATGTAAAAATAAGAAACAAAATGGTGTAGAGATGAAAAAAATGACAAAATGAAACAATGAAAATTATGATATATAACAATAATGAAAGAAAATTATGATAAAATATGACTTAAAGATTTTTACAACATCATTTCACAGTACTGTATATATAGCCTATTCAACTTACGACCAAATCATGTTACGACTGGTCTGTCAGAACCAATCGTGGTCGTAAGTGGAGCACTAGCTGTATACACATGTATCAAATCATGACATGTACACCTTAAACTTATACAGTGTATCAATTATATCTCAAAGAAGATGAATATTAGAAAATGAAGAAAAAGAAAAAAAGATCAGGCCACACATATTAACTTGGAATATTTCAAAATACATAACACACAAATTCGAGAATCAACCCAGCTGGACTGACAATCTTTGCAAAGGCTATTGCAGAACAGCTGCAGCTATGGTGAATAAAGAACTTTAAAAAAATTCAATAATTCAGTGAATGTTCATTTGGAGAATCATTCATTCAGGAAATTTTCTTTTGGCAAATTTGCTTGCAGTAAATTGGTCATTTGGTTAATTGTGTTTAAGTTAAACACAATTTGGCGATTTTCTGTTCATTGGCTAGAACTAGAACAAAATCAGGGTGCTGTTGAGAGAGGATTTAGCTTTGGCAGCCTTTAAACAGTGTCAAGTTGGTTCTGCTTGAGGAGGAAGAATGTAAAAAGTAAAGGGTACTACAATGTATGAGGAGGCAATGAAACAGAAATAAATATTAAAAAGGTTATTCAAATAGCAATTATTTTCTTTAAACATCATTTTAAATTTGAACAGAGTAGGTAGGAGTAGGCTTGGAGAAATCAGTAGGTTAACTAAGCAATCTGTAAATAAAAATTCTTTGCAAAATGTATATTTTTTAAATCTGTAGGAAGATAAAATGAGAAATCCACAGAATTGATTAAATTATAGAGCTAAAGGTTTTGTTTGTATAATTTTTTGAATGGAAAAAGCTAAATTATTTTTATTTTCAGTTCTATATAGTATTATAAGATGAATCAAACTAAAATGCATATTTGTAGTATCTAAAGTTAAAGTTATACATAGGGGATTACTTGACACTAATTTTTACTATTTAACTGCTGGCTATATCTTATGTTTCTATTTATTCCTCTCATTTCTCTTGAAATAATGTGATTTTATTTTTAGCCATGCTTAATTTTGTTTTTCTTTTTATATTGTTTATTGGTATTGAGAGAGAAAACAAGAGAGAGAGAGAAAGAGAAAGAATCTTTTCACTGTTCGACCCATTTATGTTCCCTGACCTGGGATCCAACCCATGACCTTGGTGCATCAGTATGATGCTCTAACCAGCTGTGTGCCCGGCCAGGGCACTTAAATTTGTTTCTATATTACTCAGTATTTCTTTATGTTTTTTGACAATATGAGACAGTATTAGATTAATAAAATTTATTATTTTCTAGTAATAAGAAAAGAAATGTTGTTGAGGTATTGTTTGTGTATTTTTTTTGTTATATTTGCTTTGCTTTTCAATGTGAAAATATCAAGCAAAAACTGTATACTAATCACATAACTTTATTATTATAAACCTGATATTATCAAAAGGTCTATACAAAATAAATAACATAATAAATGAATTCAGAGAATAATTATGTAACATGTGTCTCCTGTCCTACCTTTGGTGACTATAGTGTTTACTCTTTTCTTTTAGGTTTTAGTGAGCTTTGTGTTCAACTTCATCCTTTCCTGTTAATCAATGGTTCCCATACAATTTTAAGAGTTTAGTTTGACTTCTCATTATTATCTCAGTGAAGTATCCAGGAAGTGTGATACTTTTCCTAAAATAGTGTGCTGTTGATTTCTTTCTTTCCCCATTTTTTCATTCCAGGGTATACCATTTAATATAAACTTTATCAAAGGGGAGTTTTATTGATCTCAAAATCCGAGCAAACTAATATTTACTGTGGATATAATATTTAAAATACCAATATCAAAACTTGCATTTTTTCTTCCATATTATCTTCACTTTATATTTTGTTTTCTTTATTTCTTTACAACAAGATGTTATAATTTGGTCGACAGGAAAATTTATGGTTCTTTATATGGACTTCAAAGGATATACTTCACATAATTTTAGGCTTTTGATCTTACCAAAAACATTTATATTTTTTCCTTTTACTTAGTTGACAATAAATCTGACAGACGTTCTAAACCTACTGATTCAGGTTTGCCCAACTCTAAAGAACAGAAGACTTAGCTGTGAGTACTGGATTCAGAATAGGTGTTTATATTTCACATGGAATTACAACCAAACCAAAAAACTTACACCAAAAAAAGTGTAATATTGGGTTGGGGAATAAGTTCGTAGCGTTTTTACCGAAGACTTTTATTTAAACAAAAAACAATAATTATATCATAAGTTAATCAATTATATATCGCCGTTGCTGTTTACAACCTCTTCCCACCTCTCGACCAATTTGTTGATGCTGTTCCGCCAAAAATTGCCTAGTCTGGTGTCAAAGAAGTTGTTGAGCCAGTTTTTAAGGACCTCTTTGTTATTGAAGGTAACGCCCTTCATATGGTTTGACAGGGAGCAGAAAAGATGGTAATCGGTCGGTGCAAGGTCCGGAGAATACGGCGGATGCTGAAGGACCTCCCATTCTAGCTCTTGGAGTGCGGCTTTGACGACTTGTGCAACATGGGGCCTGGCGTTGTCGTGAAGGAGTATGGTTTGACCATGTCGATCAGGTGTTTTCAGTCGAATAGCCTCATTCACGCGGTGTAGCTGGGCAATGTAGAGCTCCTTGTTGACCGTGGCATTCTTTTCGAGCATTTCCCAGTTCTTCATCGAATTCAGAAGGCCTTCCGCTGCGGCATGTGTCATCGACATCAGAGTCGCTATTTTTGAACTTTGCAAACCATTTCCGTGCTGTAAACTCGCCTATGACACCTTCTCCATACACGTTGCAAATGTCCCGGGCTGCTTTGGCAGCTTTTTGACCTCGATGAAAAGCAAAGAAGAGCAGGTGTCGAAAATGTTGATTTTTGCCTCCTGGGTATTCCATTTCTAAGCCTCAAAACTAATAAAAAATTAAATAACTCAAAAATACAATTAATATAGTTTTGTAGAGCAGAAAGAGTTTTATCGAATGAATACTTACCCTTTGCCAAACAGCAAACAAATTGTTGTAAAATAAAAGAAAATATAAAAACACTACGAACTTATTCCCCAACCCAATACAAAAACTGCAAGCTTCAGAAAGGCTTTTCAAAAGAAAACTGTCAGAAGCAAGGGACAAAATACATAATCATTATCTGTAATTTTTTTGTATATAAAATTTTTCTTAAATATTTTATTTATTGATTTTAGAGATAAGAGAGAGAAAGAGAAGGAGGGAGGAGCAGAAAACATCAACTTTAGTAGTTGCCTCTCATATGTGCCTTGATCAGGCAAGCCCAAAATTTCGAACCAACAACCTCAGCATTCCATGTTGACACTTTATCTAGCTAACTTTTTTTTTACTTTAAATAATATTTTATTTTTTAATTACAGTTAACATGTGATACAATACTATATTAGCTTCAGGTATACACTCCAGTGATTAAACATTATGTAACTTAGCAAATCTTGTACCCCTCTGATATCATACATAATTATTAGAATATTATTGACTATATTTCTTATGCTGCACTTTATATCTTAGTGACTATTCTATAACTATCAATTTGTTTTTCTTAATTCCTTCACCTGTTTCACCTATCTTCCCAACCTGTCTCATATGGTATCCATCAAAATGTTCTTTGTATCTATGAGTCTGTTTCTGTTCCTCTTGTTTATTAATTTTGCTTTTATATTAAAATATTGATAGATAGATATATTTATTGCCATTTTATTATTCATATTTTTAATGCTTTTTTCTTCTTCTTTTTAAAGAAGACCCTTTAATATTTTTTGTAATACTATTTTGGTAGTTGTGAACTCCATTAGCTTTTCATTGTCTAGGAAGCTCTTTATCTGTCCTTTGATTCTAAATGAATTTTTCTGGGTAGAGTAATCTTGGTTATAGATCCTTGCTTTTCATCACTTTGAATACTTTCTGCCAGTTTCTTCTTGCTTGCAGTTTCTGTTGAGAAATAAGCTTAAAGTCTTACGGGAGCTCCCTTGTAGGTAACTAACTGCTTTTCTCTTGCTGCTTTTAAGATTCTTTTTGTCTTTAACCTTTGGCATTTTAATTATGCCATGTCCTGGTGTGGGCCTCCTTTTATTTATCTTGTTTAGGATTCTTTGCTTCCTGAACTTTTATGTCCATTTCCTTCACAAAGTTAGGAAAGATTTTCATCATTATTTTTTCAAATAGGTTTACAATTTCTTTATCTCCCTTCTCCTCTAGCACCCCCTTAATGTGAATGTTGGTATGCTTGAACTTCTCCCAGAAGCTTCTTACACTATATTCATTTTTCTATTTTGTTTTTCCTTTTGCTATTCTGATTGAGTGTTTTCTGCTTCCTTATCTTCAAAATATCTAATTTGATACTATGCTTTATCCACTCCATTTTTAAATCCTTGTAATGGATTATTCACTGCAGTTACTGGGTTCTTAATTTCTGACTCATTCTTTTTTTTATATTTTCTATATCTTTGTTGAAGTTTGCAATGAGTTTATCTACTCTTCCTCTAAGTTTCTTGAGCATCCTATAACCATTCTTTTTAAATTTTTATTTATTGGTTTTTAGTGAGAGAGGGAGGGAGAGAGAGAGAGAGAGAGAGAGAGAAACATCAAACTGTTCCTGTATGTGCCCTGACCTAAGCTCCAACCAACCGAGCTATCGCTATCAGGCCAGTGTATTGCAAGTGTTTTGAACTCTGCATTTAGAAGATTGCTCATTTCCGATTTTTTACATCATTTTCTCGAGTTCGGTTTTGTTTTTCCATTTGGGACCTGTTTTTTGTTTCTCATTTTGGCAGTTTCTATATGTTTGTTTCTATGAGAGTCACTGTATCTCCCAGTTTTGACAAAGTGGCCTTACATGGCATGTGTCCTGTAGGGGCCAATGGCACAGCCTCCCTGTTTGCCCAAGCTGGGCACTCCATGATCCCGACCTTGTGTGGGCTGTGTACATCCTTCTGTTGCAGTCAAGCCTTGATTGCTGCTGGTATGTTAGTGGGAGAGAATTACTCCCAAGATAATCTGCTACAAGAACTGGCTATGACTAGAGTATCAGCTGTGCATGAGTCCACCCCACAGAGCAGTATTTATTTCAACAAGGCTCTGGTGACCACTGAGTCCTCCCCTCAAATGTATCATTTGTGGAGGTGTCTGAGTAGTTCTTTGACATGGTCTAAAGTCGACCTCAGGTGTGTGCTGACTCTGTATTCTCCTGGAAAATGTAGACCAATATCAGCTGCCACTTGAGTTCTTCCTGGCATCACACAACATAAGCTACAAAGTGACCTGCAGCTGGCTGCTACTTATGCTATCCTTGGAAGTGCCCAGGAGAGGCTCAGCTGGGATCCAAGGCCAGCTGCTGCTTGATCTAGGCCTGAGGCATATAGAGGCCAGATTCTGCTGGCTTGAGAAATTTTAAGAAAGTTTGAAGTATAAGCCTAGACTGGCAGTTTTTATGAAAAAAATAACCACCAGAAATAACATTGGAGGGCCAGCAAGTTGAGTGGGGCAGGGTTTCAGGAAATCACCAGGGTGAAGCAATAGTGATAGACAGGTTGATGGAGACTCATATATAACACTCCCCTGCCATCTACATGAAGGGAGGGCTCAACAAATGAACAGTGATCTCTGCTAGCACTTCTGACTGTGAGAAAGCTACCCCTCCAGCCCTTATTCTGATGACAGACTACTCAGTTCCTCCCCATATGACCCTTGTGCCTTTCAAGCTGCAGCCCTAGTTCTGGATGTCAGAGTGAGTGACTCAGAGTAAGCGTGTACTGGTCCCTTTAAGAGGAATGCCTGGAACTAAGGCAGCCCTCTGTCTCACTCAGCCACAATCCTCTCTGGTTGTTATAGCCAGAAGTTATGGGGATTTCTCTTCCTGGCACTTGAATTCTTGGCTGAGGGACTGGTGTGGGGCTGGGACACTGGGTCCTCAGAGGGAACCTCCATGGCTGAGATACTCCTCTCAATTTTTATTCACCACACATGGGTGTGGGACCAGCCCATTCTGAATCTCTGCCCCTCCTACCAGTTCTATGTGACTTTTTATTTATATCCTTAGTTGTAGAACTTCTGTTTAGCGAGATTTCAGGTGGTTCTGAATGATGGTTGTTTAATTGTAACTTTGAAGTGGTGTAGGAATATGTGAATATCAAATTTACCTTTGCTGCCAACTGATCAAAAGCCTAGAAATCCCATTATCTTTCATTTTTGACAGTAGTTCCAATGAACTATTATATACCAAGAAAAATATATGAACCAATCTCACATTCATTGCAAATTCTCACTGTACTTGATAGTATGAAATTAATTAAATGCTACTCTTTGTATGTTTCTCTGGTCCAATTTTGTTTAGTCTGTAAATACAAAGACAGTATCATGTTTAGAAGGAAATTCATATTTGATAGGTATTTTGAAATGCTATCATCTTCCACTTATAGTATATTCTAAATATTATCTTCATAATTGTTAGATATGACATTTTTGTAGAATTATAGAAAAGAAAAATAGTCAATTGTTTACATTTGGTTTGCCCATCTACCCTGTGGTACCGAAAATAGAGACTGAAGAATTCTAGGAGCAACTAAAAGAAGGGATGCCCTGAAAGTGAGTGTTTTCCTGCATCTTAATTAACATTCTCCTGATTTGGGGGTGATTATCTAGCCTTTTTTCAACTTTCATTTATTTAACAATTTATGTTGCCTCAGGATTATGTTAATTTATATGTTAGGCAAAGCAGCAAGTTAAAAATAAAACTACAATGGAAATCAACAAATATCAAATTTATTCTAGGTAGAAAATTTTCTATTAGACAGATAAGTGATCAATATCAATATTATTGTACTATATTAATTTAGATTCTATTACTGAAATTTTGAAAGGAGAAATTTTGTATTTGAAGATTTTGAAAGGAGGCAATATAACTAATACTTGATTGGTTGAAGATGTTTTATACATAATTTTATTATATGTATAACCATAATGAATATAATGCAGAATGAAAATGATATGTTTATGCTGTATATATAAAATTACAGTTTTATTTCAATATACATTACTAACTGGATAATAAAGAAATCAGATAATATAAACAATACATAAAATATATGCTCAAAAATAGAATGGAATAAAATCAATTCTTTTGCCAAATGAATAATAGCAGAAACAATAAAAAATATATAAAAATATATTCAAAGAATAGTAGTCATCATAGTCCAAAAACTAAATAAATATTCATGATAACATACTAATACAAAGTAATAATGGTAGAGAAAGGCCAACTATTAATTACAGAACTGTTCAAATTAGTGAACATATAAGTGAGAAGAGAAATGTCAAGATCAACATTATAAAACTAATGTTTAATAATTACTATAAGCAAGATCCACTGATGAATGACAATGTTAAAGAGAACAAATGTTAAAAAGAACTTGCTACATAACTTAAAGTACCTTTCCCCAATTATTTATTACTGTAGTTATTTTAACATATGTCTAAACATTCTTTGAGTATTCTCTCTCCAGGAGATGAAGCTGAATTTACTTCTCCTTGAGCTTAGTTTAGATGTCTCAACTTGCTTTAACAAATAGGGTATAGAAAAGGGAAAGTATAAATTAATACTACAGTAGCTTGGTGAACATTATCTTAATTATTTTTTCTTCTATTATTCATTTAGACATTATCTTTATTAAGTGATCAAGATGAATATTACCCATAGGAAGACCTATTGGCATCATGTATATTGTGAGAAAGGCACATCACCTCATTGGTGCCATCCATAATTTCAGTGTAATCCATGAAAATTATCAAAGAATCACAATTTGAGTGTCATTCTAAAAAGCTCATATCAGTATTCTTCAAAAGTGTCCTGGTCATGAAATGCAAGAAAGATTAACTTTTACAGTTCAAAGGTAGCTAAGGACCTATGACAACTACATGAAATATGGGATCCAGGATTGGATCCTAGAAAAGAAATCAGTTATGAAAAGTGAATAAGTCCTAGCGCTCTATTAAATAACATGGTGCCTATAGAGAGCGCTATTTTATTATATACTTAAAATTTACAAAGAGGGTAGATATTATGTTAACTGTTCTATCACACACACAAATAACTAGTAATAATAACAATAATAATAATAATAAAGGGAGTAGGAGGCAACTTTTAGAGGTGATAACTATATCTATGGCCCTGATGGTGGTGATGGTTTCATGGGTGTATATTATCCCCAGACTTATTGAATTATATACATTAAACATATACAGCTTTTTACATGTCAGTCATACCTGAATAAAGAAGTTTATGAAAAATAAAACCTGGGATATCTGAATAAAGTATGTTGTTTACTAGATAGCTTTGCATCAATATTAGTTTCTTCATTTTGCTTATAATACCATGGTTATATAAGTTTTTTGTTTGTTTGTTTTTTGTTTTTTGTGTTTTTTTGTTTTTGTTTTTTATTTCTCCTAAGCTGGAAACGGGGAGAGACAGTCAGACAGACTCCCGCATGTGCCCTACCGGGATCCACCCCGCACGCCCACCAGGGGGCGATGCTCTGCCCACCAGGAGGCGATGCTCTGCCCCTTCAAGGCGTCGCTCTGTTGTGACCAGAGCCACTCTAGCGCCTGGGGCAGAGGCCAAAGAGCCATCCCCAGCGCCCGGGCCATCTTTGCTCCAATGGAGCCTTGGCTGCGGGAGGGGAAGAGAGAGACAGAGAGGAAGGAGAGGGGGAGGGGTGGAGAAGCAAATGGGCGCCTCTCCTGTCTTCCCTGGCCAGGAATCGAACCCAGGACCCCTTGCACACCAGGCCGATGCTCTACCACTGAGCCAACCGACCAGGGCCGGTTATATAAGATTTTAACATTAGGGTTAACTGGGTAAAAAATCTTTCAAAGTCTGTGAAAATGAAAAAAGGATATTTGAAACTTTGCTAGTCTTCTGTAAGTTTAACTTTATTTTTAAAATAATTTAGTACCATGCTGTATTAAATGTGCAATAACTTCTCTGATTTCACTGACACTCATATCTCACCTCATACCTTGGAAAGATACCCTTTCTATGTGTTTCTGTACCCTATAGAGTTTCCTCCTTCATAGTTATAATGATTATCTGTTTAATGTCATCTTCAAGTTATATATAGAGCCTTAGATAATTCCTGATTCATGAAGACACTCAATATTTATATAATGAATTTATATATTTAAATATCTAACACCCATTTCTAAGTACTTAGAACTCATATTTGTTTTATGGCATTTTATGGTGTATTCAATATCAAATTAGTTTTATTTTTTTAGATGAATGAAAGAACTATATTAAAATCAAAATGACTTCATTAGATTACTAACTCAACTCAAATTAATTTTTTATACAGTATTTCTTATACAGTTTGAGAAAGTTTTTTTTATAACTTAAAGTAAGTTTCTAATTATTTGCAATCTCAATTTTATTGAAGATGTATAACATTATATATTAAAAATTTTGCATCTTAAACTTGTCACTATTTTAACAGTGTAATAAACTTTTATACATATATTTTTTCTCAATTTTAGGAAAACTAATCAAAATCTTTCAATATAAATCCCTAATCCTCTAGCAACTCATTATATTGAAATGTAGAAGAAATGCAGTCATTTTAATTATTTCTAAACCTACTGAGCACTATTACAATTATTGTTAAATAAGCCACATAACAGCGTACTAGTCATTCTGAGAAATGGAGGTTCATTAGTTTGAGTGGATGAAGTTAACAGTGGACCCATTCTTGCCTCACAGGGAATCTGAGGATGTAGATATAAACATTATTCCTAGATTCCAATTGTATTTATAAAAAATACACATTAATTACACCAAAATATTGAAGTTTATTTTACAAATATTAAATAATAAACTTCAATATTATTTATACTCTCTAGATACTTTTATGTGTTTTTAAGTACAAATAATTTGTCCATCAAATATCTAAGGTTTTTACTTGACCCCAAAGGTTGCTGGCTTGAAACCCAGTTCACTGGCTTGATCCCAAGGACACTGGCTCGAACAAAGGGTTACTGGCTTGGCTGGAGCCCCCTGGTCAAGGCATATATGTGAAAGTAATTAATAAACAACTAAGGTGCTGGAACTATGAGTTGATGCTTCTCATCTCTATCTTTTCCTCTCTCTCTCTCTCACTAAAAGAAAAAATAATCTAGGTTTTTCTATGTTTAGGTACTATACTCTTCTCATATATTAAGTTATTTAAATATATTATGGTATGTATTTTATTTATAATATAAATATATTTTATATAATGTAAATAATTCAGTTTATTAAAAGAAAATGTTTTCTTTTAATTTGTAGACAATATAAAGATGATAATTTATTAGGAGAAAAATGATATTACTTTTTCAGTCTTTATAAAACATAATGCTGCTGCTGCTGATATTGATGATGATCAACTTGAAGGACATAATAATATGTATATTTTATATAACACCCCTTTTTTTCTTATTTTTTTTTTCTTTTTCATGTAAGAGGAGGGGAGACAGAGAGACAAACTCTTATATGAGCCTTGACTGAGATCGACCTTGCAACCCTTGTCTGGAGCTAATGCTCTGTGCATCTGGGGCCATGCTTGCAACCTAGATATTTTTAGCGCCTGAGGCCTAGATTGCATAGGGCCATTCTCAGCTCCTGGGCCATGCACTCAATCTAATTGAGCCATGGATGTGAGAGGAGAAGAGAGTGAGAGAGAAAAAGGTAGAAGGGAGGAGAAACAGATGGTCATTTCTTCTGTGTGTCCTGACCAGAAATTGAACCTGGGACATCCATAATGCTGAGTTGCCACTCTACCACTGAGCCAACTGCCCAGGGCAATAAAACACCCCATTTTGGACAATAGTTTTCACACTAGAAAATATTGATGTTCTCTGCTAGCATAGAGTATGTCTTCAACAAATACTTGTAGAACCATTGATATAGTGACTATTGTACAAAGAGCCTTATTAGCTTCTGTAATTATTTTGGACATTGTGGCATTATTGATCATGCTAACTAGAACAAATCCCAGATTGGATATTTAGAAGATGGTTCTTGATGAGGGATACAAATTCATATGCTGGAATTTTTTTGTTTTGTTTTAAACTTACTTTTTTTAATGTTTATTTTATTGATTTTAGAGAGAGAGAAAGAAGGAAAGAGAGAGAGAGAGAGAGAGAGACAGGAGCATCAAACTGTTATTGTATGTGCTCTGACCTGAGATCAAAGCAGCAACCTCTGCTCTTCCAGACAATGTTCTAACCAACTGAGCAACCCAGCCATGACTGAATGCTGAAATTTGTTGTTAAGACTGCAGAAATGAGTCTAAAACTGACATATCAGATTGGATGGATAGTCATTCAATAATATAGATATACTGGAGAGAATTATCTGTAAGACAAAGACCATAAAGTTCATAAAAACAGAAGAGTGTCATTAACTTTGGCTTCTGCACTAATAAAACTAATTACTATCTTATTATGATTAGGACTTTTCTTTCTTAATGAAAGAAAATACTAAGTACTTATTTTGTATGAGAAACTATAAAAGGACTTTTGCATATTGTATCAATAGATTGAGGAAGAGATTTTTTTTTATTTTACTGGAAATACTCATGGCCTAGTAAAGGTATAATGTTAACACTGCCTCATCCAGAGTTAGCTACTTTGATATATTCTAAAAATACCAAGATTTTTCTGCGTACTTTTGGCAACAGGTTTCTGTTTATATACCCTTAAAAACTATACCTACTTTACTTTCCAGAAACTATGATCATTGAATTTAACTGTTTATTCCCTTAACAAGATTTCCCAGAGCAATATTTTTGCTTAGACTTTCACAGAATAAAACGACTTAAAAAATGTACAACATTAAAGAATAAGAATACAAAGAAAACAAAGTTTGATAAAAATAAGGAAGAATCTGTATAGAGAAGGCCAAGTAAAAGTTATTTGCTAGAAAGCAAAGATAAAAAAATTGTGAAATAAAGCACTTGTAAAAGAAGATCAGAAATTCTGATTCATCATTTCTTTATCACATGTAATTATCAATTTCTCTGCCACAGCAGTCTTCTATAATTCTGCTTTCATCTGCCTTCCTCAGAAGCAAACTCTATGCAATGCAAAGGACGTCAGTTCTATGGTGACACTTTGTTTGATTACAGTGAGATGAGGCAGCATGGTTAAGTGGAAAGAGTACAAAATTTGGAATCAGGCATACCTGTCTCAGAATCCCAATTTATTTTCTTGAACAAGATTCTTAATTTTAATCATAAAAATGATATTGCTATAAAAATGATAGACTGATAGACGAAATAGATGATAGAGCTATAAAAATTCTCACTAAGGGAGAAATGGTCCTGAATAGGTAGGTGGTGGTGCAGTGGATAGAGTGTTCAGCCTGAGATGCTGAGTACCCAGCTTCAAAATTCTGAGGTCGCCAACTTGAGTGCAGGATCACCAGCTTGAGTGTGGGGCTGCTGGTTTGAACGTGGAATCATAGACATGACACATGGTTGCTGACTTAAGCCCAAAGTCATTGGTTTGAACAAGTCACTGACTTGACTGGATCCCCCCAACCAAGACACATGTGGGAAAGCAATCAATGAATCACTAAGGTGCTGCAACAAAGAATTGATGCTTCTCATCTCTCTCCCTGTCTGCCTGTCACTGTCTGTCTGTCTCTCTCTCACATAAAAAAAAAGAGAAGAAGAAAAAAAGAAAAAGAAAAAAGAATGATGATAAAATCTTAGATAATTCTAGAACAAAAATTATCCTCAAGCTTAGAATTTTAAAACAACCCTTCCCTTTCTTCTACTTTATCTTTTTGTGGGAAAGGAGTTTAAGGAGGGTTTAACTAGAATTCTCACTTAGAGTCTCTCATGCAATTAAAGTGAAATGTAGGCTATGATAAAAGATCACCAAGTTTGGCCATTTAAAATGGGTCTCACATTTGAAATTTATAATGGCTTTCAACTAAGAATTTAGTTGGAACTGTCTACAGAAGCAGCTACATGGCTTCTTCAGCATAGCAGTTTCAGGGTAATCAGACATGTTATATGGAGATTCAGTACTGTAAAATACTGTTCTCAAAGAACTAGGACATGAATTAATTTTAATTGCCTGTTTGCAGTATAAATTAGTTCAGCCATGACACTGTGAGTTCTTGTGGTATGGGTTGCTAATCATGATCAGGTTAAAAAAATAATCCAGGTGAGGAGTAATATTTTTATGTATCCCAAGGAAGCAATTAACCATGTATTTATGGATCGATTTACAGTTGTTTTGGTGTTTTTTAAAAGAGTTTATTAATTGATTTTACAGAGAGAGGAAAGGATGGGGGGAGTAGAAAGTATCAACTCATAGTTGCTTTATGTCAGTTGTTCATTGGTTCTTTTTTAGAGGGTTTAAATTATATTTTTTATTTTCTTATTTTTCTTTATTTCTTTAAAGACTTTATTCATTTTTAGAGGGGGGCGGGGAGAGAGCGAGAGACAGAGAAAGAGAAAGGAACAAAGGAGCAGGAGGCATCAACTCGCATATGTGCCTTGACCAGGCAAGCCCAGGGTTTCGAACCAGTGACCTCAGCACTCCAGGTCAAGGATCTATGCACTGCACCACCACAATCCTTTATATCTATATGGCTATTCAAATCAGTTTATCAATCTCCACACACACAAAATAATCTACTCTAATTTTGATTGAAATTGTCTTAAATCCATAGATCAATTTTCAGAGAACTGAATTCTTAACAATATTGAGTCTTCTACTCATTGAGTACAGTATTAACTTCATTTATATAGCACTTCTTAAAATTTGTCTCAGCAATAGTCTGCAAATTTTAGTGCACAGATAGCACACATATTTGGTCAGATTTATCCATAAGTATTTTCTATTTATGTTGCTTTCTAATATTTTAATTTTTTTTTTTATTTTTATTGCTGACATGTAGAAATGAAATTGAACTGTATATTGACCTAGTTGACTGAAACTTTTTTTTTTTTGTATTTTTCTGAAGCTGGAAACGGGGAGAGACAGTCAGACAGACTCCCGCATGCGCCCGACCGGGATCCACCCGGCACGCCCACCAGGGGGCGATGCTCTGCCCACCAGGGGGCGATGCTCTGCCCATCTGGGGTGTCATTATGTTGCGACCAGAGCCACTCTAGCACCTGAGGCAGAGGCCAAGGAGCCATCCCCAGCGCCCAGGCCATCTTTGCTCCAATGGAGCCTTGGCTGCAGGAGGGGAAGATGCTCTGCCCATATGAGGTGTTGCTCTTTTGCAACCAGAGCCATTCTAGTGCCTGAGGCAGAGGTCACAGAGCCATCCTCAGTGCCCAGGCCAACTTTGCTCCAATGGAGTTTTGGCTGCAGGAGGGGAAGAGAGAGACAGAGAGGAAGGAGAGGGGCAGGGGTAGAGAAGCAGATGGGCGCTTCTCCTGTGTGCCCTGGCTGGGAATCGAACCCGGGACTTCTGCACGCCTGGCCGACGCTCTACCATTGAGCCAACTGGCCAGGGCCCTGAAACTTTTCTAAATGAAAATTTATTAGTTTTAATAATTATTTTGTGGAGTATGTAAGATTTTATATATTTTACTATTTTAGTTTTTCCTATTTAATGCAGAAGTTTTCATTTCTTTTTCTTAACCTATTGTATTAACTACAACCCCTCATACAGTATTGAAAAGAAGCAGTGAATGGGAATATTCTTGCCTGGCACCTAATATTAGAAGCATTCAATCATTTAGTTTTAAAATTTATGAATGGTGATAGAAGGATGCTTGACTTGGGGTGGTGAACACTCAGTACAGTTTTATTGTTTTTCTTTTTTTGTGTATGTGTGAATGAGATAGAGACATAGAGAGAGACAGAGAAAGGGACAGACAGACAGGAAGAGAGAAAGATAAGAAGCACCAATTTGTTGCAGAACCTTAGTTGTTCATTGATTGCTTTCTCATATGTGCCTTGACTGAGGGGCAACACCAGAGCGAGTGACCCCTTGCTCAAGCCAGCGACCTTGGGTTCAAGCTGGTGATCCTTGTTCAAACCAGATGAGCCTGCACTCAAGCTGATGAGCTCAGGGTCCTTCACGTCCCATTCTGATGCTCTATCCGCTGTACCACTGCTTAGTCAGGCTGTTTTTTATTTTTTAAGTCCATGTTAGCTAACTGATGAACTATCTAATTCCCTTAACTATAGCTATTTCTTTTTCTTTTCATGGAATATTTCAGATATAGTTAAAATATACTGGAAGATAATTTTTGTGTTCATCATTTTATTCAAGTTCCCTGCACTAAGATTTTGGTGACTGTGTGCTGTATCATCAGTATGCCTACTATAAACCCAGGAGTCACAGGAGAGCAGACAACTGTTCCTCCATTTAAATTCCTACATTGTTGAAACTTGTTTTGTTTGGCTTCTCAGATGCCTCGGCACATGCTCAGAAAATCAGAGATTGCAGGTCAGTTTTATGACCTTTTAACTATTCCTTTAATATTATTTCTCATGGCTCCTTCTGTCTATTTTACAGGAAAGAAAAATAATTCTTTTAATGGTTAGCTTTTTTAAAAACTTTTTTTTTTATTTAGATGATCTCCACATAGTCCATTTTTTATTTGGTTCCACATATTGCTCTATAGCGGCATTGTTCAAGGATCTCAGTGTGTCCTCAATGCCCTTTTTATGGTTGGCAAGCTTAAACTATTTTCATAAATAATATTAGAATGTTGTTTGTCTTTTTTTGCCTCAGTTATTCCACTGCCTTTGTAATATATAACGGGATTGCAGCAGATTGTATGTTTTATTAGATATGAGGCTCCAACTTCTATTAAGTGACACAGTAAAGAAATTTGAGAAAATATAAAACAATGAGTAAATATAAAACAATTCTACTCTCTCTACTATTTTATTTATTTGTTGGGGAAATAATTATTTTTTTCATAAAGACTATAGTATTTATATGAACAGATAATGGGTTTGTTACTGATATTGTAAAATTAATTTATAATTATATTTTAAAGTTTTGTTTTAATTTCTATTATAGTAAATGTCTATATATATGTATGTGGTGGCGTGCTAGAACTGGTTTGCACATGCTTTCAAAGCTGATTATGCACATCTCTTTCCAAAGTGTATTCAGTGGCGTCCCATGGGTAGCTTGCAATTGAATGTGGTGGACGTATTAGCACCACAGAAATCAGCAAATGTTACGCAAATTAGAGTTTGTTCCAATCACCACCCCGTCTTTCTTGAGAGCTGTTATTAAATATTTACCATGTCACTGGATATAACCCACATGATTAAAAGATTTTTGGTTTCTTGAAACCAACATGTTTGAGAACTGTGGCTCCACAGTACCCTTAAATGCAGTTTGGAAAATAATGAATGCTTTATTAACAAAATCTTCTCATATCCAACTTCTAAACCGCTTCAGCAATTTGTAGAAACATAGTGTACAGGCGTGCATTGTTGTTCTGTGGCGTTTTCAATAAAAGTTCTAGATGTTTAATTCTTTAAAGAAAACAAAAACCCAATAAAATTATTACACATTTCTTATTTTTAAAAACCTATATTCTTGACTCTTTTCAGAGAATATAGAAATTGCATTTTGTTATAATAGAAAGATATGTACACTATATATGTTATTATACCGTGTCAGAATGTTTTAAAGAAAATAACCAACCATTAGAAATTAAAGTATTGTGAACTTTAATTTTGGTCCCACCACCTACTAGATATTTGATTTAACTGACTCTTTTTAAAAATAGACTCTTAGTAGAGCAAAATTGGCCAATTATTTTTACTGGTTGAAAAGTTAGGATAATTGTATTACTACTACCCAAATCACAGGTGTATTTTAAATATTATTTAAAAGATTAATGTTAAAGTACTCTGAATATAAATAGTGCTTTACAAATATACTGTAATAAAATATTAATGAATATAACATTATTATTAAAACAATAAAAATAAATTCTATAAATCTATCTTTAAAGAACTGAAAGCCCCTGACCTGTGGTGGCACAGTAGATAAAGCGTCAACCTGAAACACTGAGGTCACTAGTTTGAAACCTTGGACTTGCCTGGTCCAGGCACATATGGGAAGTGAGTTGATGCTTTATGCCCCTCCCCCACTTCTTTCTCTCTCTCCTTTCTCTAAAATGAATAAAAATAATTAAAGAAAGAACTATGATAACTATTACTCAGTTGCTTATTAATTAAAATTAGTTTTATTAGACAATAAATAACTTTACAACTTTTTTTAATTTTTTCTTTATTCATTTTTAGAGAGGAGAGAGAGAGGGAGAGAGAGAGAGACAGAGAGAGAGAATGGGGGAGGAGCTGGAAGCATCAACTCCCATATGTGCCTTGACCAGGCAAGCCCAGGGTTTCGAACCGGTGACCTCAGCATTTCCAGGTCGACGCTTTATCCACTGCACCACCACAGGCCAGGCAATAAATAACTTTAGTTATTATTTTATTTAAATAAAATGTACTTATACCTTTCATTCTTTGAAAATAAAGTATATTGTGAATATTTTTATTTCTATTATAAAACAATAAGATATAAATAATTATATAGCCATCTATATCTATAAGTATTAATAATGCAATAATTAATTTATGGATGTGCACATATTTATAACCTTATTACTAGTATGAAATATTTTTTCATTGCAAAAATAGTCAAAGACTCAAGATAAAATTGCAGATAAATGGTCCTTATGTGCAGGATAATAAAAAGTTTTTAAATTTTTATGTTTAAATGGACATGTAGTTATAAAATTTAAAACATTATTTGAAACTAGTACAATTTTACTTTCAGAAACTAGCACAGTGCTGGGAAGTTGTAGATTAAATAAATATTTGTCAAACTCCGGAATGGGTCTGCTTATACTAATATATTATCATTTTTAAATGAGTATTTTGAAGTATGGAAACTTTATATTTTGAAGATGCCAAATAGACATGAATTTTAAAATATTAAGCTAAGGTTTACAATGCTTTTCATAATAAAACTCATTTTTCATGGGATGACAGGGAGGAAATTGAAATCTGTTGCTCATTTTATAGCTGAGCAAACTTCTAAGAGGTAAACATTCATATATTTCATATGTTTCCCTTTGTAAATAATTTATTTAAGACTTGTGGGATTTAGCAATCTATATTAATGAATATGCATCCTTTTTGAAGTGACATTTTTTGGTGATATTTAAATACTTCTTAACTTTAAACTCTACCATTGCAGTTTTATTACAGCTCATAGAGTTGATTTTTTTTTTTTTGCCGCTGCTGCTGATTGACCCTTGACAAAATATTAAAATGTCAGAAGGTTAAAAGATGAACCAAAAAACATGTATATATAATATAACATACAGAAACAGACAACACTGTGTTGATAGCCAGAGGGACAGAGGGTGGGCGAGGTAGAGGTGGGCAAAGAAGGGGGAAATGAGGAGGGAAAGAGACTTAGCTTGGGAGTGGAGGGCACACTGTGCGGTGCACAGGTGGTGTTTTATTGGGTTGTACATTTGAAACCTGAATGGTTTTACAAACCAATGTCATCCCAATACATTCAGTTAATAAAAAATATAAGAACAAAATGTTACAAAAATTATGACTCCACATATTTATTATTGCTCATCAGATATACAAATTCTCATTAATTTCTTTGTAAATATATCACTTAACAAAATATATACTGATAATCTTTTTTAGTTTAGTCTTTTATCTTTGGCTTTTATTTTCTTATGAGAACTAATTTAATTTGCAATGTATTGTAATTAGAATAATATGGAATTCCCATTCGTGTTAATGATGATAATGTTTTAGAAACAACTTCAACCTAACAATGATATATTATATAAAAAGATATTTATTCATACACATATGTATGCTAAATACTAATTTATATTAAAATTATAAAATGAACACAATTGCTTACTAGGTTTTCATTACAAAATTTCAAAAATAACTGGTTTCTGAAAGCTAGGCTTTAAGGCAGTATTTCAGCATTACTATGTTTTATTAGTGGTATATTTAAGTAGAATTCTTTAAAAATTATTATTCTTATTATTTAAGTGAAAGAAGGAGAGATAGTGAGGCAGTCTCTCACATGTGCTGTGACTGGGATCCACCCGGCCACACTATTTAGGGCCAATACTTGAGTACCAAATATGGAGCTACTTTTAGTGCCTGAGGCTGAGGCACTCCAACGGAGCTCTCCTCAGTGCCCAGGGCCAGACTCGAACCAATGGTACCCCTGGCTGCAAAAGGGGAAGAGAGAGAGAAGGGCAGGGGAGGGGAGAGAAGCAGATGGTCGCTTCTCCTGTGGGTCCTGACCAAAATTGAACTTCGGAAGTCCATAGGCTGGCCAATGTTTTATTCACTGAGCCACAGGCCAGGGCTTAATTGTTTTTAAAGTTAAGAAAATCTCTGATGATAATAATACAAGTGAATGACAACAAATCATATTTCATAAAGCTTTATATTTTGAGTCAAATTTTTATCTTTATTTTATTAACTGATTCGCAAGTAAATCTCATAATAATAAAAAATTTACTTGAATCAACTGCAGTTGCACTTATCTCACAACATACTTATTTTTATTACAGTTTTATAGTTATTATAATTTATACTACATTGATTGCAGCCTCTGTCTTGCCGCATCATTGCTTTTAGTTATTCTTACCCTTGAGTTTACTAATTAGTCTACTCCGTTCATCTCTTCCTAACCCTCCTGTTCAGTTGCTATTTTGTGGAGTACCTATTTTTTATCTGTATCTATTATAGATTACACATCATAATATTACTTTTTCCCCTCATTAATCATGCTGCTGAGTAAAAGAACATAAACAAATCTATTAAAATTATCAGACATAAATTTATCTGAATTTTTTAACTTCAGATAATACAAATGCCAGCAATTTTACATTTGAGTTTGTATTTTCACATTGTTTCAAGCATGCAATGGAATGTATAGTCCTTATAGATAATTTTTTAAAGCATAGGTTCAGATACAGACTACTTCAAATTCTAAGTGTATGATCTTGGACAAATTAACCTCTATAGATTACAGTTCTTATTTCTAACAATTAAACTCACTAATACCACTTCTTTCACTGTGTATAAATGAAAAAATAGATTAAAGCATTTACTATCCAGTTTGGCAAAATTTGAAGCTTAAAATATGCTACTTTATTTTATTTTAAATATAGTAAAAGTGTCACATTCATTTTTGTCCACATAATAAAATTTAATGCCTTTGGTTTTTATTATATGATTTTAGAAGTTATTAGATAAAGCATCTAAGGTAAATTCATAGCCTTTCTTTTTCTAAATAGAAAACAAAAATAAATCTAGCTAAAAGTATGACTGATCTTTATGTATTCATTAATTTATTAATTTCAGAAACAGTGATTGCATTCCTACTACATGTCAGATGCTGCACTCAGCTCTGGTGAAGCCTAAGAAATGGTTAGGTCCCTAAAATATCTACTGGAGAAGTTCTGATATAGCAAAATAACACATTCCTTGAAATAAAATATTATTCCTATATTAATCAGAAAGGACTATTTCTAGGATAGAACTACTAGTCACCTTGAATAATAGTTAGTCACCTGAAAATGTTCACTCTTATTTTTATTTCACTTCCTCATACAAATAAAAAGCTATAGAGAAGTAAATAGTTATTTGGAATTTATCACTATATTATGATTGACTTGAAATTTGAATATACCTGTCGTAAAAATGTTTCCCACATGTCTTCACATAAATTATATTATTTAGCTCTTCTACTTTAATTGATAAATTCAATACCAATAACTCCATGTGTCATCCCCTATATTTATTCAACTCTCTCAAATGTGTCATTCAGCTGCTTAGCCCCATTAACTCATCAAGTGTAAATAAATAAATATTAATAAAAGAAAAACAAACAGAATGATAGTGATAATGTATAATTTCACAAAGAGATTTTTTTTTAACAGAACAGTTTTTATTACTCAGTGAGGATAGGGCTCAGTCCTGCTGGGCAGCAACCTTCCTCTTGGCTGAAAAGCTGGTGCTCAGCTCCGTTCTATTCCTGTTGGCATGGATGTGTGTTCCTGTCCCCCTTTTTTAATGATCTTCAGGGTCCTTTTGTCCTTAGAGACCTTGAGCAGCTAGCTCCATGGCTCACCTCTCAGAAAGGTCAGAGCCACAACACTTCTGGGATAATATTTCTCATGAACTTGGTGTGCGTGGTGAGGCTCCCCACAGAGTGGCTGTGCCTTGGCTTGCTCAAGTTCTGGGTCATGTTACGGCCCTTGTTGAGACCCATGGCCATGAGGCAGTGCAGAGCCTTGGTTGGCACAGAGGAAAGGCTACCTGAGGAGGATTTTTAATGATCAGGAGGAGCAAGAGAAGAGACAAATGAATATATATTTGATACCACACAAGAAATTGGCCCTGGCTGGTTGGCTCAGTGATAGAGCATTGGCTTGGGGTGTGAAGATCCTGGTTTAATTCCCAGTCAGGACACACAGGAGAAGCAACCATCTGCTTTCTACCTCTTCCTCTCCCCCTTTTCTCTCTCGCTCTCTCATACCCTCGTGCAGCCATGGCTCAATTGGTTCAAGTATACTGTCCAGGGCATTGAGGATGTCTCTGTGGAGCCTCTGCCTCAGGCTTTAAAAATAGTTCAGTTGTGAGCATGGCCCCAGAAGGGCAGAGCATCGGCCTCAGACAGGGTTACTAGGTGGAGCCCAGTCAGGGCACATGTGGTAATCTGTCTCTCTACCTTCCCTCCTCTCACTTGGAAAAGAAGAAGAAGAAAAAAAGAAATTTATGAGACTTCAGTCATGATAAAGAAAGTCACCTTCATAAAGATTTTTAAAATTTAGTGGGAAAAGACGTTGAAACATTATTTGAACACAGGCAGATTTAAATGCATTATAAGAATATGCACACACATATTTTGAAGATAGTAAGAGAAACAAATAAATATAAATGTCAGTTGAAAGGGAAATGTATATGGTGTTTGCCTTGCCTTATGCTTTCACTCTGTATGAACATCTATCTATTTATTTTATCTCTTATTAGAATATCAGATTTGATATAGTGGCTGTCTTTCTACCTTCCCCTTCCCCCCGAGACTTGAAATTATTCTGTTATTAAGACAAGCTGACTTGATTTAAATGTTTCTTTTAGAAGATGAAAACACTTTAAGTGTTTATTTCCTGAATCAAAAAAATAAATGAAAATGATGATATCTTTTATTTTCTTAATTCTAAAACTTTTCTCTGTCTTATTTATTTTTTCACCCTTTAGGAATTTGAGAGAAAACATTAGCAACTGCAGTAGCATTCTATCCTTTCAAAGGACAAACTTTGACTCTCCTACCCTTTGAGTTTTTGGAGAAAACTATTATTCAGCCTTACTTACCACATGGCATTTTTCTTTCTTTCTTTTTTTTTTTTTTTTTTTTTTTTGTATTTTTCAGAAGTTGGAAACGGGGAGGCAGTCAGACAGACTCCCACATGCGCCCAACCGGGATCCACCTGGCATGCCCACCAGGGGGCAATGCTCTGCCCATCTGAGGTGTTGCTCTGTTGCAACCAGAGCTATTCTAGTGCCTGAGGCAGAGACCATAGAGCCATCCTCAGTGCCCAGGCCAATTTTGCTCCAATGGAGCCTTGGCTGCGGGAGGGGAAGAGAGAGACAGAGAGGAAGGAGAGGGGGAGGGGTGGAGAAGCAGATGGGCACTTCTCCTATGTGCCCTGGCCGGGAATCGAACCCGGGACTCCTGCATGCCAGGCCGACGCTCTACCACTGTGGCATTTTTCAAAGTACATTTGAATATGAAAACTAATACACACATTTTTTTTTTGCCAACCACAGATAATAGATAATAACTCATATTGTTTGATAGAATGTACATACTTAAGGGAAAGACACACTTTTATGAATCCATTAATGTTTGAAATGATCTAATACTTCATATAGAATAATAGCACTGCTGTACACCTAAAAAAAAAAAAGACAAAACAGCACAGATACATAAGATGAAAATAAATCAGTGTTTGATATTCATATATTTATCAATTTCCCTGTTCAAACTACATAGAACTCCAAAAGATTACTGAGGAAGGAATTCCTTAGATCCTTTTCTTTCCACAAGGAAAAAGGAAATATAGTCATATATATTAAATAAGTCTGTTTTTATTACATAAAAAATTTGCTGTGTTTTGTAGAATTATTAAATTATTAATTTTCTAACTTCAACATAATTTGTTTAAAGTCATATTTACTGAATATTCAAACCCTTTGTAGGTCTCAGTGGCATGTAGTGTATGAATTTATGTGTCCTAAGTGTACTCACTCTGAGCTAAGAATGAAGACGTAGCTCTGATTGTTATATAGCCAATGGAGCATGGAGTGACATTTGTTAACACAAGACAGAGAGCAGACTAAATCCAGTGAGTTCTGAACAGATGGATACTTATCTCTCTAACAAAATGGCAGAGAGACACGTAAAATTCTTTCTCTATAGCAGAATAGCACGGGTCAGAGGCAGAAAGATGGAATCCTAGAATAATGTGTACTGAGCACAAAAAATAGAAGTCATTCTGGATAGACTACAAATTATGCTATGAATATCTACAAAAACAATAAGTGAATAAAAATCCTTGTGTTCCAGATTTTGATAGATCTCAATATTAGTAAATTGAGAAAAAGTGTTATACCAACTCAGATTTTTCTTCAATAAGTATGAATAACAAATTCAAAAGTAATCCAATGAATCTATTCTATTGCAGGATACCAGAAACATGAAAGAATATGGAGAATATAAAGAAACAATATAAGGTAAGAAGATGTTTAGAATCACTATATTTCCTATTTAAAAGTTCTTAGATGCCCTGACCAGATAGCTCGGTTGGTTAGAGCCTTGTATCGAAATGCAACGTTTGCTGATTTGGTCCAGGGTCAGGGCGTGTGCAGGAACAGCTTGATGTCTCTCTCTCTCTCTCTCTCTCTCTCTCTCTCTCACCCTTTTCCCCCTCTCTTTCTCCCTCCTCTTTCTTCTATCAATGAAATCAATAAATATTAACTTTTTAAAAAGTTCTTAGGCAATGGTACCTCAAATTGTAATAAAATATGGAACAAAATACTGAATAAAACATAAATTTTGCAGTTTTATACACACATGTGCATATGTCCTATATACACAGAGACAATTTAACTTTCAAATTATCACTTTAATAAATAATCTTTTAAATTTAAATTCCATTTTGGGGAAAAAGGTATAGCTAACTTAATTCAAATATAATTCTGATTCGCCCAAAATGGATATTTCACAAGATGATTTCTTAATAAGAATTATAACTCTCTGAGTATACTACATGTAAACTTTGATAAAAACAAACAAACAAACAAACAAAAAAAAACAGGGCCCTGGCCGGTTGGTTCAGTGGTAGAGAATCAGCCTGGCTTGCAGGAGTCCTGGGTTTGATTCCTGGCCAGGGCACACAGGAGAAGCGCCCATCTGCTTCTCCACCCTTCCTCTTCTCCTTCCTTTCTGTCTCTCTCTTCCCTTCCTGCAGCCAAAACTCCATTGGAGCAAAGTTGGCCTGGGCACTGAGGATGGCTCTGTGACCTCTGCCTCAGGCACTAGAATGGCTCTGGTTGCAACAGAGCAACAACCCAGCTGGGCAGAGCATCGCCCCCTGGTGGGCATGCCGGGTGGATCCTGGTTGGGCGCATGGGGAGTCTGTCTGACTGCCTCTCCGTTTTCAACTTCAGAAAAGTACAAAACAAACAAACAAACAAACAAAAAAACCCAGAAGAATACAGTGAATTAGACAGTGAAAAAACATTTAATGAGTCAATAAAAAGGATGAATGAAAAAAACATGTTGGCATAAAAATATCAGTGAATTGCTTTTATTTATTTTTTCAAAATATTTGTTAAGTTCCCACTATATACTTTATAAATCACCCTCAATATTTCTCTTCCAGGTAAAGTGGACACTTTAATAATAAATATAAAAATAAAAATTAGGCCCTGGCCATTTGGCTCAGTGGTAGTGTTGGCCCAGCGTGTGAAGTCCCCAGTTCGATTCCCAGTCAGGGCACACAGGAGAACAACCATCTGCTTCTTTACCCTCACCCCCCACCTCTCTCTTTCCCTCCTTCTGGCATGGCTTAAATGGTCTGAGCAAAGTTGAGGCTGAGTGCTGAGCATGGCTCCATAGCTTTGCCTCAGGCGCTAATAGCTCAGTTGCTGAGCAATGGAGCAACAGAGCAACAGCACAGACAGGCAGAGCATCTCCTGGTAGGGAGGTTGCTGATGGATACTGGTGGGCCACATGTGGGAGTCTTTCTCTGCCCCCAGCCTCTCATTTGATAATAAATAAATAAATAAATAAATAAATAAATAAATATTGTTTTAAGGAAACTCTGGCTAAAGATAAAGCTGTTAAAAAAAGGTACTTGCGCCACTACTCTATTGTTACATGATTTTCTGGAGAAACGTATTTCTGTATGTAAAGAATACAATTGAATATAAACATGCTATATTTTCTGATTAACTTATTGAATTTTAAATAGATAGAAATTTGACACCAAATTATTATCTGCCTTTTCCATTACTGGTAGGTATAATTGTAAGTATCTATTATGACATTTATAGTAAACAAGCATTTCTTTCATATGAATCAAATGTCCTTTTTAACCATAGTGTATATTAAAACATGTATTTAAACTAACTGTATAACATTACCATTTATGTTATTATTATTATGGCAACTACAAATATTTACTAGTATGATCAAAGACAGGAATCTTGAATTCTAAAAGTATTTATTATTTATTGATTTTTTTTAAATTTGTTGGCATGTTGTACAATGTACATTATCTTTATGTACATGTATATATACATTATAGAATTAAATAAACAAACATTCTGTTTTATGCTAGAAAATTAACATATTGATAAAGTAAGTAAACAAAAGCTTTGGAAACTATAGGACTAATATATAACTGAAATCTTTTTAGGAGTCAGATCACCGTAAGTTGTTTAACTCTCATACCATGAAAAAAGGCAATGTTTTTGACAACCAAATATTCTAAGCACCTATGATAAATTAATTGAGAAAATGGAATAAGCAGGTCAAATAAAATGCTTCAAGGACACTCCTTTAGCCAGCCTGAAGCAATGGGATATTGGGGCCAACAGCTGGGAAACAATGGTAGCTGACAGTTCCAGCTGGCATTTAACTACCAGGAAAAGAATGGCTTATACATTTTAAGAAACAAACCAAAATTATTAACATGGAGAGCAAATGAAAGGCATGGAGATAAGGTCTGACCTTTAATGGAGCCTCACTGATTAAAGTCAGTATATAAAAAAACACAGGGAAAGATTATAAATTCTGTAGCTTCAATATTTGCCTTTTAAACTCAGTTTAAGAAATCTGTGACCTACAATTTTAATTTTAGTTTCAGAGTTGTCAATTGTGTTTCAAAAATATTAGCAAAGCAGCAGTGAAAATATAAAAAATAAAACTTTTTCTTGTTTCCTTTTAATAAAAATAAATTTTCTATAAATTCAATACTGTTTTATAAAAATCAACACTTTTATAGAAATCCATTTTGGTTACAAACCAATAACAAAACAACACCAACTATTTTTAATATTTTTGTAGTTTGTGGAGAAAATATCCATTCAGGGTATGAATATATAAAAGTAAACACACACAATTTTATTATAATCTGAAGTAATGAAGATTATGTTAGATGCTAAACTTTGTTATCTCAATAGATTAAAGTTTATGTATCATGTATTCAGGAGTCCAAAGTGAGTGTCTGGTTGTATGGTTCTCCAGGAGGTACAGAAACCCACATTGCTGGTGTCTGGTGTTTTACAATGTTTAACATATACCTTCAAATATAACTCTGGAAAGGGTAGTTAATATCAAATAAGACCAAAGTGAGAAAATTGGAGAAATATGTTTGGGAATGTCTCTGCACAAAGCTTGAATTAGGGTTTGTTTCTACCCACATGTCACTGACTAAAAATCAATGATCTAACCAAACTTAACTGCAAGTGACTGACAAAAGTCTACATTTATGGATAGAAAATAAAAAACCTGTCTTGAGAATAAACTACCTGTCTTTTCTTTATACTTTTAAAATTTCTTATTTAAAATGGATTATTTTTCTATAACTTATTATATAATTTGACTTACTAAATGCCTAAATTGTAAGGACTCTAAAACTCCTTATTTTAACCCAATAAATCTTAGTTTAATTTATAATTTTTAATTGATGTGCTCTATTATTTTAAATATAAACTCATTTAATTTTTCCCATTCCATGAACTTCTATGTTTTTGTAAACTTATACAATATGTAGTTTAATTATCTTAAAAATGTATGTTTGTTATATAACTTTTTATATTACAACAAACACTTCGACTTTGAATTTTTAGAAAATTCAAAAAATCCTTATTTTAGTCTGCTGAACCAGCCATATCAAAATATAAGACTAAGTGGCCGAAACAACATAAGTTAATTTTGTCGCAGTTCTGGAAGCTAGACATATGTGATTGAGTTCCTGGCCAATTCAGTTTTTGATAACTTTTTTGCTGGCTTTTAGGTGGCTACGTCTTCATATTACCTTACCTCAGTTGACAAAGAGAAAGAAAGGAAGAGAAAGAAAAGAGAGAGTGAGGACACAACCACTCTAGTATCTTTTATTTATAAGGACACTAAACCTATTGCATCAGGACCTCAATCATATGGTCTTATTTAACTTTGATTATTTCCTTATACCAAATACAGCAGCACTGGGAGTTAGGGCTTCAACATATAAATTCGGGGAAGATATACACATTTAGTCTATAATAGTACTGAATTCATATAAAATGGTCCTGTTAATATCAAGTGATATTTTTTATATAAGGAACCTTTAATAAGAAACAATTTTGTGTCTCATCTATAGTGTGAATTTCTGAACATTTTAGAATAAACAAAGCACATTATTTTCTTAAGACTTTCATGAAATTTATATTAAGGTTTATAATTATATTCATTACATCCTAATAATTTCTTATATTTGAAAATGTGTAAGTTGCTTCTCTCATTCTATAGAATCAACAGTAGACTATTTTTAGTGAAATGGGTAAGATTGAAATGGGATAGATTCATTGGATTACTTTTGAATTTGTTATTCATATTTATTGAAAAAAAATCTGAGTTGGTGCAATACTTTTTCCCAAATTAGTAATATTGATATCTATCAAAATCTGGAACACAAGGATTTTTATTCATAGCATAAATTGTAGTCTATCTAGAATGACTTCTATTTTTTGTGCTCAGTACACATTACTTTAGGATTCCATCTTTCTGCCTCTGACCGTGCTATTCTGCTATGGAGAAAGAATTTTATGTGTCTCTCTGCCATTTTGTTAGAGAGAAAGAATTTCTCTATAGCATGTTTGCATGCTATTATTGCCCAAGGAGTATTTTCTCATAATGTTCTGGTAGACTGTGACCACTGCAAAAATCCATCTTACGTTTCTCTACATTGAAGACTTAGTGTAAAGGTTGTTGTTGTTTTTTTCTTCCAATTGTCCCTCCTCAATAAAAGTGATACTTATGTAGTACTTAATAGAAATTAAATGTAATATCTAGAACATATTAAATTAACTTTATTTTGTAACTGGTAAACTCTAAGGTAAAATATGAGGCATCAGAACTAGATAAAAGAAACTTTAATATAAAATATTACAGGTAGTTAAACTAAATAACAACAAAACTACAAATAATTAACAGAAATATATTCTATAGGTAAATATATTTAGCTTTCTAGTCTGACTTAAAAAATGGAAGTATGGTGATTACCAGAGGAAAAGGGAGTTGGGAGGAAGTTGAGGTAAAGGGGAGATTAATGGTGACTGAAGGAGATGACTTGGGAGGGTGAACACATAATGCAATATACAGATGATGTATTATAGAGTTGTACACCTGAAACCTATATAATTTTATTAACCAATGACACCCCAATAAATTCAACAATAAAAAATAACAAAGTGAAAATGTAAAATATTTGCCTTGTGAAATAATGCCTAGTTTATTGAGAATTAATTAATCATTAGCTATTGCTTTTATCAATAACAAAACTGTTCCATGAATCACCTAGCCTGTGACCTCAACTCCTCATTCCATTTGTTCATGAAAAAAAGAATGAATTTCTATTTTGATAAATATTTTTTGATGCCAAAGTGGTTGCTGGGGAAAAGGATGAGAGCATGCTGTTCTTAACTACAATAGTGTCTGTCTATTTTTAGATTATTTTAGATTCATAATAAGAACTTGTTCTCTCTGAAAGAAATATATAAGCTTTAGAGAAAAGATGTGCTATTGTGTGTGAGCATTTAGGCAGAATTTACTAACTGATGAAATATATAGCAACTCTTGTTGGTAGCTGCCCTGATTGTTATGGATAATGATATAAAGTATGATGGATTTTCAAAAAACTATTAGTAAAGCAGAATTTGTGTAATAGTGCTCATGCCAGATAATTATGTCTTCAGGGATATCAAGACACCATCATCTGTTAACTATGTGGTTGAAACCATAAATCCATTTTTAGATGCCTTCTTTGGCAGTTCTATCCAGGATATATGCTTCTATCTTCTGTCCTTTAAAAGAGGAGGAATTAGAAAAATGCATATAGTAAATTTAAAAGTGGTTACTTATATCCTATAGGAGATCCTATAGCCTCTAAATATATAAACTATTTAACGCTAAAGCTCTGTCTAGGGTATGTCAACAGGAAAATGACAATAATATAGTACTTGAATAAACAGGTATGAGTTATCTGATAATCTTGGGTATAACAGCATGGATTCTGTTTCTTAACTAACTTTTATTACATGATATTACTATCTAATTGAAAAGAAAATTGTCATGGTTCCATCGCTACCACATCCAGGGATATAATTGTTCCCATCACAAAGCCTAATTCACTATCTCACACATCAACCTGCATACATATCATACATTATTCCTTTACACAAAATACCATTGGATTTTTAAAATGATAAAATGACTATCATCAGGTTTATAAACCATAGTCCAGGGGTCCCCAAACTTTTTACACAGGGGGCCAGTTCACTGTCCCTCAGACTGTTGGAGGGCCAGACTATAAAAAAAATATGAACAAATCCCTGTGCACATTGCACATATCTAATTTTAAAGTAAAAAAACAAAATGGGAACAAATACAATATTTAAAATAAAGAACGAGTAAATTTAAATCAACAAACTGACCAGTATTTCAATGGGAACTATGCTCCTCTCACTGACCACCAATGAAAGAGGTGCCCCTTCTGGAAGTGCGGTGGGGGCCGGATAAATGGCCTCAGGGGGCTGCATGTGGCCCGCAGGCTATAGTTTGGGGACCCCTACCATAGTCCAACTAAGGACTGTATGTTTCAAATATAATCAATAAGACTGCACCAGAAACAAAGGGGTATTGTAATAATGTAGTAAAGTGTGATAACATGTAAAATTTGAAACAGAGGTTAAAATGTAATTCTTTTCTTGGGGGGGGCAATTGTTATTTTTATTGAAATCAGTACCTTGGAATGCAGCTTTCCATATAAAAATACAGTCGTACTGCAAAAATAAGTCTGCGTGATGAATATGTACAGATTTAAATCACTCAGCAGGCTTTCAAATCACATATGAAGTGTCAAATCTCTGCTGTAATGGGAGAGGCAGCAAGATTCAAGAGTTTATCTATTTTTTTTTTATCTAGTAGTTTCTAAAGCTAATCCTTATTTTTCCAAAACTTAAAAAAATACTTATTTACACAAGTACTAACTCAAACAGACTAACTCCCTTGGCTTTAAATACTTATTTATTATAAAATTTAATTCTAAAAAAGAAACTAATCACCTGAATTTAGATAAGTCCTCTATCCTGTTTGAAATTCTATTATCTATTGAGTATTGCCTGTTGTCATCACTATTATCTTCATTTTTATTATTACCATCTTCACCATCATAGTAACCATCAAATATAGTATTGTGTTCTTTCTGTGAAATCAGCAGTGAGACAGGCGCTGTTGTGAACAGTGAATCACAAAATCTTCCCAATCACCTTTAAGTGAGTATTATTTTTCACAAGAGAAAGAAAAATTATACTCATAAAAATGGATAATTTTCTAATTCATGTATTATCTTGGATTTAAACAGTTTTCTTGATCCAGTATCAAATTACTTTTTACTACATCTACAACATCATGCTGCAAGTAAAGGGGGATATTAATCTCTAATATTACTCAGAGTTTTTAAAACTCTGTGTAAAATTAACTTTATTGTGTTTGTTTCTTTGTGAGACTCTATCTCTGTTACCACATCAATATTCTTCTCTTATCATCTAAGTTTTTCCTATTTCATACTACTATGTACTTTCTAACAATATCACCTACACAGCCTTAAGAAGGTATAGTTCTCAGTCTTTTATTCCCTCTGATGTGAAGTTTTGGGCAAATTATTTAATCTTGTTGAGCGTTAGTTACCTAATCATTAAAATGCCTGCCCTCTATCACTCAGAGTAGCTGTGATTACCTGCTCTTGTTTTCCATTGGAGTGACTGGATTGGTAGGATGGAATTGAAGGAACCGTGAGAAGATCTATGCCTTCAGTCTCACCCCCATACCTTCTTCAGAATTTTGATTTTCTTATAATCCAGTCAACATTTCATCTCAACCACTTCTTCATGTTTTTGCATGAACCAAAGAATTAAGATTCAAAGGTCATATAAATCAATTATGGTCTAAAATGCCTCAATGGAGATGCAACTACGATTGCTTCCTGGTTGTACTCATAAATTTGTGAGTAGCAAATGAAATGGCATATGTAAAAATAACCTATAAACAAAAAGGACTACTGAAGAACAGTGTTATGCATTATAATATATAGTATTATATAATAGTTTATATTAATTATTATAATGTGTTTATATATTAATATTTATATAATATACATTATATATGTTATGTATTGTTTTATTATCATTTATTTTTATTTATTTTTCTTCTTTTTTAAGTGAGAGGAGAGGACATAGACAGACTCCCTCATGTACCCTGTCTGGGATCCACCCAGCAGCCCCCGTCTGGGGCCATGTTTATAACCAAGCTATTTTTTAGTACTTGAGGCAGAGGCTCCACAGAGCCATCCTCAATGCCCAGCCAGTGTGCTAGAACCAATCAAGCCATGGCTACAGGAGGGAAAGAGAGAGAGAGAGAGAGAGAGAGAGAGAGAGAGAGAGAGAGAGAGAGAGAGAAGGAGGAGGGGTGGAGAAGCACATGGGTGTTTCTCCTGTGTGCCCTGACTGGGAATCGAAACCAGGACATCCACATGCCAGGCTGATGCTCTACCACTAAGCCAACCGGCCAGGGCCTTATTATCATTTATATGTAATAATATTACATATTGTTTACCACATACAACTAATAGTAGTATTTTATAGTGTATTTACTAACAAAATAGCACTTTTGTACTGCATTAAATAAGAAAGACTAAAAAAATAAATTGATTTTCATAAAATTATACTAGAGTTTGGAAGATGTAGATATTTTAGCTGACTTCGGATATAATATATTAAAGTTTTGGTCAATCTGATTTCATTTGGGTAAATTTATTTTGAAAATTGACTAGTTTTATAAATTTATTTAATTTAAAAAGTAATATGAACATTTTAAGAAACTACTTCAGTACCACAATGTACATGAATCAAAAATGCAGATACTTAGAGAAGACTGAAATAAATCAAGTTAAAGTATGTATGGATTTTAAATGTATCATAAGGAGCCCAAGCACAAATCTAGCTAATAGCATTGTGTTCATGCCATATCCATCTTGTAAAATGACAAGATACTTGTATACTGTTTCCACAGTACTTGCACCATTTTACATTCATGACAATATGCAAGAGCTCTAATTTCTCCACTTCCTTTCCAACATTTGTTACTTTAAATATTTTTTATAATTGCCATCTTTATAGGTGTGATGTGATATGCTGTTGTGGTTTTATGATGTGCATTTTCCTGATAATTAGCGATGTTGAACATCTATTTATACACTTTCTTTTTCCATTTGTAAATATTTTTTTGAATATTTATTCAAGCCTTTGGTCTGTTTTTATTTGCATTATTTGTTTTGTTATTATTGGGTTGTAGGATTTCCTTGTGGGTTTTGGATATTAACCTAGTCAGTCTGGGCTGCTATTAATAGACCAGCTTAGACTGTGTGGCTTATTAGCAACAGAAACTTATTTCTCACAGATCTGGAGGCTACAACTCCAAGAAAAGGGTAAAAGGATAGTCTGGTTAGGTTGACAGCCTCTTCTGGGTTGCATACTACTGACTTTTCATTGTATCTTCACATGGCAAATTGCAGAGAGAAAGAGCAAGCTCTTCAGGGATTCTTATAAGGACATTAATCCTATTCATGAGGGTTCTGATCTCATGACCTCATCTAATTCTAATTATCTTTCAATAGATCTACCTTCTAAGCCACAGTAGGGGGGAGATTTTAACATATGAATTTTATAGGAACACATTTAATTCATGACAATTCCCTTGTTAGATATATGGTTTGCAGATATTTTCTCTGGTCTATAAGTTGCTTTTTCACTCTGTTGATTATTCCTTTGCTGTGTAATTTTTATTTCTTTCTTTTTTTTTTTTTTTTTAGTGTAGTCTGTGGGTCTAATTTTGGTTTTGTTGCCTATGCTTTTCTTTTCATATCCAAGAAACCATTGCCAAATACAATGTCACTGAACTTTTATTTTATGTTTCCTCTGGAGTTTTATAGTTCCAGGTCTTGCCTTTCAATATTTAATCTATTTTAAGTCTACTTTTGTGTATGATGTAAGCTAAATGTCTAGTTTCATTTTTCTGTAAGTGGATAATTAGTTTTTCCGATAATATCTGTTGAAGAGACTGTCCTTTTCCCATTGTGTTTTCTTTGTCACCTTACTCAAGATCAGTTGACTCTATATGTATGGGTTTATTTTTAGGGTTTCTATTTTGTTCCATTGGTCTATATCAGTGGTTGTCAACCGTGGGTCCATGGTCTAGTGCTGGACCACAAGAAATTTTATGCAGGTGCACAGAAGAGTTAACCACCATGATGTTGTTGAAGATTATAAAGCCTATAATCATTGGGTCGATAATCTTCATACAACATAGAGTGGAAAATTCTCTTGTGGACTGGCATTTTAAAAACACTGGTGTATATAACTGTTTTTATACTAGTATTATACTGTTTTAATTACAATGGCTTTGTAATATAGTTAGAAATAAAAAAATGTGATGCCTACAGCTTTGCTGTTTTTTCTCAAGGTTAGTTTTGAGGTCAGTTGTTTTGGGTAGCAGTGGTCTCCAACCCCCGGGCCACGGACCACTACTGGTCTGTGGGCCATTTGGTACTGGTCCACAGAGAAAGAATAAATAACTTACATTATTTCAGTTTTATTTATATTTAAGTCTGAATGATGTTTTATTTTTTTAAAAAATGACCAGATTCTCTCTGTTACATCCATCTAAGACTCACTCTTGACGCTTGTCTCTGTCACGTGATACATTTATCCATCCCACCCTAAAGGCCAGTCCGTGAAAATATTTTTTGGTCCGTGGCCCAAAAAAGGTTGGGGACCACTGTTGGGTAGTATTGACATTTAAACAAAATTAAGTCTTCTAATTCATGAACACAGAATGGCTTTTCATGCCTTTATGTCTTCTTTAATTACTTTTATTAGTGATTTGTACGTTTTAGTGTGCAAGTCTTTCACCTTCTTGGTTAATTTTTTTATTGATTTTAGAGATAAGAAAGGAGAGAGGGAGAGAGAGAGATACAGGAACATTGATTTGTTCCTGTGTGTGCCCTGACCAGGGATCAAACCAGCGATCTCTGCACTTTGGGACAATGCTCTAACCTATGGAGCTATCTGGTCAGGGCTTCTCGGTTAAATGTATTGCTAGATGTTTTATTTTTCTTGATGCTATTGTAAATGGGATTGTTTTCTTAACTTTTTTTCAAAGAGTTTATTGTTAGTGTATAGAAATAATATATAGAAATGGTGTTTGTATGCTGAATTTTTTATTCTACAACTTAAATGTATGTTTTTATTAGTTTTAACAATTTTTATGTAAGCAAATTGTACACTGAGAAAATACCCAGAAGGAATGGGTTTTATGATTTGTCCGTTTATATTTTTTGAGCATTGATGTTCTTAAAAAGGACAAGATACTTCTATGTCTTCTAAATTGCATCATTTTCTAAAGCCAGTTGTGTTTGTTTAATACAATTGGGATTCCACCTCAGTAATCTAATTGAATTTCAGATCTGAGTCATAGTTGAGCCAGTTTTAAGTCAGAGCTCATTTTATTAAAGTGCTATGGCATTGACTAAATCTTTATAATCCCCTCTTACTGTCCTCAGTTCTGTTTACATGGAAAAGCATTGTACAAACAATACCTGGTGATCTGTTTGAGATGAAAACCTACCATTGCTCAGAATTCATTTTTGAACAATCTACCTATTGAACATAAAATTTGAATTTGAACATAGCCACTGGGTCTGCTGGTTACCCCCTCCTTCACTTCATTCACACAAGTGTCAGCGTTTCTACAACCTGAGTCCCATCACCATGGTTTTTTCTATCCTAGATGTTCCTGTATCCCAGTTTGCTCTGTATTTGAACATAAATGCCTACCTTCAATATGTATAAAAATAAATATAAATTCTCCTACTACATAAACATTTAAAATAGCAAATAAAAAGGATCATCACAATCTTAATGAAATATTAAGATTAATGATTGAAATATTGCTAGTATGATGTTCATTGAACATATTTAGGAATAATGTAGTATCAATACTTTTTATCCAATATTCAGTATTTTATAAAATAGTTTCAATGGGCAACAAAAACAATAATTTTCTATAAGAATCATAGCAATTTAAGAAAGTTATGCTATACTATATAGTGTGAAGGATATTTATCCTTCTTGTGAAAATACAACTCTTAAGATTAGGAAATAGTATTTACAATTTAAAAATAGAAATTTCATTTGAGCAGTTGTCCTTATACATATTGGCCATAACCATATAATCATCTTTAACAAATACTAGTGTTAAACATATGGCATTATATAGCAAATTAAGTTGAATCACTGTTTTATATGACTATATGTCAATAGTCATCCCCCCTCTCCAAGTACTGTTTATAAAGCACCATGCTAGGTGCTATTAGAAACAAAGACATGGAAATAAACACATAAGACCAGATATTATCTAAGTTCATGCATAATTCCATACAAAAATTTAAACTCAACACTGAAACGCAGATAAAG
This sequence comes from Saccopteryx bilineata, assembly GCF_036850765.1. Classification (NCBI taxonomy): domain Eukaryota; kingdom Metazoa; phylum Chordata; class Mammalia; order Chiroptera; family Emballonuridae; genus Saccopteryx; species Saccopteryx bilineata. The sequence continues at coordinate 39,474,313 of NC_089490.1, forward strand.
TGCTTTAGGACATCAATGGAAAGAGGAAAGGCTCTGGGTCTGGAAAGGCTCCATGAAGGAAAAAAAAATTGATGACACCTTGTGAAGCAGACAGGCTTACATATGTAGAGATCATAAGAAGGCACAGGTATTTTCCTCAGTAAGAACAGATAAACAAAGACAACAGTAAAGTGTAGGGTAAGTGTTCAGAAAAATGTTCTTTGGGCAGAAACATGAGATGTAAGGTTGTTACATGTATCATTGGTAAAATAATTTGAGGCTATTCCATGGAGAATCTTTAATGGAAGTTTTAATGGATTAGTTTTTGTATTCATATACCTTAAAGATGTGTAACTAATTCTATTCCTTTGGTCATAAATGTGTAAATGGCAGATTGTTCTAATTCTTAAATATGTTTTTCCTTTATTTTTTAAAACTCTCTTTAATCTAATTCTCCTTGGTTCTATTTGTGAATTTGTTCATTTTCTGCTCCACTGGGCTGCTCATTTTATGCCGAGAAGACTCAAAATAGTCATGTGATTGGGTTGCTGGTTGAAGAGTCTTATCCTCAGTGGTTTGGCATTGAAGGTTTGTCATCAATGCTATAGCAGGCACATAGTTTTGAGGTCATCTAGTACAAGACACTATTCCCTATTCTCCAGCATTAGATAGCATTATAGCAATAATATAAGACCAGCGTGAAAGTCAAAGAAATAATAATATGATCCAAGACTTCTGGGACTCTATTATATCAGAGAATAAAAGAATCACCATGTGTTTGAAGTACAGATAGTAAATGTGTACTGAAGTTCTTCCCAGATAAAAATTAATCATATTTGATCTTCTTTAATTATGGAGATGGAAAATAACACCTTTTCTGGTTCTGTAGCTAAATTCTAAGTGCTCAAAGCCTATTGATAGTGTTTTACTAAAGATAGAGCATGCGTAAAAATTTAAGGAGTATACCTTATCCACCACAGATTATTAGGTCTGTACAGTGACTAACTATGTGAATTAATTGTGGAAGTAATGAAATAATCTCTTCTGTATCCTGTGTCTTTAGAGAAAGCCTTATCTACATAATTCCAACAGATGTGTACTATTTCTGATTTACAATCTTGGCTAGGTGGCAGATAGGTAGTGACAGAGACTTCTACTTGATCTCCTCTATGTAAACTATTCTTAGGTCAAAGAGCCATTATCTGGGCTCTATCAACTGCTATGTATCTTATTTCAAAAAAATAACAAAGGCCAGGACCACGGACTTAGTGGATACACATACAGTAGACTGGGGCCAGGACTCTAACAAAGGTGCTATGTGGGGATTAACAATGATACTATCTGTAATAACTTTAAAAGTCTGAGTATGCATTTACATTGGTAAATGATGGCAAGTGTTTTGAAAAATAATTAGGTGAATATTCATGGTATGCATTGAAGTAGTTTTGCAGTACTTCTAAAAGGAGACCCAACTCTCCATTTCAATAGGTGGACCCTGGGTCTCAGAAATCCTCAAATATGAAACCTGTTAGTAAATCTCACTTTGGATTGCAGAAACCGATATAAGAATTCTACTATTATTTGGTTGCTTCATCTTCCATACAATTCTATAAAATACACACACAAAAGTTATTGAGATACAATTCATATAACATAAAATTCACCTTTTTAATGTGTAAAATGTACTGGTTTTAGTTTACTTACAAAAGTATATAGCCACAACCACTAACTTTAGAGCATTTTCATTACTTCCAAAGGAAATTCTATATCCATTAGCACCTGGAATGTTCCCTACTTACCCAGTTACTTTCCCAGGATTCAGTTTACCCAAGGTCAATGGTAGTCAGAAAATATTAAATGGAAAAGTTCAGAAATAAATAGTGCATGCATTTTTAATTGAACACCCTTCTGAGTAGTGTGAGACTTCATGCCATTCCATTCCATTGCAGCCAGGATGTGAATCCTCCCTGTGTCCACGTATGCACTCTTTATATGCTCCCCACCTGTTAGCCACATAGCCATCTCAGCTTTTTCCTTTTCCAGATGTTATGTAGTTGGAATCACATGGACTTTTTAAATTGGCTTCTTTTACTTAGTAATACTCATTCAAGTGTTCTTTATGTTTTTCCATGGCTTGATAGGGCATGTCTTTTTTTTTTTTTTTTTTTTTTTTTTTTTTTTTTTTTTTTATTTCTTGTACTATTTCTTTTTTTTTTTTTTATTTTATAATTTTATTTTTTTAATGGGGTGACATCAATAAATCAGGATACATATATTCAAAGATAACAAGTCCAGGTTATCTTGTCGTTCAATTATGTTGCATACCCACCACCCAAAGTCAGATTGTCCTCTGTCACCTTCTATCTTGTTTTCTTTGTGCCCCTCCCACCCCCTATCCCTCTCCCATTCCCCCCTCCCCCCCGTAACCACCACACTCTTATCAATGTCTCTTAGTTTCACTATTATGTCCCACCTACGTATGGAATAATACAGTTCCTGTTTTTTTCTGATTTACTTATTTCGCTTCGTATCAGGGCATGTCTTTTTAATGCTGAAGAACATCCCATTGTCTAGTTTATCCATTCCCCTATACTGAAGGACATCTTCGTTGCTTCCGAGTTCTGGCAATCATGGAGAAAGCTGTGATAAACATACATGTGTGAATGGAAGTGATTTAAGGCTTAAATTTAAAGCCCTAATATCATATTATGTACTGTTGTGAGAGCTGGGGGAAAAGAGGAGATCCTCAAATGTCCCTTCTCCCTCCTCCTTTGTATTTTGTTATTTCTACTTTCTCAGACCATAACATTTTTTTTTAATTTAATTTTATTTATTCATTTTAGAGAGGAGAGAGAAATGGAGAGAGAGAGAGACAAAGAGAGAAGGTGGGGAGGAGCTGGAAGCATCAACTCCCATATGTGCCTTGAACAGGCAAGCCCAGGGTTTCGAACCGGCGACCTCAGCATTTCCAGGTCGACACTTTATCCACTGCACCACCACAGGTCAGGCTCAGACCATAACATTTTGACATACTTCTTTTGCATGTTTCCCTCCATTCTATACACCCACAGAAAAGGTCCCATGGCCAAATAACTTTCTTTCTTATGACTACCTGGCACCTTTTCTGCTTGTTCATGACTTGGGAGGTTTCATTTTTCTTTTAACCCACAGAAGTATTCTAACAAGCCAATGACACTCTCCCACAAGAATCAGGGGTTGATCCATTCTCTATCCATTGTGAATTTTGCCTTCTACTTCACCGGTTTATTCCTTTTGTTTCTGACTGCAGTCCCTATGTGGCCCTGCATAGCATGCTGTATTCTCCCATAAGCTGACAGCAAATGCAGTTAAGAAACTATTGTTCTCAGTATTAGATTGTTCAGGATTGTGTCTGGTCTTGCCTGCATTTGTAGATCAGGAATCCCTCCCTCACCAGAGAGTGATTAAAACAGTATATTTGTATAGTAAACAGCTTTAAATGATAATGTTCCTGTTTCTGAAGCAAAGGGCTGGTTGGTTTATTGTCTGGTAAAATAAATTTATGTCTCTTAACAAGGCAAAGGTCGGACTAGTTTGCTTGCAGCTCATTATAAAACTCTCAGTTCTTTATATTCAGGGTTCCATGGCTGTGACACGCTGCACAGCCACTGCATATGTGACATCCAAATAAGTGGCTCTTCCACACTTCTGTAGGACAGGAAGAGGCTGTGGGAATCAAAGCCAAACTGGCTCATGAGTAATAATGGCATCTTTCTCTGACACAGGAGCTGCATTGTCTTCTTTCAGCATGCATGAAACTGGCAAGAGAACTTGTTACCTTATGAATAGAATAAATCTAATTCTTCATAGTTCTTCACAGCCTTGCTTTTAAAATTTGTATTTGCTGCTATACTTTTGCCCATCCCTTTGTTTCTAGCTTTTCTCAATAATTTGTTTTTCTTTGTACACCTTGTATGTAGACTTGAGTTGAATTTAGCTTTGTGTTATTTTAAAATTATTTGAATAGGTGATTATATCTATTTCCCATTATTGATTTGACTGCTGTGTTTGGGCTTAGTTCTGTGATATTATTTTAGATTATATTTACTGTATAGGTTATTCTAAGTATTGTTTTGCTTCTGTGATTTGTTGACTTTGTAAAAATTACTTGTATATTGCTTTTTTATTACTTTGCATTCCAATCTTCTAGTGATTTTCTTTATAATTATACTTTCTATAACTTTTCAAATTATTTATATTTATATTACTTATGTTTCCCTTTGTTAATATTAAATGTTAACAATTCATTTTTCTCCTATTATTTTGTTTATATTTTAGCACTGAGCTGCTTCTACATTGTCCATTCTCCTTTATCCAATGTATTGTATTTTTCTACTTTATCAGACCATAAAATTTTGACATACTATTCCTGCACTTGTTTTTACTTTTGCTTTTATCTTATCTTAGTTGTATATATTTAATATATTCAACGTTCACTACTACACCTTCTGCGGGATCTCCCAAGTCACATCTTATTTGGGTAAAAACTCTTGTAATAGTTTATCTTGAAGGTTTATGTGTGTGATATTCCCTGTCTTTTGCACTTTTATAATCTTAGTACAATACCCTTGACACATGAAGGATAGCTTTGCTTGATATAAATCCCTTACCTCACAATTCATTTCATTGAGGTTTTTGAAAATCTTTAATTGTTCTATTTTTATATCATTTATATACTGTTTTTGAGCTTTCTAGGCCAATATGATTTTCTTTTCATTTCAATTTCTTGATAATTTTCTGAATTCAAGTAATTTTATTAGTATCTGTCCTATAGTTGACCATTTGGGATCGGGATTTTTCAGTTACATGGTGAGCCTACTTTATTGGTGGCTTTAGTTGGCATGTATTTCTGGAAATCTTTCATATGTTATACAGTGGTCCCTTGCCTATCCCTGGGGTTAGGTTCTAGAACTGCCCGCGACAGGTGAAAATCCGCAAAGTAGAGACCTTATATTTATTTTTTATTTACATATATTTTAAGGCTTTATAAAACCTCCCCACACTCTTATAAACCTTTCTTACACTGTTATTAACCTTTCCCACATTCTTATAAACTCTAGCTATGCTTATTTTACCACAAAAACAATTCAAATAATAAATATATAAACATACCTATATACCACAAAATCCAGCGAATAGCGAAAAATTCGTGATACAAAATTAGATATATACAATTTAAAAATCCGCAATACAGTGAGACTGCAAAGAGTGAACTGTGAAGAGATATGGCAAGGGATGAGAGTACTGTAAATATCATATCTGCCATCCATCTTATTTTGTTTTTCTTTTTCAGAAACGTTAACAATATGTATATTGGAATTTCTGTGTCAGTCATTTAAATTTAACACTAATCCCCTAGTCCTAGTTCTTTATACTAATTTCAATGTTCAATTTGTTATCTTTTGTTGGCAGTTTTATTTTCTTTCTTCAATATCCCTTATATTTTTAGTGGAAACTACTCTTCCTTATGTACTTTGACATTAGTCTCATTTCTGGGATGAGTTTTTGCTCCCTCTTTTCAATGTTTTTCATGAATTTAGTCAACTCGTGTTTTCACATATTCCTCATTTTGTCCATTTCTATTCCTGATTTTAAATGTCTTTATTACTCTGCAAATTATGTATTATGTTACACTGTTTCTCATTTTCATGATTGTCTTTTTCATGAGTATATTTTTCAACTGAAATGTTTTTATTTAATTTTTTTAAATTAGTATCTTTTTTGTAGATATGGCTTAATATGTTCTATTAATTATGAAATGTCATATACATTCCTGATTAACAATAGTATATGTGGGCATGTATACAGTGGGCATTTCAGTTAATAAATTAATGATGTGTTGAGAGAGAAGAATTATTCTTTTCTGATTTTATGATTCCCTTTGCTTTCTCTGAGACTCTTAATTTTTACTTGTTTGTTCCTTTTCGTCCTTCACCATCACCTCCCCATTCATTTTCTTCCCGTTTCAAAGTAGTGCAGTTCATACAATTGTTATTCATTTTCAAGAACTTAGTGTTTTAACCTCTGCATCTCAAACCTGTTTTCAGCATATTTCCACATAGTAAATTTTAAGGTGATTTTTATGTGTATTCATTCTATTGTTGGTTCCCACAGCTCTCTTCTCTTCTAATAAAATCTATACTGTCTCTCTGCTCCAATATGCCTTTTGGATGGTTCTGCATGTTTTGAAAGCTTCATTTCATGTGAATTAAAAATGATAATGATTTCTGTTTTCTAATTCATTTTAGATTTGAAAGACAGTAGTTTGTTTACTTTCCTTTTGAATGCATGTGATATTTGTAGGACATATATACTGAGATTCAGAATAAATAATATATTATGTCATTATGTACTATTTTCTAAAAAATATATGTTAACAGAATTGATTTAGTAAATATAAAGAAAACAAACCTAATAGGACAATAATTAGGGGAAAATTAGAAAGCTGTTTTAAAAAGGTAAAATCTTTGTATCTATATTTAGAGGAATTTTTGTTACTGTGATATTCTAAAGAAACTATTATTGAAAAACATTTCCTGTCACAAATAGTAATGGAAGATTTCTCCATGTATTTTACAATGTTGGCCTAGCACTGAACTCAATGATTAAAAAGTTTTAATATAAAATTTGTGCCTTGGCCGGTTGGCTCAGTGGTAGAGCATCGGCCTGGCGTGCAGAAGTCCCCGGTTCGATTCCCGGCCAGGGCACACAGGAGAAGCGCCCATCTACTTCTCCACCCCTCCCCCTCTCCTTCCTCTCTGTCTCTCTCTTCCCCTCCCGCAGCGAGGCTCCATTGGAGCAAAGATGCCCGGGCGCTGGGGATGGCTCCTTGGCCTCTGCCCCAGGTGCTAGAGTGGCTCTGGTCGCAACAGAGCGATGCCCCGGAGGGTCAGAGCATCACCCCCTGGTGAGCAGAGCGTCGCCCCCTGGTGGACGTGCCGGGTGGATCCCGGTCGGGCACATGCGGGAGTCTGAGTATCTCTCCCCGTTTCCAGCTTCAGAAAAATTAAAAAAATAAAAAATAAAATAAAATTTGTATAAAACAATTACATATTCTCATGTTTATAAAATATTACATACTTTGATGAATATAAAAACCTAACACTGAGAAATAAACTTCAGAAATATTCTACCACAATAAATCTTACAAAAGTAAGAGTTAATTCAAGAGTATAGTAATATGACAAATTTAAGATATAAATATGTCAAACAGAAATCAATATAAATAATTTAATATAAGTTTAAAAGATTTTAGCTAAAATACAACATCTAGATTTTAAGTTCCTTAATATTTAAAAACACTTGTTTTAGGTTACTGAGAATGTATTAACAAAATATTATAGTCAAGTAGCTTATAAATGACGTCAATTTATTTCCCTAAAGTTCTAGAGCCTGAGAAGTGATCTAGAGCAAGATCATGCTGTCAGCATATTCAGTGTTTGATGCAGCCCACTTCCTGGATGGTACCTTTTCACTGGATCCTCACATCGTGAAGGGTCTAGAGAGCTCTATAGCATCTCTTTTATAAGACCCTAATCCTATTTACGACTCTACCATCATGACCTAAGCATCTTCCAAAGTCCCAACCTTCTAATATCATCACTTTGTGTATTAGAATTTCAACATATGAATTGGGAAGGGCACAAAAATTCAAACCATAGCAATCTCTTAACAACTTGAATATGGCATATTTTCCCAGCTTCAAACTTAATATCTTTTAGGGAAAAAGACAACTTTAAATTAAAAAATAGATTCTAAGTTTTAAGAAAGGTTGTCTCGCTCTTGAAATTGTGCGCTGCTAAGATGGTTGAATCATTATTCTAACCTCTTCTTATTATCAAAATTCACGGAAGTATGATTATAGTACTAGAGTATCAACTTCTGATTTTATATATTGAGGAAAATAAATGCATGTCCCCTAGTGAAGATATATCATTGCTAGTGTTTCGATAACTCTGAAAATACTAAATAATTTACATGGTTTGAGCAGAGATATTAGGATAGAATTAGGCATTATTATTTTTTTTCTTATGTGAGACAGAGAGAGACAGGGGCAATCAGAAAGGGAGAGAGATGAGAAGCATCAACTCTTAGTTGCAGTGCCTTAGTTATTCATTGATTTCTTTCTCATATGTGCCTTCTTGGAGGTCGTTCTCTAGCTGAGTCTGTAAACCCTTGCTCAAACCAGTGGCCTTAGACTCAAGCCAGCCACCATGGGGTCAAGTCTGTAATCCCACACTCAAACCAGTGACCCCATGCTTAAGCTGGTGAGCTCATACGCAAGACAGCAATCTTGGGGTTTAGAACCTGGATTCTCAGTGACCCAGGCTGACTATCTATCCATTGTAACACCATCTGGTCAGGCTAGGCATTTTTTTTTATCTAGATAATTTTTTCTTTTTTAGAAAAAAAACGACAAAAACCCACACATTATCTAATAGACCTTCTAAAGGGAAAGATCATATCTATGTTTACAGTATGAAAAACAAACTTAGGCAATACTCACACCAGAAATCTTTCCTGATTCCTAATCTGCTCCTTCATTCAAGACTGATTAAAGATCTGTTCTTGGACCTGTCAAAGAAAAAGTACACTGGAAAAGTTAAGCATGTAAGGAAGACTATTGCAATCAGGAAGAAAGATTGCTCTCAACTTTATTGAACAAAAATGGGGAGAGTTTTTAGCACTGGGGTTAACAGTGAAAAAGTACTGGACAAAGTTAAGGGGAAGATTAGTTAACATCACTAGGCCATCTTTACTTGCTAATTCCTGCTTAGGGAATTTAGGCTCCTACCCTGCCACAGAGATCAGAAGATAGGGACACTATCTCTGTTGATGATTACATTTCAAAAAAGTAGCTCCTAATCCTTGAGAAACAGATTTTTATTTTGTAAAACTGGCAAGAGGCTGAGAAATTTGTATCTATAAGGAACAGGAAAAAAAATTACAATTGCAAGTTTTCTAAAGAAATGCTTTAACAAAATGGAAATAAGGAGTTTATAGTTAGCAAAAAATCTGTCTAAGGTTTTGTCAAGCTAAGCAGAATGATAAGATCATCTTGGTCAATTTCAATAATTGTATAATTATGTAACTTTAAAAAATATGTTCCTGTCTCTTTCTCTTCTAAACTGTGAGCTCCTTGAAAGTAGATGTTTTATTTAATTATATGGTATAGTATTTTATTGTATTTTCTTTCCTTCTTCCTATTCATGCCTTTTAGTTGTACCCTTTCACACTGATGTTGGGCTGGTTTTGTGACTTTTTTCCAATGGAACATTAGTGATTACAACATAGCTGAGGCTTGAAAAGTCTTTGTGCTTTGGAACTTCCTCTCTTACTGATTTTTTTGGAACTTTGATGTTACCAAACAATCATGGATTAGCCTATTAACGGAAAAGAAGTCTATATGAAACAAAGGCAAACTATCATGATTTCGGATCTCCTATGTAAAATAGCCTCCAAAATGACAGATATATAAGTAGGGCAAGCCTAGAACCTTCGGTTTTATCTGAGCCGCCAGCCAAACAGAGACAGTTGATAGGTTGGCCCACAAAAAAAGAAACACTAATGCTATCAGTATTTTTTTTTAAAGAAATAACTGTGAGTGGAGCACAGAGCACATACCTAGCAGCTGTGGCTGATGCAATGCTGTGAGAATACTCCAGCTCCCAGAAGCCTCCTGGGCACACCCAGGAAGGAAGCTCCCGCTGTAAGGAAGTGACTCAGCACCAACCATGCAGCTCCCTGATCTTTTCAGCCATTGGCTATGAACAACACACTGTAACACCCTATAGGCTGAACCTGTGTATATAAGCTAGCTTACTTCCTGAATAAAGTGGATCTATGTCACTGAATCTGGTCCCCGGAGTCAGGTCTTTGCATCCCCATCATCCTCACCCCCTACAGGACTTGTCCAAAAATAACAAATCTTTACTGTTATGTGTCACTAAGATTTGGGTTGTTTTTTAAACACCAAAGACTAGTTGAGACACAATCTCTGGTAACTGTCATATTACTTTTACTAAGTATTTAATTACTTGATGAATAGACAAATAAATTAATGATACAAATTAGGTAGACCAAATTACAGCTGAAACCTGAGTGAAATATCTGAGAGTCAAACTAAGTATAAAAGATACAAACATACACAAACACACACACAATTTATATGAAGCACTGAGCATGCAGTCAATGTCATATTAAGTACTCCTACAAATATATTGTATGGTATCCCCATCTATATTTCTGGTAGGGTTAAACTTTTTAAAATTGCCTTAATTTAAAAAATATAGTAGATACTTACTCAAACAATATTGTACAGTTGTGTTTTACCTGTTAGTCTGGCATTAAAGAAATTAAATAAGTTAAGGATCATTAGCATTTTCCTTTATTACACCATACAGAGAAGCTGCTCAGACTCTTTTCAATTAAAGAACAAGAGAAACGAGGTAAGCCTGAGTTAAGACAGTGCATCCTATAAATGTGTATGCGTGCGCGCACACACACACATTTATACTCTAAACGTCTACTATTAATTGCTCTATAGTTCACAGACTTCTATGACTAATATTCTCACTCCACCTGAATACATTTTCCAAATCTCAACTCAAATAACATCTCTTCTGCCTTAACACATTATAATTCAAAACCTCAGTCAGAGCACTTAATTTAGTCTCATTTACCACATAGTTCTTTTTTTTTTTTTTGGCCAATATTTTAGTTCCGTTATACTTTATTTATCTGGTATTAACTTATGTTCACAGCTTTTAGCACTGGGTTTTGCACAGAATAGATACCTGATGGTTGCTGCTGATTTTGATTTGGTTAAATAGATAATAAATATTGAAAATTTTTGAGCTATAATATTTAATGTGATAAGCAAAATTTTATGTAAATTAAATATTATTAATATAAGATAAATATTAAGTATGTAAAAATATAAAAAAGCTATTATAGTTAACAATATAGAGATATATTAGAAAAAAATTGATGTATTCAAAAAGTTAATTGCAATTTTTCTCTTTACAGTATTACGTTCAGAGATTTTAATTGTCTGACATTGCTTCTCTTTATTTTCTAATTCTTGTGAAATAAAAATATATTTGTTTTATAAAAAGACAAATAAGTATTATTCTGTTAATAAGATGCATATGTTCTTAAAATATTTGAGTAATTAAACTTTTCATTCAACTCTGTTTACAGTCAATTTTGTAGTGATAACACTTAAACATTTCAATGTATGTTAGCCTGACTTCCAAGAGCCACTGTCTACACCTTTTCTATTGTTCTGTCCTCAGGATTCTGGATGTGCTTCCATGAGTCAAAGCCTTAATCACTGACCACCCAATGAATGAATATAAATACATCAACTCCCTAACATTTTTCGTAGGAAGGTTTATGCCAAATGTGCCATTCTCTGTTTCTTCTTGGGATTATTCTCCATAGTCCACTCTGTAGCAACCTGTTGTTGCTACCTTTCCTTCCCTGTACTGTGGTTCCTCATCTACTCTGACACCTCCCATCAATTGCTTGAATTGGATCCTTCATGTAAAGTCTGCTTCTGAAGGTATGCAAACTAACAAAATATAATTTAAATTATTAATATATTTATTCTTTTTTTTTTGAGAGGAGAGGGAGAGACAGAGAGAGAGAGAGAGAGAAGAGACAGAGAGAGAGAAGGGGGGAGGAGCTGGAAGCATCAACTCCCATATGTGCCTTGACCAGGCAAGCCCAGGTTTTCGAACCGGCGACCTCAGCATTTCCAGGTCGACACTTTATCCACTGTGCCACCACAGGTCAGGCCAAATTGTTATTAATATAAATAATTTGCCCTTAAATGACTACCAGGCAAACAAATTTTTGTGTATAGCAAACAAAACAAAACAGTTTTGCTGTGAATTTGGTTTACTAACATTTAAAATTACTTATTCATCTCATCTAAATAAAATTTTTAGTTGAAGAATAAGTAACTAAATAATCATATTTTTATGAACTCTTTAGTTGTATCACAACTAAAGGAAAATTCTATGCTCAGTTCTATTAGAGTGCAATTAACAGACTACAATTCCAACAGACACTTTTTGAGCAAATGAATGTTAATACAGGAAGGGAGAAACACAGGCAGTTAATGAGCAGACACTGTCAGAGTACTGTTATCTAATATTAACAATAACCCTATAAAAAATGTCGTCTCTATAAAAAAAGAGACTGAGGCTCTCTTGAAACATATTCTGTAACATGCTGTTCTACATAAACAGAAACTAAAATGATATGTGGAGAATATTTTGTATATGTTTGTATAATTCATAATCTAGTTATCTAAAGATGTATCTATCTCTCTTTTTGTATGTAAACACAGATATGAAAATCTGTAGACACATAGCATCAAACTCCTTCAATTTTATGTTAGTCTATATTACTACTCATGCATTACTACTTATAAGTTCCTCACCCAGTAATGCCATGCCTAACATTTTTTCTTCTAAAAATCACCCTTACATAGCTGATATTTTAATAATTTCCTTTTTATATACTATAAATTGTAAATTCAAAATCACTGCCTCTTTCATGGTTGTGATATTTAGAAATAAAGTTATTATCTAAGTAACATTTTAGGTGTCTTTATAGCAAAGTAGAATTTATTTCAGTGATAAAATAGAACAGGTGCTATCAAAACACTTTGTAACTTTGCATGACATAAAGACTTTATTTCATGCATAAAACTTTAGTTTTTCATCAAACATTAAAGTGTTAAAGAATTCTTTAAATAATATTTTAAGGTTTAAGAAGACATGACATTTACTAGGAAAATAGAGGTAAAAGTTATCAATTCCTAAATGGGACAAATAAATACAAAGATTTCCTTATTCTACCAGCTTATGGAGAATTACGTCAGTTAAACAACTGACCTAAAATGGCAGTATATATTAAAAATCAACTCCAGAGCTCTAGCCTGGTAGCTCAGTTGATTAGGGCATTGACCCAGTATGCCAAAGTGCCAAGATTGCGGGCTTGATCCCCGGGAGCATACAAGAATCAACATATGAATGAATAAATAAATGGAACAACAAGTTGATGTTTCTCTCACTCATTTGCTCTCTCCCTCTCTCTAAAATCAATTAAAAATTTTAAATCTATTCCAAAGATGACATCAACATGATTACCACATTGAGTTTCATAGCAGCACTTAGAATGTTACTCTGATATTTAAAATTAGATTAGGAAAAAACTCATATATATGATGCATATTATGCACTTCGAGCTAAACTATGTTGTATGTTTTGCTTAAGCATGGCTATTATTGCCTGCTTTGATAGAGGATTTTTAAGAGTCATGTGAATAGGTACCTAATATGAATTCAAACTATGAATTATTAAACTGTTCACTCACCCCAGATACTTTAGGGCAAATCATTTGTATTATACTAAGAAAAATAGCTTTATGAATCCCCAGTCATTTTTACTAGATGTTTATTTTGAGAGAATCAAGTTGTTATATTAAACAGTATCTTCATTATAAGGATTTTCAAACAAACAATTGCCCTCAATCTATGTATGGCCTCAATCTATAGCTGTCTCTATGTATGTTTATAGTCTGTCTTCACTTTCAGAGTTATCCAAATCTTGAATGTTCTATTTATCATTCTATTCTGTGACATAGGGAATTGCTTAGCACCTATAAGTTGATAATAAGTACACAGTAATTAACTACTCACTTAATAAGAAAAGATATCTAATTGGGTAATATAAGCAGCTGAACTCTATATTTATTATTCTGGTCATCTTGTATCAAACCAAGATATATTTTTATAGAAAATAAATCTAAAATTAAGTATATAATATTGTTTCTTTACGGAGACCTCTCTTTGATTTTTTTTAAAGAAAGCAAATATACCTGATGATCTCTAGAACTTATAAGAAAACTGAATACATATCAACAGTCAGGGAAATACTATATTTTAAATAGCTGCAACCCTAACAAAAATGGTAACATCCTGTACCTCATTTTTCAACTCAGACTTTAATTTTTTCTCCTGGCAAAAGAAGCTCTATGATTTTGAGAGTTATTTCTCAGATTTGTGTTTAAGTATGTAAGTCCTTTTCTCCTCCCAAAACATACCTGAGAACATCTTCCAAACCTAGTTGGTGATGAACAACGTTTTCTCTGCTTGTTTTATCCTTTAACCCAGAAACACACAAATGGAAGAACTGAGTTTGAACATCTGAAGGAGACTTCCTACAGTACTATTTTCCACTTAAGTTCTGATTCAGGGGATTTTTTTCAGACAATAGATAGAGAAGTGCCCAGATGATGTGTCCAACTCAAAAAAGGTAAAACTCTATATGTGCTCAGACAGTTAGAAAGCTCACTGAGGTTTGACTAAATAAATGTCTCCCAGTAGGTTTGACGACATCAGTGTCTTCCAGTAAGTGTCTCACATATTGTCCAAAGACCAATAGGCCTGGCTGCTTCAGTAAATGTAAGATGATACATAACATGTTGACATGATACCAATTTAATCTCAATCCTGTCAGCACATAATCTATAATTCAGTAAACTATGAGTTTGACAAACATTTCTTTTTTAAATTCTGTATCTAGAAAGCCATTTGTCTCAATTATATTTATATCTCAAATTTGAACAAATATATCTATAACCTGATACATACTGAGAAAGAAAAGAAAATTTATTTTATAATGTTGAAATTAAACTCTAGGAAAGTAATCTTTAACTATTTTAGATTTACAGAAAATTAGGTGAAAATCTAAAGCTTATATACACTTTTTAGTTTGTCATAGTTTGTTTTTCAAGACTGAAAAAAAATGGGCTATTATCACTGCTTAATGATTTTGTATGTGACCGAATTTGCTAGGAACTGTAAAATTCAATTCTTTTAAATATAATTTTCTCTTTTTTTTAAAAAAAAATTCATTTTAGAGAAGCAGGGGAGAGAGAGAGAGAAGAGGGAAGGAACAGGAAGCATTAACTTCCATATGTGCCTTGACCAGGCAAGCCCGGGGTTTTGAACCAGTGACCTCAGTATTCCAGGCCAATGCTTTATCCACTGTGCCACCACAGATCAAGCAAGATATAAATTTCTAAATAATACAGTTTTTGGAATGTTATTTGCAAGTATTTTTAATAACCCTGATTGAACTGAGTTATTCAACTAGATGGTCAAGTTCCTTCACTATTTTGAAAACATGGAACTCTGAGTATTACATTTTCTAAAAGTCAGTTTGTTGAATATGTGTTCACACTCAATTTCCATTAATATGTAAATAAAATACTACTAAATTAAAATTATCTATAATATTTAGGCCATAATAATATTCTGATGCTAAAATAATATTAGATTAATAATGGTTCACATGGAATCATTTATTTATCTTATACAATTCATTGTCACCCCAAACTATAATCTCTGTTTTTATCCATTATGATAATCCTACTTACATTAGCCATTTTTATTGTACATAATAGGCACTCTGACTTAATACATGGAACTTTATTGGAAGCACTTAGAAACCAATCTTAACATAGCTATCTTGATGTTCAGTGCTATACATATATACAAAAAGTAGTAATGACAATTGCTTTAAATTTCAAATAAGAAGTCTTGAAAGAAATTAAACATTTTCAAGTTTGTTTGTTAGTTGCTGTTGTTTTATCCTATTCACTAGGAGCTAATTTTTGCTTATCTGAAATAAGTAAATTGGCCTGCAGGCCAAATATTTCCACAGAGAAAACAAAAATCAATTATTTTTGAAGATGAAAACTATCACTGAACACGCTAACTAATTTAAAAGCACTAACAACTTAAAAAAATGAGCTTAACTGAAAATATAAAATGAACATTGGGACTATCAGGAAACAGCACTGAGTTGTATGTTTGCTCTTTTCACAGAAAAGAAAACAGGATATTGTAATAGATTGGAAATAAAGAGTTTATGTTGTTTTAACAATATAGGGAACACTGTGAGAAATCTGAAGCTGCAGCGAATCCTCCACTGTCTATTAAACAGGGAATAATCAAGAATTGATGTCCACAAACAGGTGTATGGAAAATCAACCTCAAGTTCTCTTTCAATATTGTCTCAGTATGACCTGACTTTTGCCAGACAATGATATGAAAATATGACAGTATTGATTTAAATACAATAAAATGATTTTTAGGTAAAAGATCAGTCCCTATTTTTACATATCAATGCTCAGAAATATAAAGGTTATGAAGTTTGCAATTAATATATTCTTTGTTCAAATCTTGCTTTTTTAAAAGAAATAGATTTCTATACAATATCTATATCTCCTAACAAATTCAGACCAATCTACTCAAAACCCTACATATTGTGATGTGTGGATGGGAAAAATAAAACTAGAAAAGATGACATAGGTGAAGATAAGAAAGAAAAGAGAAGATAAATATTAGAAATAAAAATCCAAATTATATTGAAATGATATTTTTATCTCAATAGTAAAGAACAATATTAAAACTATTAAATCTATAATAGTGTTCTCTGAATTGATTTTCAAATCAATTTATCAATTTTACATCTCTTAATAGTGTACTCATATATTAATTAATCATTTAACTAATTGCCTCTTTTCTTTTTCCTCAATGATGATCTTTCAAATTCCTGATATTTATATTCAGTAATTTTGTAGGAAAAGAAGTAAATTTTGTAAGTAGTAGAACTAAAGATATGAAAATAATAAAAATAATGTAGCAAAATGATGAGTCAGAAACTAGCAATCTGTAATCTAAAAGGGGAGAGATTTATTTAGCATGGTTTTCTGACAGAGAGATGTTTAAATAGAATGGGATTATTTGGGGTAAAAATGTACTACAATAATTCACATTTTCACCTAAATTACTAGAGCCTATCATGAGAGCAGCTATGGTTTGTTTTAATTTTAAATATGGGAAAAATACAAAGAATATTTTTTAACAATTAGTAGAAGTAAAATAAAGAGGAAAGGATTAGCAGGAAACACACTTATAAATTAAAGCTTATTCTAAATCATTCAAAGGATTATGAAAATAAAATGAGGGATAAATTTAAAAATATTCTATCTCAAATGAGCTTACTTTATTTCAACTTTAAATAACCTTTGAATATTAACATTCTCCAATCTTTCTTTTTTTTTTTTTTTCAAAGTTAAAAGTGGGGAGGCAGACAGACAGACTCCCACATGATCCCGACCAGGATCCACCTAATATGCCCATCAGGGGGCGATGCTCTGACCATCCAGGGCATTGCTCCATTGCAACTAGAGCCATTCCAGCACCTGAGGTGGAGGCCATGGAGCCATCCTCAGTGCCGGGGTCAACTTTGCTCCAATGGAGCCTTGGCTGCAGGAGAGGAAGAGAGAGATAAAGGAGAAGGGGAAAGATGGAAAAGCAGATGGGTGCTTCTCCTGTTTGTCCTGATCAGGAACTGAACCCAGGACTTACACACACCAGGGCAACGCTCTACTACTGAGCCAACTGGCTAGGGCCACATTCTTCAAACTTTAACAACTCAATTATGTCATCAAACCACAGAAAATAAATAAAAAAAATCTTATTAATTCTTTAAATCTTATATATATTTTTAAATAACCAGGTAAGTTTAGGTTTTTCTTTTTGGTATCTATTTGCCTAGCACAATAAATTTTGCATTTTGCTTTTTATTTATATCAGTTATGAGACAGTTAGTGAAAGACCACCTGATAAAAGAGGTTATCTGAAAGCTTTTTAATGGTTAAATGAGTTTAGCCTAAAGATTTGTGCAGATAAGTGAAATAAAAACCAACAAAGTCTATTTATTCAGAGCCTGCTATCACTAAGGATTCATACACTATCACTTGAGTTTGGCAAAGACTTGAAAGTAAGGCCGAGGAATAGGAAAACTTTATAGCAGATAAAAATAGGATCTTTTGGCTGTGTATTGACCAGAAGCTGTTGACATGAGCAAGTTGCAGTCAGACTAGTAGCAGAGAGACAATCATGGTCATGGATATGAAGACTCAATATTGTCAAAACCAGTCTTTTTCAACTCAATCTATAGAGTAAATGCAATCCCAATCAAAATCCTCACTAATTTTTCCATGAATTTTAACAAACTGACTATAAAGTTTATATGAATAGCACAAAGATCCAGAATAGTCAACACAATATTGAAGGAGAAGAACAAAGTTGTAGGACTAATGCTACTGGAGTTAAAGATGGTTAGGTATTGGCAAAAGATGAGATAAATAGAGCAATGGGAGAGACTAGAGAGCCCAGAAATAGACCCGCATAAATATAAACAATAGATTTTTGACCAAGAAGCAAAGGCAATATGATAGAACAAGCATAATCTTTTCAACAAATGATGCTGGAATTTCTGAGCATTAACATACAAAAACACAGATACAGACCTCATGCACTTAAAATTTAACTCAAAATGAATTTTAGGCCAAAACATAAATTACAAACTATGAAACTTCTAGAATATAGCATAGAAAAACCTGAATAACTTTAGTATTGTAATGCCTTTTTAGATACAACACCAAAAACATGGTCCATGAAAGAAATAAAGAGTAAGGTGGACTTCATTAAAATTAAATGCTTCTTATCCACAAAAGACAATATAATAGAATGAGAAGACAAGCCATAGGCTGGGAAAAAAAATGTTTTTAAAAGATTCATCTCCTAAATTAAAGTATATTATCCATAATATACAAAAAATTTGTAAAACACAGCAATAAGAAAACAACCCCATCAAAAGTGGGCTGAAGACCTGAACAGACACTTTACCAAAGAAGACATAAAAATAACAAATAAGCCTGAACTGCGGTGGCACAGTGGATAAAGCGTCGACCTGGAAATGCTGAGGTCGCTGGTTCGAAATCCTGGGCTTTCCTGGTCAAGGCACCTATGGGAGTTGATGCTTCTAGCTCCTCCCCATCTTCTCTCTCTGTCTCTCTCTCCTCTCTCTCTCCCTCTCTGTCTCTCTCTCTTCCTTTCTCTCTTCTCTCTAAAATGAATAAATAAAATTTAAAAAAATAACAAATAAGCATATGAAAACATGCTCCACATTCTATGTCATCAGGGAAATGCAAATGAAAACAATGATATACCACTATAATCCTAATAGAGTGGCCAAAATCAGGAACATTGACACCACCAAATGGTGTTGATATTGTGGAGTAACATGACTCAAGCATTGCTGGTGGGAATACAAGATGGCACAGCTACTTTGGAAGACAGCTTGGTGGTTTCTAACAAAACACCACATGATCCAGCAATCACACTCCTTGATATTTACCCAAAGGTATGGAAAAGTTATGTCCATACAAAAACCTGCACTCAGTTGTTTATAAGCAGCTTAATTGATATTTTCCAAAACTTGTAAGCAACCAAGATGTCCTCAGTAAGTGAATGGATAAAGTATGGTACATATAAACAATTCAGTACTACTCAGTGCTAAAAAACACAACATAGGTCCTGGCCAGTGGCTCAGTGGATAGAGCATTGGCCAGGCAAATGGATGTCCCAGGTTTGATTTGCAGTCAGGCACACAAGAGAAACAACCATCTGCTTCTCTCCTCCTCTTTTCACTTCCTTCTCTCCCTCCTCCCCTCCCACAGCCAGTGGCTTGATTAATTTGAGCATCAACCCTGGGTGCGGAGGATAGCTGGCTGGTCGAGCATGTCAGTCTCAGGCACTAAAAATAGCTCGGTTGGTTTGAGCATGCCCCAGACGGGGGTGTCCAGGTGGATGCCAGTCAGGGTGCAATGGGAGTCTTTCTCTCTCCACTCTTTTCACTTAAAAAAAAACAAAACAACAACAACAAAAAAAACTAACAAACTATTAAGTCATGAAAGGATATGCAGAAATCATCTTAAATGCATATTGCTAAGAAAAAAATTGCTAAGAAACCAATCTAAAGCAGGCTACATACTGTATGATTCCAAGTATATGATGCACTAGAAAGGACAAAACTATGGAGACAATAAAAAGATTTGCCATTTGCAACAACATGACTGGATCTTGAGTATATTAAGCTAAGCAAAATAGTAGAAAGAATTGTGACTTCACTCATGTGGGATATAAAATAGAAAGCAACAAATAAACAAGAAAAACAAACAAAAACTATTAGACATAGAAAACAGTATGATGGTTATAACAAGGAGGTAGGTTGAAGGGTAGTTAAAGGTAACGGGTCAAATATATGGTGATGAAAGGAGATTTGATTTTGGGTGATGAACACAATGCAATATACAAATGATATATCAAAGAATTTTGCACTTGAAGCCTATATAGTTATATCAACCAATGTCACCCTGATAAATCTGATTAAAAATGTGAAAGAAATCATTGGTTCCCCAGGGGTGATCAGAGGAAGATGAATAGTAGATTTTTAGGGCAGTAAAATTGCTCTGTATGATATTATATTTATGGAGATATGTCTATATAAGTGACTAAATTCATAGAATATACAATACCAAGATTGAATCATAGGATAAACTATATACTTTGAGTGATATTGATGTGTCAATATAAGTTCATCTCCAGTAAAAAACGTAACACTCTCATGAGTGATATTGATAATGGAGGAGACTATGCACTTCTGAAGGAAGAAAGTATGTGTGTCATTTGTACCTTTCTCTTAGTTTGATTGCAAACCTTCAGGGTGTACAAAAAAATAAAGTATTTTTAACCTGTTACCAAAACTAAGTGATTAAATAATAAAAAAGAAAATATTGTAAGTAGTACTTATGTATAAGTGAAAATCTCTAAGGGTAAATAAAATTAATGATTCATATATGTTTATACATTAAATTCTTCTTTGAAGAGTTTTTATAAATAAGTATATTTATATACTAAAAGATCTAACACATCATCTACTAATGATGAGGAGAATCCTGTGAGAAGTTAAATATTTTGCCTTGGTTAAATGGGAGAGACAGGTCCATGAACATGGCTTTTTTTTTTTTTTTACATCAAATGCAATTTTAATACAAGTTCACCTGTTTTTTTCTGAAAATTTCTGTGAATTAAATTAAAAAGTAGGAACAAAAGAAGTGATAAAATTATGGTTTTCATCTGCTCTTATCACCCTAGTTTATTCATCCAAACAAAAAACTGACTTTTAAAAAATAAAAATATCTTTGTATAATAGAGACATAAAACTATTTTACCCATTGTTTTAGTAAATATATTTAATATCTTATAAATATATTTAAATAAATATATTTAATATCTTAGATATAAACTTTATGCTACTAAAATAGTCAAAGACTGTTAAAATTGGATTTCATGTGGGAGAATTATATTTATTTCCAAAAAATAGAAAAATAACATCAAAATTTAAATATTCTTTTAAAGTAATACCACAAACTAAAGTCATAACTGTTTCTCCATTGGTATGAAATTTTACTCACATAAACTAGTGGTAAATTCATTTTCATTTTCATAAAATTGAAATAGTTGAACCAAAGATTTATAATAATAAAATTTCATATATGACAAAAAAACTGCTGTGGAAGACTTAAAAACTGAAGCAAAAGTTTAAGCTAACTTTATTTAATAGTAATTACTGACTTGAATAAGGTACAATAATTTCATAAATTTATAGAACTAGGCACCTATTTCTTCAGGTAATGTTTGAATAAGTATAGAGTTACAAACACAAAAATATGAATGCTTAGTATAAAGTTTTAATTTATCTTGAAAAATAATTAATAAATGCTTTATTTCTACATTAATTTGATCTACACAATTTTAGTCTTATATGATATGTTTTTGTTCTAGTCATATGTGTCACTGTATCAAATTCTTGCCTGAACTTTCTGGTGAGAAATGTAAGTAAGAGATGCAATTTTAATTACTTCAGAAATGAAAGAATAACTTTACTAATAATTCTCATTTATAGCCAATAAGTTAAGAAAAACATGATTTTTTAATCTTAAAATATAAAATGTAGAATACATTATGATTATCTTACTTGGGTCAGTGCTATAGATATTATATTATGACATAATCATAAATATATATCCTGTTTATGACCTACCATATTAAAACAAAAAAGAGTTTTAATGATTTTCTTGATATGTTAAGTAATCAAAGAATAACCAGGAAAAATTAACAGGTATATATTAATTAAACATTTTTTCTTTTTATTTCCCTGAAATTAGTAAAATACATGAAATCACTGACCAATTATGGATAATGAAATAACCTAAAATAATTTATTTATTGCATTGAAAGATATACAGCTATACACACATAATTATAATATGTCTTTTTTTCCATTTGGATGACTCTCTCAGTATGGGATCTTGATGTTTAGAAATCTTTTCTTTCCAATCATAATAATAAATTCCAGGGCTTCCCCTTGATAACTTTCATGCATTATATAGGTTTAAGTTTCCAAAAAAATAAGAAAAAATTCAGTTGAATGTCTTTCTCTATATTCATAATGCTAACAATCAACATAAGCATACTCTGTGGTATGCACAGTTTTACCATTTGTGTTTATACTCTCTCATTTTAAAACCCACCCTCTGCTTTCTGCTCCAGTTCTATGGAATTATCTCCTTCAATTCTCATGTCCTAACATCATTGTTATTTTATTTTGTCTAATGAGAAAATCTTTCATTTAAAATGTACAAGCTGTTCTTTCCAGAGAGTGGTATAATTTGGCAGAGGATCAAGCAATATCCTAAGAGAAAAGCGATGAAGATCAACAAACACTTCCCTTTTAAGGTTAACATTAATCATATGGTTGATTGTTTGCAATAATGGCTTCAATAATCCCCCACCCTGGATCCTTTTCAAAGTGACTTTGTGGTGTGACATGCCAAAAGTAGCTATAGACAGATACATGACTCAAAAACAATTAATCTTGAAAGGTCTCAAAGTATGCTTACGGGAGTTGTACCAGTGAAAGCATCACCATTCTAGAGTAAATTAAATTGTTCAAATACCATGAAGGTCTGAGTCACCAACTTTTTACAGGAAAAGAAGTAGGCTGAGAAAGGTATTCAGCTGCTTACATGGACCTATTTAGTATGCAATAGAATGAAAATGGCAAAGGTTAGAACCAAGAGCCCAGAGG
Organism: Saccopteryx bilineata; assembly: GCF_036850765.1. Taxonomy (NCBI): domain Eukaryota; kingdom Metazoa; phylum Chordata; class Mammalia; order Chiroptera; family Emballonuridae; genus Saccopteryx; species Saccopteryx bilineata. The sequence goes on from NC_089490.1 coordinate 39,497,418, forward strand.
TTAGAACAAAAAGCCAATGAGAAGTATAAAGAAACTCATACCCTGAGAGCAGTAAGAGAACAATGGACTGGAAATTATTTCTACACAGAAGAAGAGAAGACAGAACTGAGACTCCAGTTCCAGAAGGCAGCATCAGACCATGATTAAAATTATTTACTGTCCCTGGAGTTTAGAGACTTTGTTCATCTAAAAGGTTTTCAGAATTGCTAAGCAGTGATAATTGCTTTGTATCTTTCATTCTACCGGGCTTTTTCTTTTTTCTTTTCTTTTCTTTTTTTTTTAACAGAGACAGAGAGTCAGAGAGAGGGATAGACAGGGACAGACAGACAGGAATGGAGAGATGAGAAGCATCAATCATTAGTTTTTCGTTGCGCATTGTGACACACAGTTGTTCATTGATTGCTTTCTCATATGTGCCTTGTCCGTGGGCCTTCAGCAGACCGAGTAACCCCTTGCTCAAGCCAGCGACCTTGGGTCCAAGTTGGTGAGCTTTTGCTCAAACCAGATGAGTGCACATTTAAGCTGGCACCTTGGAGTCTCGAACCTGGGTCCTCGGCATCCCAGTTTGACGCTCTATCCACTGCGCCATTGCCTGGTCAGGCTCATTTTCCTGTTCTTGAATGGGAGCATTTAGAGCGGTTATGCTTTCTTTACTTTCATTACATGTTGAAAAGGTAGGGTAAGAGTAATTGTATTTTGAGTTCAAAGATCTAGGAATTAAGTGGAACAGCATTTTAAAAGGTTTTTGTTTTCCTATCTATATTATACCAAGATCCTAGACTTCAAGTATGTCAACCTTGAGGAAACTTTTAGGGTTCTCAGAGTGGGTGAGAGTGTTTTATAAGTGGAAATAATATGATTGTAACAGAGTGAAATGCTTGGTCTCCAACTCCATCTAGCTTAAATCCGCTTTGTTTCCAAGGCCTTTAGGCTAATAGCTTCTGCTTAATCTTGTATGTAGACATGCATACGATCATTAGAGGATTCTGCTTTTGGCTTGAGTTTTATGCATTGTTTATTAGAGATTCACAAGAACCTCTATTGATTCACAGGAATCAATTACTTCTTGCCTCTCCCGTTTCCCCTTCCCTTGACATAGAAGAAGCCTGAACTCTGTACTTTCTTAAGATGAATTTGAAGAACGGTCTTTCCTATTCTCAATTGGTGCTTTCTTGATCAATAAACCTTTCCTTTCTCCAAACTCTGATATTTGAAGTTTTGGCCTTTCTAAGTATCGGGTATACGGACTTTGACCAGTAACATAATTAATTTTGGCAGACTGAGGACTAGCGTAGATTGTAAAAATGACTGCAGTTTACTCTCTCCATATAATGTTATTTTCAACATGACTTTGTAGCTCCTGGCATCAAAACGTGGATATCTGGGCTGGACTTCCAATATACTTTGATCAATAGAATTCAGTGGAAGTGATATAAAGCCAGTTCCAAACCAAAGCCTCAAAATCCTTGACTACTTCCATTCTGTCTTTTGGAATCCTGCTTAAATGACATGCATAAAAGCTCAAACTAACCTACTGATTGAAGAGAGATACATAGCTCTGTAGCATTCATCATACATTCATCATCCCATGGATTAACCATAGTATCTCAAGAAGCAGAAAACTATGATGTCCTGCTGACTACAGACATATGAAGGAGCCTGGCTGAGACCAAAAGAACAAACTGAGTCCTGCCTATATTTCAGACCCACATTATCATAAGCTCACAAAACACAGGAATGAATAGAGAAATAGATTTCTCATAACCATCTACCTACAGAAATGCATCATTCTTCAGTTATCAACACCTGCTACAGGAGTGATATATTTGTTGCAACTGATAAACTTACACTGAGTCATCATGATCACCCAAAGATTGTATTCTACATAATGAATCACTCTTTGTGTTTTATATTCTATAGTTTTGGACAAATGTATAGTGACATATATCCATTATTATAGTATTACACACAGTATTTTAACTGCTATAAAATTTCACTGTGACCTTCTCCTAAGCCAGAGCACAGGCAACTGCTGATATTTTTACTGCCTCCATAGTTTTCCCTTTTCCAAAAATCATATAGTTGAAATCATACAGGATGCGACCTTTTCAAATCGGCTTCTTTCATTTTGTAATAGGTGTTTAAGTTTTCTCCATATCTTTTCGTGGCTTAGAGCTTATTATTTTTTTTTAATGTTCCATGCAATAATTTTAATTTTTATTTTTATTTTATTACTGTATAATCAGCATAGAATATTATATTAGTTTTATATGTACAACATAGTGATTCAATATTTATAAATAAGAGATACAAATTTCCACATGTAAAAAAGATAGCTGATTTTATTTTAAAAAAAAGACAGTTCATACATTGTCTTGATATAGAGATTACCACAGTAACACCCTAGAGCAGTGGTCCCCAACCCCCAGGCCACGGACCGCTACCGGTCCGTGGGCCGTTTGGTACTGGGCCACAGAGAAAGAATAAATAACTTACATTATTTCTGTTTTACTTATATTTAAGTCTGAACGATGTTTTATTTTTTTAAAAATGACCAGATTCCCTCTGTTACATCATCTGTCTAAGACTCACTCTTGACACTCGTCTCGGTCACATGATACATTTATCCGTCCCATCCTAAAGGCCGATCCGTGAAAATATTTTCTGACATTAAACCGGTCCGTGGCCCAAAAAAGGTTGGAGACCACTGCCCTAGAGGGTATCCACCTATAGTGGTTTTTTTAAATATATGTAATAATATATATGTGTATGTATATGTGTGTGTGTGTGTGTGTGACGTATATGACTATTCTTTGGGGAACAGTTTTAGGTTCACAGAAAACTTGAGAGAAAGACGTAGAGATTTCCCTTATACTCCCTCTCCCAATACACACATAACCTGTCTGACTAGCCACATCCCCCACCTCCAAATTGTGTATATTTGTTATAATTGATGGACCTACACTGACTTTTCATTTGTATTCAAATTCCATAGTTTACATCACTGTTCCTTCTTGCACATTGTATGAGTTTGGCAAATGTATAATCACATGTATCTACCATGATAATGTCATACTGAGGATTTTTACTATCCTAAAAATCTTCTGTGATATATTTTTAACAATAGAAATTTCACTATATGCATTGTTTTATCACTGCTTTCTCTGGTTGAATATTTTAGTCTTTACATATAATAAATTTTATCTCAATACCTGAAAACATTGTTTCCAAATGGGCCAGTTATATACTGGTCACGAAAATTAGGGATATTTTATAGCTTCATATTCATTTTGAAATATTCCCCAATTTCTGTGAGCAGTAAATTTTATTTATAGCTAGTTTGTCCAAATCAGTAACTAATCAAGAACAGCACAGGTTCTTGTGTTGCAATATATTTTTATTGGTGTTTTGATCAATTCTATCTTATTCTAATTTATATGCAGTAAAATGTAAAGATCTTAAGTGTGTAGTTCTGTGAGCTTTCATGTATGTATAAAGGAGATATGGAACCTTCTCCAGTTTCTGTGTGCCCCCTTTCAGTCCATTGCTCCCCTAGAGTCAGTCATTTCCCATCTTTTTTAAGAAATATTTTTGGGTTGAATTTATTGGGGTGACATTGCTTACTAAATTGCATCGGTTTCGGGTGCAGCATTCCATATACATCATCTGTGCACTGTACTGCGTGTTCACCTCCCCAAGTCAAGCCTCCTACCATCACCATTCATCCCCCTTTAACCTCAGCTACTTCCCCCACCCCCTTTCTCTCCCATAATCACCACACTGTTGTCTGTGTTTATAATCTTTGTTTCCTTTGCTTAGTCCCTTCAACATTTTCACTCATCCCCCGCTCCCTTCTCTTCTGACAGCTGTCAGTATGGTATCTGTATCTATGAGTCTGTTTCTATCTTGTTTGTTAGTATATTAGCTGATTTATTTTTAATGCTGAATAATATTCCATTGCCTGGAGGCACCACAGTTAATGTGTCTGTTCATCTACTGAAGAACATCTGATTGCTTCCCAGTTTTTGCAATTATGAATAAAGCTGCAGTAAACACCAGTGTGTAGGTTTTTGTACAAACAAAATTTTCAACTACTTTGAGTCAATACAAAGGAGTGCAGTCACTGGATCATGTGGTAAGAGCATGTTTACTTTTGTAAGAACCACCAAGCTGTCTTTTAAAACAGTTGTAATATTTTATATTCCAACTAGCAATGAATGAGAGTTGCTATTGCTGCATATTTCCAATAGCTTTGACGATGTCAGTGTTCTGGCATCTTGGCCATTCTAATAGGTGTGTAGCAGTATCTTATTGTTACTTTAATTTGCGTTACTCTGAGGACATATGATGTAGAGCATCTTTTTATATCTGATTTGTTATCTACTATCTTGCTTGGCAAAGTTTCTGTAAAGATCTTTAGCCAATTTATTAATTGTGTTGTTTGTTACCTTATTGTTTCTTATTTAAGAATTTCTTGCATATTTTAGATAAGTCTTTTATGAGATATTTCTTTTACAAATATTTTCCCTAAGCAATGGCTTGTCTTCTCATTCTCTTTACATTGTCTTTTATACAGTAGAAACATAGTTTAAAAAATTGTTTGAAGCTGCTAAATTTTAAAGTAGTATATTACATAGCAGTAGAAACAGGAACTAAACTGGAGCCATGCTTTCAACACCAGTAATCTAGCTCCACATTTATACTCTTACCCACTATCCTTTGGGAAGTCATGTCACAAAAAGTTTGCAAGCCCTGGCTGGGTGGCTAAGTGAATAAAGCGTTTACCCCAGCAAGGTGGCGTCATGAGAAGCAATCAATGACTATGCAAAAAAAATGGAACAACTAATTGAAACAAGTTGATATTTTTCTCTCTCTCTCCCTCTCTTTCAAATCAATGGAAAAAATTAATAAAATGGTTTGCAAAAATAAAATACTTACTTTATAAATTTATTTAACATTTTGATTATCAGATACGTTGATGCCATCTGAAACAAGAAGGTATTTCTGTGCTCAGTTTCCTTGAACAATTGACTTATACACGCAATATCTTCTAAGCTCATATTTTAAGGTGAACATAGATTTTAGGTACAAAATTACCCAATGCAATCAAGTAGTTTTGCTATTTGTTCACCAGTTCCTTTTAGAAGGCATTTTTGATTGCACATTCAAAGCTAGGATGACTTAGTTACACTAAATTTTACCAATAGGTAAAGTCCTACAATCATATAGCTTCACCCTTAGACCAAACCAAACCAAACCAAACAAAACAAAACAAAACTAAAAACTATTCACAATCAAAGTGGAATTTTATTTACTAAATTGTACTTGGTAGTAACAGTAGTGTATAATGAGGAGTACTTTAATGCATAACCCTGTTTCTTCAAAATATCTGTGTGACGTACTGTTTGATTGTTGTAGTGTTATACTAGACCTTGAAATCAGGCAGTACAGGTCCTCCAACTTTTTTCTTCTTTTTAAAAATAACTTTAGTTATTTTACGTTTACATATAGGTTTAAAAATTTTTTCAAATTTCTACAAAATAGTGTTTTGGTATTTTGATTAGTACCATGTGAAATCGACAGATCAATTTTAGGAAAATTGACATGCTAGCAATATTGAGCCTTCCAATTCATAAAAAGAGCATTTTAGGTATGTTAAATTTCTCTCAGCAATGTTTTGTTTTTTATCTTAGAGGTCTAGCATATTCCTTGATAAATATAGTCTAAGAATTTTATAGTTTCAATTGTATTCTAAATAATATTTAAATTTATTTTCTAATCATCTGCTATTAGTGTATAGAAGTGCAATTAATTTTTGTACATGACCACATATTTTGTAAAATTGCTTGATGTACTCATTTGAAGACTAATTTTATAGATTTTAAAAAGTGTTTCTAGCCCAGGCCGGTTGGCTCAGCGGTAGAGCGTCGGCCTAGCGTGCGGAGGACCCGGGTTCGATTCCCGGCCAGGGCACATAGGAGAAGCGCCCATTTGCTTCTCCACCCCTCCGCCGCGCCTTCCTCTCTGTCTCTCTCTTCCCCTCCCGCAGCCAAGGATCCATTGGAGCAAAGATGGCCCGGCGCTGGGGATGGCTCTGTGGCCTCTGCCCCAGGCGCTAGAGTGGCTCTGGTCGCAACATGGCGACACTCAGGAGGGTCGCAACATGGCGACGCCCAGGATGGGCAGAGCATCGCCCCCTGGTGGGCAGAGCGTCGCCCCCTGGTGGGCGTGCCGGGTGGATCCCGGTCGGGCGCATGCGGGAGTCTGTCTGACTGTCTCTCCCTGTTTCCAGCTTCAGAAAAATGCAAAAAAAAAAAAAAAAAAAAAATTTCTACATACATAATCAGATCACCTAAAACTTATAGGTTTACCTCTTCATTACCCAATCGGTAAGCCTTTTCTTTTTATTACTTAATTGCAGTGGTTAAACCTCCAATGAAATGGTAAATAGAAATGATGAGAGCAGAAACTCTTATTTTATTGCTTGTCTATGAGGGAATAGTTCTATATTTCATGATTAAGAATGATGTTAGTTGTAAGAGGTCTTAGGGATCCATTTATATTTAAGAAATTTCCTTCTCTGTCTTGATTGCTGACATTCTTTGTCATGAATATAGGTTTGTTTAGAAAATATTTATTGTTGCTCTGGGGTGCATGTATGTGACTGTGTATGTTTTACCTCTATCAATGTGATCATATGATTTTTTTAATCTGTTAATATGAATTGCATTAATAGATTTTTTTTCTGATTTTTATTATTTTAGATTAAATTTCCAGTAAGTGAAAATCATGTAAGTGGAATTATATATATAGCACATATTCTTTTCTTTCTGCCTTATATCTCTCAACATATTGTGACAAATTTATCTCTGTTGTGATTATCAGTAGTTTATTTTATTTGGTTTTACTTGGTATTCTATTAAATGAATATGTCATATTTCTACTATAGTTTATGGATGTATATATAGGCTTATTCTAGTTTTGGAATAATAAAGCTATTGTGAGCATTCTTTTACTTGTCTGTCTGTAAGCACATGTTTTTATTTCTCATAGTCAAATTATAATATTTCATTCCATAAAAACATAGTCCATGTTTAAATATCTAAACATACAAATTTTTATTTAAAATTTTAGATCCTTGAGCTAATAAAAATTTATTGAAGATATCTCTTAATGAGAATTGGTAATAAAATCTATTTCAGGTTTAATTAAAAATAATACAGAGGGCCCTGGCTGGATAGCTTGGTTGGTTTGAGCATCATCCAGAAACATGAGGTTACCAGTTTGACCCTCGGTCAGGGCACATACAGGAACAGATCATTGTTCCTCTCTCTCTATCTCTTTCTCTTTTGCTAAAATCAATAAATACACATTAAAGAAAATTTTAAAAAATAAAAGTAAACACATAAGATTTCTGAGGTCAGTCAAGATATAGTAAGATCAGAACAATCTATCTTCCCACTGTCTAACTCACATTAGACTGGAATAAGAATTAGGCATATTCAAATCACCATAAGAAAGGCATTGAAACAGAGCTGATGTTAAAAACGGTATCAACAGATAGCAAGAAAGAACTTATTGACCGAATCTAGCTAGGTTGATCACTATAACAAAAAAAAAATCAACATTCTTTAGAGAGATTTAACATTCAAATATCCAGGATACAATTAAAAATTGTTCCACATAAAAAGAATGAGGGAAATATGATCAATTGACAATGGTAAAGGTGATTAGTTGATACAAATCTGTAAATCATGCTGCTGAGGATTTGTTCAGCTGAGATTATAGAACACTTATTGCAACTATGATTTATGAGGTCAAGTACAAACACTAATAGAAATATAGAAGTTGTTAGCAAATAAATAAAAATTTTGAAATAGAACTAAATAAAAATTAAAGAAAACTTATTTAGTTAAAAAACACATTGAATTGCAGAGTAGAAATGACAAGGAAAGAGTGAACTTCGATAAATAAGAGTTAGGTAAATAAAATTAGATAAGCATTGAAATTAGATAAAACAATAATTTGAGGAGTGAGAGAAAAATGAAAAAAAAATAAACAGAGTTACAATTGCTGTGATGTATCAAAACTCTAATAGTAATATAGTAGTGACAGAAATAGAGGAAAAAGAGTACCAAATGCATATGTTAATTAATCAACACACTCCTAACAAGCAATATTAATGAAGAAATCACAAGAGAAATTAGAAAATACTTTGAGGTGAATGTAAACTATCAATAAACACAACATACCAAAATGTAAGGGATAAAGTAAAAGCAGCGCTTTGAGGGAAATTTATAGCTGTAAATGCCTAGGCTTCAAAAGAAAATCTGAAATCAATAATATAACCTTCCACACTAAAAAAGTAGAAAAAGAAAGAGAAAGAGCTAAACACAGAGCAAGTAAAAGAAAGGGAATTTGTAAGATTAATGTGGAAATAAATGAAATAGATAATAGAGAAAAGAGTCAACCCAAAACTTGGTTCATCAAAAGATTAACAAAACTGGCAAACTTTTATCCAGACTGAGTAAGAAAAACAAGGATAAATGACTCATTGTAATGTATCTGACATTAAACATTTGATTGTTAAGGCATCCATTTCAAAGACATTCATCTGGAATAAACATATTGCCACTTAGTGACTATTTATTAAAACAATTTGATAAGAAACCAGGTTGCACCCACACATAAAACTTCCTTTTCAGAATGCCACTGTAACCTTAAAAAGTGACTTCCTCTTTCTGTGCCCTAATTCCTACAGTTATGTTTTAAATTCACAAATAAATAGTGAATCAGGGAAACCCTAGGCATCCCTCTCTTTATGCTAATATAGGTCCCTGTTCTCTCTCTCTCTCTCTCTCTCTCTCTCTCTCTCTCTCTCTACCTTGGAGCTCTCTGTGTAACCCTGGGGCATGCTGTGTGCTTCCCAAGGCCTGTGAGAAATGAACCTTGTTTCTTCAAAGTTCCCTGATGTTTGTTTCTGACATACAGTACATCTTGCAATCACAAAAAGAACCACAAGGGCTGTTCTAGCCACAACATTGGCTCTGGTCAGGTAAATGTTGATGGGGGCTCAGCACAAGTAGCATGGTTGTAAGCGAATGCCTCAGATATTACTAGCTGATAGTATTAGCACTAATGAGACCAACATAATACCCACCATACTAAAATAAGAAATGAAATAAGTAAGATCAGTTCCAAAATTACAGGTAAAAATAATAAATATAAGCATATACTATAAGCAATTGTCTGCTAACAAATTAGATAACCTAGATAAAATTTACAGATTTCTAAACAGCCACATGTAACCTAGACTCAAGATTCAAGAAGACATAATAAATCTGAATAGAACCATAACAGGAAAAGATATTGAATTAATAATAAATATAAAATATTCCCCAAATAAAAAGGCAATATTTGATTGTTCCACAGGTGAGTTTTATTAAATATTTAAAGAAAAATTAACTACAGACCCTCACAAATTCTTCCAATAAATAAAAGATGAGAAAATATTTCTTAGCTCAGTCTATGAAAATGGACTTCTCTTGACACCAAAACCAAAGACATTACAAGGGAAAAAAAAAATATATATATAAAATATCAATGTATAGATGTATAATTATAACAAATATATATCTGTAACTATCTCTTGATTATAAATGCAGAAAATTCTCAAAATATTACTTTGCCAAAAACAATGTTGTATCAATTAGTTATGTATGTGAAAAACAATGAAATGACTCATAGTTCACATCAAACACAAAAATCAGTTTCATGGTACAGAAATTCTAAATGTGGAAATATAATAATAATATAGGGGCATATCATCATAAATTTGTGGTACAAAAAATATGTTCTACAGGAACAAAAATTGTTGGCATAAAGGCAGTGGTTAATAATCTGCACTATATACAATTCTACCCCCATTATATAGTGCTATTTATTAACCTGACAATAGTATAATTTATTAACCATAAGCAGTACAATATACTAATAACCATACTCTTGCTCCCCAAAAACCCTGTTAAAATGGTAAAACATAGTGCCACAGTATGAATTAAAATATGTGCAATAAACACTGACAAAAGTATTATATCCAGAATATATATATAAAAAATTTTAATAAGTACCTATATTGGTAAAGTCCTATGTGAGTTTTAAGGCCATGAAAAAATAAAATAAATAAATGTGGTACAAATTTTTAAAGTGCTAAATTCAGCTTGGAGGATGAACAAAACCAGCCATTTATACCTGAAACTAATAGTAAATAATATTGAATGTAAAGTGTAATTGAAAAATAAAATTTAATAAACCCAACTATTTATTCCATTGATTAGAAAATTGTTTTTTTGTAGAGATTAAGAGGAATTGGTCCCTCACCTGAATGCAAGTATCTGTTTCTTTGAAGACTTTTCTTAATCAGTTTCCTTAACCTTGTCTTCTAGCTCTTGTTTACCAACTTGTGAATCATCACATCATTTGTACTTTCAATAGCTCTATATGTCAATACTCTGCTAGGAATTTAAGAGACAATGATTATTAAAAGAAACAATGTTTTCCCATAAAGGAGGCGATATTTCACAAATATATAAATACATGTATGCATATAGACATATTTCATATTTTCAAAGAATTAAAATATATGACAAAAAATGATGAATAGTTAAAAACCTCTACAGCTGGTAATTATAGATTGCTATTCTGTCAATCCACATCTTCTCCCTTCTTGGCTAATCTCCAAATTTAGATAGGGTGTTTATCCTATTCAAAAGATTCAGCAAATATTAACACTGCCCTTAGTCTGAAGTTTAAATCCCCATAAATCTAATATAATCAATATGATCAATTTTAATCCCATTTTTCTTGTCAGTAAAATATATATATATATTTCAAAGTTTCCAAAAATATATATATATTTCAAAGATATATATATCTTCTCAACTTGGTTCTACTCATTGAAGTGGTCACAGAAGTTTGTGAGTTTATTCAGAGGCTCCGGATAAATGTTTTTGTTTCTTTGTTTGTTTAGTGGTATGCTTATTTGTTTGTTTGCTTATACAATGATTAACAAGTAGGAAATGACTCTTATTTTTGTGTACATGCTATCTGCATATCATCCTCAGAGGTTTTTAAATTTCTGGGAGGAGAGCTGAGGGCAAAGTCAATGCATTAAGAGAAGATAGGGAAAATGAAAGGAATCAGGGGTGTCATTAATGCTGTTGAGCAGTTAGATTTATCAACTTTGAATACTCTGGAGTTAGGGTTACTGTTTATGAGAAAAAATATATTTTCTTTAATGCTATGCCAATTCAATTGAGACTTTACAATATTTTTATCCAGAAGCATCCAGAAAAATATGCATTCCAATCAAAATTATAATCAAGTGTTATTATATTATTAGGTAAAACTAATTTCTCTGTAAGTAAAAAGTTCTTCTGAAAGTATAAATTTTCAAATAAATTAATTTTGTGAAAAAAGTTATAGTGAAAGACAAAATTAAGTATTAAAATGATTTATTAATCAACAATGAATAACAGCATAATTATGTCAAAATCAAAATGGAAGAAATTTAGTATTATTAATAAACCAAAAAAACAAAGTCTATACATTTGATTTCAAAATTAAGATATGACTTAAAGAATAAAAACACTGGTTATTAATGGAAAAATAATTATTCAGAGTCTAGGATTGATATCACAGGTGGACAATGAAGAAAAAAATAGTGCAGAACCATCCCCCCTCATATACAACAAGCTAAATCTAGATAGACTTGAGTGAAATAAAAAAAAAAAAAGTTACAGCCTGACCTGTGGTGGCGCAGTGGATAAAGCGTCGACCTGGAAATGCTGCTTTTTAATCCACTCATCCACTGATGGACACTTGGGCTATTTCCTGATCTTTGCTATTGTGAACAATGCTGCCATAAACATGGGGGTGCATTTCTTTTTTTCAGTTGGTGATATGGTGTTCTTGGGATATATTCCTAAAAGTGGGATGGCTGGGTCAAAAGGCAGATCCATTTTTAATTTTTTGAGGAATCTCCATACTGTTTTCCACAGTGGCTGCACCAGTCTGCATTCCCACCAGCAGTGCAAGAGGGTTCCCTTTTCTCCAAATCCTCGCCAGCACCTATCGTGTGTTGTTTTGTTAATGAGCACCATTCTGACTAGTGTGATGTGGTATCTTGTGGTTTTAATTTGCATTTCTCTAATAATTAGTGATGTTGAAAAAAAAATATCATATGACCTCACTCATTTGAGGAACCCAAGGAACAATGAGAACTGAGGAACGGAATTGAGACAGAGGAGGGATCAAAGGGAACAGAGGAAAAGAGGACAGAGGGAAAGGGGATGATAGGATGGGATAAACTTGAAGGGAAGGGAGGAGGGTGCTGTAGGAAGAGGGGCAAGGGAGATGTTGAGGAGAATAAGGAGGTGGGGGATACATTCGGGCCAACCCTAGAATCTATGTAAACACAATTAATTAAATAAATTTAAAAGATTTAAAAAAGAGAGAGAAAAAAATCGTGGCTTTGCTGGAAAGGAAAAAGTGTCAAAAAGATTAATATTTAATTCAAACAAATTTTAGGCCCTGGCCTGTTGGCTTAGTGGTAGAGTGTCAGCCTCGTGTGTTAATGTCCTGGGTTCCATTAGTAGTCAGGGCATACAGGAGAAGCACCTATCTGCTTTTCCATCCCTCCCTTCTCGCTTTTCTCTCCCTCTCTTCCTCTCCTGCAGTCATGGCTTGATTGGAGTGAGTTGACCCTCATGTTGAGGATGGCTCCATGCCCTCAGCTTCAGAGGTGCTAAAGTAGATCTCGGTGGCTGACTAATGGAGCAACGTCCAAGATGGGCAGAGCATCCCCCCTAGTGGGCTTGCTGGTGGATCCCAGTCGGGTTGCATGCGGGAGTCTGTCTCTGCCTCTCTTCCTCTCACTGAATAGAAAAAAATAAAATAAACTTCAATATTTTTAAATTAAACAAAAATAGAAAAATATACCCTGGCCAGTTGGCTTAATGGTAGAGCATCGGTGGGTTATATGTATGTCCCAGGTTTGATTCCCAGCCAGGGCACACAGGAGAAGTGAACCATCTGCTTCTCCACCCCTTCCCGTCTCCCTTTTCTCTCTCTCTTCCCCTCATGCAGCCATGTTCCTAGCAAGTTGACCCCTGGCACTGAGGATGGCTCCATGGTCTCACTCCAGGTGCTAAAATAACTCGGTTGCCAAGCAACAGAGCAACACCCAGTTGGGAAGAGCATGGACTGGTAAGAGGCTTGCCAGGTGGATCACAGTAGATGTTCATGCGAGAGTCTTTCTGCCTTCTTACTTCTCACTTAAAAAAAAAAAAGAAAGAAAGATATTTATATACATTTTACATATTAAATTTTTTACCCATTGCAAAATATTATATTATTATGTAAGTCAAGGTATACAACAATTTCATTACCTAGAAACATCCCTTATGCCACGTTTTAGTCAATATATGACAAGCTCCTAGTAACTAAGTCAAAAAAGACTAATGACTGCTAATTAAGTTGCTGTATTTCAAGCAAGAGGGTATTTAAAATGCATTAGAAGATAAGCTAAGTGGACATGTTTGTCCATTTTTTGTTAATTTTGAGTAATCAATTTTTTTTTTTTTTTTTTACAGGGACAGTGAGAGAGTCAGAGAGAGGGATAGATGGGGACAGACAGACAGGAACGAAGAGAGATGAGAAGCATCAATCATCAGTTTTTCATTGTGGCACCTTAGTTGTTCATTGATTGCTTTCTCATATGTGCCTTGACCATGGGGGCTACAGCAGACCGAATAACCCCTTGATCGAGCCAGAGCCAGGGTCCAAGCTGGTGAGCTTTGCTTAAACCGGATGGGCCCACGCTCAAGCTGGCAACCTCGGGGTCTCGGACCTGGGTCCTCCGCATCCCAGTCCGACGCTCTATCCACTGTGCCACCGCCTGGTCAGGCGAGTAATTAATTTTATGCATTGAGTAGTATGTATTGAAACCAACTAGAACAGAAAAGGTACACATGAATACATAAACATAAAGTTAGTATTTGCTGTGTAAAGTTTGTGGGATTGTGAAGTAATTCTTTCTTTTAAATATTTGACTTTCGCCTGACCAGGCGGTGGCGCAGTGGATAGAGCGTCGGACTGGGATGCAGAAGGACCCAGGTTCGAGACTCCGAGGTCGCGCGCGGGCTCATCTGGCTTGAGCAAAGAGCTCGCCAGCTTGGACCCAAGGTCGCTGGCTCCAGCAAGGGGTTACTCGGTCTGCTGAAGGCCCACGGTCAAGGCACATGTGAGAAAGCAATCAATGAACAACTAAGAAGTCGCAACGCGCAATGGGAAACTGATGATTGATGCTTCTCATCTCTCTCTGTTCCTGTCTGTCTGTCCCTGTCTATCTCTGCCTCTGTAAAAAATAAATAAATAAATAAATAAATAAATAAATAAATAAATAAATAAATAAATATTTGACTTTCCAAAATTCCTGATATTTCTTTATATTGTTGGTTTTTTAATTTCCATAATGATTTCCCATGACATGTACATATCCACCAGTATTAAGCAATCCATAACTCTCTGCGTAAAACTTGAAAGCATGAACACATTTATACTCATCACATCTCAGCTTCATAACAGGCCAACAATGATTTTTAAATGTTTGTTTTCCTGGAAGACCAAAAAAAAAGTGCTTTAAAATGTTTGATGAAATAATTCCATTTTTCACAGTAATTTTGCACATTAATTCAGTTAGCTTTATGCATTTCTGTAAATGAAAATTTCTGATTACTAAGTATGAGAAAAATTGCCTTAAATATTCACTCATGCATGCATGGAAGGAAATTTCACAAAACTACAACACAGATTCTTCTGCTAGTATAATTTTCTTTTCTAGCTGTATCTTTGCCAGAGTACTTGTCAAGAAATCATCTTAATGTAAGATATAAATCCCTATTGTACTTTTGTAAAACTGTGGCTGAGTCTAGGGCTTCAATCTATGAATATTTATGCAAATAGACCAATTTGTTCTTGTAATGTGAACTTTCATGATCCTATTTATTTCCTAGGGACACGGGCGTGGGGTTTCCTAATTGCTTTGTTCCTGAAAAACTAATTGACAATAGATCTATTATATTATAACTTCTAGAAACCATTTTTCAGAGAAATGGAGATTAGATTCTATTATATTGAGGCAGCCTGTTTATTTTTCTTTATTTGTTATAAGCAATACAATAGAATATCATTTCAGCATTTCTTCTTAGTGTTCATAATCATAATGCATTTCAATAGTCTGTCATCTTAAATGGGAAGAATAAGGCATGATTTTGTTTTTTTATGAATTAATATTTTTTGCCTGACCTGTGGTGGCGCAGTGGATAAAATGTCAACCTGGAATGCTGAGGTCGCCGGTTCAAAACCCTGAGCTTGCCTGGTCAAGGCACATATGGGAGTTGATGCTTCCTGCTTCTCCTCTCTTCTCTCTCTCTCTCTCTCTCTCTCTCTCTCTCTCTCTCTCCTCTAAAAATGAATAAATAAAAAAATAATTAAAAAAAATATTTTTATGTAGAAATTATATAATATAAATCTCTAAGACCTGAATTGTCCACTTCAATAAGTATTTTTTACTACTTTACACATCTATAAAATTAGCATGTAAATCAAGGTTTACATATCTTCATTACTCACGAACTTCCCCCAATGCCCATTTCTAGTCAATATACCACCTCCACCCAGACATCTCCAAAAACCATTTTCTTTTTTTCGACATCCTAGGTTCCTGTTGCTTGTTCTTAGAAGTAGAACCATACTGAACACACTCTTTTTTCAACTCTTTCTCGCCCTTAACATAATGTCTGTGAGATTTGTATGTATGTGTCAGTATTTTGTCCCTTTTTGTTAATGAGTAGTATTCTATTATGTGGGGTAAAACAATTTTGTTAATTCTATTTTTGATGGATATTCACTCTTTTGCAGAGGGCTGCTATAACATACAAGGTTTTTTTGGGGGGGGGTTAGGTGGGGTGGGGGTGATGGTAGAGAAACCTAGGTTGAAATTAACAGATATTTGGGTAGTTTCCTGTTTGGTGCTAGTAGGAATAAAGATTTTATGAATATTTTTTAACTAGTATTTTGTGAATATAAGTTATTTTTTTTTCATTATCTTGTTAAATATCTGGGAGTGGAATGTTTTGGATCTTGGTTTAGTATATGTTTAATATTATAAGAAACTTCAAAATGATTTTCCAAACTATGGTAATTGTACTATTTTACACACCTGCCAGCAAGGTATGAGACTTTCTATTGCTTGCTTGTGATGCTTTTAATTTTAACAATTTTAGTGGGTATGTAGTAGTTTTTAACTTTTATTTTCCCATTAAGTAAAGATATTTTGTATATATTTCTAATATTATGGTGATCCCAATATCTTCTGTGAGGTATCCAAGTCTTTTGTTCCATTTAAACTTATAAAGAACTTTTATTCTACTGTTTTTAGTTGAAGTATTTAGTAAATATTAAGTTAAGTGGATTGGAATTGTTGCTTAAATCTTCTAAAACCTTACCAATTTTCTAATTCTTCTATCAATTTCAGAGGAGTATTAAAATTTCTACATGTAATTAAAAATTTATTTTTCTTACTTCTGTCAAATTTAAAGGACTGTTATACAATGCATGTACATTTAGAATGTTTACATCTTGATAAATTGAAACTGTTTTTATTATGGGAAGTCCTCTGTATTCTAGTATCCAGGAACTAACTATCTCTTATCTTAAAGTCTTCTCTGCTTTACCACTTCATGTGTTCTCGTGGTGTTTCCATAAAATATCTTTCTCATCTTTTTGCTTTTAGTTTATCTATGAGTTTATACTGTTTCTGCTTTAAACAGATGTTTGGACTTTACTTTTTTATCTAATCTAGCAGTCTCTGCCTATTTATTTTTAGATAAATTAATTGATTTATATTTAATATAATTATTACAAGTAGTAGATTTAATTCCATCTTCTCAGCATTTGTTTATCTAATTGTAGCAATTTTTGTTTTTTACTTTCTCTTGTATTGCATTTTTATATTAAACTGTTTTTTTGTTTACTTTCTTAATTTTATCTTCACTAATATTTTTATTTTAAAAATATACAATATGTATGGTAAAATTTGTAATAGTTGTGAAGAAATTATAATATATATTCTAAAATTATCACAGATACTCATGAATTAATACAATTTCATATATAACATAAGAACATTGTAGTATTGTAACTCATATTTGCCTTTCCTGTTATTTATACAATATAGTTTATTTTAATCCACATGAGTTTTAAGCTTCATAAGATAGTAATGGTTTGCCTTGCATTTTCAATTGTTCATTAAATAAGTATTAAAAATTGTAAAAAATATTTATTTATTTATTTATTTATTTATTATTTTAGCAAGAGAAAAGAGAGAATGAGACAGAAACAGGCAAACAGGAAGGGAGAGAAATGAGAAGTGTCTACTCATATTTGTGGCATTTTAGTAGTTTATTGATTGCTTCTCATACATGCCTTGATGGGTGTGGGATGCTCCACCTGAGCCAGTGACCCCCTAGCTCAGGCTCATGACCTTGGGCTCAAGCCATTGACCTTATGTTTTAAGACAGTGACCTTTGGGCTTAAGCCAGCAGACATGAGGTCAAGTTGTTAACCCTGTAATCCTGTTCTCAAGCTATGAACCCTGTGCTTCAGCCAGTGACCTTGAAGTTTTGAACCTGGGTCCTGAGTGTCCCAGGTCAATGCTGTATCCACTACATCACTGCCTGGTCAGGTTAAAAAATTATATTTTAAATTTACTCATATATTCATCATTTATGATGTTTTATTTTTTTTCTAGATAAAGTTTATATGAAGTATTAATTCTTTAGCTAACAAATAAATAATTTTAAAACATTTTTTGTAATATTAATCTGTGACAAATTTACTCACTTTAATTTATAATTTATATATAATATTTTTCATTATTGAAAAATATTTTATTAAGAATAGGCTTTTAGGGCCCTGGCCAGTTGGCTCAGTGGTAGAGCATCGGCCTGGTGTTCAGGGGTCCCGGGTTTGATTCCCAGCCAGGGCACACAGGAGAGGCACCCATCTGCTTCTCTACCCCTCCCCCTCTCCTTCCTCTCTGTCTCTCTCTTCCCCTCCCCCAGCGAGGCTCCTTTGGAGCAAAGATGGCCCGAGTGCTGGGGTTGGCTCCTTGGCCTCTGCCCCAGGCGCTCGAGTGGTCTGGTCGCAACAGAGCGACTCCCCGGAGGGGCAGAGCATCGCCCCCTGGTGGGCAGAGTGTCGCCCCCTGGTGGGCGTGCCGGGTGGATCCCAGTCGGGCACATGCGGGAGTCTGTCTGTCTGTCTCTCCCCGTTTCCAGCTTCGGAAAAATACAAAAAAAAAAAAAAAAAAAATAGGCTTTTAGTTTGATTTTTTGTTTTCCTTTTAATATTTAAGAATATGATTTTGTTATCTACTGATTTCTGTTATCGCTGTTATTTTTAATATTTCTTTTAATGCATACAAAACAAATCACATAGATCAGGTTCAAAGAGTAGGAAAATAGATTCCTCTTGATAAGAGAATCTGTAAATTATTATGTCCATGATTTCTAATCTAAAAGAGATTATAGCCTGAACAATTATTTACATTTCTCCCACTAACAAATATGCTCACTGTTCTCTTGAAAAGCTCATCAGGACATTACATGAGATCATGCCTAGGGACCCGTATCTTATTATCTAAAACAGTTACAAATGTATATCTAGCAGCACAAGTCCTATTTGAGATTTGCAGAGTCTCAGGAAGCCTCATACTTTAGAGGCCTCTGTACTAAGAAGACCACCATACTTCTGAAGCACAAGGTTGAAAAAGGGACAAATTAACAGCAATAGTCATTCTTCCTCAATAAAAAAATAAATGGGAGCACATAGTCGTCAGTGCTCAACAGCAATTTTGAAATTCTGCCACACGTCTCTGGAGCTCAAGGAATGAGGAATAATCTCTATTTAGTACTCAGTTTGTCACTTGGGGGATTATCTGTCCTTTATAATCTTAGGTCACCTTCTGAGTCATTTGTCCTTCCTTTCCATAAAATATGTTCCATGTTTGCAGCCAGGAAAATTTATCAGCCTGATTATTGTCCTTAGGTGTCATGTGCATTTTGGTTAAAGTTTCTTTTTCACTTGAAATAAATGTATGTTGCAGTTTGGGTTGAAATTCTAAAATCACTTTAAAATCTCTAACTATAGTTGCATATTTTTCTATGTCTTATGTTAGATTCTTTAATATTTTGTTCTAGAACTATGGTGGCTAGATTACTAGGTAATTAAAATTCTAGGAAAGTTAAATTTTTCTGTTAAATTGACTGTTTTAAGGTTATGAAATTCTCCCCTTTTTTTCTACTAGTATTTTGTGTAATAAAGTCCAATTTGTATATGGGATCCACAACTTTTGGTTATAATTTGACTAAAATTATTTTCCATTCTTTTTTTTTAAATGCATCAGTTGTAGATTTAGTTTTTTGTGTGTGAGCAACAATTAATTTTTAAAAATCAATCTTGATATTTTAAAAATTATAATTAAAGTATTTTATGTGCTTGAAATGAATTATTTATTTGGAATTAATCTGACATCCTACTATTACCTTCTTGCTTATCTCTTCTTTGAATTCCTTTTTCTCCTTATTTATTTATTTATTTTGATTAATCTGAGGGTTTCTTTTTTCATTAACTCATTGGTATATATATGTATTATTACTCATTTAGGTTACTCTGAAAACTTGATATGTGAACTGACTGTGCTTCCTTGCTTTATTATTTTTGCCACTTTCTGAACAATACAAGAATGTTTTTAAACTTTATCTTGTTGTTCACTCACCTGTGAAATTGTTGCAGTGTTTTTCAAATCACTTAATTTCCCCTCACCATATTATCATTTTTGTTTGACAAGCCAATAATCACTTCAGTTTATAATCATGCTCTTTCTTTCTTTCTTTCTGAATTTTCATCTGAAAGAATTTTGCCTCTATCTAAATATCTTCTTTTAAAATTTAAAAATTATTTACTGATTGGTTTTAGAGACAGAGAGGAGAAAGAGAAACAACCTGTTGTTTCTTTCACTCAGCCAGATCTCACTGGCTGACTCCCACATCCTATCCAGGGATCAAGCATGCCACTCTGGTGCATTGGATTGATATTCCAATCAACGTAGCTACCCAGCCAGGACTATAATTTTTTTTTTATAGTGCATATATGCTGTTAAATTCTTCCATTTAAAAAGGTGTACATTGCTGTCTCTCTCTCCTCTCTTTCTCTGTCTCTCTCTCTGTCTCTCTCTCTTCCTCTCTGTCTCCTCTCTAAAATGAATAAATAAAATAAAAAAAATTAAAAAAAAAAAAAAAAGCCTGACTTGTGGTGGCACAGTGGATAAAGCGTTGACCTGGAAATGCTGAGGTCGCCGGTTCAAAACCCTGGGCTTGCCTGGTCAAGGCACATATGGGAGTTGATGCTTCCAGCTCCTCTGCCCTGTCTCTCTCTCCTCTCTTTCTCTGTCTCTCTTTCTGTCTCTCTCTCTTCCTCTCTGTCTCCTCTCTAAAATGAATAAATAAATTTAAAAAAATTTAAAAAATTAAAAAAAAAATTTAAAAAAGTGTACATTGAAATTTTAGACTTTTTTTGGAGGTTATTTTTTTCTTTTTTAATTTTAATTTTTTATTTTTATTTATTCATTTTAGAGAGGCGAGAGAGAGACAGAGAGAGAGAGACAGAGAGAGAGAGAGGAGAGACAGAGATGGAGAAGGGGGGAGGAGCTTGGAAGCATCAACTCCCATATGTGCCTTGACCAGGCAAGCCCAGGATTTCGAACCGGCCACCTCAGCATTTCCAGGTCGACGCTTTATCCACTGCGCCACCACAGGTCAGGCCGTGGAGGTTATTTTTACTGGATGTATAATCTGGCTTGACAATAATCTTTTGGCCTTAGAAGGTAACTTTTGATTGCATTTTTATGTTAAATTTTTTTCTGTTCAGAGGTCAGTTTTCAGGCTTATTGTTGTGTCTTTGCAATGTGTATATATGCACCACACATATTTATTATGATGAATGGCTTTCTTCACATTTTCCTGATGTTTTAATTCAATTTTTGAAAATTAACTTACTAGTAATATATCAAATATTAATGTGCTAGCTTCATTCTGAAGTCGTATTGGAACCCGAAATTACAAGAATATTGAATGTGTACACTGTTTTCCCTATGTCTATCATTTATTAATCCATTTTTATAAATTTTGTTTTTTGCTTCAATCTGGATAATTTATTTTTACAGTTTCCAGTTCAATCTTTGTTTCACTGTGTTCTTTCTGATTCTAATTTTTATTTTTGTATGTTTTGTTTTCAATTCCAGCATTTTTATTTGATTCTTAGAAATTCTAGTTCTCTTCCAAAGTTTATCATATTTAAAAGTATATTTTCTTGGCCCTGGCCGGTTGGCTTAGTGGTAGAGCGTCGGCCTGGCGTGCAGAAGTCCCGAGTTCGATTCCCAGCCAAGGCACACAGGAGAAGCACCCATCTGCTTCTCCACCCCTCCCCCTCTCCTTCCTCTCTGTCTCTCTCTTCTCCTCCCACAGCGGAGGCTCCATTGGAGTGGGGATGGCCCAGGCGCTGGGGATGGCTCCTTGGCCTCTGCCCCCCCACACACACTAGAGTGGCTCTGGTCGCAACAGAGTGACGTCCCGGATGGGCAGAGCATCGCCCACTGGTGGGCAGAGCGTTGCCCCCTGGTGGGCATGGGGTCCCAGTCGGGCGCATGCTGGAGTCTGTCTGACTGTCTCTCCCCATTTCCAGCTTCAGAAAAATACAAAAAAAAAAAAATTAAAAATATATTTTCTTAAAATATTATTTATAGTTGTTTTAAGTTTGTGTGTAATCATTATTTAATATAAATCTGTTTCCATTGTTTTGTTTTGTTTTTATGATTCTAACTCTTTGGTTCAATGTTTTGGTAAATCTAGTAATTTAATTTTAATTAATTTGAAGCTTTTGTGTATAATAAATTATAGATACTCTGGATGAGGTTTTTTTCTATGGTAGGTGGCAGCAAAAGTAAAATAAAATTACCGTAAGGCTGTTACTAATTTTTCTTTTACTTACAGAGCATGTGTAGTCACAGGGCATCTTCAGTGACCTCAAGTGTCTCCATTGAAAGCCTGAAGCATTTACTGGGGCCCTTCCTACTGGTGGGATTTGATCACAAATTGTTGTACAATCAGTACTGTACAAATGTTAAAATAATACTTGATGTTATATCTAGTTAGCTCATGTATCCTGCTAACTTTCTCAGAGGCTGGCCTATTTATGTGCAGCGTATTATTCGCCCTGTGCCTCAAGGTGACATTTATTGCAGATTGTTGGATTCATTTCTCAGTGGCCTATTTTTCTCTGAGATTTTTGTTTCTATAATTTTTTCTGCCTTTAAGACTCAAGCTATATTTTTTTCCCTTCATGTTCAGTGAAATTGCAGAAAGTATACTGCAGATTCTTTTTTTTCTGTTAGGTGTCTTCTATATCCCTAACAAATACTCTGAGAAAAAAAAAAAAAAAACAACAAAAACTGAGGAGAAGTTTGTCTTGAGTGAATGAACATCCCGTATCAGCGGGATTTTTGTACCTAAAGTCCTGACTGCTTTTGAAGGCTATTTGATGTTTTCAAACTTTTCTTTTATATTTTCCCAACCTTCATAAATGTTTTACGGGAAACCAATCTGACTGGCACCAGTGATGGAGTTTTATATACATAGAAGTGCACATGGAAATTTCCAGAAAGGGAAAAACCATGCATTCTTAAATATTAAATAAATGAATAATATATTTTTAACACTAAAACCAACAACAGAATATGAACATTGCTGTGCTATATTTCCACATGTTTTATTGCTACAAAATTCATATTTAATACATGGTTTTATTATTTGCTACTCTTCCAAGTTTTAGATGCATAACTGATTAAAAAGAGAAGGAATATGTCCACATAGTCACTGAAGCCAAGGAGCTTCCAAACACTCTCCAAGAGTCAATTCAGTACTTGATTTATACAATTCCAAATTGTTCTTTAAAAAATTGAAGCTGCAGCTCCTCTTTCCCTATAATCAACACAATAAATTCTTAGAAATAATAAAAAATAAAGAACTGAAACTGCAGAGCTAATTATGTCTGTGTAGTACATTTTTGTTCTTTCAAAGGAATCTGGCAAAGATAACCTCTCTTTTTTGGAGTTGTAAAAAATTTAAAAAATAAAGCATTTTTTATGAATGTATATTAACTAGGTCTATGAAAAGTTAATTCTATGCTTAATGGACTTCTAGACTATCAATAGTCATGTATGTGTTTGTGTGTATTTGTGTGTGTTTGCATGTAAATATGGGATAGGACTAGAAAGGTCTGGATCTGCATTTCTATAAATTTCTCTAATATTCTTTTACTAAAATATGTCAAAAAATAAAACAAGTGAACAAAAAATGATAAAAGCTAATAGTGAGTATATAGATTTAAAATATATATTGTCATATTATTCTTGCCACTGAACTCAGAATATTTTGAATGCAGTTTATGGGAGAAATTACTTTTTACAGCTGATATTACATGTAATAGTTATGGAAATTCTCTCCCTGGGTAGCATCTTTCTTATTCAGCTCCAAATTACCATTATTATAACAGCTGTGTTAGTTAGCCAGGGTTGTTCTTAGAGTAAATGGGAGTAAGGCAATTTTCACTCACTGTCATGCAATATAAAGTACAATCTCATAATAATGCTGGAGTTCTATATAGCAGTGGCTCATCTATTGATGCTGATTGTATAAAACTTACCAAAAAGTAGTGAAGCTTTACATTTCCAGGTTGGAATAAATGTTAATTAAAAACACAATATTTAATATAAATTTAAATAGCACGGAAAGGCAAATAATGCTTGACTAACAGATATTTTAGTAACATTAAAAATAATTTTCATATAAAACTGGTGAGTTAATTACTTTAAGACTGGAAATATAGTACATTATATACATAATGCAAAATAATCTGTGCTTATTAATGTTATCTGAAATTGATTAAAATTAGTACGATATGGTACATAATTACAATGAATGTGTTCGTGTTTATTACATCAATTAGTCTTTAGATAGCGAAAATGGAATAAAATGTTATAAACCATAAATATGCTTTATACCAACTTTAAAATCTTACTATATTAGAATATTATCATGATCTATGTATGAAAAGAAATAATATCATATGTTGGTGTTTATGTGCAATAAGTAAAAAAAAACTTAGAAATTTGAAAGATCTCTTAAAAATTAAGAATTTTAACTTTTTACTTTATATGTATTACAAGCAGCTTTAAATTATTCTTTTTTGCTTTTATGTTCATTAATGATGATTTTTACTAGTTTGATTTTAAAGGAACAAATATATAATCTTTAATTATGTCTTAAATATGGCAAAAAAAAAATACCATGTTCAAGAAGACTGATTAAAACTTGTCTAAATGTAAGAAGTAGCTTGCAGTAATATAAGAATTAATCATGTCAAAAATTAAGAGAAAGTAGATATCTCGACAGAGAGAAATACCCTGCAGACATCTCCATGCTTGGTGATTAAGTCTTGGTTTCCAAAACCTATGGGTAACAACTTGAAGACAAAACTCTGAATTTGTCCTAGTTGTTGTCCCAAAGAAGACCCTCAAATAATGCTGAATTTCAAAGAAGTATAGTTCTTAAGAGTAAACTAGAAATAAATTAATTTTTTCAAGAGACAGCAAAGAAAATTACCTATCTAAAATCTTGATACTGACCTTAAACAGAAATAATTATTTTCATAGAATTTATAAAATTATAAAAATGGCATTTTTATATCTACTTATATATATTTATTGTACTGGGAATTATATATGTATATTTTGTTAAAGATATATTTTAAATGTTTTATGTAATACTCTCTCCTAATCTTTTGCTGTATGGCTTTGATCTTTGTTTTCTTTCCCTACTCCAAGGAAAGATTAGTGTTTGCATTCTCAAGTGTGATTCTGATTTCTTTTTTATATTTATAGTAAAACGTTCTTAAGTTTTAGCAATACAGTTTTACTGACATGTGTGTTGTATTTAGCAGTATAAAATGTTATTTTTTTCTACCTTTAGTTCTCATTTCCTTGATGATATTGTCATGACACTTCTTTTTGGCTTTTTTATTAATATATTAACATTATTTCAATTTATTTTTTGGGATGTGGATATTTGTTGTACCCTGAGTATTTTGTAGACAATGGAGAGCAGAAATTTTTTTTTACCCAATTTGTGAAATTTTCCACTTAAGGATTAACCCACTAGTCTCCTAAACAAATTTTATAGTATAGAATATCTTATTTCATTATTTCTTTATAATTTTATTGTTTCTTTTAGTTCTTATACTTTGCAAAAAACAAAATAATGTGTGAAATTTTAAATTTACCTGTAGAAGAGTCTGAGCTAGAAGATCAAAGATAAGGTAATGTACAGATGCCTGAAAATAATATGATACTGTCAGTACTTACCATTTGAATATTTATAAATTTCTCAGAGGTAGACTATATTTTAACTACAAAATATTTACTATATCTTTGTTGGGCAGATAAAATGTATTATGCTCACTTTGTAAAAGATAACGCTGCCCACGTGGAGTTCCCCAGGTGATATTAATGTGTGTTGGGGTAGGCTAAAGGCAGGGAGAATCCTTGTAGCCTGAGGCTTGGTTTTGGGATTAAGCCTTTCCCACCCTTTTTGATGTGGGGTGGTACAATCCCATCATGACTCAGAAGTGACTTTGTATTAGAGACTTCCCTATTTTGTATATTGGATTAAAGGTTTGGATTTCTACACTATAAAATAGGGGCAGAACGGGAGCTTGCTCTCTTGGTTCCTGGGATGATTAGCATGAGAGAGCAGAGGGAGCAGAGCAGAGAGCAGAAAGAGGCCATGTGGCCAGGAGAAGCAGCCAAGATGGTGAGTGCTGAATGAGATGCCAGTTAGTGCAGAGTTTGTATCTGGGATAAGGAAGGAGATGGGGAACAGAGGTGAATAAGTCTGATGAGCTAGAAACCTTTGATTCTAGGAAACTCGGATAAGTCAGTGGCTTTGTGAGCACTGAATGTGAGTGGGTTTTGGAGCCCAGTGTGTGTTTTTACTTGCCCGCCGGGTGCAAGCTAGAATTAAAGATGACAGCCCATCAGTTTTTGGCTCCGTTGTTTCTTTACCGACTGTCCGAATCCAATGTGAACCTGCATGGGCCAGGAGGCTGCTATGATAGTGGCCCTGGCTACTGGCTTTACAATCTTTAAAACATATTTACATGTAAAATTGATAGATAAAATGGCTACCCAGCTGCCATCTTGAGAACAATGCAGTCCTGGAGAAGGAAGGACTGGCTTACTTAGTCACTCAGCCCAAATCTCCCATTGCAGCCAGTTGCTGATAGGGAAAAGCTGAGTCAGGGTATAAACAGATTTTGAGAAACAGTGGTGCCATTTCAGTCCACAGAGGAAACTGTCTTGCACCAGCAGATGCAGCGTCAGCTGCATTTGCCCCAGGCCCTTTTATCATTCTATGTAACCCCTGCCTTATCCCTCCCTTGGGGCTGACACTCTTTGTTAGTCAAGTTCTCTTGCATCCGAGAGCTTTTAGAATAAATTTTCTCCTCTTGCAACACACTAGCCACATGTTTTTGGTTTGCACCTTGATGTCTGCCTTTCAAAAATAGAGCATAATCTTCTGGTCAGCAACTAATGGACATTACTATTTCTCATGGCATTAATGTTCATTCCATGGCTAGATGTTAATATCAATCAAATAAGGATTATTTTTGCTTTTAGCAGTTTGGTTTTTATGTTGTACAAAATACTGGTCATCATATTGAGGGATGTAAATCTGAATTGTCATATCCTTAAATGTATCATGAAATTACTGGGAAAAATTACTTACATAAAGCTATTGGTGTTTAAAACCAAACAAAAGTAACAGTGTTTGAATAAAGATTAGTTGCTATGAACCAGCACAGCTAGTAATTGGCCAGGTCCTGTGTGGGAACAGTGCCAAATGAAGAAATAGAATCAAAGAGAAAAAGGATGGGATCTGGGATCAGAAGGTTTCTGCATAGCCCATAGCTTGCAAGAGCCAAAGTAAAGCCCCCGGTTTTGTTTATTATATAGTGTAGAGCCAAATGCAAATAAGGAAGTCTCTGATACAAAGTCACACATCTGAGGCATAAGCGGGAATCCTCATAAGAGTGCACCCCCCCCCACACACACACACACAATGCAGCAATCAAGGGTGTAGGCAAAAGCTTATATTCTTAAAAAGGGTGTTAAGAGGATCCTAGTCTTAGAAGGGTGTGGGGAAGTTCTTAATCTTAAAAGGGTGTGGGGAAGATCCTAATCTTAAAAGGGTGTGGGGAAGGATTTAGTCTTCAACTAAGCCCTAGGCTATAAGGATTTTGTCAGTTTACAGCCTGTCTCCTACAACTAGTAATGATGTTAGGCTTCAAAAAAAAAAGGACACAGCATGAGAAGAGAGTTCATCTAAATTGTGGGTAGATAAAATATATTATGCTCACTTTATTAAAGATAGCACTGCCCACGTAGAAGCCAGTCACCCAGGTGATATTAATTGCCCTTCTTGCTTGAGATGGGTGTGATTATGTTAATATGTGTTGGGGAGGGCTTTCCTGCCAAAAGATTTTAAAAGGAAGAGAGATCATGTTGTTCCCAGGGGGAAGAGTGATTATGTTCTAGGAGGAGCCCATGCTGTAGGAGAGCAGAGAAAGGCCACATGGAGGAAAGGAGAGGCAGCCAAGATGGCAGAGTGCTGAAGGAGAAGCCAGTTTGTGCAGAGAGAAGAAGGTGGGAAACAGAGGTGAATAAGGCTGGTGAGGTAGATACCTTTGATTCTAGGAAACTCGGGTAAGTCAGTGGCATTGGGAGCCCTGAATGGAAAGGGAAGTGTTTTCCCACTGTGTGTATTTCTTGCCCGCCATGTGCAAGCTAGAATAAAGATGATGACCCACCAGTACTTGGCTTCATTGTTTCATTACCATCTGTCCGAATCCAATGCGAACCTGCATGGAAAAGGTGGCTGTGATGGTGGCTGTGACTATTATCTTTACATTTGGAGTAGTCTGTGGCAGGATTTAATACAGATCAGTATAGAACCACCCCCACATTTAAGAGGTGGAGTAGAGGACTGCTTGCTTTCATGGTTCCCCATGGCTGTATTTTGGGGGCCATAGGCTGGCTGACTTTTATAGCCATGTGTGAGGAAACTGAGAGCTCTGTGGAAGAGGCTGCCTGGAACCTGAAAACGAAGCAGTGGAAGGAGCTGGAGCAAACATGGGAGAAAGAGATGCCAACCCTGGTGCTGTAGCAGGCGCTGGAGAAGGAATCACAGGTTCGTGAGTTGGAGATTACCCTGGACATTGTGGAGAGCCAGCAGCAGCAAAGGCTGGGGCTGTGGCCGGGCCTGGGGCTTCAAGCCAAGCAGCAGGAGCTGATGTTTTCAGTTCCTCTTTGGACGATGAGGAGATTCAGTCTGGAGTTGTATTCCACAATCCAGAATGTGAAAACCCAGCAGCAAGGAATTCTTACTACGCCCCTGGTAGGTCTGTGATTTTTGGGACATAGGGGTGGACACCATCATGCTCTCCAGAGCAGAGATGGAAATGCTGACTGCCATTGCCATTGCCATGCTCCTCTTTGGAATAGTGTAAGACCTGCCAGGATGGCAGGGATGAGGGGGATGGCTGAGGCCCCATGTGCATGGACTGATTTTCTGGACTACTACTGGAATGAGCACTGGATCCTTTGTTGGATGAATTTACGGATTTTGGACAATGTGAAATACCCTGCTTGGGGTGGGGGGTGGCTTTGCTGGAAGCACTCCCTGGTCCCGAAAAGCTTTTCCCATAACTAAAAAGAAGTCAGAGGACATTTTATGCCTTTGACAAAGTGCTCAGAGACTGGTGAAGTGTATCTTTGTAATTGTTGAAATTTTATGATTTGTCATGTTGTTGTAATTTGTGTTATGTACTTAATTTCCTTGTACAGGGATGCCGATAGTGTAGATTGTGGCTAGTAAAGTGAGTATAGGGGTGAATTGTTGGGAAGATTAAATATATTATGCTCACTTTATTAAAGATGGTGCTGCCCATGTGGAAGCCCGTCACCCAGGTGATAATATTAATTGCCTTCTTGCTTAGGTTGGGCGTGATTATGTTACTATGTGTTGGGGGAGGGATTTTGCACCAAAAGGTTTTAAAAGGGAGAAGAGTTCCAGGGGGAAGAGTGATTACGTTCTAGGAGGAACCCATGCTGTAGGAGAGCAGAGAAAGGCCATGTGGAGGAGGAGAGGAGAGGTAGCCAAGATAGCGGAGTGCTGAAGGAGAAGCCAGTTTGTGCAGAGTCTGTGCAGAGAGAAGGAGATGGGAAACAGAGGTGAATAATGCTGGTGAGGTAAATACCTTTGATTCTATGAAACTTGGATAAGTCAGTGGCTTTGGGAGCCCTGAATGGAAAGGAAGGTGTTTTCCCACTGTGTGTATTTTTTTTCCCACCAGGTGCAAGCTAGAGTAAAGATGATGGCCCACCAGTTCTTGGCTCCATTGTTTCATTACCATCTGTCCAAATCCAATGCGAACCTGCATGGGCCAGGCATCTGTGATGGTGACCATGACTACTGGTTTTACATACGTCAAGTTCATGAAGTATCTTCTTACATCAGAAGATAGGTGCAGAGTAGATGCTCTTTTTATGAAGCCATTTATTTAGTATAATTTTGTATACACAGCTTTTCCTTGTCTAGATTAGTCCCTTCCAGGATAGAAAGGACAATCTACTATCCTGTGTAGTACAGTGTGTCTGTAAAGTCATGGTGTACTTTTGACCAGTCATAGGAAAGCAACAAAAGACAATAGAAATGTGAAATCTGCACAAAATAAAAGGAAAATTCTCCCAGTTTCATACCTATTCAGTGCAGTTTGATGTGGGCTCACACACAGATTTTTTAGGGCTCCTTAGGTAGCTATCCCGTATAGCCTCTACAGACTCATCACTGACTGATGGCCTACCAGAACGGGGTTTCTCCACCATACTGCCGGTTTCCTTCAACTGCTTATCCCACCAACTAATGTTATTCCTATGTGGTGGCGCTTTATTATAAATGCACTGATATTCATGTTGCACTTATGTCACGGATTTGAATTCAGCGAGCTACAGAAGACACTGAACTTTCCTCTATACCATCCGCATCTCGACTGGCATGGCCGTGGGCTGCTCCGTTGTATACACGGTGTTATGTCATCATCTGCACATGCACACATGCTGCCACATCATCCTACAGAAACTGGGAGGGTTTTTCTTTTATTTGGTGCAGATTTCACATTTCTATCGTCTTTGTTGTTTTCCTGTGACCAGTCATAGTACACCATGACTTTACGGACACACTGTATAGAGGCCACAATAATGCTGAAAGGATAGTCACACAAATTACATCATGATTAGATATTACAAATAAAAATTTGAGTTAAGAATTTTAATATTCTTTATCATATACTTATTACCATCAATAATAATACATTCTAAAAAGGCATGGAAAAAGTTGCTGACAGCATATCTTGACCTTTATTTATATTAATGGTTGTTTACTTCAGTAAAATTATACTCATCCTGATGAGAAATGATTTCTTGACATTCATATAAAAATACACACATATCATAGCTTAAAATATCAACAGTAACACTCTTCTTACTAAGAAAAACATACCTAATTTATTCTAAAATGATTGACATTAGTAATTGATAAAATGAAAATTTTTCTTCTTTAAATGCCCTTGGCTGATGCTTGTAGGAAAGTTTAGAAGAACATGATCATCTATTCTCCTAAAAAAGAAATGGAAACAGCAAGAGCATGTCTGATGTTAATGGAAAGAATTGCATTTTTAATCAGTGTCTCATGAAAGTAATTAGAAGTCTTGTCAGAGAAAGCAAATCAATGAAAGCTATATGTAATATCCTGTTTACAACAGCTGTTTCTGAGATTTTGCCTTTTTTACATTTTCAGGAAATTGGGAAGTATTAAATACAATTTAAAAAGGAAAATAACTGATTTGTTTTTTTTAGTTTTTAATACTCCGAGAGTAAATTTCACATAGAACAAAAAAATAGTGGCATTATTAGTTTCAGGAGCATAATCTAGGCTCAAACTATATTTATTTTTGCATCCCAATGCCTTTCAACATGCCTGGCACAAAGTTAAGAGTTTAATAGCTATCTTTAAAATAATACTGAATTGAGAGTAAGAATATATCAGGCATAAACTATTAAAAAAGTATAATTCTAAGACTACATTTTTATGATTAATAAACAACTAGACAGTATTCTTACAGAACTGAAATAAGTAAAACCCAAGAACTAACTGGCTTTATCAGTGTAAAACCAGTAGCCACAGCCACCATCACAGATGCCTGGCCCATGCAGGTTCGCATATGATTCAACAGACTGTAATGAAACAACGGAGCCAAGAACTGGTGGGCCATCATCTTTACTCTAGCTTGCACCCGGTGGGAAAAAAATACACACAGTGGTAAAACACTTTCCTTTCCATTCAGGGCTCCCAAAGCCACTTACTTATCCGAGTTTCCTAGAATCAAAGTTTTCTACCTCACCAGCCTTATTCACCTCTGTTTCCCATCTCCTTCTCTCTGCACAAACTCTGCACAAACTGGCTTCTCCTTCAGCACTCCGCCATCTTGGCTGCTTCTCCTCTTCCACATGGCCTTTCTCTGCTCTCCTTTTCTGCTCTCTTCTCTAATGTTAATCTCAGGAACCCAGAGCGAGCAAGCTCCTGGTATTCCCCATTTTGTAGTGTAGAAATCAAAACCTTTAATCCAATATACAAACAAGGAAGTCTCTGATACAAAATCACTTAGGGTGGGAAAGGCTTAGTCTTAAAACTAAGCCTTAGGCTAAAATAACCCTGCCTGCTTGCAGCCTATCCCCCATACCCAAAGCAAATATAAGCTAACAAACATATATATCATATTTATAAACTTATTTGACCAATAATCAGCTTGATCTTTTATTCTCTTAATATATTGCTTAATCTATTGCTCATTTAAGACAATTTATACAATATGTGAGGTCAGTTGGCAATGGAGGAAGGTTTTGTGAGGAACCAGGCCCAGAAACTTTGGTTGGAACTGCCCACACCCATGTGCACCAAGAGAAACTTCCCAGGAGCCCTTTGAAAAAGAACGACTGTTTGTCAGCCAATGAAATTGCACCACATCATATCAACCAGACCACCCTACCAGCACTATAAATTACCTCCAAACAGGGGAGGTGGTGCAACTTCTCTGGCTCGTTTTAGGGAACAGAGAACCTCATTCGGGATGCACTCTGAATAAAGCTTTTGCTATTCTACACTTGGTGGCTATGCCCTTCTATCTTCCTCGACAGGGAAAATACTTTACAGAATACATATACAATAAAATAGAAATAAATTCTGTATTATCATGATTGTAAGAGATATACATAATAGGGGATGTAGCTTTGAACAGATAGCTTACTATTTTCAATAATATTATTTTAATTAAAACTTAAAGAAATACACTTCTTTTCTTTAACATCACTGAAAATTGCTCCACAATTAAATAACCAGTGAGTAAATATTAGTTTTATTTTTATCCACAGCACTGAGGTCTCTAATCAAGAGTTGTTTTTATGTATAACCGAATGTGTTTAAACCCTACTTTGTAGTACCAACAAACCCTGAGACTTCAGATTCAATCTGAAAATATTAAAAAGATCTGGAAAAGCTTTTTTTTTTTTACAGAGACATAGAGACTCAGAGAGATAGACAGAGACAGAGAGGAGACAGGAACGGAGAGATGAGAAGCATCAATCATTAGTTTTTTGTTGTGCATTGCAACACCTTAATTGTTCATTGATTGCTTTCTCATATGTGCCTTGACCATGGGCCTTCAGCAGACTGAGTAACCCCTTGCTCGAGCCAGCGACCTTGGGCTCAAGCTGGTGAGCTTTTGCTCAAACCAGATGAGCCCTCGCTCAAGCTGGCGACCTCGAGGTCTCAAACCTGGGTCTTCCACACCCAGTCCGATGCTCTATCCACTGCACCACTGCCCAGTCAGTGGAAAAGCTTTTAATAGTCAATCTGTGGCTCATATTTAATTTCTCAATAAAATTCATAAATAATGCTGAAATAGACAATATATTTAAAAAGAAAACACAATCAACCGAAGATTTAAATTTAGCAACCAATTTATTTTAACAGAAACAATCCCTTAATTTCCATTTTAAAGCTTCTGATTTGGTAGTATTGAATTAGTTTTATAACGTCTTAGAGTCAGTATTTTCCTTCTGCCAGCAGATAATGTCAATGGAATAGATGTAATATTAGTCACACGTGTGTTTAAAGGGAACATGCACCAATTTCAATATATGATTGTGCAAGATTGAATTTTGGTGATACATTAAATATATTTTAATGCAAAAGAAGAAATGTGATATAATTTGAAACTCTATATTGTTAATAGAATTTATTTATTTATTTATTTATTTATTTATTTATTTATTTGACAGAGACAGAGAGGGGAATAGGAACAGACAGACAAGAAGGGAGAGAGATGAGACTCATCAATTCTTCATTGCGGCGCCTTACTTATTCATCAATTGCTTTCCCATATGTGCCTTGACTGGGGGGCTACAGCAGAGCAAGTGATCCCTTGCTCAAGTCAGTGACCTTCGGCTTCAAGGCAGCAACTTTTGGGCTCAAGTCAATGACCATTGATTGAGTCATGTCTATGATCCCACACGCAAGCCAGTTTCTCTATGCTCAAGCTTATGATTTCACACTCAAACGGGTGACCTTGGGGCTTCAAACCTGAGTCCTCCCAGTCTGACACTCTACCCACTACGCCACTGCCTGGTCAGGCAATAGAAATTATTTTTTTAGAGCACTTTTTGATTCACAGCCAGACTAAGGGGAAGATACAGACATTTCCCAAACATCACCTGATTGCGTATATGCATAACCTCCCTCACTGTCAAAATCCTTCACCAGGGTGGTATTTTTGTTATAATCTATAAAACTATACTGATATCTCATTATGACCCAAAGTCCATAGTTTACCTTAGGGTTCGCTCTTCGAGTTTCATTCAATGAACCTTGCCAAATATATTTATATAATGGCATGTATCTACCACGTGCTATCATATAGAGTAGTTTCACTGTCCTAAAACTCATCTCTGCTCTGCTTGTATATACCTTCCTCTTCAGTAACCTCTAACACTGATTCTTTTACTATCTACATAATTTTACCTTTTCCAGAATATCATATAGTAGGCATTATATATGTGGATATAGTGTATACCCTTTTTCAAACTGGCTCATTCATTTGGTAGTAAGTTTCTACAAGTTTTTTTTTATGGCTTGATAGCTTGTTGCTTTGTTGCTGTTGTTGTCATTGTTTTTAGCACATAGTAGTATTCAGTTATTTACATGTACCACACTTGATCCGTTCACCTACTGAAGAACATCAGTAGGTGAATATCTTGGTTGTTTCCATGTTTCGACAAATATCCATTTATCAGCTATAAACATCTGAGTGCAGGTGTTTGTGTGGGCAAATTTCCACTCCTTTGGGTAGATGTCAAGAAAAACAATTGCAGGGACAGGTGGTAAGAGTATGTTTAGTTTTGTAACAAACCTCCAAACTGTGTTGCAAAGTAGCCATGCCATTTTGCATTCACACTAGCAATGTATAGAAGTTCCTGCGGCTCCATGTTCTTGTCAGCATTTAGTGTTATGGTATTCTGTATTTTGCCCATTCTAATGGGTGTGTAATGGTATCTCATTATTTTAATTTTAATTACTCTGAAGACACAGATGTGGAACATGTTTTTATATACTACTTTCCACTTGAATATATTCTTTGGTGTCTGTCCAGGCCTTTGGCATATTTTTAATGTTTTTTTTTATTTCCTTATTGCCACATTTTATAAGTTATTTGTATATTTGAATAATAGTCCTTTTGCAAATATTCTTTCCTAGTATGTGTCTTGTCATTTTTTTTCCTTTATGTCTTTTCGGGAGTTGAAATTTGTTTTAATGAAATCCAGGTTATTAATTATTTCTTTAAGGATTACTTCCTTTGTGTTATATTAACCATATATTTTATATGTAATTAATACATAAAATTATGTATAATTCTGTAGTAGTCCTGCCCGCTGGGAACTACTGGTGTAGCGTGGAAAAGGACCTACTCAAGACACAAACTTATGTCAAGAGGAAGAGAGGGAGGTCTGCCAAGGGAGGCAAAGAGGGACCTCCTGCATCTCCTTCCCCCTTAGCTTTTATTATCAGAAGCAGAACAGAGGTAACTGGATTAAAAGTGAGAGAAATCAGCCCTGGCTGGTTGGCTCAGTGATAGAGCGTCAGCCTGGCATGCAGGAGTCCCGGGTTCGATTCCCAGCCAGGGCACACAGGAGAAGTGCCCATC
The DNA here is from genome assembly GCF_036850765.1 of Saccopteryx bilineata. Classification (NCBI taxonomy): domain Eukaryota; kingdom Metazoa; phylum Chordata; class Mammalia; order Chiroptera; family Emballonuridae; genus Saccopteryx; species Saccopteryx bilineata. The sequence continues at coordinate 39,533,028 of NC_089490.1, forward strand.
TGCTTCTCCACCCCTTCCCCTGTCCTTCCTCTCTGTCTCTCTCTTCCCCTCCTGCAGCCAAGGCTCCATTAGAGCAAAGTTGGCCTGGGCGCTGAGGATGGCTCTGTGGCCTCTCCCTCAGGTGCTAGAATGGCTCTGGTTGCAACAGAGCGACGTCCCAGATGGGAAGAGCATTGCCCCCTGGTGGGCATGCCGGGTGGGTCCTGGTTGGGCACATGCGGGAGTCTGTCTGACTGCCTCTCCGTTTCCAACTTCGGAAAAATACAAAAAAAAAAATGTGAGAGAAATCAGGTGACAAGGGAAAGAATGATTAATGGACTTTATGCTGACATGAAGACAGGGCTAATTTGGTGAGAAAATTCTTTTTCTTTTGATAATTAACAAGCACAAAGGAAGATGCAATCCAGAATCCCTAGGCTAATTTTCTGAAGCCTGTTCACACGCATTCCTTTGTGTTATCACAAAGATCACCCACTCACAGTTTCTTGGTGTTTGCATCCAAGAGACATTCACTCAGAGCTATTAACTAAAGTTCCCCAATCCAAGACAGGATTCAAGGTTAAATGGGTGATTCCCTATGTAATTCAGTGGTAGAATTCAGGTGATTCACACTGGTTCAGTAGAACCAATACTTAATTTTTTGTTGAGTTCCGTGAACCAGTTGTTAAAATGACACTTGTAACCAGGGTTCTCTCCAGAGGGTTTCCTGGGCAGCCGCCCAATGTGGAAATCACAAATTTATATTCCTTTTTTTTTAATGTACATCTGTGCAACAGTGTGTTCTAAGTGCCCATAGTAATGTTCATTCCATCGATAGGTGAAAAATATTGCAAGTGAGGATGCCAATCAAGAAGCAATATGGAAAAAACTTAAATAATAGTTTTATTGTTTTTTGTCAAGTATTTAATATTTTTTCATTTTAATATTTTAAAACATAACAATATAGTTTGTGTACATCTTTTATTTTTCTTATTTAAAAATTAAATGCATAAAATAATAAACTACTGTAAAGCCAGTAGCCACGGCCACCATCACAGCTGCCTAGCCCATGCAGGTTCGCATTAGATTTGGACAGATGGTAATGAAACAATGGAGCCATAAACTGGTGGGCCATTAACTTTAATCCTAGCTTGCACCCAGCAGGCAAAAAATACACACAGTGGGCTCCAAAACCCACTCAATCAGTGCTCACAAAGCTACTGACTTATCTGAGTTTTCTAGAATCAAAGGTTTCTAGCTCACTAGCCTTATTCACCTCTGTTCCCCATCTCCTTCTCTCTGCACAAACTGGCTTCTCCTTCAGCACTCTGCCATCTTGGCTGCTTTTCCTCTCCTCCACGTGGCCTTTATCTGCTCTCTTATCTTCTCTCCTCTTCCTCCAAACAAGTGAGCTCTCCTTTTTAAAATCTTTTGGCGTGAAATACCTCCCCCAACACACATTAATACTATTACCTAGGCGACGGGCTTCCATGTGGGCAGCACCATCTTTAACAAAGTGAACATAATATATTTTATTTACCCAACAATCTGCCCCTATGCTTGCTTTACTACACACAATCTACACCACCAGCATCCCTATGCAAGGAAATTAGGCACACTACACAAACTACAACATCATAACAAATCATACAATTTCAACAATTACAAAGGTACATTTCAACAGTCTCTGAGCACTTTGCCAAAAGCGTAAAATGTCCTTGGCCTTCTTTCTAGTCATTTGAAAGGCTTCCCAGGGCAGGGGAAGGACCTCCAGCAAAGCCACCCCCCCACCCCCATCAGGGTATTTCATGTTGCATCCATCAGGTACGAGAACAAACGTCGGAGACTTTCAGGAGTTTAGATGTTACTTTATTGGCCAGTTTAACCTGTGCAGGGGTGGACTCCCAAGATGTCCGGAGACACTGTACTCACAAAGAGCTGCAAATGAGAGTCATGCCTGGCGCTTACAGCTAGGTCCTTATATATCCTAAGTGAGCAAGCATTATACAGAAGCAGATGTGGCAGTTAGCTATTCGCTAGGGAGGTCACACGCAGCATAGCAACAGGGGCCGGCATAGCAATAGGGGCCAGGTTTAGCTTAGTGGCAAATTTCAAACATAAACTTCTTTGTTCTCAGCCTCACAGGGGCCCTATCAGTACTCCCTGTTCCTGCTCCTTCAATAGTTGCACTCTGGCAGCCACAGCAGGGCCCTATCAGCACCTCCCTGTTTCTGCTCCAAAATGTTACACTCTGGCAGCCACAGCACGCCTCCCTGAATCTAACATTTCACATTGTCCAAAATCCATAAGTTCATCCAACAAAGGAGCCAGTGCCCACTCTAGTCCTAGTCCAGGAAATCAGTCCACACACATGGGGCCTCAGCCACCACCCTCATACCTGTTGTCCTGGCAGGTCTTACACTGTCCCAAAGAGGAGCACGTGGCAATGGCAGTCAGCATTTCTATCTCTTCTCCAGAGAGCTTGGTGGCACTCACCCCTATGTCCCAAAATCACAGACCTACCAGGGTCATAGTAAGAATACCTTGCTGCTGGGCTCTCACCTTCTGGAGACTGCGGATCAAACTCCAGACCAATTCTTCTCATCCTCCAAAGATAAACTGAAAACATCAGTTCATGCGGGAAGTGCCATTTTTAACAAAGTGAGCATAATATATATTATCTGCCCAAGAACTACCTTTTGGTATATCTTTTTTTTATTCTTAAACCAGTCATTAGGGCAGAGAACTGGTTATTATTAGAATCTCACCATTGGTATAATTATATATTTTATATTTGTGAAATGTTCTACATTTAATTTTATAGTATATTAAATATAAAATTATATATACTAATATAAAACATAATTTAGGATGCACAATGAATAAAAAATATAAACAGTACCCATAAAATGCATATTTATATATATACTGCTTTCAAAAATTAGGGGATATTGCCTGACCAGGTGGTGGCGCAGTGGATAGAGCATTGGACTGGGATGCCGAGGACCCAGGTTTGAGACCCCGAGGTCACCAGCGTGAGTGTGGGCTCATCTGGCATGAGCAAAAAGCTCACCAGCTTGGACCCAAGGTTGCTGGCTTGAGCAAGGGGTTATTCAGTCTGCTGAAGGCCCATGGTCAAGGCACAGATGAGAAAGCAATCAATGAACAACTAAGATGTTGCAATAAAAAACTGATGATTAATGCTTCTCATCTCTCTCTGTTACTGTCTGTCCCTATCTATCCCTCTCTCTGACTCTCTCTCTGTCCCTGTAAAAAAAAAAAAAAAAAAGTGTGTGTATATATATATATATATTATATAAATAAATAAATTAGGGGATATTTTATAGCTTTGTATCCATTTTGAAATATCCCTTATTTTTTGTGAGCAGTATTTACTGTAGACCACATAATGTAATATGTAATAAATATAGGTATAATATAAATGCTACATATATAAAAATATATAAATATATTCTTATATAAATATATATGATATAAACATATAATATAAACTAATACAGTATATAAATCAATTATTGTAACTATAGTATATATTTTACTAACTAGTTTAATGTAATATGACCAAATATCTAACAACAAGTCCATGGAATTATAGCATTGCACAATTAAAGCTTTGTAACAGATATTGTGTGTAGTATTGTGACAAGGTGCCAAGAAACTGTAAAACTGTTAACATTAGTAATGCCATTTTAAAGAGGAAAAGTCAGGCTCCCTACCCCTCTAACAAAAAGATGCAAGAAGAGCTTGCAGGGACAACTGAGTCAGCTAGTCATAGTTTAGTTACTTCCTATAGTTCTCTGGAAGGACTGGCAACACTGGCTACACAGAGCCAAGAAAATAGACCTTATCTGAAAACCCCTTCCTCTTTGTTTTTCTTAAAAGCCTTTAAGAAACAACATTTACGTACCTTAATTAAAAATTTCTACACTAATCCTCTGACTCACCCTCCCATCCTAGACTCATGAGAGTGACCTATACCTCTAGACCAGTGTTTCCCAACCTTTTCTGTGCCATGCCCCACCTTAACCTTTCTAAAATTTTTATGTCCCCCCCTATGTAACATACATAATTTTTAACATTAAAAAATTGATTTGTTCACTTAATAAACATAAATGATAGGTTCTAGGAAGAAATCACTATGAAATTGTTAACAAAACACAGTAAGTAAAATTTCAAAACATATAATGAAAAACAGAAATTTAAATTCCAAATAATTTTAATACATATTTTTCTATATTAATTTATTATTTTAATTTAGTGTGATCCTTGCACTTGATGCTTGCTGCACAGATATTTTATATTAGGTTCCAATTTGGTTAGCTTTAGTCTCAAGTCTCCATGTTGTGTTATATCCAGTCGATTTCTTTTTTTTTACCAGTAAATCATTTACAGCACTAAATCCACATTCAGCTAAAAATGAAGATGGAAATGGTAACAATAGTTTTCTTGCACATTTGGTTGAATTTGGGTATTTGATTTCTGTTTCCTCACAAAGCCATGCCATCGCTCCTTTGATATTAAATAAAGCTTTAACTGACTCATCATTTTGCAATTCTGCGAGTTCTTCTTGATACTGCATATTTGATATATCAGACAAATCCACTAACATTGGCTGCATCTTCCATGTTGGGAAATCAATTTGTTTTAAATCAGAAAATCTTTCTTTTAAATCAGCCGATAGAATATTCAAGTGATTGACAATAACAAGTAAAGTGGTATCAGTTACTTCACATTTTTGGAGCCAATGAAACTGTTTAAAGTTTTGTTGTTAATATGTTTCTGATATAACTCAATATTGGTAATGAAACCAAATATCTTTGCTTTTGCATCGACAAGAGTTTTATTTGTTACTTGAAGTTGCTTATTTAATATATTTAGTTTTTCAAAGATATCAGCTAAATAACTCACAAATGCTTTACCATCTATTGTTAACAGATACTTCATTTCAGGTTTGTCGCTTAAAAAATCACTAAGAGTATCAAACAGTTCCATAAATCTTTTCAAACAGTTTCCTTTAGATAGCCATCTTACTTCAGTATGAAGTAAAAGTCTCACATGGTCTTCATTTTGTTCTTCACAAAATAGCTTGAAAAGACGCTCACATTTGGCACTAGCTTTAATAGCATTAACACACTTTATTACTGTATGTAATACTTCATTCAGAAAAGGAGAGATGTTTTTAGCTATCAAGTTTTCCCTATGAATAACACAATGCACAAGAATCATTTCTGGATTCGCATCTTTCATCAAAGCTTTTAAGCAGCCGTTTTTCTTGCCCATCATATTGGGAGCACCATCTGCAGCACAAGATGTTATATTTTTCATTGGTATATCATTGACATCTAAGTAGTTTTTTAGCTTATTATATGTATCTTTGGAGGTAGTGGTGCTTTCTAATCTTTTACAGAACAATATTTCTTCAGCAAAATGTCCTTTATCAATATATCTTACATACGTTATCAATACTGCCTCACTGTCTCTCAAAGTTGATTCATCCATTTGCAAGGAGAATTTTCTTGTTTTCAGCTTTTCAATAAGTTGTTTTTCAATATCCTCACTCATTTCGTCTATTCTGCTAACAGTATTGTCACTGAGTGGCATAGCTTTTACATCTTTGTCATCTTTTTCAAGAACCATTTTAAGAAATGCTGATATTGACAGTTTTATTAAATTCTCTCCTATAGTGTGATTTTCTCCAGTTTTAGCAATGAATAAAGAAATTTGATAACTAGCCTCAAGAACACAATTATTAGTTGAAGTATGAGCAGTAAATAGAGACTTTAATGTTGTTCTTTTTTCAAAATTTTTCTTTAAAGTTTTAAAGTAACTCAAATCTGAATTAATATGAGCACTATGTTTTGCCTTCAAATGCGCCTCAAGATGACCTCGTTTCATTGATTCATTGGTCAAGCATTGCTGGCATAAAAGACAAGAAGGAATCCGCTCATCGTGAACAGCAGGTGTGAACCTAAATTTTAAATATTCCTCCGAATATTGATGAGTTTTTTTCTTGCTTGCACCACTCATTTTACTATGGGCTATAAGAAATAAAAATAAGATCAATTAAAAACTAATATTAAAATATGTGTTAAAATATATTCAATGTGACATAGAGTAAACGTATACTAAAAATTCATATTTATTTAAATGTATATAACACATTTACTACACTACCACCGCAAATCAAAAGGTATCTATATTTTTTCCACTTGACAAAATTTTCTGGAAGTTATGCTTCTAAAATTAAAATTGTCGTGCATGCACTATTATAGCCCCAATAATATTTATAAAATATTAGTGCTTTCTACCTCGATGCAAAAAGTACTTAATAAAGAGTTTAATATTGATAAAAATAAAATCAAATACTTACTGATTATATCTATACAATATATATATGTATATTTATTAAATCAACGAGCTTTTACAACAGTTTTGACTGACACTTATTTCAAATTAACACCAACTGAATGATGTGAAACACTACAGAAGTTGCGATGGGCCAATTAGGTGAGAATAACTGCATTGTTTAGCGAGTTTTTAAAACATCCAGGGTTCCCTGCGGCAGACATCACGCTCCGCGGTGAACACAGGACGAAGTTTACTTGACGACGCCAATCACCCAGTTGATATTTTGGTCTCGTCAAATGAAATTATACTTAATAATTATTTACCGCAATTATTTAAGAATTGCATTTTTTGTTAAATTTGGCACCGATATCTAGCATTGCATTTAAATGGCCTGGGGCGAAAGAGTTAAAGTCGTGTCGAGTCCATTTTCAAATTGCCCCCCTTAACTACCGAATTGCCCCCCTGTGGGGCGTGGGCCCCACGTTGGGAAACACTGCTCTAGACTAAGAGATCACGAGCCCCTTACATGGAACCCTGTATTCTGTAACATTTTATATGCCTTCTAATAATCTCCATTTTGAAATTTTTGTATGTAGAGAATTGCAAACTGAGCAAGCAGGGACTGACTTTGGGCTTCCTGATAAGCTAACTGCTAGTTTTGCTTTAACTGCTAGTTTTGCTTTACCTGTTAGTTTTACTTTAACTGCTATTTTACTTTAACTGCTAGTTTTGCTTTAACTGTTAGTTTTGCTTCTGTAATCTGTTGCTTGCAGCTGTTAAAATTTCTTGTGACTTTAGCCTTTATAAACTCTGTACCCCAACTCTTCAGTGTAGTTAACTCTAGCCAGTTAAATAATAAACTCCTCTTTGAAATTCTTCTGTAACTTTGGTGTCTTTGTGGAACTCGCTGGCCATGGTATAACAGTATCTGATCATGCACTATACCCAGTCAATATGTACTATAAAAATTGTGTTTCTAAGAAGGAGAGAGGGGTTTCTTATGCACTCACTCTGGGTTGCTTCTATCTGCCCTAAAAAGATCTTATTTTCTCTTCTAGCGATCACTTAAACATTTTTTATGTTGAAATTTTTTTTTTAATTTGTATTTATTTACTCATTTTAGAGAAGAGAGACAGAGAGAGTGAGTGAGAGAGAGAGAGAGAGAAGGGGGAGGAGCTGGAAGCATCAACTCCCATATGTGCCTTGACCAGGCAAGCCCAGGGTTTCGAACCGGCGACCTCAGCATTTCCAGGTCGACGCTTTATCCACTGCGCCACCACAGGTCAGGGCGAAATTTTTTAAATTATAAACAGTGTTAAAGCATTTTGAATCTGTGTCACTATAATAATTGCACGATATGTTAAAATGCCACTATAGCATATAATACTTAAATATTTAGTAGTTAATCTATATGTGACTTTCTCATATAAGATTAGACTGTAGGCCTGACCTGTGGTGGTGCAGTGGATAAAGCATCGACCTGGAAATGCTGAGGTCGCCGGTTCAAAACCCTGGGCTTGCCTGGTCAAGGCACATATGGGAGTTGATGCTTCCAGCTCCTCCCCCCTTCTCTCTCTCCCTCTCTGTCTCTCTCTCCTCTCTCTCCCTCTCTGTCTCTCTCCTCTATAAAAAATGAATAAATAAAATAAAAAATAAAAATAAAATAGAATGTTTAAAAAAAAAGATTAGACTGTACTGAATAAAAGATCAAGGCTTTACTCATTTTGATATCCCCCAAAATAAGGACAATGATTGACTTTGAAAATGTGCTGAATAAAACTTTTCTCAATGAAGCAATACAATATTTTTGGTTCTAGTGGCTGTAAGTAATCATTTATTGTGTTGCCTGTGCAGTTGTTCCATCAAACATCTTTTCTTTTATCCTCATACCTATAACAAATTTCTTCTAATCCTAAATACTGTCCATCTCATTCTAAGCACATATTATCTTAATAAATAGTTATTAACTAAGTGTCTTGCCTTTATATCACTTTTTAATGGGAGAGATGCTTGCTTTATGAAATCTACTATTGTAATTATTTGTCCACAGATGATCCCAGGATGTGCAGTAACTCCCCAAGTGTGAGAAGCCTGGAAAAAGTTTGCTGATAGAGAATTATGAGTCATATTAGTAAGATAAAGAGAAGAGTAAGAAGGCAAGAATGAAGGAAAACAAAGCAAATTGTAGTGATATAATTATTCAGGTCACAAAATGTCTCTATTCTAAAGAGAATGCACATTCTCTTTCTATAATTCCATCAGCTTCATATTACAGTTATTTTTCAAAAAGATCCCATGATTTTTCACTACAGGTCCTTTGACACAACTTTCAACCCTCTTGCTTTCTAGGAGAAAGATCAAGCTAGGAAATACCCCTGCATTAACCCACTACTACAACCTGCATTATCCACTATTACAACCAGGTTACTTGTCTGGTAGTAAAAATCCACTTATTTACTTATGATTTGCATCAATGTATATTCATGTTCTCCTGTATTTTCTAAGTGCTTCAGAAACTTCCTATGTGCTTTGAGTTTGCTTCTTTGCCTATTCTGTCCTGCAGAACATTTGGAGATTTGCCACTTTCCTCAAAACTTTTCTGGTATTTGTCATCAACCTCAGAAAAATATTAAAGAAAACTATATGTGGAATAAAATAGAATACCTTAGGTCTCTTTCACCCATTAGTAATGACTTCCCTCAACACTTTTTTTTTTTTTTTTTTTTTTTTTTTACAGAGGCAGAGATAGACAGGGACAGACAGGAACGGAGAGAGATGAGAAGCATCAATCATCAGTTTCTCGTTGCGCGTTGCGACTTCTTAGTTGTTCATTGATTGCTTTCTCACATGTGCCTTGACCGTGGGCCTTCAGCAGACTGAGTGAGCTCTTTGCTCAAGCCAGCTGAGCCCGTGCTCAAGCTGGCGACCTCGGGGTCTCGAACCTGGGTCCTTCCGCATCCCAGTCCGACGCTCTATCCACTGCGCCACCACCTGGTCAGGCCCTCAACACTTTTTATACTTAACATTTTTCTAAATTTTAACAAAGAAACAATAGTAAATGTGGGCTCTTGTAACACAGAAGATATTTTGCAAATCAAAATGTAACACTTCTCAATTATTTTAAGTGAAATAACTACTTGAAAGAGAGAGAGAGAGAGAGAGGAACAAACAGGAAGAGAGATGAGAAGCATCAATTCATAGTTGCAGCACCTTAGTTGTTCTATGATTGCTTTCTTATATGTTTCTTGAATGGGGGGCTTCAGCTGAGCCAGTGGCCCCTTGCTCAAGCCAGCAATGTTGAGCTTCAAGGTAAGTGATCTTTGGGTTCAGGCAAGCGATCATGGGATCATGTCTATGATCCCACGCTCAAGCTGGCGACCCTGTGCTCAAGCTGATGAACCTGCCCTCAAGCCCATGACCTCAGCATTTATGACCTAGATCCTCAGCCTCCTAGCCTAATGCTTTATTCTCTGTGCCACTTCCTAATTAGGTGGTACTATGGCATTTTTATGATTCGAAATTGTGAGGTCAACTGATTTGATTCAAAGTATGTAAATTTTTTTGTAATGCTTATTATAAAGTTACCTCAGTTTTTCTTTGAGAAATTGAAGATGACAGTTTATATACATAGAGCAGCAAGTTTCAACCAGTGTGTTCTGTCTACAAGAAGTTTTAAAACATTCAATACCTGATTATTTATTCAGGGGCACTGACCTCTTTTCGATTATCAAATAAAAGAAAATTATAATATCCAATACAGCAATGACAATCTGGTATAAATGAATCAAAATTATACCTATATTTTTGTCAGATCAGCAAAATATAAATAAATAAGTAACAATTTTTGGTGTGCTAGAGAATTTTAGTAATTAGTTTATGTGTGCCATAAGATGAAGAAGGTTGACAATCACTGCTCTAGAATTTTCAAAACATTTTTTCACATTTAAAGATGTTGGCTACTCAGCCCTGGCTGGTTGGCTCAGTGGTAGAGCGTCGGCCTGGCGTGCAAGGGGTCACGGGTTCGATTCCCAGCCAGGGCACACAGGAGAAGTGCCCATCTGCTTCTCCACCCCTCCTCCTCTCCTTCCTCTCTGTCTCTCTCTTCCCCTCCCGCAGCGAGGCTCCATTGGAGCAAAGATAGCCCGGGCGCTGGGGATGGCTCCTTGGCCTCTGCCCCAGGCGCTAGAGTGGCTCTGGTCATGGCAGAGTGATGCCCCGGAGGGGCAGAGCATAGCCCACTGGTGGGCAGAGTGTGCCCCCTGGTGGGCGTGCTGGGTGGATCCCAGTCAGGCGCATGCGGGAGTCTGTCTGACTGTCTCTCCCCGTTTCCAGCTTCGGAAAAATACAAAAAAAAAAAAAAAAAAAAAGATGTTGGCTACTCAAAAATACATGTTAACATTTATTCTAACTTCTTTGACATTAATAAGGTTCTAAAGAAAGGTATAACTTCACATTTTAGAAATATATAGCATTCTAATAAGAAAAAAGAGGAAGAAATCTAGAACTAAAAAGTTGAATCTGAATGTTAATTCATTACTGAAACCAATATAGCTAGTAAATCTATAGGTTTGCAAATGCTGAGGATTAATGGAAATTCATGGGGATGGGTTTGATGTGTAAGCATTTTGTAAATGAAATACAAATCACTGTGATTCATTGTGCTATCTATAAAATATTTTGATTTTCCAATTTCATAGGGATGTAAAAGGATTCATAAAGGCCTATAAAATGTTTTGAATGTTCTACAGGCAGAAAGTATTACTATTCAACTTCACAAGACATTCCACATAGCGGGCATTGAATAGAAACATATTTTGGAGGCATCATCATTCCTGGCTGCTTCCATGGTTGGGGAAAATTGTTTAATATTTTTGTGCATAGCTTTTTTTCTGATCAATAAAATAAGAGTAGAACAAAGAGCTTCTTGACTATCTCATAAAAAGTGCCCTGTACAATACTGTAGCTGATTTGAGCTTTAGGAAATCCAAGGATTTGCTTGCTGTCCCTGGAGCAAAATGTTTGAAATTTTAGTAAGCAGGAAATATTCAAAATTCAATAATATTCTCCCTGCACACAGAGCAATAGTTGTTCTCTTTTAAGATACTCTAAATTGTTCCCCTTTGTTATATAGTAGGTTTAGGGTTTTCTTTAGAAATCCTCAACCTCATATAGTAAAATAGTTAAAAATCTGTGAAAGTCATTATAGCATCTGTGGAAAAGGGAAGGTTTTTCTTTTAGCTCCTACATTCTATCTCCCCCCACCCATCTGCTGGTAGAAATTGATTATCAGACACTAAAACATTTTAAGTACTAGAAGGATTAAAATAACACAAAATTATTCTTAAGCCCTGACCAGTAGCTCAGTGAATAAAACGCTGGCCTGGCATATGGGTGTCCAGGGTTCAATTCCTGGTCAGGGCACACAGATGAAGTGTCCATCTGCTTCTTACCCCCTTCTCTATTCCTTCTCTCCCTCCCACAACCAATGTCTCCTTGATTGGTTCATGTGTGGTCCTATGTCACTGAGGATAATTCGATTGGTCTGAGCAGTCATTCTCAGGCACTAGAAATAGCTCGGTAATAGAGCATCAGCCCTAGACAAGATAGCCATGTGGATTCCAGTTGGGGTGCATGTGGTGTCTGCCTCACTGTCCCCCTCCTCTCACCTAAAACAAATATTCTAAAATACATCCTTGAATGAAAAAGCAAAGTGAGAAAGAAGAGAGAGCAGGCTAGCTGTTGCTGTGTTACAAATTATCTCCAAATTCACTGGCTTAAAACAGCATTCATTTTGTTCACTGATCTGAAGATCAGTGTACTTTAGCAGATATATGCTGGCCTTATCTGGACTTACCTGGTCTTTGTGCCAAGACTTAGCTGGGGTGCAAGTATAAACCATGAGTCTTTTATGTTCATTTATTCAGTGGGGTAGCTAAAACATGTTTCTGTCATTACAATATTTGGGAAGAAGAGAGCAAGTGTAAACATACAATTTTTTCTAAGGCCTACCCTCAGAATTGGCACAGTCTTAACTTTAGCCCACATATCTTAGGTCAAAGTAAGTCTCAGGGATGAACATAAAATCAAACAGTAAAAAATATATATTTATGAAATAGATGAGAATTCTGGGTAACAGATAAAGAGATAGAATTAACTCAGTTGTCACAGACTCCAAACATAATAATTAGAACAATAGAAGAATACATAGTATTGTTGTTATTGCGATTTCTATTACTATTGTCTTTACAGTTATGCCCGTTGCAACACACACATACACAATAGTAATGAGAGGTGACTAACACAAAACATAGATACTAAAATTTCTTTCCCACTCTCCTTATCACGCTAAAATGTCTCTCAAAAATAAACATATTTCTTTGAATAATGCTGGGGGGGTATGTAAATTTTACCTTTGTCTTGAATTATAGACTAACAAGTAGTTTAACTAGGAAATGTAACAAGTGCTTTCTTAGTTGGGGATCACAGCTTTGCAACTACTTAGCATGAAAATCCTCCCTCCCAAATCAGAATGTGAGCCTTTGTGATAATCCTCCAAAGAGTGGACTTTTGATGAAGATATTCAGACATTTTTAACATAAGATACCTCATCTGAATGGGGCTTGGTAAGTGTAAAGCCAGTAGCCACGGCCAACATCATAGCCGCCTGGCCCATGCAGGTTCGCATTAGATTTGGACATATGGTAAAGAAACAATGGAGCCAAGAACTGGTGGGCCATTAGCTATAATCCTAGCTTGTACCTGGCAGGCAAGTGAAACCACACACTGGGCTCCAACACCCACTCATTCAGTGCTCACAAAGCTGCTGGATAATCCAAGTTTCCTAGAATCTAAGGTTTCTAGCTCACCAGACTTATTCACCTCTGTTCTCCATCTCCTCTCTGCACAAACTCTGCACAAACTGGCTTCTCCCTCAGCACTCTGCCATCTTGGCTGCTTCCACTGGTCTCCTCCATGTGGCCTTTCTCTGCTCTCATACAGCATGAGTTCCTCCTAGAACATAATCACTCTTCTCTCAAACAATGTAATCTCTCTTTTGTAAAAACTTTTGGTGCGAAAGCCCTCCCTCAACACACATTAATACAATCGTGCCTATCCCAAGCAAGAAGGGCAATTAATACTATCACCTGGGTGATGAGCTTCCAAGTGGGCAGCATCATCTTTAACAAAGTGAGCATAATATATTTTATCTGCTCAACAGTAAGATGATGGGTTGCGTGTAAATCTGGCAGGAGAGACGATAAATTCTAGTAAGGGATTTCTCCACTGGCTCTTAACTGCCTAATTCTTAATTAGGCAGGCCTCCTGCCCCAAGTTAAAAAAAAAACAACAAAAAACATTATTTGAACACAACATTAGTAAATTTACACTTCATGGGAGGTTTTATTAAATATTTTAGGGGTCAAACCAGTGTGTTCCAAGTGTAAAATGTGTGTTAAATTTGCTTACTTATACTTTGCCTAATTGTTGTGTTGGCGCCGGGCAGTACCTTGTGTGTATAGTCTATGGAAGGCTGCGGTGCTTTCCCTCAGAGCGGCAGATTGCAAATTATGGATTGCCTTCCTGCTTGGGAGGGGCCTTGTTTGCTAGAAAAGGGTTTCCCCCCCTCCCAGGCTGTTTTGCAGAAGGAGAGAGAGAGAGAGAGAGAGAGAGAGAGAGAGAGAGAGAGAGAGAGAGGAGAGTCTGGAGAGTGAGTCATAGAATGAGTCGGGGTTGTGGGAGTCCTGAGTGAAAGGGAAGTGGTCTTCCCTACCTGTTTGCTTGTCCACCATTACAAGGAACGGTACCCCATTTTCTGGCTCCACTGTTACTTTTCTGTCTTCCCAAATCCAATGAGAACCTGCCTAGCCAGGACGGCGGCCACTGGCCTTACAAATATGTATTAGGTTTAGTTTCAAAAAGGAAAATCCAAAAAATCTGACACGATTTTTCTGTAGCACTAGATTTTTACATTTTTCTAGATTTAATACTTTACAGATTTCCTTCTCTTCTGCAGTATACACTGAATTATATACTCAAAGGGCATTTTATCTTAGTCTTATAAAGTTCTATTTTCTCTCTCTCTGTCTCTCTCTTTTGCAACAACTAAATCTCTTAATTGGATATGATCTGATGGACAAGTATCTTATTACTTATGGAGAAAACATGCCAATCGGTATACTTTTCTATCTAAAGGCCCTGATGCTATCTATTCTCAATTAGTTAATGATATGCCTGTAATGTAAAGCATGGAGTTAAATTGGGACTACTTATAGTCAACAGCATTTTGATAGACTGTTCTATTCTATATATTTGTTTAGGTTTAGTTATTCATGTTAAACAGTTGCAGATGAAGTAGTTTTTTTCCTTCATATTCCTTGTCTACCAGATTTAAAAACTACATCAACCTAATAAACAGGAAGTTGGCAGTGTCCAGCTGTCAACATTTGTCATAATTATGCTTAATCTTAGAGCACCTGTAAGAAAATAGCAATATGGACATCTCCTATTTGAATTCTCTACCTTTTTTCCAGGGCATTCCTGTGACTAAGGTCCTAATTTGTCCCTTAGGTAAATTTAAAATATAGCAGAAATACTTCCTATCCTGTTTCAAAAAAATAAATAAATAAATAAAGTAGTCAAGTATAAAAGAAATATTAAAATAATTATTAAGTTCAATGATTATTATAATTTTTTATTTGAATTTTTATTTCTTAGAAGAAAAATGAAGTATCTTATTTTTTCTTCACTAAAGAAACTGCTGGGAATAATAAATTTGATTGATCAAGTAAGGGTTAAATTATCAATATATTTTGCAGGTGGGTTTTAAAAAAGGCACAAAGAGTTAGCTTTTTAAAGATGCTAATAAATTAATGAGGGGTATAAAATATGGCAGATTTTCCCTTGTGTTGCTTAGTCCTTACCTTGAAGTAATATTACCTCTACTTAAGATTCTACATTTTTGAAGAATAATAATTCACTTTCAAAAATAATGTGTCTATTAGCCAAAGGAATTTTGATACATTTTATTTTTCTTGACAATTTACCTACATTGTAATCAGTCAGTTAAAGAACAGATTGTAGAAAAAACAGGTTCTATTTGGTGCTTTATTTTGAATAAGTGGGCAAACTTGAGTAATTTGAATACAGTGTTCAAATCATAATTCAATTTCCATAGTAATGAAAATCTAGGCAACTCTTTGGGAATCCTATTATTAGTGATTTATTCCCCACCATACATAAGGCAGAAATTAACCAAGTTTCATGTCTGATATTGCCCACATGAACAATATTTAGGAGCCCTCGTAAGCATCATGCAACCTATATATATATCAATAGTATATTAATTGATGTTGTATCTACCTACATAAACACATTTATTTTTTAAATTTTATTATCAAAAATATTAAAAATGATAGGTTTGAAAAAAAATTCTGAGCATGGCTGGAATTTTATAATAAAAATCCTGATTGACTTAGCTATCATGTTGGCTTCTAAATTGTATTACAAAACTTGACTAGTTACTTAAAATGTAGTGTGATGCTTAAAATAAGTTTGGCTACATAAATACTAGAGGGGAAAATACTACTTAATAACTTTAAACACTTCAATTATAAACCAAAAATAGAAATGAGATATTATAGCATTGAATACATAATTATTATATGATATTGAAAAGAGGCATAAACTGAACATTTGCTGAGTTAACTCCAATAGCTTATAAAAAATTATCTAAAACTGGGTTTATAAATATATATGTCATCTATAATCAGATTGTCAATAGTGCTAGTTAAATATAGATATGGATAGAAAGTTCAGAATAGTAATAGAAATCTCTCCCTAGGTTATATTTAAATTATACCATGCAGTCCCCAAGCAGCTACTTCTAAATTACTGTTTCAATCTAACTTAATTTGTTCCTCAGACATTAAATAAGCAGATTGTTGAAAAAATTGCACCCTTTCAAATGTCAGTATCAGTCACTCAGTGGTCCTTTCTTTGCAATCAGATATATGGGGCTGCGGAGTTTGTTTTATTGATCACCTCACGAGAGATGTTGTTACCCTTCAAATTTTCTTCCAAGAGGTTTTCTTTAACACTAAACAATTCTAGTCATAGTAGTAGCAGTGGCAGTAATATCATTATATAGATCTTTTACTTTATTTTGTAAGGCTTTATTGTCAATTCTTTTACATTGATATTTTAAAATAAATGTTGGCTCATTTCTATTTTGAACAAAGAACATGTCCAATACATGTTTTTATTCAAAATCTAATAAGTTATTTTAAACAATTCTATAAAAGATTCCCAATGTCATTGTCAAATTTCCTGAAATGTATTTATCTTTCATTTCCCAGAGCTTAATATTGAATATTAAATAAACTTTAATGTCCTATTCTCTTTGTAGTTTAAGGAATTACATAATTCCTTTAAACATAATTTCAAGGTGGTCTTTTTTATAAATGCTTTTGTCATTTTGCACAAACATTTACAGAATTCAAAGCTGCAATTTCAAAAGAACTATGTTTTATAGTTTTATTTTTTAAAATATCCTTTAATTAACTCTAAGATAATATTTTTTACAATCTAAGAGCTACACAGTTTATGTATGCACTTGTATGTGAGCACCCAGCAGGCAGCAGCTGGACTTGGTATACTTAGTATTCTCTCAGCACTGAACAGATACATACTACTACTATCACTATTTCTGTTTTATTCATGACAATGCACATGCAAAGAGAATGTTAATATATTGCTTAAAGTCACACATCTATGAAATACTGGGTCTTTAATTTGAGCTCAGGCAGAGAATTTATGCTCTCCATAGCGACAGTATAGCTGTATTTTAGTTTACAATGCCATTTTGTCATCAGGCGCCACCATCCTTGGAGGACATCAGCTTTTGCACATGGCTTAAATTTTTCGGTGTTGCAATCACCATGCAAGGCATTGCACACCTAAGTATAAGGCCTGTGTTCCTGGTGAAAAGAGCAGAGGTGTCCTCTATACTTCTGACATTATTAAGTGTTCCCAGCTTCCATGTTACTCAAGGTGATTTGTCTTTGAACATGAACAGGTATTTGCTCTGTCAAAATACCTCAATTAAATCTCTCTTCACCAGACCCAGCCATTTCCCAATTGTATAAATCAAGTGTGTGAATTAATAAATTGACCATTTTTTGTGGTCTGAGCCATTCTAAGATAAACCAGCCATTAGGAAGTTCTCTTGAGGTCACACCATTCAGATTACCACTCTGATCTTGTTTCCTTTTAATGTAGCTGTGTTCACCTTAAGTTTTGTTTCCATCATTTACATTGAAAAATAAAATTAATTTACTGCAGAAACAGCTGCTCTTGGTATCTTTGTCGTAGATAACAGAAATTGGCACTTTCTATGGTGTTCACATTTCTCTTATTAATGTTTTCAAAAATAATTGGAGAAATTAATGTATTCTGGGAGCTCTTCAAGAATGCAGTTTAGAATGGATAAGTGGGTATTTATAAAACATATACCCCAAATTACTTTCTTATTAATTCTTTATTTTAACAAACATATTTATTTATTTATTTATTTATTTATTTTTATTTCTTTGTATTTTTCTGAAGTGAGAAGCAGGGAGGCAGAGAGACAGACTCCCGCGTGTGCCAGACCAGGGTCCACAGGCATGTCCACTAGGGGGCGATGCCCTGCCCATCTGGGGCATTGCTCCATTGCAACAAGAGCCATTCTAACGCCTGAGGCAGAGGCCGTGAAGCCATCCTTAGTGCCGGGCCAACTTGGCTTTAATGGAGCCTTGGCTGTGGGAGGGGAAGAGAGAAAGAAGAGGCAGAAGGGTGAAAAAGAGGATGGGCGCTTCTCCTGTGTTTCCTGGCCAGGAATTGAATTCAGGACTTCCACAGGCTGGGGTGACGCTCTACCACTCAGCCCACTGGCCAGGGCCATTTCTTATTATTTCTTATAATTCTCTATTCTATGTCATCTGATAAGCTCTTCCAAAATGACAGTTTTAATGCCCCACCATAGAACTTAAATAGAATTCCAGGATATAGAGAGTGGGCATCAGTAATTTTTAAATATTTATAGTACCCCAGGTGACTTTTACAGAAGTGCAGTTGACTTTATAGATAGTGTGACGCCACTATGAGCATTGCACCTAACTCACATGGTCAATAAGCACATCTACTTCATATCTGCCAAGTTTAGCACCTTATTCATAATTAGTGAATGCAGATTGCCAGCTATTCTTTTAGGTTCTTGGACTATATCACTGAACAACAACAAAACTTGCACAGACAATCCTGAAATCTGATAAGAATATTCTATTGAAAAATTTAGCCCATTTAAAATGTTTCTATTTTCTTGATTTAGCATCCACAAATCATTCCCATGATATTTTCTTAATTTTTATCTATGATGAATGAACAGTTTCTTCTAGTTCATGTTGCAGAAAATTCTAGGGTGTGCTGGAATCTTATTCTAATTTTGTATCTGGAGACTTTCAGGTACAGCATGGGGAGCGAGTAAATATTGGCAATATTTTGCAAGGAAATCGACTCCATTAGGGCTCTAAAATATTTTCAGAGCTGGAACCAATAAAAGGAAATTTTTAGTTTATTCCTCATCTTTTCTATCATGTCATTGTTCATAACATTCTTTAAGCATATTTGTAGGTTTTTTAAATCTTTCTTTGTCTTTATCTGAGTAGTTAGGATTTAGAAGTTGTTTTTGTTGACTTTGTTTATCTATTTTACTACTTCTTTTCCATGACCAGTAAAGTCAGAATCAACCTGCTTGCCTCAAAATTCTTGACTACCTCATGCTTGTTCACTTTGTTCTCTGTTAATTGCGTCTTGGTTTCGTGAAGACTTCAGTACTACTACTTTCTTGATCACACAAGACAAATTAATCATTCCTCCATTTTTCATGAGTTAGTAAGTGTGTTATTTGTTATTAATAAGATTTCATATCCATCATCCTCAAATAGATCACATAATTGATTTTAGAAAATTTCAATTTCTGTGAAGCTTTTGGTTGACAGCCTGTTCTTGAGCAAATTTCTGTCTTAATTTTGGTTTTTGGCTATATGCTAAAGAAGCTGATTCTAGCTGATTCAATGTGTAAAAAAATATGTAAAGGATCTTGAGCAAGGCATAGAGAGATATTTTAGCTGGAGAACCCAGCTCAATACTAAGCTGACAGAAAAATGAATAAAAATATTATACTATAGAATAGGCTCTAGGATTTCACCATGCTACAGCTGTCCCGTTCTCAGGACTTCAATTTGTTGTCAGGACTTGGATTTACTGCTTCTGCTAACAAAAATGCCTCTTCTGTGTCTGAAACTCAACTTTGTAAACATTAATATGTTCAAATTTGGACATCCTTTTCCATAAGCATTAACAAAATGGAATCCTCAAGAAGTCTACCTCATAAGGTGCATTCTTCTGAATTAAAGACTTGAGCAAGAGACTGAGATTCAAGTTGCTTATCTGATATGACTGTTCCTAGCTCCAGCTGCAGCTAGAGAAGATCTGCAGTACTCTGCAGTTTCTCCTCTGGGGATGAAGGATTCATAAGCATGAGAATTTTACAAACTTAGCAAGGATGTTAAAAAACTGAATATGGGTTTCCTCTCTGATCTTGAAGACTTGGATTTGTGATCTATTCTGCAGTCTCTAGAGAAAAAAAATACTGAAGCGTCTTATAACATGAATGAAGATGCCCACCTGGGTTTTCTAGGCAAGACTCCACAAACCTCCATAATCTGAAGGTCTACTTTCCCATCGCCACCTGCAGTCCTACTGTATACACAGAACTGGTTCTGATGGCTTGCTCCCTCACTTGTATTCTAGAACATTGCCTACTGCTTACTGACAGATTTTATTTTTTTAATGTAGAATTTTGAAAAACTAAGTGAATCAAAGTGAATGAATTTTTTAATAATTTAAAATCATAGTGCTCATATGAAGCTAATATATTAATTTACCAGCATATTTGATTATAACATGGAATATATTTATTATATGCAAGTGAAAAGTATACATTCCCGAATACCATGTACATTATATTATATATATTAGGGTATATATTATTAAATAGTACATTGTACATGAGAGCACTTTCAGTATTTATATTCTAAATATCCTTAGAGATGAGATCAAAAGAATAAGTATTAAAATATTTACACTAATATTACCTTTGTGGTCAAATTAAGGGTAATATTCTTTTTAACTTTTTTTAATTGCTCATTTAGAGGTTTTCCTTGTTAAACATGTACTACTTCTGAAATAAGTGGCTTACAATTTTAAATAAGGTTAATTTATTCTCATTGAATGGACTTCTGGAAATGTAAACTATAAATGTTTGCTTTCCATTAAACAGAAATTTTCATAATTTTTTCTTTACTTGCTTTTTTATTGTTACTTGCTTCGGGAGCAAACTTACCCCACAATCGTAGATGTTACTTATGAACATCAGTCCCCTGAGTAAAATAGTAACTTGATAAATGAAAATCAAATGTAGTGAAGAGAAGCTTTTTATAGTTTATTAACTCACAAATTACAAACAAATGTACTGTTTTATGGACTATTGTAATGTATTTTATAGAGTTGCATAACCTTGAATTAATAGTGGTTTTTTTTTTTTTTTTTTCTGAGGATGAAGTTAGTTTACCATTCTGGAGTAAATATCGCTTTCAATACATAATATCAAAAAATCTCTGTGTCTTCATAGAGGAACTTGCTTGACCTTTGCTTTCATTTAAGCTCTCTTTGTCTCCTCAAATACACTCGATTAAACTCTTAGTTCCCTTTCTCCTTCCCATTATTGTCATCAATAACACTAGAAACTCCCATCTTCCTTTATTCAGGTAATTGAACTGGTGAATTATTTTCACATTAGTCTGGATTTTTTTTCAATGAACCTTCTCTTCAGTGTATCTTCCCACCTTACTACCTTATATCTCCTTTCCATAATTAAATTGGACATCATTTTTTAGAGTCTTGAAAGTGGAAAAATGGAAAAGTACCATTGCTTCCCATGAGGTCAAGGAAGCTTAGTACACTTTTTTGTTAGTAAATTTCTACTTGTTTTATTTTATACTTTTTATTTTATTTTAATGGGGTGACATTGATCAATCAGGGTACATAGGTTCAGAGAAAACATCTCCAGGTTATTTTGACATTTGATTATGTTGCATCACCCAAAGTCAAATTGTCTTCTGTTACCTTCTATCTGGTTTTCTTTGTGCCCCTCCATTCCCCCCACCCCCTCCCTTTTCTTCCATTCCCCCCTCCCCACCTCCACCAACCCCTGGTAACAACCACACTTGTGTCCATGTACCTGAGTCTCATTTTTATGTCCCACCTATATATGGAATCATATAGTTCTTAGTTTTTTTCTGATTTACTTATTTCACTCAGTATAATGTTATCAAGGTCCATCCATGTTGTTGTAAATGATCTGATGTCATCATTTCTTATGGCTGAGTAGTATCCCATAGTATATATGTACCACATCTTCTTTACCCAGTCATCTATTGAAGGGCTTTTTGGTTGTTTCCATGTCTTGGCCACTGTGAACAATGCTGCAATGAACATGGGGCTGCATGTGTCTTTACATACCAATGTGTTTGAGTTTTGGGGGTATATACCCAGTAGAGGGATTGCTGGCTCATATGGTAGTTCTATTTTTAATTTCTTGAGGAACCACCATATTTTCTTCCATAATGGTTTTACTACTTTCCATCCCCTCAACAGTGGATGAGGGTTTCTTTTTTGCCACAGCCTCTCCAACACTTGTTATTACCTGTCTTGTTGATAATAGCTAATCTAACAGGTGTGAGGTGGTATCTCATTGTAGTTTTGATTTGCATTTCTATAATAGCTAATGAAGATGAGCATCTTTTCCTATATCTGTTGGCCATTTGTATTTCTTCCTGGGAGAAGTATCTGTTCATGTCTCTTTCCATTTTTTTATTGGATTATTTGGTTGTTTATTGTTGAGTTTTATGAGTTCTTTGTATATTTTGGATATTAGGCCCTTATATGTGTTGTTGTTGTTTGAAAATATCATCTCTCATTTAGTTGGCTGTTTAGTTTGTTGTTAGTTTCTCCTGTTGTGCAAAAACTTCTTAATCTGATGTGGTCCCATTCATTTATCTTTGCCTTCACTTCCCTTGCCTTTGGACTCAAATTCATAAAGTGCTCATTATAACCAAGGGCCATGAGTTTAGTATCTATGTTTTCTTCTATGTAATTTATTGTTTCAAGTCTTATATTTAGGTCTTTGATCCATTTTGAATTAATTTTAGTAAAAGGGGACAAACTGTAGTCGAGTTTCATTTTTTTGCATGTGGCTTTCCAGTTTTTTCAGCAACATTTGTTGAAGAGGCTTTCTTTTCTCCATTGTGTGTTGTTGGCCTTTTTATCAAAAATTATTTGCCCATATACATGTGTTTTTATTTCTGGGCTTTCTATTCTGTTCCATTGGTCTGAGTGTCTATTTTTCTGCCAGTACCATGCTGTTTTGATTATTGTGGCTCTATAATATAATTTGAAGTCAGGACTTGTAATGCTCGCAGCTTCGTTCTTTTTCCTTAGGATTGCTTTGACTATTAAGGGTTTTTTTTTATAGTTTTATATAAACCTGATGATTTTTTGTCTCATTTCTTTAAAAAATAACATTGGAATTTTGATGGGAATTCTAGCTTTCATGGTGGGCAGTAGCAGAGCAACCAAACGGTCACCACAATTGGCATACCATGAAAGCTGGAATGCCCACTAGTGGGCAGGAGCGACAAGATTGACCAGTACTGCAAAAGTGGGCAGTTTTTATAAAAAAAATTTGCCACCACGGGGCTAGAACATCTAGTACTATGTTGAAGAAGAGTGTACAACCTAGTCTTGTTCCTGATTTTAGAGGAAAAGTCCTCAGTTTTATGCCATTTAATATGATGTTAGCTGATGGTTTATCATAGATGGCCTTTATTATGTTGAGATATTTTCTTTCTATACTCATTTTGTTAAGTGTTTTAAACATAAAATGATGTTGTATTTTATTGAATGCCTTTTCTGCATCTATTGATAAGATCATATAATATTTGTTCTTTGTTTTGTTGATATGGTGTATTACGTTAAACATTTTATGTACGTTGAGCTGTCCTTGTGATTCTGGGATGAATCCCATTTGATAATTAGTAATTATTTTTTTAATGTGTTGTTGTATTCGATTTGCTAGAATTTTGTTTAGGATTTTAGCATCTGTATTCATTAAAGATATTGGTCTGTAATTTTCTTTTTCTGTGTTGTCCTTGCAAGGTTTTGGTATGAGTGTTATGTTGGCCTTATAAAATGTGTTTGGCAGTATTGCTTCTTCTTCAATTTTTTGGAAGACTTTGAGTAGAATAGGAACCAAATCTTGTTTGAATGTTTGATAGAATTCACTAGTATAGCTGTCTGACCCTGGACTTTTATTTTTGGGGAGGTTTTTGATTGTTGTTTTTATTTTCTCCCTGCTTATGGGTCTCTTTAGGCTTTCTGCTTCTTCATGACTCAGTCTAGGAAAATTGTATTATTCCATTTCTTCTAGATTGTTGTATTTGGTGGCATATAGTTTTTCATAGTATTCTACAATTATTCTTTGTATATCTATGATATCTGTAGTGATTTCTACTCTTTTATTTTGGATTTTGTTTATATGAGTTTATTCTCCTTTTTCTTAGTGAGTCTTGCCAAGGGTTTGTCAATTTTGTTGATCTTTTCAAAGAACCAGCTCCTTGTTTTATTAATTTTTTTCTATAGTTTATTTATTCTGTATTTCATTTATTTCTGCTCTTATTTTTATTATTGTCCTTCTCCTGCTAGTTTTGGATTGTCTTTGTTCTTCTTTTTCTAGTTCCTTAAGATGTAAAGTTAAGTGGTTTACTTGGGCTCTCTCTTGTTTGTTCATATAAGCCTGAAGTGATATGAACTCTTACTACTGCTTTTTCTGCATCCCAGAGATTCTGATATGTCATATTGTTATTTTTGTTTGTCTGTATGTATATTTTGACCTCTGCTTTTATTTCTTCTTTGACTCACTCATTTTTTAAAAGTATGTTGTTCAGTTTCCACATTTTTGGGGTTTTTTTTACCTCTTTTTTTTTTTGCAGTTGAATTCTAGTTTCAAGTCTTTATGCTCAGAAAATATGCTTAATATATTTTCAATCTTTCTGAATTTGGTGAAGTTATATTTGTGGCCCAACATATAGTCAATTCTTAAGAATGTTCCATGTACACTAGAGAAAATGTATACTCTGGCAGTTTGGGATAAAATGTCTTGTAGATGTCTATTATATCCAATTGTTCTAGTGTTTCATTTAAGGCCAATATTTCTTAATTAATTTTCTGTTTGGATGAATTATCTAAAGCCATCAGCGGTGTATTGAGGTCTCCAAGTATGATTGTATTTTTGTCTTTTTTTGTTTTTAGGTCAGTCAGTAACTGTCTTTATATTTTGGTGCTCCTTGGTTTGGTGCATATATATTAAGAAGTGTTATGTCTTCTTGATTTAATGTCCTCTTTATTGTTATGAAATGACTGTTTTTGTCTCTGATTACCTTTGTGTCTTGTAGTCAGCATTGTTAGAATTGAGTATTGCTACACCTGCTTATTTTGGAAGTTATTTGCTTGTAGTATTGTTTTCCAACCTTTCACTTTGAATTTGTTTTTATCCTTATAGCTTAGATGTGTTTCTTGTAAGCAGCATATAGTTGGATTTTCTTTTTTAATCCATTCTGCTACTTTGTGTCTTTTTATTGGTGAGTTCAATCCTTTTACATTTAGTGTAATTATTGACACTTAGGGGTTTCCTATTGCCATTTTATATGATATATTGCTTTCTGATAGTTCTGTATCTTGTTTGGTTCTTCTCTTTTGTTTTTCTATCATTTGTTTTTGTTTGGTTATAATCCATACTTCTTTCCTCTGTTACTTCTTTTTTCAAGCCATGTGCTTCTGTGGTGGTTTTTTTTAGAGGTGGTTACCATTAAGTAATGGAAAGGATACATATCATGTTTATTGTAATACATTATCTCATGAGTGTTCTGAACTTTTTCCTCCTTTGCTACTGTTAATCTTTGTCTTCTTCCCTTTTTTGTTTTTGTTGTCACAGATTAATCTTTTTATTGCAATCTTGATGGAGCTTTTACTTGTAGTTTTGTTTTGTTTTGTTTTTTGTATTTGGTTGGAAAACCCTCTTTAGTATTTCCTGAAGTGGGGTTTTTCTGGTGAAAAATTCCCTCATCTTTTCTATATCTGTGATTGTTTTTATTTCTCCTTCATATTTGAAGGATAACTTTGATTGGTATAATATTCTTGGCTGGAAGTTCCTCTCTTTCAGAACTTTAAATATTGGGGTTCACTCTCTTCTAGCTTGTAGAGTTTCTGCTGAGAAATCTGTTGATAATCTAATGGGATTTCCTTTATATGTTGTATTCTTCTTTTCCCTGGCTGCCTTGAGAATTTTTTCTTTGTCATTGGTTTGTGCCAATTTCATTATAATGTGCATTGGAATAGGTTTGTTAGGGTTAAGATAACTTGGTGTTCTGTTTGTTCTTGAATTCTAAGCTTTAGTTCTTTCCACAGACTTGGGAAGTTCTCATCTATTATTTGTTTGAATATGTTCTCCATTCCATTTTCTCTCTTTTCTCCTTCTGATATATCCATTATTCTTATGTTGCACTTTCTGATGGAGTCAGACCATTCCTGTAGGGCTTTCTCATTTTTTTTATTCATGAGTCTCTCTCCTCTTCTCTTTATAGTGCCTCTAGTTGCCTGTGTTCTATGTCACTAATTTTCTCCTTTATCTGGCCTGTTACCTATTGGCTAAGCTTGTTACCTCATTTTTCTGTTCATGAATTGAGTTTTCATCTCTGTTTGATTAGTTTTCATAGTTTTAATTTCATTGGTGATGTATTCTTTCTGTTCATTGAATTGTTTTTTGAACTCCCTAAATTGCCTTTCTATGCTTTATTGTATATCCCTGAGCATTTTTAGGACTTCAATTTTAAATTTGCTGTCACTAAACTCCAAAGTTTCCAAGCTATTAAAATTTTTTTCTGTAGATTTTTCCTCATCTATCTGAACTACATCTCTGTCTTTTGTATCCATGATATTTGATTTCTTTTTCCTTAGTGGCATTTGAGAGTGGTATTGTTAATAACACTAAGAAGAGTTGATTAAAATGTTTTTGAGAAAATGAAGTGAAAAAACTGAAAATTCTATTGTGTTAAGTGAAACAAATATGTAGAATAGAGAGCCTGAGTTGGGGGGAAATAACAAAGAGGCAAAAAACAAGGCAAGAACCCACAAAATGCTTAAAGAAAAAACATTGGTACAAGTACAAAATAACTTGTTTGTAAATGACAGTCAAATGAGAGAAATAGTGTATAAGAAGAGAAGAAAAAAAGAAAAAGAAAAAAAAGAATAAAATACAGTGAAAAATTAAAATTCTATTGTATTAAGTGGAACAAAAACTACATAGATTGGATAGCCAGAGTTGGATAAAATGCTAAAGAGAGAAAAAGCAAAGTAAAAAACACACAAAATGCCACAAAGAAAAAAAATTGAATATAGAATATAATAATTTTTTTTGGTGAGATTTGAATGAGAGAAAAAGTGAAAGAGAAAATAAGAAACAAAAAGTAAGAGAGAGAGAGAGAGAGAAAAGAAAGAAAAATTGAGTTAAGTTCTTTGGAATGTAACACTCATAGAAAAAAAAAAAACAGAAAATGTAACACCTATGGGTAATAAAGTTCAAACTGAAAAGAAAAGAATGAAATGAAAAGAAGATAAAATGATCAAGGTAGAAGAAAATAAAAAAGATAAAAATACAAAAAAACAAATGGAAAAATTTATAAAGACTGTGGATTTTTCCTGGTTTTGAGAGATTGTCTTCTTCCTTTTTCTTTCTTCTCTCTCTTTGGCTGGTGGTGCTGTACTTTATTAAGAACCTGGAATTAATGAATGAGAAGGTATTTGCACCTCCTTTTTTTGTATAGTTACTTCTTCCAGTAGCAATTTATAGTAGAAATAACACATAATTGAGAACTATGAAGAAAACCATGTAAATGATGGAATTTCCCATTTTACAAAAGTTATTGTGGGGAAAACAGTTGTGTTAGGCTTGTTCACTCATTTATTGGCTACAAGCACTTTAATTGATTAGTGTATCAGCACATGGCAGCACCACGTGTGGATAGTGTATGTAAGGCTATGGGTACTTGTGTTCAGGGTTGATTGTGGATGACAGACTGTGAATTGCCTGCCTACTGCTGTGAGGGATAGTTTTGCTGTTCATTCTCTTGCAATGAGAAGAGATTTTCCCCTGCCTGTTTGCTCGTCTGCCATTGTGAAACTTAATTAAACAGTAATGTGCCAATGCTTTCTGGCTCTGCAGGTTTGCTACCGTCTTCCCAAATCCAACGTGGACCTGCCTGGCCATTGCCACTGGCATTACATCTAGTACAGTGGGCAGGATTTGAAGCAGATTGGTATGAGCCACCAACACCCTGGAAGGGTAGGTTAGAAAAGTGGTTGTTTGTTCTCCAGCATATACTTCCCCATGGCTGTCCTTTTGAAGGCCTTGGGCTGGGTGTTTTTTACAGCCCTGCAAGAAGAGACTGATTACCAATGACTGCATGAACTGGAAAGAGTGCTGGAGGAGTTCTACCCCTTTCAAAATTTGCAGTATGAGATGCAGGCTGAGCACCAACAGTGCCTGGAACTGGAATGGTCTCTGGAGAAAAAATTATGGTTTTGTGAGCTGCAATTTACCCTGGAAGCTGAACATTGGCAGTGATAGTTGTTAGAGGAAGAACTGCAGGTTCAAGAGCTGGGGTTTCAACTTCAGTCTGAGAGCCAGCAGCCATAGGAGCTGAAATGGTCACTGAAGAAGGAGCAGCATCTGTGCCGTAGGAGTGGCTTTCAGTCAGTGAGAGCAGGTGTTTCAACTCCTCCTCTTCTGAGGAGGAGGCTTGTGCTGAAACTGCTATCCACCAACTTAGAACCTGCCCACTGGTTGCCCAGAAGGTAAAAACCCAGCAGCCAAGAGCACCTCAGGGGCAGGCACTACCTCCTCCAAAGTAGTGGAGCACTCTGTGGTCTGGCCCTACACCCCGGCAGAGCTGATGGAGTTTGGGGTGAAATTCAGGCAGAAATCCACTGAGCCCCTGGCAGCCTGGTTGCTGCAGTTGTGGGACATAGGAATGGATGGCATCATGCTCTCTGGCACAGAGATAAATTAGCCACCATTACCACGCATTCCCCCTTGAGGCAACATCTTCAGAACTGCCATGACAACCCAGGACACCAAAGCCTATTAGAATGGGTGATGGCTACCACTTGGATGATCTGGCAAGATTCTGGGGACTTGTTGGGGGCAGTGAGTCAGTCCTATAGTGAGCTGCCCCAGATCCTTCTGGAGCTAGGTATGAAGAATCCTGCCTTCAACTGAGGTCTTGTGAGTCAGATGAGGAAGTATTTACAGAAGGGATGAGGTACCTTATTCTCTGTAGCACCCCACCAGCCTTTTTTGGGTCACTGGTGGCTATCTTCAGCCCCTATGCCTGACAGCAATTCAATGCAGTTAAACAGATGGAAGCAGATTTGGGGGAGCTGGAGACAGAACAGGACCATAAATCTGTGAGGGCTGCTGCCCATGCAACCTCCACCCACCAACTAACCAGGGAAATGGGCCTATACAGACTACCTCAACACAGATGTGGGTTGACTTGGTTGTGGCCAGGTCAGATAGAGAGAAATTGGACAGCAGATCTAACAAAGTCCTTTTGGAGATTTGGCGGCAGTTTGAGCTGGAACAGTTTCCAGCCACTGAAAAAGAGAGAAGAAGCAGGTGGCCCCAGCAGCTGCCAAGAAAATGACTGTCAATTGGGTTGCATGGTTGCAAGATTACTTTTAAAAAGATGTGGAAGAGGAGGCTCCCTAAGACCCATTATTCCAGTTTGAATAAGAGGAAGGCCAAGGGACCTTTCCAACTGGGATGGGCAGGGGCTGGAGGCCCCATGTGGAATTGGCAATCCACTGGTCCACTTCTAATAAGCAGCAGGTATTGGCATTAGAAGGCAATAGTTGCTTTTTTGCAGCAGCAAGAGAACTGTCAAAGCGGCATAGGCCTTGAATATGTTTGACCCTGCTAAGTCCTGTGAGCTTGCTGAGAGGTTTGGAAGGGGCTTATGGCAATGAACAGAGAGCTTATAAAAAGGTGCTAAGACCCATTAATAAAGAGCTGTATGGATAGTTGCCTGTAATGGACCTCTACCTTGGTGATTTGTGTGGACAGCTGGGCTTTCTATTGTGGATTGCTCATCGAGCAATGTAATGAACTCTTGAACTGCAGACCAGAGGGAGGGCACTGACTCCCTTGCTGGATGGACATGCCACTTGTGGACACTACTATTAGAGACCTTGATGGGGGTTGCGGCACTTCTGGAGGCCCTCCTGCAACAGGAAGCTGCTCTCACCGAGTTGCAGAGACGCACCAAGGACATTTTCTTCAATGGACATGGCACTGGACTATACAGGCTCTCCCACCTATCATAAGGGAGCTAGAGGTGCATCTCCAGTTAACTCTCTGGACAGAGTGCTCAGGGAGACATTGTGAAAGGCACCTTTGTAATTATTGTATAACTTGTGCTGTTGCTGTAGTCTGTTTGTTTAGGTAATGTATTTCACTCCTTGTGCAGGGACCATCACAGAAGATATTTGCTGTATAAATTGTGAGGTGAGCAACCCTAAAGGGGTGGAATATGGGGAAAATAGCTGTTAAGCTTGCTCGCTGGGTTACCAGCTGTAAGCACTTTGCTTGATTAGTGGCAGCACCACATGTTGGTATTCTATGTAAGGTTATGGGTACTTGCACTCAGGGCAGATTGTGGATGGCCGATTATGGATTGCCAGTCTGCTAATATGAGCCATCATTTTGCTGTTCATTTGCTGACATGAGAAGAGGTTTTCTCCTGCCTGTTTGCTTCTCTGCCATTGGGAGACTTTATTAAACAGTAACGGCCCAACACTTCCTGGCTCTGCAGTTTCTTTACCATCTGCCTGAATCCAATGTGGACCTCCCTGGTCTTCCCACCAGTGTTACAGTTTGTGGGGCAGCTAGCTGTGTTAGCTTACTTGTGGGGTTACCAACTGCAATCACTTTGCCTGATTGGTGCATGGATGAATAGCAGTGCCATGTGTGTATAGCCTATATAAGGCAGTGGGTGCTTGTGCTCGAGAGAGAAGAGAGATGGGAGATTGCAGATGCATGGATTGCCTACCTGCCACTGTGAGGGGGCATTTTTCTGTTTGTTTGCCTGAGAGACAGTTTCTGGTGCCTGTGTGCTTGTCTGTTGTTGTGAGAATTTATTTTTGTTTTGTTTTGTTTGTTTTTTGTTTTTTGTTTTTTTTTTTCTGAAGCTGGAAATGAGGAGGCAGTCAGACAGACTCCCGCATGCACCTGACCGGGATCCACCCAGCATGCCTACCAGGGGGCGATGCTCTGCTCCTCCAGGGCATCACTCTGTTGCATCCAGAGCCATTCTAGCACCTGAGGCAGAGGCCACAGAGCCATCCTCTGTGCCCGGGCCATCTTTGCTCCAATGGAGCCTTGGCTGCAGGAGGGGAAGAGAGAGACAGAGAGGAAGGAGAGGGGGAGGGGTGGAGAAGCAGATGGGCACTTCTCCTGTGTGCCCTGCCCAGAATCGAACCTGAGACTCCTGCACAACAGGGCGGCGCTCTACCGCTGAGCCAACCGGCCAGGGCGTGAGAATTTATTAAATGGTAATGGCCCAATGCTTTTTGGCTCCATAGTTTCTTTATCATCTGCCTGAATCCAGTGTGGACTTGCCTGGCCTCAGCCACGGGCATCACATCCGGCGTAGTGGGCAGGATGCAGAGCAGATTGGTACGGTGCCGCAGCCACCCTTGATGGGTGGGGTAGAGGACTGATCTTTGCTCTCAAGCGAATGGTTCTCCATGGCCCTCCTTTTGGGGACTGTTGGCTGGCTGTTTTTTACAGCCCTACGAGAGAAAACCAAGAGCTCTGTGCAAGAGGCGGTCCAAGGTCGAAAACTCCAGGGTGAGTTTTGAACTCAGCAGCAGCACTGGATTAAATTTGAGCAAGTGCTGGAGGAGGCCAAATGGGGTTTACATGAGCTGCAGTTTGCCCTGGAAGTTGAACATTGGCAGCAGCAGTTGTTGGATGAACAACCATGGGTTCAGGAGCTCGAGACAAAGCTTCAGGTCAAAAGCCGGCAGCCACACGAGCTGAAGATGGAGCTGCATTACTGCTGGTGGAGTGGCTCTGAGTCTGTGGGAGCAGGCATTTCCAGCTCCTCTTCTGAGGATGAGGAGGCTCAGGCTGAAGCTTCCATCTGCACACTCAGAGCTTGGCCAGTAGTCATCTAGAAGGTGAAAACCTGGCAGCCAAGAGTGCCTACCGAGCCCCTGGTAGGCTTGCTATGATTGTGGGGCATAGGCATGGATGGTGTCATGCTCTCCAGAGCAGAGGTGGAGAGTTTGGCCACTTTTGCCATGTGCTTCTCCTTGGAGAAGTGTCCTCAGTGCTCCCATGATGGCAGGGATGGCGGGGAGGCCTGAGGCCCCATATGAACCTAGTTGCCAGTAATGGACCTTTATCTTGGTGGTTTGCACAGACAGCTGATCTGTCTATCATGGGCTGACTCTTGGACTGCAACCAGAGCAAGGCACTGGCTCCCTTATTGGATAGACATATCACTTTTGGACAGTATGAGAGACCCCGAAGCGGGGGCAGCTTTGTTGGGTATCCTCCTGCTCTGGGAAACTGTTCTCACCCAGCTGCAGAGATGCACCAAGGACATTTTTTATTTCAATGGACATGGTCCTGGTCTATATATACCCAACCTAAGATGGGTGGCCTTGTTGGCACCATGGGGTGGGGAGTTGGAGGTGGGCTTCCAGGTAACTCCCTGAGCAGGGAGACATTGTAAAGGGCACCTTTTTAATTGTCATTTTTGGAATGTATGTAATGTACCTATTGTGAGATGAGCAATCCCAAAGGGATGGAATGTGGGGCAGCTGTGTTAGGCTTGCTCACCGTTACCAGGTTTAAGCACTTTGCCTGATTGGTGCGTGAGTGCATAGCTGCACCTCGTGTGTATGGCCTGTATAAGGTGCACACCTTGAGAGAGAAGAGAGATGAGGGATTGTGGATGCACGGATTACCTGGCAGCCACTGTGAGAGGCCATTTTGCTGTTTGTTTGCCCGAGAGGCTGTTTCCCCTGCCTGTGTGCTTGTCTGCTGTTGTGAGATTTATTAAATGGTAATGGTCCAATGCTTTTTGGCTCTGCTGTTTCTCTGTCTGAATCCAATGTGGACCTGCCTGGCCTCAGCCACCAGCATTACACAGTTATAAAATGATTAAATCATTTTGAGATATTATTGTCTTATGATAAGTGTCCTTATGTTGGTAGCTGGTTATTTACATGTCATCCTTGCACAGGGGCCATGTTAATCTTCCCTGTATCGTCCCAATTTTATCATATGTGCTACCGAAGCAAGCACAGTAACTGGTTATTTGCATTGGTTAGAATATAGTTCCCTGGAAAATCACATACTTAATTCTGCTGTATCATCCTTTTCTTCAAATGCATACATATCAACCGTGTTACACTCAGGGGTATAGTGGGGTGGGCAGTAATGGGGAAGAAAAGACCAAAGGTCAAATTAAACATTTACTCTGAAAACATTTGTTCTATAGGAGAGGCAAGAAAACTGAACTTAGTTCCACCTAGTAATGGTGAACAAAGACTTCAGAAGGGAATTAGCTTTTATGTAACTCTTAAAGCTAGTATATCACCAGGTGCACAAGCTGGAAACAGTATTGGTTTACTCTGGCTAGCCTATAAGGAGTTCGTTTTCTGCATAAAACTTAAAAACAATGATTAACCAAATAAAAATTAACTTCATTAAAACATTTATGGGTAACTCTTAAGTGATGTCGCCTGTAGAATACATCTGCTTAAAAAATTTCCTTGCTCTAATTCCAAACCTCAAATTAGCACATTTTATTATTTATACTGTCATTGATGTTTTCAATTAACATAAAAGTTAATTTGGATAATTCTTAGTAAATAGTTGATTTAAACAAAGACCCATAAAGGTTCACTTCAAATTTTTTTTTTTCGTCTTAGTTGTTATTGATTGCTTTCTCACATATGCCTTGATGGTGGGGCCACAGCAGACCGAGTAACCCCTTGCTCGAGCCAGTGACCTTGGGTCCAAGCTGGTGAGCTTTGCTCAAACCAGATGAACCCATGCTCAAGCTGGCGACCTCAAGGTCTCGAACCTGGGTCCTCTACATCCCAGTTCGATGCTCTATCCACTGCGCCACCGCCTGGTCAGGCCTCACTTCAATTTTAAAATAGTAGTTTACTAAGTAAGCTTTGAATCATTTTCACCAATTTTGTATATAGTTTGAATCTT
This sequence comes from Saccopteryx bilineata, assembly GCF_036850765.1. Classification (NCBI taxonomy): domain Eukaryota; kingdom Metazoa; phylum Chordata; class Mammalia; order Chiroptera; family Emballonuridae; genus Saccopteryx; species Saccopteryx bilineata. The sequence continues at coordinate 39,566,887 of NC_089490.1, forward strand.
TATCCCCTGTATGCTACATATACCTTTGTTTAAATAGTTTATTTAAATAAATTATGATAGCTTATTATTTGAAAATAATGAAACTAAATTTGAGTTTCATATTTGAACATTTGATAAATGTGTCAATAAACTAGAATGCTGAAAAAGAACACAAAGTATAATTTGTAATGTATATTTATAAATAAAAATCCAGTTCATGCAGAAAATATTTTCCTGAATTTGAAAAAAAATCTATACATTAAAATTTAGTTTTAGAATTCTAATTGTTTTAAGATAATACATTAAGATGATTGTCCATGATTATTACATGATTTTTGTTAAATAGTTTTATATAGAGAGGAGCAAAGTGTTAAATTGATTTGCTCAGGTTGTCACATATATACAGGGGTGGGAAAAAGTAAGTTTTATAGTTGTTCATATGGAAAATAATAAAATAATTTGTAAATCATAATACAAGAATAATCTCTGTGTTTAAGGGGTTAGGGGACAGACTTCAAGAATAATTACTTGAAGAGATTCATATAAAAGCCATTAATTAACTCACTGTGTATCAAGCATTTGAGCTAAACCTGGAATTAAGTAACTTCAGTCCAATAACCTTACCAATTTTTAAAAATCTATCAACCTTTTTCCAATTTCCAATTCTATCCTCCTACACGTTAGGATCAAATATCTGTTATTATTAATCACTTTCTAGTAAATACTCTCAAACACCTGTTTTCCCTCTACCTCTGTAATATAGGATTGAATAAACACTTATTTTCTAGTAACACTCAGCTACCAACCTTTGCTCCACCTGAATGACACTATCTGAAACTATTAGAGAAAGTAAAACAAATAAACTGACAATTTGCCTTTTACAATTCACAAAATTCAACTGCACATGCAAAACTGTCTTGAAATCCTGCTCCTTTTTGTTCAGTAAGTTGCTTTCTTATTCTGTTTTATAACAAATTTTGCTCTAAAATCTTCCAGACCTTTATTTCCCTTATGCTCAATGAAGGCTTTGGGTTTCCATTGTGAAAACAGACACTTGAGTGTAAGTCATCACTCTTCTCTTTGAAAAAATCCTTTCAAATTACCTATACTTTATCTATATTGGTATGCTATATTTCTGTCTGTTACTATATACAAAATGCCCCTATCCCTTCAAAGTCCAGTCACTCCATAAATAAGGGGACAAGTAAAATAAAAATGCCTGAAAATATAAGATATTTGTTTCTAAAATACTAACTATAGAATAAGTGTTTTTGGCAAGAAGCTTTATGTATTGCTATTTTTGACTCACTTTTTAGAGGTAAGATTCGGTATATTTATTGAAGAAAAAAAGACTAGTAGTTTGTTTTTCTTTGAATTTAAACTATACTAAATTTTATCAAAGAGTTATTTATTTAAAAAAGTTAAAATTTCACAACTTAACTTTGCAATTTTAGGAAAGTACATCAAGTTAAGAAAAACCTTAACTTTAGAAATCTGTCCTAACATTTATACTACTTAATTAGTAGTAGTGATATGACAGACTGAACTTTTTTATTTTTCCTGGGTCATCTATTTATAATTACGATTTAACTAATGCCTAAGAGTAAGGATATTTGGAATTCAGTATATAATGTCTCTTTCTCATTTATAAACCAAAGGCTTTTCTAGTCATAAGCTTCTATTTTAAGTTATGCTTCCTTGAAGATGTCTCTCATTAAAATACATCTCTTTGGCACACTGTATATTTGCATATTGATACATATTCATATATATATATACATATGACTCATATATATTATAAAATCCAAAACAATTAACATATTTATTTACCCAAGGACTTTGATGTTAAAAGAACTTAAGCCAGACAGAGACCAGACCCAAAATAAATATGATCAACTCTGGTCAAGAATTTGATAAACTACTTATGGCTAAAGATGGTGAATCTCAATTATTAAAATTCCCGAGTGAGAAAAAGGTAAAGGAGTTCATTATGACGAGACCAGCATTAGATGAAATGTTAAAGGGTATTCTTGAAGAAAAAGATAAAAAATATGAACAATAACATGGCCATAAATACATATCTATCAACAATTGTATCTAAAAAGCAAAATAAATGAACAAGCAGAACACATGCATAAGAGAACATTTTGATAGTTGCTGAATGAAAGTGGGGTTAGGGAGATGGGTGAAAAAAGTGAAGGGGTTAAGAATTACAAATTAAGGCCCTGGCCGGTTGGCTCAGCGGTAGAGCGTCGGCCTAGCGTGCGGAGGACCCGGGTTTGATTCCCGGCCAGGGCACACAGGAGAAGCGCCCATTTGCTTCTCCACCCCTCCGCCGCGCTTTCCTCTCTGTCTCTCTCTTCCCCTCCCGCAGCCAAGGCTCCATTGGAGCAAAGATGGCCCGGGCGCTGGGGATGGCTCTGTGGCCTCTGCCCCAGGCGCTAGAGTGGCTCTGGTCGCAACATGGCGACGCCCAGGATGGGCAGAGCATCGCCCCCTGGTGGGCAGAGCGTCGCCCCTGGTGGGCGTGCCGGGTGGATCCCAGTCGGGCGCATGCGGGAGTCTGTCTGACTGTCTCTCCCTGTTTCCAGCTTCAGAAAAATGAAAAAAAAAAAAAAAAAAAAAAGAATTACAAATTATATGTTACAAAATAGTCATGGGGATGTAAAGTAGAGCATAAAAAAAGTAGTCAATAAAAAATAAATAGATAATGCTGGCCAGTTAGCTCAGTCAGTTAAGAGTGTGGTCCCGAAACTACAAGGTTGGGGGGTTCAAACTCTGGTCAGGACACACATGGGAAACAAGCAGTGAATACACAATTTAGTGGAACAACAAATTAATGCATTTCTTTCCACTCCCCTATTTCTCCCATCCTCAAAACATCGATCAATTGAAAAAGTTTGAGTCCTGACTGGATAGCTCAGTTGTTTGGAGCATCATCCTGAAGTACAGAGGTTACCAGTTCCATCCCCAGTCAGGGGACATACAGGGACAGCTCAATGTTCCTGTCTCTGTCTCTCTCTCTCCCTGCCTGCCTCGATCTAAATAAAGAAATAAGATAAAATAAATAAATAAATAAGATTTGACTAGCAAAAAATACAATGAAATAAACAAATTGATCCTTTTTTAGTAGAAATAATGACTTAAGCAATATTGTCTAGTGTGAAAACAAGGGTAAGGAACTGAAGGAGCCATCTTAATGAGTCAAGGACTCTCTTAGGGATGCCAAACTAAAAGCTTTGGCAAGTCTTGTTTTCACAGTAAATCAAAGCAAAGCTGTGTGAAGAAAAAAAATATATATATATATATATACACACACACACACACACACACACACACACACAAACACATGGTAATATCTAACTATATTGCATAATTTTGGAATCAGCCTAAGAAACAGCACTATGAGATACTATGTGTAATGAATGCCCAATTTCTCCTAAAGGTTTGTACGTAGATAACAGAATTTTACCATATATAGTTAAAGAGATATATTTTAATTTCTCTCTAAAGAAATGCTTACTTGCTTTGAAATAACTTTTCTTACAAGTATATAATACCAAAGCATACTAAATTTAAGGATATATATATTTTATTTTTTTGTGTGTGACAGAGACAAAGAGACAGAGAGAGGGACATTTAGGGACAGATAGACAGGAAGGGAGAGAGAAGAGAAGCATCAGCTCTTTGTTGTGGCACCTTAGTTGTTCGATTGCTTTCTCATATGTGCCTTGACTGGGGGGCTACTGCAGACCAAGTGAACCCTTGCTCAAGCCAGCGACCTTGGGTTCAAGCTGGTGAGCTGTGGTCAAACCAGATGAGTCCACTCTCAAGCTGGTGACCTCAGGGTTTCGAACCTGGGTCCTCTGTGTTTCAGTCCGATGCTCTATCCACTGTGCCACTGCCTAGTCCATCATGATTTATACATTTTAATAAAAAATACTCAAGTCTGTGATGTCCTTTGAAAATCTCTTTGCTTTTTAAATATTGTTTTGCTTTGTTTTTATTGTAATATATGGAGCAAGAAAAGAGTAAAAGACTGTTTAAGAAAAAAATAAATATGTACTATTGACATAAGTATAATTAAATTATATTTATATTATTTCAAACTTACAGTATTTGTGATGACATAGCATCCCTTAGTTTTTTGGAAAATTATCTTTTCTTTAACCGGAAGGGATCCCTAGCTATTTAAACTTTGTTTATTGTAATAGGAATTGTATAAATCAGAATATATTAGCACTAATTGGAGATTCCAGGGTGTAAAAAACACTAACATTGTGAGGAATTTCTAATATCCAATCATATATATATATATATATATATATATATATAAACACATTTGGAAGGGGATAGTTGTGTTTGACAATATATTTCTATTTTAAATTTTGTGTTGAATTCAATCATATACTTTAGAGTCTGACTAACATAATAACTTCCATATAGAATTATGAGCTACAAACTAAAGATTTTAGTTATTAAATAGCAGAATATGCTAAAAGTACCACTCAGTGCTCTTTTGTCCAGATTATTTATCTAACTGCCTGCTCCTGTGCTAATTTAAAGTATCAATATTACTCTGAAAGATAAAAACAATGCTAGTTATGAGAATGATTTTATTTTCTAAGTAAATTGTAGTTAGAAGACTATTACATTGGCCCTGACCAGCTGGCTCAGTAGTAGAGGGTTGGCTCGGTTTATGGATGTCCTGGGTTTGATTCCCAGACAGAGTACACAGGAGAAGTGACCCTCTGCTTCTCCAACCCCCTCTTGCTTTTCTCTGTCTCTCTCTTTCTCCTCTCTCTCTCTCTCTCTCTCTCTCTCTCTCTCTCTCTCTCTCTCTCTCTCTTCCTCTCCTGCTGCCATTACTTGATTGGAGCGAGTTAGCCCCAGGTACTGAGGATGGCTCCATGGCCTCTGCCTCAGGAACTAAGAAGAGCTTGGTTGGTAAACAATAGAGCAATGCCCCAGATGGGTAGAGCATCCCCCCACCGAGTGGGCTTACTGGGTGGATCTCAGTCGGGGCGCATGTGGGAGTCAGTCTCTGCCTCCCCTCCTCTCACTAAATTAAAAAGTAAATAAATGAAAGGACTATTACATTGCATCTTGATAAATATGAAGATATAGTGTAGAGATGTTAATTATGTTATATCAGAAAGTAATAATTCTATCACAATGATTATTGCTATTATTATTTACATGAGATCCTAAAACTAAATTACTCAAAAAGTGAGGCGTGTTAACTACAGTTGATTTAACAAGGCACTACCAATAAAGGACTTACGTTCATTCACACTGCTCCTTCAAATGACAGTCTAGACTCGAGAAACACAGAGACAGATCTGAGTTGATAAATATTTCAAATAGCCTTTAGTAGTTCAGAGAGTTTCTTCTTGATATCAGAATTTTAGGGAGATTTTCTGAATAATAAATGTGCAAATACAATTATAAAAAGGTTTTTAAAGGATAGTGCTTTTTAATTTAATAGATGGGTTATTGGAAAAGTAGTGAGCAGTTTGCCAGGGAATCTAACTCTAGCTAATGAAACAGTGCCAACTCTATGACTCAGAATGTTAGATTGTAAGTTATTCAGAGTATTCTGAGAAGTGATCCAAACATAGAAACACCTGCAATTTCAATATTGAATTTATTTAAATAAATCATATTCAAGGAGTCTTTTAATCGTAACAAATACACATTAATACTTATGCTGGGACCTTGTAGAGAAGGTAGATTGATAGTAATTAATTAGAAGGATGTTACTATAAGTAGTTGTATTACCATGTTAATGGAACTTGATATATTGACCCTTAAGGGCTTCTGGCAAAGTAGAGGAAGCATAACAAAAGTAAATAAACATAAAACCTGTATTAACTACATATTACTCAAGATGGATAGGTAAGGTGTCTCATATACTGAAAAAAGCTTTTTTTCTCATTACTTTATCAGCCATTGTGTGTAATAAGCTAACTGTCAATTTAAACAGGCTTATGAAATTTTCTATGAAGAGACTCAATTTTTTGCAATTAATAAAGATCCTAAAGATGACCACCCATCAAAGATGAGTGAAAATTTTTCAGGCTACCACCTAAGTTTTGCAAATAGAAATGCTGCTTTCCATCAAAATAAAACTGCATCCTGTGCTTTTCTTCCAGGTGATTTACCAGAATATGTTTTTGAATGTGTGTTTGAAGTTTAAAATTAGTTGTTTTCAATAGGAAAAGTTCTCTGAGAAGAAAGTGCTTTTAGGCAACACAAGGTCTAATAGAAGAAATGAAGTATTTAAAATAAACATAACTTCAGCTTATTTTATAGTATAAATTTGTATATATATATTTTTTTCAGAGTTAAGCATTTGGTGTGAAAAAACCAACTAGTATAAGATTATTAGTATATCTTTACATAAGGTAATATTACATTGTGAATTTCTAAAATCAGATGTGAGACAACTTATGTCTATATAGCATCTATCATCTATCTATCTATATATTTATCTATCTATCTATCATCATCTATCTATCTCTCATTTTCTAACTAATAGATGGCTTTAAGAAAGCATTGACCATAGTAATTATAACTAATACAATGATCCTAGAAGGGCAGGATAATTAATGGAATCAATTAGTAACCCTGCTAATTGAGTCCAGGCAAATTTTAACTTTAAGAATAGAATTTGGAACTCTGGGTGGATAATTAAGTTGGTTAGAGTGTCATCCTGATGTGCCAAGATTGCGGGTTCAATCCCCAGTGAGAGTAAATAGAAGAATTAAGCAATGAATATATAAATAAGTGGAAGAACAAATTGATCTCTCTCTCTCTCTCTATATATATATATATATATACATATATATGTATATATAGAGAGATATATCTATATATAAATATATATAAAATCTCTGTACACAATAAAAAATAATTGTAAAAAATAATAGAAATTGGAGTTGGAGTAAACATGAAGGTAGAGGTTAAGCTTGGACTGGCATTACATTTTAATAAGGAAAACTAATTGGACATTTAGGTAAGGTGATAAAATAGATGACATAAGTGCAGTGAGAAATAATTTATTTTCTCCTCAATGGAGAAAGGCTGTCAATATATATTTGGGGGTGTTAGTGGGAGGGAGAAACTTTCATTTATCCAAAGGCAGTCTTTTGAAAAACTACAATGCATAAATAGATCATGCAAAGAAAATAAATTAGTTTTAGTTGATGCAAGGAAGAAGAATTTGATGCTACATCATTTTCATCTCTCCACATCTTTTATCATCCAGCACTTCCTATAATGACCTCCTGTTATATGAATGTTTCCTTTAGTGGAAATACATTCCCAAATAGAGTCAAGTACATAAACTTCAGTGCTGGTCAAATAGTTGGAAATATCAACGCTGGCATGTTTGTGATATGTGGCCCAGAAATTTTATATAACCTATTAGGGCTTTTCTGGGTGCAGAAGAAGATTAGCAATAATGTCAGAAAAGTGTCTGGCACATGGTAAAATAGTAATAATAATAATAATAATAATATCATTTGCGGAGCTCTTTTTCTAAGGTGCAATGGTATACTGGCCAAATGGGCAATGAGAGCATGACTGCCTGGGTGAGCAGTCTGGTTCTTCCATGAATACCTGGGAGATGGCCAGAAAACTCACTCCTATGTGCTTCAGGTTCTACTCTCTATAAACCTGTAGCCAATTACATAGAGCAGTGTTGGTCCATATGTAAGTGCTCTATGAGTTCTATTATTATCATTTTTATTAATATCGGCATAATTATATTGTTTATATCCTGTAAATTTTTAATGAGGATTAAATAAATATATAGATAAATTTCTTAAAATGGTGTCTTATGCTGATTGGCCTGGGACTAAGTCCCTCCCATTGAAGTGCCAACAGCAATCAAGGCTCAACTGTAACAGGAGTGTGTACACAGCCACACAGAGCTTTGGTGGGGTGCCCAGCTCAGGTGAACTGGGAGGCTGTGCCACTGGACACTACAGGACACCTAATACTTAGGCCACTATACCAAACCCAGGAGATATAGCAGCTTTATCTAATACATAAAAACAAACACAGGGAAACTGCCAAAATGAAAAGACAAAGAAACATATCCCAAATTTAAAAAAAAAAGAACAAAACTTTAGAAAAATAACTAAATAAAGTAAATAAAATGGAAACAATTTAATGAATTCAGAATTCAAAACACTGGTTATAAGTATGCTCAATAAACTTTGTGAGAACTTTAACAGCATAAAAATGGTAAGAAATAAATGATACACTGACTGAAATGAAGAATAAATTATATGGAATCAACAATAGAGTAGATAAAGCCAAGGATCACATCAGTGATTTGGAATGTAAGGAAGCAAAAAGCATATAATCACAACAGTAAAAAGAAAGAAAAATGAGTATAGTATAAGGAGCCTTTGGTACAACTTCAAGTGTACCAACATTTGCATCATGGGGTGCCAGCAAGCAAGCAAAAAAAAAAAAAAAGAGAGAGAGAGAACAAGAAATTGAAAACTTTTTGAAAAAATAACAACAGAAAACTTTCTTAACTTGGCCCTGGCCAGTTTGCTTAGTGGATAGAGTGTCGGTCAGATATATGGACATCCCAGGTTTGATTCCCATCAGAGCAAACAAGAGTAGCAACTATCTACTTCTCTCCACTCCCTCTCTCCCCCTTTTCTTCCTCTTTTTGTCCCACAGTCAGTGGCTCCATAGTTTCCAGTGTTGGCTCTGGGTGCTGAGGATAACTTGGTTGATTTGAGCATTGGCCCCAGACATGGGTTGCCAGGTGGATCCAGGTCAGGATGCATGTGGAAATCTGTTTCACTATCTCCCCTCCTCTCATTTAAAAAAGTAAAAAGAAAGGAAAGGAAAGGAAAAGGAAAGGAAAGGAAAGGAAAGGAAAAGGAAAGGAAAGGAAAGGAAAGGAAAGGAAAGGAAAGGAAAGGAAAGGAAAGGAAAGGAAAGGAAAGGAAAGGAAAGGAAAGGAAAGGAAAGGAAAGGAAAAATAAAAGAAAGAAAAGAAAAGAGAAAAAAAAACATCTCTAACTTGATGAAAAAAGTAGACATACAAGTCCAGGAAGTACAGAAAGTCCCAAATAAGATGAACCCAAAGAGGACCATACTACAACATATCATTATTAAAATATAAAAGTTAAAGACAAAGAGAAAAATCTTAAAATCAGCAACAGAAAAGCAGTTAGTTAACTATAAGGGAGTCTCGTTAGACTGTCAGCAGATTTCCTCAACAGAAACTTTGCAGGCCAGAAGAAATTGGCAAGAAATATTAATAGTGATGAAAAGCAAGGACCTACAGCCAAGATCATTTTACTCAACAAAGCTATGATTTAGAATAGAAGGACATATACAGAACTGCCCAGACAAGAAAAAGCTAATGGAGTTTATCACCACTAAACCAGTATTATATTAAATATTAAAAGATATTTAAGAAAAAGAAAAAAATATAAAAATGTAAAAAATAAAATAACAATAAATACATTTCAATCAACAAATAAATCTAAAAGATCAAAATAAACACAAAAGCAGAACAGCAACAGACTCATAGATACAGAGAACATTTTGACAGTTGTCAGGTGGGAGGGAGGTTGGGGGAAAGGGTAAAAGGTGAAGAGATTAAGAATTACAAATGTGAGGTTACAAAATAGGAGGATGTAAAGTACAGCATAGAGAATATAGTCAATAATATTCTAATAACTATGTGTGTTGTCAGATGAGTACTAGATTTATTGGAAAGATGACTTAGTAAGTTATATAATGTCTACTCACTGCGATATTCACCTAAAACGAATACAGTATTTAAGTAAAGTGTAATTGAAAAAGTGATTTAAATTAAAATGCCATTGATAAATTGAAAAAAAAAATGGGGCCTGAACAGATATTTCTCCTAAGAAGACACAAAAATGGCCAATAGATTTATAAGAGGATGCTCAGTTTCACTAGCTATTAGGGAAATGCAAATCAAAACTACAATGAGATACCATGTTATACCTGTTAGAAGGAATATAATCAGTAAGACAGGTAATAAAATTGTTGGAAAGATTGTTAAGAAAAAAAGAACCCTCGTTCACTGATGGTTCTTAGGAATATACACTGATACATCTACTATAGAAAACAATATGGTGTTTTCTCAAAAAATTAAAAATAAAATTACCATACAATCCAGCAATTCCTCTTCCATATATCTACACAAAAAACTCAGAAAGATTTATTTGCAAAGTTATATGCACCACTATGTTCATTGCAGTGTTATTAATAGTGGCCAACACATGGAGACAAAGTGTCCTTCCATAAAGGGTTGGATAAAGAAGATGCGGCGCACATATACTATGAAGTCCTCCTACTCAGCTATAAGGAAAGATGAAAAACTGCCATCTGTGACAACATGGATAGACCTTGAGTGAATTATGTTCAGCAAGATGAGTCAGTCAGATAAAGCTAAGAACCATCTGATTTGTGGGGAATTATAGATACAGACAACAGTACAGTGGTTACAACTGGGAAGAGAGTGGGGAATAGAAAATGTACAGAAATCCAAACTTTACTGAGATTGTTAAAGGAAAATGAGGTGGCATGATTCCTTCCATCTAAAGTCAATTCCATTAATGGCTGTCGAGGGACATTCTGCTAATTATTTCAATGTTCTGA